>NC_143396.1:241659214-242859214 GCF_052110815.1 Crocodylus siamensis | reverse complement strand
TGATACTTCCCCTCTATCGGGCGCTGGTCAGACCGCAGCTGGAGTACTGCGTGCAATTCTGGGCGCCGCACTTCAAGAAAGATGCGGATAACCTGGAGAGGGTCCAGAGAAGGGCCACTCGTATGGTTAAGGGCCTGCAGGCCAAGCCCTATGAGGAGAGATTAGAGAAACTGGACCTTTTCAGCCTCCGCAAGAGAAGGTTGAGAGGCGACCTGGTGGCTGCCTATAAGTTCGTCAGGGGGGCACAGAAGGGAATTGGTGAGTATTTATTCACCAAGGCGCCCCCGGGGGTTACAAGAAATAATGGCCACAAGCTGGAGGAGAGCAGATTTAGATTAGATATTAGGAGGAACTTCTTCACAGTTCGAGTGGCCAAGCTCTGGAACGGGCTCCCAAGGGAGGTGGTGCTCTCCCCTACCCTGGGGGTATTCAAGAGAAGGTTGGATGTGTATCTAGCTGGGGTAATGTAGGCCCAGCACTCTTTCCTGCTTATGCAGGGGGTCGGACTCGATGATCTATTGAGGTCCCTTCCGACCCTAGCATCTATGAATCTATGAATCTATGAACACCTTTGTGAACTTTTTCATGAATACTTGATTGTGTTCTAATTAATGTTTGTGGATAAATATCTGATCTTTTCTAACATATAAAATCTAAACATCTCTTAATATTCTCTCTTAACATTCATTTGCCAATAGGTTTCCCAGTAAAGCCAACAGAAAAAATCGCCTCAGTTTAAGGTAGAAGTTTACTTGTATTTGGAGATCTCTTTTTTCTTACTGGTGTCATGCAATAATGTAACAACATAATTTTAATGTGCAGGAGATTCTTTTCCCATACAATGTGTATATATGGTTGAATATATGTCATGTAAATATAGTATTTACTCAATGCCAAGATGGTTTCTTTATGGTAACCCCTGCCCTGCCCCAAGTTAGAATCAAGTATTTGCAGGCAGTGCTGTGTCTTGTGCTGCTATTTGGCTCCCTTTTGAGCCAGAGAGCACTGTGGAATCAGCCCAGAGTGGAGAGCAATCTAAGGCCACGTGTAGACAAAATAAGGGGCGTGTATGCATAACACTTTAAAGTGAGCTAAATGCGTTTGCACTGCTTCAATGGTGCCAGTGTTTGCACACTTCAGCAGTGTATTGCACATTAATTCCAGCCGTTATAGGAAATTCAGTGGCATAATGCACCTTAAATGACTTCGGGCACAGCAAACTAAAAGTTTGCTGCTCCTACAGCTGTGGAGCGAAGCATCAGACTCCATGCAGCTCCATGGCTCTGCAGAAAGGCCTGCAGGCAGCCTGGCAGTAGCCTGGGAAAGCAGGATCCACCCTGCCTTGTTTCTTTGTGAAAAGATGGCATTGATTGCACAACATCATTTTTATAGGGTTTTGTACAAGACACATTTATGATGCTCAGTTTACTTGTATTTTGAAGAGAAGAGAGTGTAAGTACTTCTTACTTTTGGATTCAGAATTCACGAATTATGTGTATGCAACAACAGACAAAGATATAACCAAGAAAATGCAGAATTCCATATGCTTTTCAATCAAATGGAATAAAATTATGCACCCTTACTTTACAGAGCAGCAGCAGAGTTGTGCTAGCTGACCTTGCCCAGTAGAGCACCAACTGGCAAGAGGATGCATAAATACAAGAAGTTGGTGAACTGATTAGAGACCTTGCATCCAGTGCTAGTTGTATTATGAGCTCCAGGCTAGTGCCAGGAGTTTCCCATAGTGAGTATGAGTTTCCCGTAAGTCTGCATCACACAGATGAATTGCCCAGTGCCCAAAAGAGAGGAGAAACCCAAAACAAAAGAAGAAAGAAAAGTCTTAATTAGAAAGCACAGTGCATGTCTTCTCTGAAAGGAAGATTCTCTTCCCCTTAAACTAGCAGCTCTGTCTACTGACGGTTCAGAAATTTAGGACCAGTTGAAAGATTTCAGTGCACAGTACTAAATATTTGGCCTTAGAAGAGAGAGAGGAAAAAAACCCAAAACAAAATATGCCATAAGAATTTATGGAGCTATATGGACCAAAACAGCAGGTCATTGTTGGAAAAGAAAAGCAAACTGCTACAAACCTATGATGCTGCAAGCAGGAATCAAGAGTTGCATGCACTGTTACTTGCTGATTTTGGTATGTAATGTTATCCCTTATAGATTGCCAAAGCACTATTGGTGCTTTCTTACCCTTTCAGCTGGAGGTGAAATACTCAAGAATACCCTCAGGGTAGAGAACATATTAAAAATCTGTACCTGTGTTAGCAGCATGAACCTGAATTAAATAGCATGCTGTGCCTGTGACTTTATTTTCCAATCTCTTCTGGGGAAATAATGGCTTAGGGACATAAACATGGAAACGTCCATGAGATTTAATCCACAGGTAAAATTATTTTACCGTAGCAGAGATGAATGTGGAATTCACCCACCAAATACTAATGTAAAAAGTATCAGGGAAAATGAGAGAAAAACAAAGACAAGAAAATTCAGTTACAAGCAAAATATTCCCTATGTCTTTTCCTTACGTCGCAACAAATCAAGTGGTAACTGGTTGAGGTTTTGAAGTCTGGGTCCTGTTGCTGTATGAGAAAAACATTTTTTTGTAATGTACTACCTTGGAACTGTGTCCTTTGTCATGGTGATGTGTTCCTACTAAGAACTCATGTCCCAGAGGACCTGCAAAGAACCTAGCATACTTTAAGGGTGGAAACAGACACCACCTTTGTGCTGCCATAAAAAAAAATAAAAAAATTGGCAGCCCGATATACCTTTTGCCTCACCACAAATGCTCAAATACGTGGCTGCAACAAAGGTAGTATTAAATTGTTTATTATGCCTCACGTCTGTTTGCTTATGACAAAAGAGTTCAGGCATCATGAAGCTGCCCAGGCTCTCCAGCCTTCCCAAGACAGTGGCTGTGTGAGTTTGAAAGCAGGATCAGCCCTATCAAGCCTTGGGAGTTCCTGTCTCACTTCCCTATTTACCCAGACATGTTCCTCTAGGGATGCATTTGGGTAGGTGGGGAAGTCCAGATTTTAGGGTGCATGCCTACAAGTGGGTGTTTATGCTTTCAGAAAAGCACCCCCTGTGACAAGTGGGGAAATCCTTCTGAAGGGGATTTCTCCAGGCATTTGCAAATGCAGAGATGGGGCTTTGTTCAAATCCCGCTCTGCACTTACAAACAGCCACAGCAAAATCTTTGGCAAAGGGATCCCCACCCCCAATGCATCTGCAAACATAAAAAGGGGACCCACCCACATTTTCTCCAAGTTGCAGACAAGCCCCAAATTAAGATGCGGTAACCAAGGATGTCTACTGACCTCCCCAGACCAGTCAGCTATGCTGTGACACATTGCAGCACAGCTAAATGTACTCCACTAAAAACACTGGTTTCCTACACTGGTTTCCTGCCTAAGAGTTAGGGCACATCTACATGTGCACCCAACTGTGCAGTTGTTATTGCACAGTCATTTAGCACTTGCTTTAGTAAGTACTAAATGACTGTGCAGTAACCACCCGTACTGTGTAGTCCTGACACCACATGGGTCTTTCTGCATAGTAACAGCAGCATCACAGTTTATGCCTGCTGATGCTACATCTCATAGGTCATTGCAATGGCAACATAGTGTCTTGTGTAGACACGCCCACAGAGTGTAAAAAGAGTAATCCATTTAATTGAGTTTATTTCAAGGAATTGTCTCTTTGCATGCCAGCCGTATGTGCATCTTTAGGAGCACTGCAGAGTAAACTCAGACAACATGGACCTTCCCTTTTTTCCCCAATTTTTTTCCTTTGTTGCTCAAATGATGAGTATCCCTCTCATGATAATATTCAGTTATTTTTCTTAAGCACATAAAGGAAAGATGTGAGTGACAGGGTGAGGACAGAGTGCAGGAACGGTAGGAACTGTCTGGTATCTCATCTGTATTTATATAGTAAAAGTCACAAAAATATTTTGAAATCCCTTCTTTTGTTCTGTGTGCATAGCCTACACATAAGAACACAAAGTTCAGTGCTTAGGAAGTGAAAGAACTGCCCATACATGTTGCAAAGTATCCCCTAACATCCACAGCAATTGAAAAAGCGTTGAAGAGAATAGACTGCCAGTCCAGGATCATGCAGCCACAATAGACTCTGGGCTGGTTCAGCTGACAATACTAGGGGAAAAGCCCCCTAGTATTAGCTATAGCATTAGCTACCTGGGACATTTCAAACTCAATTCTTTTCTGTTTCTAACTCACCTTATTGACCCACATTGACCTGATTCACCCCCAAGCACTGCAAAAGACAGTGGAATTTGGTAAACAGGCTTTGTGACTAATGAAGGAGTTGATTAGCTTTCTGATTGATAGGTCTTCACTAAAGAGGGTAAAACTGAGGAAGGGGGAGACAAAAAGAAAATGTCTAGAATAAACTCACATGAATTTTATATTAGCTTTGCTGTGAATTGGGTTCAAAAGTAGTGAAACTCAGGTTGTATATTTTTATGAACTCTAGGCTTGGAACTGCCAGATTTTGAGCTCTCTGATTCTAATCTCAGCCCTGAGGTATATGTCTGAAATGCCACAGCCACCAGGCTACAGTCATGCATGTTATCCTTTCTAGGCCCATTTAAACCTTGTGTAGTAGTCTTGCTCAGGATGGAGGGCACCACCTAAGGCACAAGACACTATTTTCTCACTCATGTGAGGTATAAAGGCTCAGACTTCCCATAAAGCAGGGCTTCCTCAGAAGAACTTCCAGATTCCAACATGCACAAAGGCAGGGATAATAATAGGCAAAGCTTGCTTAATGCTAATCTCCATACTTTCCCTGCCAGCTACTTCCATGTTTCCCCCCCCCCCGTTTCCCCATATCCCTTCCTATTTGCCTGACCCCCAAACCTTCTCCAACCCTATTTATTCCCTTCCAAAAATCCACTCTCCCTGATGCTCTGGTCCCCTTTTGGAATTCCACCCTGTTCTGTACCATCATCCTATCCCTCTACCCTGCACTTCCTCACCCCTGCACTACCCCCATGTTCCAGCTCACGCTTATATTTCTTAGCTCTGTAACAAAAATGTAAAAATACTATGAGCCTCTCACATTAGGGAACTGTGTATCATAAATGCACTCAGTGCTGTTGTTCAGTAAATGTGATTATATATCCCGCATTTCATTTTATCTCTAGTTAAACAAGGCTATCAACACCCCTGCCCCCCCATCCCACCCAGGTTGGAAAACTACCAACATGCCCAACAATCTCTCTAATGTATCTGCACAGAGCATTATTATCTTTCAGAAAATAGAGACCTTTCTAAATTAGATACACAAATTAGAACAATATATTTCCATTACTGTCCTTCACCAAATCCTTTGACAGACACAGGTGTTATAAACAACGTGCTTGCAGCTCATACTCAGATTTCTTCCAAGGATGGGATTCAATTTTCAGTGTGTAGGTGTAACTTAGGTTCAATGACCCCAGCATATCCTCTTGAGTTACCAAATTATAGAGACAATGGGCTGCCTGCAAGCCCCTTTTCCCTTGTCTTCCTGCAAAATATGATTTTAGCTGCTTTGTTGCAAGACTGTTCTAGCAAGTGAAACTCAGTATTGCTTTCCCAACAGGGTAGTGGGTGCCATGCGAAGATAAAACAGAAAAAAAAAAATATTGAGCACTTGAGGTTATTTGGGTGACAATCAAAGCCATATTTTAAACCCTTAGGCCCCACCTATACTTTATACTTAAGACCTGATTAACCAGTTAATCGCCTTAAGTAGTCACCAAGCTACACCTTCAATCAATTAATGGTGGGATAAAAAGACATAAATTAGCTACTGTAGCTAATTGAATGTGTGGCCAGGGGCCCCTGGGGTTGGTGAGCTACATCAGCTGATCAGAGTTGCCAGCTGCGAAGACCCACGTGCACCACCAAGCTCTGGGCTGGGGCCGGGGCCGGGATTTTGGGTTGGTGACAGCATTGTCTGGAGCTGGGGCCAAGCTGTGAAACTGCCCAGGGTATGTAAAAAGCAGATCGCAGTTGTGACCCATTTCCAGACCTTGTTGTAAGTGCTGAAAGCTTCCAGGCATGGAGAAGCTCCCTGCTCAGCCAAGTGCCCTGCCAGAGCTGCTGGGGCAAGTCTCCATGGAAATCCTGGCCCTGCACTGTCAGGGCTCGCTGCAGATGTCTCCATGGGAACTGGCCACAGCAATGCAGGCAGGGACTGCTGGGAAATGGAGTCTGCTGCAGGCCTGATCTGGCTTGACTTTGCCACCCCTGCTATAGCAGCTGCAATGTCTCAGCTGTGAGGAACATGGGGCACCCTGTGGCTGAGAGATCACAGCAGCTGCAGTCTTACAGCTGCAACGGTGTGTAGGGCACCTCCCTCTTCCCCCCACAGCTGAGAGATCACAACAGCTGGTAGCCCTGCCAGCTTAAGGGGGTCCTCACCATAGGAGCTCACTTCTTGCCCTGCATCAGCATAAGGCATGATGGGATCTGTTTCACTGTCCCACAGTCACATCTCTTGCCATGCGCATGTGGCTTGGCAGGAGGTGTGATTGTATGGATCTTGCATTAGGCCCCACTGCACCTTTAACTGCACATGTACAGGGATCCTTAGCATGCAAACATTGTTCTTGAAATCCTGTTGATTTTGTAAAATACTGGCATTGGGGTTGTTGTAATTCCAGAAACTACTTCATCAACAGGTATACAACGAGTAAACTCATAGAATCATAGAATATTAGGGTTGGAAGGGGCTTCAGGAGTTCATCTAGTCCAACTCCTGCTCAAAGCATGAGCATCTCCAACTATGTCATCCCAGCCAAGGCTGTGTCTAGCTGGGTCTTAAACTTCCCCCCCACCCAGGATGGAGATTCTACAGTCTCTCTGGCTAACCTGTCCCAGTGCTTTCTTAGTTACTACTATCTAGCACCCCAAATTTCAAGACAATCTAGAGTAGGGGTGCTCAACATCCAGTCCTGGGTGGGTGAAATGGAGTGCACAGAGACATGGCATCTAGTTCAGCCCCTGCAATAGACCCCTGTAGAAAAGTCAACACGGACTCAGGTAGCCACCTGTACTTAAAATAACACATGTGAAAAAACATGGGTAGACTTCACTATTTGAAGAATGGAATGTGAGAGGGCACCATCGTTGAACATGGCATTGTTCATTTGTGGCTAGTATCTCCTCTTCTAAGTATGGTACAAAGGAAATCTTGTGTCTAACCCAATGTTTTCAAGGCAAAATAACACAATAAAAATGTTTCCAATATCATAGTGGCAAAAGGAAGTAGGTTCCCAAGCTTCACATATATGTAACTGAAAAAATTTGGTAACCTATATTGCCCTATCAAAATTATTATTGAGTTTGTCATATGTGTACATTTGCTAAATAAATAAATACATTTTTGAACTGCTCAATTTATTGTGTAGTCATTTATTTACTGTGTATTATTTTAATGACTCGTTGCTGTTACTATATTAACTGTAGTTTAATGGGTTTAATGTTTTTTGTCGAGTCATTTACGTTTGTAGCCAAACTCACAAGTAACTGTTTTTGTATTCTGTTTTTCAGATTACAGTCTGATTTGAAATACAGTGAGACCATGGCACATCAGGTTGGGAGAAGAATTACAACTCCTGGGAAGTCACAAGAAGAACATCATGTTGATTTAAGCAAGTGCATTATCCGTTAGGCTAAAAATGTTCAAAAAAAATGACTACAACTTCAAATGGAAGAAAATGACTCACGGAAGCAGCTGAGATTAGGAATAATATTGTCACAAAAAGATTGAGACAAATGTCACCTGATACTGAATTTGTATACCATGTCAATGCAAAGCAATATGCATTGAAAAAAAAGTTTAGAGAAGGCCACCCTGAGTTTAGAAGAAGAAGGTGACCATCAACCTACCAGTAACTGTTCTTTTGAAGAGGAGACACAATGAAGAACCTTCTCTTACATGCAACCAAGAACACCTCCATCTTCATATAAATAATTGGCAAATCTTCCTTGTGTTATATGCAGCCAGCAACACCATAACAAAATAAGAGCTAAGTTCCACATCTGTGAAACACAATAGTTTCCAAACAATTGGCAGCTGCTCTTCATCTCCAGGATGATGTCTTCTCTTGAGTTGCAGGCCTGGAATAAGAATCCCAAGTGTTTGAAGTAGATGTACTCTGTCACAAAGTATGCCTGGAAACATACTTGAAGAAATATGACAACACTCTTAAGTGGTCTGTTACCCAGAAATTACCTTCTCTTAAGGATACAGCTTTCAAGAAAGCAAATGACATTGTGGGACCCATGTGGAAAGATGCTTAGGGTTTCATACTTTCTGAAGTAAGAGATCTCATAAAAGATTTTGTGGGTTGTGACATAAGGAATAATGAAGTGAAGATGCATTTACAAAAGATCCATGAAGCAGGGATATGAATGATGAAGTCTACCCAAGGTTTTAAAATCCTTTCACATGTGTTTTCTTAAATATAGGTGGTTACCTTAGTTTTGACTTTTTTACAGGGGTCTATGCCAGGGTCAGGGCTAATCTGGCCCATGGGGTTTCCCATGTGTCAAGAAATATGGCAGCAGGGGTAGCAATTAATATGGCCAACCTTCCCTGCTACCAAATCCCCAAACTTCAAGCTTGGCTCAGCCAGTCAGAACCAGGCCATGACCCTTTCTCTCTGCTTGCCTAGATTGAGGTCAGCCCACACCCCCTGTTCCCACCTGCAGTGCCAGGTTTGGGCTATGTTAAGATCCCCTCCCCTTCATGAGGCTGGGTTGGAGCTGTGTCAAGCCCCAATCCTTCCCCCCACACAGGGCCAAGTCAACTCCCCTTCCCCCATGGGGCCAGACTGGGGCTAGGCTGCCCCCTTTTCCCCTCCATGTGGCTGAATGAAGCTTAGCCGTGCCTGCAATGGGCACTGGATCCAGCTAGCAGATGGACTGGGCATTGGCCATTTGCCCCACCAGCCAAAAATGTTCATTACCACTGATATGGAATATTTAGACAAGTTGGCTTTTATCCCCATTTTAAACCTAATTGTAGCAGGACTGACTGATGCTCTGCTGCTATTTCTGTACACAAATCTTCACTCTCTGCCATCCAGGATTTAAAAAGAGAAAAGGAATCTACATTTTTTTTGAGCATCAGTTTTGGAGAACTGCACTGTTGATGTTTTGACTCAGGAAATGGAACCTGATGATTTATGACATTTTATGGAACTTCACAGCATATATTCACTTTGCTTTGATTTATGGATTTTTACTAATCTAATGAGATGAATGTGAAATATCAGAAAGCGAGCTGCAAGTAGATAGAAGACACCAGGGACATTTGGAGAATTAATCGAAATTTGTGTGTGTGTGTCTGTGTGTGTGTCTGTGTATATGTGAGCGTGCACAGAAGAGAGAGCAGGAACAGAGATTTACTATTTCTTTGTTGCATTCATCCATTCAACCGTATGCACTATTCTCTGAGGAAGTTGCTTTGTAATAATTCTATTTCTGATTATGTTATGTACTGTACTGATGGAGGTGAAGTTATAGCAGAAATCTATCAAGGCTCAAAATAACAGATAATATTTTTTTTGTTTTAACACTCCCATGAGGTCAATTAATGCCTTTTTCTAGAGCCTGAGTGCGCTAGTTAATGACCGAGTCTTTGAACATTAGCATTAACACTGCTGTCCTAAACCACTAACATTAGTCTGCAATGCAGCAAATTGTTGACAGCTAATAACAAAGCACCACAACCTGCAGCCTAATATGTGGCTGCTTCAGAAGTGTTCTCTGCTGATACATAATTGAACTAGTGCTATTTCTATTTCTATTAATATTGCAGTTTGCTTATAACAATAAAACGGAACTGGTCAATTGGAATATTTTTTTGAATAAGTAGGGGAGCTTACAAAGAATATTTATAATTAAAATATTAGCACCTAAAGCCAGTTCATGTTTTTGTGGAATTGTATGAGGTTTTTTGCCACTGGATAGATAACGCTTCTTTATGATATGTTGCTGCATCTCTTTTTTCAATTGTGGTTTCACTACATGATAAATGAAATGCTGTAGCCGCTGTATATCTGCTGGTATTCAGCTATACACTAATGTACCCTGCAGTGCAGCAATAGTACTTCAAAGCTACATATTCAGTTGATTTTTTTTTCTGTTGAAAGGTACTCTTTGTTCGTTTGTTTTAAACTTAAGCTGAATGTTGGCCTTGTACTGCAGAAGCACTGTTTTAACAAAGTTGCAACTATCACATCAAATGTACTGTGCAAATCAACTCCAAAAAAATGTCATTTCACTGCAGTCCAGTTACTCTTTATGGCTAGCAGCTTTAGGCAAGTAGTGACATGCAAAACTACTCAAATATCACATTAATTACACTTTTAAAAGTGTAAATATATATAAAAATACTCAAACCTGAGACAAAACTATTTCAGGTGAATGGAACAATTTGTTTAATCCCCATTTCTTTTAAAAAATATAAAATATTGGTTAGCCAAATTTTAATTCATTTTGCTTTTTGGGACAGCCAGTGAACCAGAGTACTATATTTACACAAATACACGATGAAAACCCCCAATTAGATTCTATACATGGAACCTATCTACATTTTCCAGTTATGGAATTGAATTATTGGAAGTTCGTCTTAAATTCAGCTCCCCCTCCTCCCTCCCCTCTACTGTAGGCAATAGGGGAAAAGGTAATGAGGTGGGCAATAATGGGGTAGGCGATGGGGGACAGTAGTGGAGGCAGTGCGGCAGGCAGTGTAACAGCCAGACAGTTTGCTCTCTGCTTCTAGTCCCCCACTTACATCCCATTGTACCTTCCCCTAATAGCTTCAGGCCTCTGCTCCCCCTTCCCATGTCCCCTCTGCTCTCTTCTTTTCTCCACACCACTTCTTCTTCCACAGCCTCAGGTTCCTGCAACCCCTTCCTCTCATCTCCCCTCCCCGACAAAGTCTCTATTCCCTGCCTACCCCTTCACTCACCATTTATCTTTGCTCCATGCTGGCAAGCTCCATCCCTGTTGCATCCCGGGGCATTAAACATGGTTCTAGCCTGGTCCTGTGGCAGTGGCATAGAGCTAGTGCTGATGCTCCAGGGCCAGACTGGAGCATGTACTCTGTACTCTATGCTGCCATGAGGATGGAGCTTGCTGGTGTTTAGAAAAGGTAAGGCAGAGGGGGAGAAAAGTGAGGCAGAGGGGGAGAAGTTGGGGCTTGAGGCTGTCAGAGAGGAGTTGTGGGGGGTTTTCAGAGGCAGCAGGGGCTAGGTGGCTTTCCCCACTCCCCGGCTAGGGACAAACATTCAAAAAGCCTAAGCCTGAATTGATTCAATCTTTGCAGGTTACTCCAATCTGGCTAGGCTAAATCAATTTTGTAACTGGACAGTCATCCCAGAAATGCAGGCACATGCCTGTAGTGGCTCAGGCAAGAAGCTGGGGGTCACTAAAGCAGCTCTCCCTTCTTCCCACAGCATGGAGTTAAGGGAAGCATGGTCAGGATTAGATGGTCAGATGGTCAGATGGGGTAGGATGAACCCACCAGGGGACTGATAACAGTGTTTATTACCCAATTAAGAAAACAACAGAGGGACATTACCAGCTAGCTACTTGTTGATTCTTCCTGTTGATTCATCATGGACCATAGCCAGCATATGGTCTTCTATGTAATACACGGACACTTCCTCAGCAAGGCAGAGGGGAGGGGGGAATTTCTGCTTAGCAGGGAGTGGGGAGGGGGAGAAGGGGAGCAGCCTGCAATCTCTGGAGCTCTGGCCAGGGAGCAGAGGGGAGCAGCCAGCCCTTGTGTGGAGCAGAGAGCCCTGCCCAGCCTGGAGAGCTTGCTGGGATGTCTGGTTTATCTTAAAACAGCAAGGGGTTTGGGGCAGACATTGCATAAACTGGTTTGAGCCAAATCAGTTAAGTCTGCTACTACATTCAACCAAGTTTATCTCAAACTGGTTTCAGCCATTTTCAAACTGGTTTATGTGCACTGAACATGTGTTTTGTTGTAGGTTTAAACCAGTTACTGATCACTTAAATTGGGTTGTGTGTAATGTCTGTCTCTAGCCCCCATGTTAAATGGGTTAAAAAGCTCATCTAATTGAGTAAATAAATATGGCATAAAGCACTGAGACCTAGGAGACATATACTAATAAGATAGGGCCAGAGGACTGCAACACAGTAGTGTAACTAAATAGTGACTGGATCAGCAACACAGGCACCAGTATAAAGTAGGGGGAATAAATATAGCAGCTACAGCCACTGCCAGGCAGCTGCATAACCCATCCCGCAGTTGCCATTACCCCCTGCACTGCCATTGCCCAGGATGCAGAGCTGTCTTGTTATGCCTCTTCTGGAAGTGACCTCGCTGGTCACCAAATGCAAGTTCCGTGGTATCGCAGGCACCCACATCATATAATCTGTTTTCTAAACTTAACAAGATCTAATATAAAATCAGTTAGGCCCTTTGGATTTTCATTGAAAGGCTATTTCAAAACCTTTCTATGGATGAATAATAGTTTTCTAATTTCCACCCTAAATTTTATATACTAACAAGAAAGTTTATAAGCTTACAACAGAACCCAGGCCCTTGAAGTAAATACTAGAATAAACTTTCTCACTGAATTAAACATTAGTAAGTAAGTGAGAATTAAAGAGACTGAGAAGGCATATTTCCTGAATGGGTACATTTGAAGAGGTTAAGCTAACATTGTCAGCAGTAATATGTAAGTGAAGTTAGAATTACAGTACTTTGAAACTCTGTTAATTTGCACCAGCAAACTAATTAGCTTGGTTCCAAAGATCTAGTAGACAGACTCCTTTTTTTTGTTTTTTTTTGGTTGAAGGCAGAATTTGAGTTTGGGTTAAGATTAGATTATAGGGTTTAGGTTCAGATCTGAAGCTAAAATGTAGCCAAGAGTCAAGGGCTAGTATTTTGTCTCTTTGCAAAAAACCCAACAAAATAAAAACAAAACAAAACAGAGAAAAGAAGAACTCTTATGAGATCATCTGTTCTTATCTGTTCTTAATGATTTCTGCTACTTTATGACCAAATTTCTACAGAACACCTGTTCTTGTTAGAGGGTGGCTAGAATAACACAAGGAGAAAAGAAAAAAAATGCATGGGCCTTTTTCGGTTTTGGCAATGCAGCTGTGTCTAGACTCAGGAGGTCTGTTTGCATCTCCTATGCTTTATTGGAATGCCTCCTAAATTATAAGGACCAACATGGTTTAAATTCTTGATCCTGGCTGTACTCCCTCTTTAAGTTCTAAAATTATGAGTCATAGAACAACAGGGGAGGGATTCATAAATGTTATATTTTTAAATGAACTACTCAATAAATAGTGGTGGAGCTCAGACAATTTGGAAAGGAATGCAATAGTTGAGAGTCTTATTCCCATTATTGGAGGAGAATTCCATTTCCATTCATTCTTCTATATCATGCACTGATATTTCATAAAAGTTACTGAAGTGACCCTGTAGACCAGTCTTAAAAGTGGGCAATGAAAACTAATAATACTTGCAAGTCATCCACTTTTGTACGGCAATAAAAATTCTACCTTAGAAAAAGATTGTTAAACAAATTCTACAAACATTTACAAGATTTTAAAGTGATCCATCTAAATTATGGAAAAATTCCAGACAAAATTAAGAAGTTAAAAAATAAATCATAGTTCATTGGAATCCAAAACTGAAACTGAACTGTGATATATTTAAATCTGGACAAACATAAAATAAAGACAGTATTTGAATAAATGTAATCAAGACAATCATTACCAGTGTTCTTATTAATAAACCTAAATTCTTGTGGAGTGTTCTGAAAGTATCTAGCCTCACGTATTTAATGATATGCTAGAGCCTGAAAAATTTCACTGAGTAAAATGTTGTTTCTTTTCTTCTCTCCTGCCATACCTTGATGTGATTATTTTTCTGATGTAGAATGGAGGCTGCCCCAGGGTCACTAAGAAATCCCTAGCCTACCTTGGCCAGTGAGTCCCGCCTGTACCCAGCTGACCCCAGTCTTGTTTTTTAATGCCCCAAGCAAGGCCCCCTGGCCGTTATTTTTTCCTGGCTGCTTATCCAAAATGCAGCTGGCCTGTTGCTTTCTCTTCTTAAACAGGAGTTCCTGGCTCCCTGTTACAGATAGATATAGGGAAGCTGCAAATGCACTGATATCAGGAAGGACTGTAGTGAAAAAATGAACAAATAGATGGCACATTGTGTTTCTTTGTCAATCTAGAACATTTCTGAATGCTTCTTGTATGCTTGGGGAGACTGATGGCAACACATTTAGGTAAGACTGCCTAGGAAACTCCCTTCATTTTTCTGGTTTACCAGAATTAGCTTATTGAATGTTCAGAGTATAGGATAAAATCCTTTTACATTCCCAGATATTTTCCTTGGTATGACTCATAGCACACGTCTAGGCATTGCCCTATGGTGATGTTGCTACTGCACTCTTTGGAAGTACTAAAGCATGACGCAGTAACTGCCTATACTGCGCTGTACTTGCGGTGCAGTTATTTTAAGCAGCTACTTCCCCATTGTGGCATGGTATAATGGGGGAGCATGCCACTTCAACAAAGTAGCTGCTGGTCATGTGTAAGCACCTGTAGATGCTATGTTGTCATATGGTGGCACTATGACAATGTAGTGTCACATGTAGACATGCTTATAGAGATGTATCCTATCATCTAATTGTCAGTTTGAATAGTTTTATGATTTACTTCTAGGGACAGGGACTAGTAAATCAAGACTATGATCCAAAGCCTACCAAAGTTAATAGAAAAAAACCCAACTGACTTTGATCAGATTGAATGAGGACCTTGTTTTATTTTTTCTTATCAGCTGTTTTTAGTATGCTATGAATTTCTTGAAATGAATAATTATGTGTGATGTTCATACGTTACCATTTTGGGCACTGGGAGTATTTTACAAATAATGATTAAAAGTAATATAGCCAATGAAGGGAAATTGTCACAGAACTTGTGAACAAAATTTTTTAATGAATGAAAAGTTTCAATATTAAAACCTTAATGTGATTTTACAGATTATTTCATTTTTGAAAACTTTTCTGAATTTTTAAATTTTAAAACACTTGAACTCCTGGTAAATTAGTCGGTATTGGTTATAGCCATGTTGGTCTAAGGACAGAGGCAGACAAGTTTCTTTGAGTAAATGTGATATATTTTATTAGACCAACTAAATAGTTGGAAAAATTGTTCTTTTTATAATCCATCTGCAAGTGTATATTCTTCATAAATTACAACGTATTTAACTTTAAGCACATGATTACTTCTATTTCTATTCAACAAAGTATTTATACATTGATTTCCAAAGACTTAAGCATATCTAAATGTCTTGCTAAATCAAGGCCCAATACTCCAAATTAATTACAGAATAATGCACACATTGTAAAATAATTTCTCTCTCTTAAGAGGGCAGAATAATAATGACCCATATATTGTCTAACATATTGAAATGTAACACCTTTGATAAGATAATACATAGTTTTGAAATTCAGTCTAATTGTCAATGTTCTTTATTTTTGGGACAGTGAGGATGGTAAATGTGTCCAGGTCTTCTTTACTATAACTTTCCAGCCACCTCTGTTGGAGGCATATCTGTAGATTTTCTATTCTATAAAGAATGTACAGTTACTCAGGACTGTATAAATTGGCCTTTTCAACAGAGGGTAGTTTGGAAGAATTTAAAAGAACTTAGGATCCATTCTCTGATTTTTTTTAAAGCCCTGCTGGAGAAGCAGGTGATTAGTTAAATGTCGGGATACTGTTAAAATATAAGAATAGAAGGTATAGCTGTTGGATGCAAGATGCAGAAATATGTGAGAGAAGCAGTTTGAAGGTTTTCTTTCATTACCAGTCATTTTTTATTTGTTTACATGCCCTTTCCCATTTTCTTATTTTAAAAGATTGAGGTCACTCTTCTAAGAAGGACAGATTTGTAATATAGCACTGTATCCAACAAGGTATTCCAATTTTAGAAAGTCTTGGCATTCTCCTAAGCCTGTAAAACAGTTGTTAACCAGCAGAACACTGTATAAATTCTGAAATCCTTTCATATGCTTTCAGAAACTTGTTTTATCTCCATTGTTTTATGTAGAATACATAAAAGCACACAAGAAAAAAGGAAATGCAGAGATGTCTGGGAAATAGTTATTATATATGAGGGAAATGAATGAACCATCTTGGACGCAGTAAAGAATCATTTTTTTTATCTGAGTTAATTTGCTATTTGTGAAATGTTAATATTATTAATATTGCAGTAACATCCAGTGACTACAATGAATATGAGGCTCATTATGCTTGGTGCTGTACAAACATGTGGTAAAAAAGTCTCTGCCCCAAAGAGATTTCAAGATGAATACATCAGACAAGCCAAGATTGGGAGAAAGAAAGTACTTTCCCATTTATAGGTGTAAAACTGATTGAAGACAGCTTAATAACTTTCTAAAGATCACACAGCAAATTTGGTGCCTGGGTGAGAGGTTAACCCAGACACCTTGAACATAGACTAATATTTCAACAACAACCCATCCAACTTGCTCTTATATTTCCCATTATTGTTATGGGTTTATATATAGCTTCAGAGTATCACATTAGCATATTCCAAATACAAATATTCCATTTTTCACCATTCTAGAGAACGGTTCCTTGATTTTGAGTTTAATACATATATTAAATGAAGAAATATGCATGAGAGTCAGCAGAAAAGCTCTCATTCACTTTGGATCAGGACTGCTACATGAAAAATAATAATAGAAATGTACATAGAAACTCTGTAAGTCAACTGCAAATATATGAAATACACTTTGAAAGGGACAATACTAATTTAGAAATCCCTGCTTTACTGAATCAATCTAGGAAGAAAGAAAGAGAGCAGCAAAGAAACATTTGAGAAATTGTTTAAGAAAAGAAAAGAAAAAATGTAATTTAATCTATTTCATGTAAAACAGAAATCTTATTTGTAATCCTTTTTATAGTCTAAGGAGTAAGAATAAACTTTTTCAATTAAAGAACTAGAGGATATTAAATCTAGAATACTGGCAGCAGGAGAAAGGTGAGAATTGTACACTGAACATTTCAAAGATGAGGAGCAGGTGGAGAAATGGAAACCAGTTGGTATCGAAATGAGAAGCTCAGATGGCATTATTTGAAAGCGAAGATGCAAATCATAAACATGCTGCAGAGACATTATGTGGAAGAAAAAAGGATTTTGCAAATGTAATGCTCTAGGGGGAAGATTTTACTTTGTTTATTAATTTGAAAGGTAGAGGTAAATAAACCCTGTTTCTTTGAAATATGGCAGCCCAAAATAGCTAATTCTTCCCTCCCAATTACTGCAACATGTGCAATAATATTTTTTTTATACTTGTAAAAAATATATATATTTTTTTCTATTCTAACCAAGCAAAAGCAAAAAATTAGGACCCCATTGTTGGAAGTTATTACCACATGGATTCACTAATTTCAGTAAACATTTTGCTTACCCATGGAAATGTGCTTACCCTTTGGATGCTACTGACCTGAAATATATGTATTTAGAATATCATTAGAATATGATAGAAGATTTATATGAAACAATACTTTTCAAGTATTAGTTGTATACAGAATTGCAACCCCCACCAGAAAAAGGATCACTATGTCCCTTTATAAATCCATGGTGCTTCCACATCTGGAATAATTAATGCAGTTAGGATTTCACCACCTTAGCAAAGGATATAGAAGAACTAGAAAAGGTACAGAAAAAGGCAAAAAAGGAAGAGCAGGTTTATGGGGGGCTTTTCATAAACACTCTAGGACATTTCCACTTAGAAAAGACATGTTTCAGGGTACATGGAGGGAGGGGGGAACAAGACAGAGATTACAAAATATGAAGTGTTGCAGAGAAAATATATAGGGATTTATTTTCTCTCAACATAGAAGAACTAAGGGACAAAATGAAACTAGTAGGTTTAAAGTTAACAAAAAGAACTTCTTTGTCACACATTATATAATTAACTTGTGAAGTTCATAGCCATATGGGCTGCTGACAGGCGAGAAACAAAACAACACAAAACAAAACAAAACAAAACAGCGCTTTACCAGAAGAGGAAGTGCATTGGTTCAACCCAGCTCCCCAGCATCTGTATAGGTAGTGTGCTTCAGTGGGGCTTTTTGGCACTTTTATCTAATAGCTGATTCAATCAGTTATTACATAAAAATGCTCAAAAGATCTGCTGAAGCATGTAATCTATACAGACATTGGGGGATCTGGGTCAAACAAATGTGATGCCTCTTTTGGGCATAAATTGCACTCAGTGCAGAGACATGCTGAGCTTAAAGTAAGCACTTTTGCGGGGGGAGGGAGGGAGGGTTCATGTCTGTAAGCAGGCATGATGTTTTGGGGGCTGATAGTTTAACCCTGGCCAAAGAAGATTAGACAAATTCATGGGGGGAAAGTCAGTCCATAAGTATCAACATGAGAGATAGCAATGCAGCCTCTGAATCAGGATTTCCTAAACCTCTGAATGCTGAAAGCTGCAGTGGAAGAGGAAGAGGTTTGGCAAATTCTCGGTATGTTTTGAACATTTTCCCCACTGTCCACAGCATCCACTCTCTGCTACTGTGCAAGTCAAAATACTAGATTGGATGAACTCAGTAAAAATCAGTTATATTTTTATGTTATGATAAGGATGTTATACTGAGAGTATTTAACAATACGTTTCTCACTATACACGTTGTTAGGAATAAATACTATTGGAAATAAAGTTTCAGATACTGATGATAACTAGAACATTTCTTTGGCTTCCCTGTTGTTGAATTAGGATTGATTTAAACAGTAGAAGGACTGAATATGGATTGTGTATAGTAAAGTTGGCCGGAAACCCATTACCACTTTACCCTTAAATTTAAACTGGACATTTTCACTTTTCTAAATAATCCTTAACAACATAATCATTTTGGATCCTGAGTCTGCAGGGCAGCAGTGCCTTCCACATAGGGAAAAGAATAGGCTTATATGGCACAGTACTCCTCAGAACAGTGTTTACACGTTTTGGAAGGAGTTAGAATTTTTTTTTTTATCAGTGAAGCACTCTGTATCTGGATGCATTGCTGATGGTGTTTATCTGCCAGCATAAAAGTGTAGTGTGGACTGAACCACGACAAAATTCAAGGAACTGCCTCAGCAATCTAAACCAACAACCACTTGTGAAAGAGTAGTTCATTTTCCAGAATCAGTCAGTTCATAGAACCATAGAATCATAGAAGTCGGGTCGGAAGGGACCTTGTAGATCTTCAGGTCCGACCCCCTGCCTGGGCAGGAGAAAAACTGGACTCAAATGACTCCAGCCAGGTAGGCATCAAGCTTCTTCTTAAGACCCCCAGGGTAGGAGCCAGCACCACTTCCCTTGGAAGTGGTATTGTCTCTCACAATAACAACCATGCAGAGCACTTTATACACTAACTCATTTAGTTAAGTCTCTAAGGTGCCACCCTTCCCAGCCTTCTGCCTAACTTCAGTCAAACATGGCTAACTACTTCTCAATAACAGTGATATCCTGATATCGGGAAGTATGTAAATTTTAGTCTGGCTGCCTTAAAGTGTCTAACCAAATCCCTATATTCCTGCCTAGTCAACTGCAAATATATGAAATACTCTTTGAAAGGGACAATACTAATTTATAAATCCCTGCTTTACTGAATCAGTCTAGGAAAAAATTAAGAGAGCAGCAAAGAAACATTTGAGAAATTGTTTAAGAAAAGAAAAAATATTATTTAATTTATTTCATGTAAAACAGAAATCTTATTTGTAATCCATCTAATAGTCCCTCAGAAGCCCTAAGATTCTAAAATGAGGTGACAAATAAATAGCAAAAATGATGGGATGCAGGAATAGAGGCCAAGAGAAAGCTAGTAAGATAAATGTGGCATGTTTTAGACTTACGCAAAATTATTAGTGGTAGCTTTTTTTTTTTAAAGGGAGATGGGGAGTGATGACATGGATGAACATTAAGGAGAGAGTGAATAAAAGGGTTATTTGCGAGAACATAGGGGAAGTGGCAATCATAGAATAGGCCACTGATAGACATTAAATTAAAAGATAGACATTAAATTAAAAGTGGTGTGCAATTGTGGGGTTGGGGATCAGATCCCATTTTCACCATATTGCTTGTGCATATGGACCCTGAGATTATGACCCCATAATTCTTGCACTGACAAGGAACATACTTGGTTTCCATGCAGTTCTGTGGCTGGGTGCACCAGCTGATCTGGGCTCCCAAACAGGGAACATACAGGAAATAAGGGCGTAGATGCACTCTCCATGCTGGGAGCCCTGATCAACTGACTGGTGCTCCCAGCCAGGATAGCACATGGGAACCAAGAAATCCAATGCAAAGGGACCCTCAAAGGTTACATAGTACAACTCCCTATCTGATGCAGGATTATCCCTATCCAAATCCATTGTCTAACCCAAGGGCAGGCAATTATTTTGAGCAGAGGACTGCTTACCCAGTTTTGGCAGACTGTCGAGGGTGTGGTAGCCCCTCCCCTTGTCAAGTGCCCCGCCCCCAGTCACCATCTTGGGACCAATGTTCCAATGTCTTGGGACCAATCTCCCAGTGCCAGCACCAGTGGGGCCCAAAGTGGGGCAGAGGCTGGCAGGGGCCTGTGGAGCTGGGCTGGGCTGCACTGGCAGGGAGGAGGGAGCTGGCCCAGTTCCATACAGCACCTGCCAGCTGGGACCCTGTGCTCCTGCCACTCTGCTCTGAGCCCCACTGGCACTGGCCCTGGGACACTGGTGTGGGTCCTGTGCTCCCACTGGCAGCTGCAGCACAGGGCACCAGGCATGGGCAGGGAGGGGCCGTTTACCCCCCAACACACTCCTTCCCTGCCTGGGGTCCCTCCACCACTTACCTGAGCTTCTTGCACTGGAGCAGCCATGTGCTCCCAGCCCAGAAACCCCAGGTAGGGCTCCTGGCTGGAAAGCAGGGCCAGGGAGGAGCCCTCCGGGCTTCCCCTAGGTCCTACTGTCCTTTGTTCCTGTCATTTTTGACAGGAACCAAGGGCAGAGAAATATTAATTTTCTACATTTTTTTAGGGGCCCCACAGGCCAGATAGAATGGCCTCATGGGCCGGATGTGGCTCGCTGGCCATATTTTGCCTACCCCTGGTCTAACCTATTAGCAAAACTGCACAGTCACCCCTGACTGAAACCATAACATATAACACCTTAGCCTGTCACAGGTAAAACGGGGGGACCATGGTGGCTAATGTCCTCCTGATGCTTTATGAAGATGAAGGGTAGGTCTAGAAGAGGTAAAACTTTTTTCACTATTTTAGACTTAAGTAGTTATTCCAGATGAACAATACTATGAAAGGCATCAGATTCATCCCCACATGATCCAAATGTGGAATACTGGAACCAGGTGAATTATTTCTAGAGTTTTCATCTCAACAGGGAGGCCTAATGGCAGGAATGTGGAAAACATTTATTTTTCAATAACTTATTTTTGGGTGAGAGGAATATGTTTTCAGTAGTTTCATTGTCATTTTTATGTAGGGTAAAATCAATGCCATGGCTTAGTGCAACAGATTTTCACCACTGGGAACCTTGCTTTAATCAAATCCTGTCTACAATTTAGAGCAAAATGAAATTGGTTTGGTGTTCTCATGCTTGACCTTAGTGCACTTTGGTTCTCATCACAAAACCACTCAAAATGTTTGCATGGAGTGGTCTGACTACAACTTCCTGTTTGTATAGGAATGTTTCAAGACTCATGTAACCTAGGGGAGAACTTGAATAAGTTTATATGGGCTTATTTCTGACACAAACTTCTGTTCAAATCCCATCACAATATAACAGTAAGTAGAAAGAAAGGGGGAAAAAGAAGGAAGGGTGATATTAACCAGCAAAACAACCATGTATGTTTTGCATAGAGCAACTCTGTATTTCAGGCATCCTCACACTATTTCACGATATGTACTGGATCTTTGAATAACCGTTCCCACCTTCCAACTTAATTCTAGATCTTTTTTTGCCACAAAAGTTGAGTTACCAACAGTTGCTGTTCAGGTATGTTCACCTGTTTTTAATGTAACTGAATGTTCATGTAAATGGGCATGCATTTTGGGAATATCATCCCTTCCCCAAAGAGCTAACTTAACTCGTTAGGTCTTTGGGGAAGGGATATTTTGTTCTGTGCTTGTAGAGAACCTAGCATTGTGGGGCACATAACTAAGTTATTGCTGTTTTTTCTATAATAGTGATTATGTAAACACCCTCCATGTTTCCCTGATATTGGGGACATGTGTGTGTGTGGGCGGCAAACATGACATTGTAGTCTTCTCCTCTGCTCATCTCTGTCTATGAACAGACATTAGATTGGCCTGAGAGAAATCATTTTATCCCAGAACAAAGTGTAATTATTCAGAAGTCTATGTCTTTTGTCCTGGGACAAACCCTAAAATCGTTCATGGAATAAAAAGAGCTTGTCCTGGGACATCGCAAAATGCATGTGAATAGTTGTCCCAGGATTTCATCATTGGATCAGTGGAAAAAAAGAGGCAGTATGTTAAGCCTCATACTAAAACCCAATGAGAAGAGTGATGTGTGTACACATGAATTTGGGGACTTTTCTGTTCCAGGATAAAGTCAGGCGCAATAGGTCCCAGGGCAAACGTACCATCTGTTCCTAGCCTTGGTGTACTGTTTGGTGAATCCCACTGGAGGACTTTTTTCCTACTGGCAGCCAGCCAAAATTGCAGTATTGGTATTTATGAACAGAGGACATTCAATGGGACCAAATCTAGCCTTCCTTTAATTCAGAATTTATTAAGGTTCAAACAAACGTTTGTGTAATGGCTCTTTTCATACCAACACTCATATTCACATCAGTGGTTAAAGTAGCTTGAATGAGCAGAAAGTACAAGACATATGCAGACAAAGCTTTCTCAGTCTTTGTCAGAATTAGAAGTGCCTGCTGGACTCCTCCTTTGTCATACTGCCTGTTATTTTAAACCTGGTTTGCACAAGAAGGTGCAAACATTCTGTCTCTGTTATACGCCATTAGAAAGCATTACCAGCAGGAAACATGATACTTTATGACCACACAATATGATCTTAGATGACCAGGCACACTGCCGTTTGCAAAAAAGCCACAGGCTGAAAGGAGTTTTCCTAAATTTTGATATATATTTATAAAAAATATTGCCAAAAATATTTCAAAAGAATCTTGAGCAGATTGAAGAATAACAAAACTTTAAAATTGAAATAAATTGCTCAAAAGAAGAAGCCAGCAGAAGGAAAACATATATATATCCTAATTATTCCACAAACTGATTGGAAATATCCGAGAATACTCTGGTGAGACCACAACAGCTTGACAACCACTGTTATCTTTGATGCATAATGGATCTTATACTAACCCGCAGAAGCCTGAGGAACACATTTACCTTTCAGATATCACTTGTGCGCACAATATTGTAATTAATTCAAACATGTTCAAATATATAGAAGGAATTTCATTTGTGGCTTTTTTTCTGCAAAATTGATTAGTCTACCTGTCAGTCCCATTTATTCATTGCTGCATACACATTTCTGCATTTCTCGTTCATATTAGTTAATTATCAGTGTTGGTACATAACTTATCTGGCGGGTAAAAGGGATAGTTCATTTGGGCATCAACCTATCAACAAATATTTCCATTTTCTCTGTCTTAATTCAAGAATAGGCTTAACAGAATTTAATTTTTCCTCTGCTACTAATAAGATTGCATTCTCCAATTAATGATATGAGATGCTTTAATTTAAGTGGAGAGATAGAGTGATTGTACATAGAAATTGAAAGATATGGGGGCAAATATCTTTCCCAGGTGAGACATTTGGTAGAAGACAGAACAATTGAGTTTCTTTACTACATTTTCAGAGCACTGCATGGGGCATGTAGATAAACTCTGTGTGCTTTTCCAAGCAGTTTATTGCAAAGTTAGTTTGTAGTATGTCCTCTGCATATTTGTATACCCGAATGTCTCATGGGATAGATATAGTAGATTGGAAGACAATGTAGAAAGCATCTGGAGGGCTGCATATCCATTAGACTTGTAGGGTGACTCAAGGTGAATCTGAGGTTGCCATTCCTGCAAAGCTCAACTGGTTTATTAGAGAGAAGAACATTCTATCAAAAAGGAAGATCTTTAATAAGGCTCTTCAGAATTGACAAATTAAACATGCAAATACAGAAACAATCTCATATGACTTTACCTACTGTAAATGTTGAAATTGTCTTCATGGATCAGTAGGTTATTTAATGGCCTTTCACCCCTGAGGCCGCACTTCAAATTAGAACTGTGTGAGCTTTGAGAAATAACCAATTTCAAATGATGTTTGGAATTTTTATTAAGGTTGTATAAACTTGGGAGATCTCCTACTATGAGCTCAGTGAGCTTGCAAAGTGCTAAGGCAAGCCAACAAAGTTTACAAGCACAAGGTCATTTCCTCCTATGGATGTAGTTTATTTCCTTTGGAAAAATAACATTTCCAAATAGTTCCAATGAAGAAACTGTTTGAAAATATCTTCCATATGAATTTATACTGAGAAGCAGTAATGAACAGTCTTCCTTTTATTAAACATAATGTAACCATTTACAGGAATCACTCCAGTAAACCAGCTAAAAGGCAAATAAAGTTGCTTTATTGTTTTGTAGATTAACTTTTTTGTGTGTGGATATGAAAATACAAAAAATAAAACAAACAAAAAACACTGCTTGAGTTTATGCAAAATTCACAAATTTCATGAAGTGGAATTTCAAACACAAAGGAGTTTAATGTGCATCCCTTTAAAGGTATTTTATTTGCTCCTTTGATAAAATAGAAGCTTTCAAATAAAAGAACATGATAATGTTTTTGCTTATTTTCAGCATGGAAATAATCTTTATTATAAACTGGAAACCTCTTGCCTAAAAAATTTGCATGCCTACTGTACCAGCAGTATGTCCAGTTTTAAACCATCTTCAGCCTTCATCTTGAAGATGGTCCCTTGTGCAGCTGAGACAGAGAGATATGTAGGGCCAGGAGGAAGGGTTTAAGCAAATAGTATATGTCTCAATAAGTGCATCTACATGTTGCCTTGTGTTGCTATAGCGATACGCTTTGTTGCTGTACAGCGTGCTACAGTGACGTAGTAATCACATACGTCTACATGTGATCGGCAACTACTTCACCATAGTGGTGTGCTCCCCCATTTTAGTACACTACTATGGTGACAGTGGCGAAATCTAACTGTGCACTGCATGCACAGCGCTGTACAGATGGCTACTGCGCTGTGCATTAGTGTAGTGCTGTAGCAACATTACCTTACGGCCATATGTAGATGTGCCCAATGAGATGGATGCTGTTCCAGAAGGGAGTTGGTCCTGGATTCTAGCCTATATACTTGATCTCAGTGGGACAGAAGCCTTTTCACTGTTTTTCACCCAAAGAATAGTAAATGGAAGGTGCAGTGGCTCAATTTCAAGAGGAAGACTGGAAAGGAGTCTGGTTAGTGTCTAACATTTGACCTGGTGGTCAGATCACCATGTTGACAAATCAGGGAGATGCAGAGTCAAACTCCTCTGCCAATGGGGGCCTAAAATGTAGGTTTCCTGTATCTTGGATGAATACCCTAACCACTAGACTATTGGGCTTAAATGCAGGATGGCCACCTTCTTTCCACTGTTTTATTCTAGGCCAGAATTTGGGACTTACATTTAGGTACAGTTTGGTGCGTGAATACATACCCAGCCAGAGCTTAGCCTCCTTCTGCTTCTTAATATCCATATGGAAGCTCACATGTCTACACGGAACATGGAGTAAGATCATAAACTATACATAAGTGCCAAAATCAGCCCTTAAGCAGGTGGGCAATTGCCATTAGGCATGAGAAGTCACATAGAATTATGTCACACCCACAGATGAGGAATCTATCACTTCCATCACCTTTCTGTTCATGGAGTAGCACTATCACAGGTGCTTGCAAAACTAGGTTTCTTTGAAGGTGATATGCAAGTGGATGGGTACGTTGTTTTCAAGGCCATAATCTAACAGTGATTGGAAGCTATGCATCTTCATTTGTATTTCCCTATTAACATATTTAAAAAAAATAGCAAACAGGAGTCACAGCAAAGACACAAGGACACAGGGAAATTAGAGTAGCCAACCAAGTATGTAAGCAAACGAGGAGGAAGTTTCAGACAGCATTATCTGAATCTATCTAAGGATCTCTCTGGGTCTCCAAAATGAGTAATAATTGCTAGTGGACACCAGGGAGATGAAAGAGTAGAACATTTTGCTGCAGGCTATGGGTGAACTGATCCCTTAATCCAGCTGCCATTTATATGTGAATGCTATGCTAATTACCCACATAAATTGTTTCCCGGTGACATTAATTTTGTTACATTTTTTTGTTATTCTGGGCTTCAACTTTTACCATGTTAAAAAGAATAAAAATGTAAAGGACATTTTCAATTTAGAGGGCTTTGATCATGAAAGACTTGGACACAAGAGAAATGTTCTGGTCAAATATATGTAAGTACTGAAGCAACTCTAATCTGCCCTGTGGATATATACAGAGATGACATTAGCCTTCTATACTCTCATTTCCTTTGACTTCCAAAGTGCAATTTAAACACTTAAAATTTAAAAGAATAATTCAAGGAGAACTTCTAGTAAATGTGATTTTCATTGCCCCATTTTCTTTGGAGAAACTCAAGGCTTGAATATTAACATCAACAAAGTAATGGAACAGATAGCCGTGATGGGAAATCTTATTAGTAAACAAGAGCTGCATCTGAAAAAATATTGTCATTAAAAGCTATGTAGTAGTTAATTGAGTTTGATATGAAATTTAGTGCTGGAAAGTTAATGACTAATGCAGCTATTTCACAGAGCTTGGTTACTGCAGGCTCTATAATGATCTCCTTTGCTTCATAGCAACAATGAAATTAACCTCTCTTTTGTCCTGCAGGTGTTGTGTTCTGATAATGCATATCCTTTACAAGTATGGGCAAAATTATTTGCTTTGCATACAAATTGGACATAAACCTGAATCAATATTTAAAAAAAAACGATTCAGATATTTTCATAATAAAAGGGCACATCATAGGTCAAAATCCTGTAAATTGGATTCTAGGGTGTAGTTTATGTTAAGATTTAGGAACAGGATTTAAAAGGATTAGTTTTTCTAGGTACACGTGCCTATGGTAATGATAGCTAAATTGCTTACTAGACTCAAACCCTATTGACATAGGGCAGCAAAGCTGCTTCTTCGCTTCACTTGGAAGCAGGGTGGTAGTTAGTCAAGTCTTCTAAACAGAGGAGGCTAGAACACAGAAGGAGAAGTTGGAAGGGATATGGAAGAACTAGCTCTGGTAAATCAGAGGAATTGAGAGGTATAGTTTAAAAGACCATATTTATGTGTCATACGTCTGAAAGACAAAAATAAGAAATATAGCTATGATATCAAGCTTCTTCAGTATCTTTGCTCTCAATAAAATAACTAAAAACTTGGGTAAGACACAGAGGTACAACACGATCAAAATAATGGGAGATAAGAATGGTGGGGGTGGAATGGGAGGGGCTACCATTAAAACAGGACCAAGGGCAGGAAAGTATAAAAAGAAAGGGTTAAGACCCAGATGGGGAGTTTGGCTGGTGGGATGGATAGAAAAATGACAAAATATAGAAAATATCATGGGAAGAAAGGAGCGAGAGGGCTTGATTCTGACCTGATTGCAGATAGAAGGGAGTGGGAGAAATTGAGAATGACACCCCTTTCTCTCAGTTCTCCATGGTTCAAGATCTGTGTACTAGCAGATAGAGGTAAGTGAAGTAGTGGGGAGGGCTTCTGAGGAGACATTATAAGCTCAGTGTTTGGCAAGTTTTATGTGAGAGGATGGTGAGCTGTTCAGGGTGAGATTGTGTAAAAAACAGTAAATGATCAGTCCAGAGTAGAGAAGACTATTTGAGAATAGGTGGCTTAAGGGAAACAGAAGAGATCTAGGTTTAAACCTCTTCTAGGAGAAGGGGAAGGTTACACCCTGGGTCTGTAGTTTCTTGGGTGAGTGTTGTAATCACTAGACTAGTGGACTAAAACATGTCAGGGCTTTCTCCTCTGCAGTCATCTAGCACTTGCCAGGCATGGATTTTTGCTTAGCTACAATTTCAGGACTTACCCCTTGCCTGGGTACATGTGTATGAAGCCATATGCCTGACCAGCCAGAGTGAATCTCACTGTATATTCACAATAGTTACATGTGGAATAGAGTTGCTAACTGTATACAAGTGCTAAAAAAGTACTTATGCAGCTCCCTAAGGGCCATTTGAGCACATAAATTGAACTAGGATTCTTCCCACTCTATTAAATCATTTGAAATTGAAAGAGAAAATGGGGATAAAGGTTGTGAGTGAGAGGTTGGATTCTGCTTGTAAGAAGAGACAAATCAAGGAACATTAATGGAGACAAAAGAATAAAGGAAGAGATAAGGAAAACAAATTCTCAGAAGGACATAGAACAAGAGGATAGAGGAGACATTAAGAAATATCCCGAAGTGAGACGATATTAGGAGAGAAGGTTGGTAGGAGAGAAGTTGAAGATTTCCCTTTTTCTTGAGAAAGCTGATAAGATGTTCAACAACTATGTAGAGAGTCATGTTTTGAAGGCACAACTGCTTTGACAAGTTTGGTACGATTTGGAAGGATTTCTCAAAACCTTATTAAATACATTTTTACTCCTTGTACACTTCTCTTTTCCTCTTCTATCCCTCCCTCTTCCATCCTTTCCCTCTTCCCCCTTATTGATTCTTGATTATGAAAGAGATGTATGTATTTCAGACTGATATATGTAGTTGACATATATGTATTTTTTATATTTGTGTCATTTAAAAATCAATAACATTTTAAAAGAAGATCTTCAACAGAGTAAAGGAGAGAAAAAAGAAGGGTAGTAGATCTTGAAGAAGTCAAAAGATAGCAAATTTACAATAGGATCATAGAAATTGAACACACACAGGGAAAATGGAGTTGAAAACCAAATGGAGATCAAATTAATTTGCAATGGAGACATCCTACATGATTCCAAAATTTTCTTTCCATAGATATTCAGTGGTACAGAAGCAGAGAAACTGAATATAGATGTGAGGCACTAGGGTTCTGGTCTGTTGGAGAAAAAAGGTCAAAAGGGAGCAAATCACTGAGCTAGTAATGGTAAGGATGTAAAAGGAGATCTTGATAAGAAGAACAGCAGAGAACTCAGTGATGAACTGGAAGACATAAAAGGGCATGGAATAGGCAGTGCTGAAGGAGATGCTGGTCAAGGAGAGAGAATAAATGTCTATCCTTTTTTGGGGCAGTTTTGGTTTTTATTTGTTTGTTTTTAGCAGACAAGTGGGGTAGAGAAGGGAGAGATAGAAAGACTTCAGGGAAAAGAAAAATTAAATAAGTGGTAAAATTAAACAGGGATGTCATATACTATCCCTGAAAGTAACGTAATATACATAAAACCCCACTGATTTTGACAGATTTTGCACCGACACATCCATATTGTGTCACTTGAACAACTGACAACAAATGAGGTTTTTTTGTGACACCTTTTATTGGATGGCTGCAACTACACTCTGACCTACTTGAATAATTAAGGTCTTTATCTAGAATGCAAGAGTGCCCTTGTAGCAATCATTCTACAGATTTTGAAACACTGAGGAGTATGCCAACTTCCAAATGCAGTCAGTGTTAAGCAGCTAAGTATCTGTACGTGCAAAATCTAGTGGTGCAGAAACTTGGGCATACTTTTTCCTGGCTTCTTTAAGAAAATATTTCCAGGCCTTAAGTTTTTAAAGGTTAGCTAAGAGATTTAGTCGACCATTTCAACAGGCCATTGTTTCAATATTATGTTTGAGTTTATTTTAGAATATTTTTTAAAGTATATTTCTCAGCAATAGAGGTTGGTAGTAATGGACTAAGAAAAACTTTGTTAGTTCTGGAAGCTGTGTGGCTCCTAGGCTTATGGCTCCCAGGGTTTCTATGCTATCTCCTCCCCATTTGCCCTCTCCCTGACCTCATGTCAAGTTATATTGAATCCATGCATGCCCATAGACCTCAGTTTCTAATTACAAGGTAATCCTTTAGGTAGTCTAGCAAAGATTTGGGCAAGTGAGGTAACAGGAAAACATGAAGGAGTCAGAATTTAAAATCTGATCATGCCCCTTTAAAAGACTGGCCAAAATAAAAAATTCCATTTTTTTTTCCATTGTCAAACAATCTATATGTATAATTTTTAAATAGAAAAATTGTTTGGGAGCTATCTGTCTCTTTTTGAGGGATCAACAGTCTTCATATTACTAAGCTATGTTAATATCTTATGATCTGAAGTAGAAATATAACATTAATAAAAAATAATGTAATGTTGATTAAAAACTAACACTGCAAGAAAGACTTGTAATTTTTATATCCTGAAGAAACCCAAATTTCTAGAGCCAATAGGAAAAAATATTTTGTCAATACCCCCTCAAGTCCATGGCTGAGAAGGGCTGAAACATACCATTTCAGTCATAAAACATTGTGGGATGTCAGCAAGATTATTGTATTCTGATTTCCACAAATTTGGTAAGTGAGATAGATTTATAAGTTGCAATGATGATGGTTACGGTGACAACATTTGAATTTTGGGGAGCACTGGATTTGGAGCTGAATACAATGCTTTAATCTGTGGCTTCAGCAAAAGCCACAAGGCAAAATGATATATTAAAAATAACATTGCAAATGCTTAGGCAAGCAGTTTTCTAACAAGGTCATAGTGTTAGAGCCCATTGTGTAAGAAGAACAAGATACAGCCCACCAGCTATCATCAGGAGATACAGCAGAAGCAAGACTTTGGAGATGTAGAAGAGGTCAACAAGAAACCGGAAAGAACCAGCAAGTGACCGGAGAAAGCTGGGGTCAAAGTCTTGAGTATGCACTCTTAGCAGAGAGGCATGTAAATGAATGAAATTCATAAGCAATCCCATGCTAATTAAGTAAACAGTAAACAGAGGCAGAGCTTGAAATGGGAGAAGAAATGGGTGGAACAAAAGGAGGGACAAAAGTGGAGTGAATGTTAATGAGCATAAACCAAGGTGTATAAAATGTGAAAAGCACTAATGTTCACTGTGGCTCCCCATGTTCACAGGCTGTGTGTCTGTGAGGGAAGTAGTTCGAAGCTATCCCATTTTGAATAAAGCTGTTGCGAGCAATGTGTGCTAGTGTTTACTTCCTACTTACTCTGGCTAATGAGTAACAGGATCCATGAGCAATTGGATCGTCATCTCCCTAGGTGTTGGGCGCTGCATGGAGTCAGGGTCTAACAATGATCACTCGTATATTCCCAGATGTTGAGATTCAGTGTCACAGTAATTCAGTTTTGTTGTATGTTAACAAGAGCTGATTCATTGCTATTCACTGTATAAACAATTCATATTTAACAGGAAATTTAAATAAGTGATATGACAAACACTGTTTTATCCACTCAGGTTACACAACTGCCCAAATAATTTACTATTATATTTGTCCAAAAACTTGATACATTTTTAATTTTTTAAATTAAAAAACTGATAATTTTTCCATCATATTTCTATCTGTAGTGAATTAGGACATAGAACTTAGATTCAGGAGATCTGTGCCATATTACAGCTATTGTTCCTAACCTGAATTATGATACCGAGCAAGTAATTTAATTTGCCTATGTTTTGATTTTCTTATCAATACCAATACATACTTAAAATTCTTTGAAAATGCTAAATTCCAAGGATTGTTTTCATTTTTACTATAATGAGTGTACCATTTTCAGTCGCTGAATTTTTCATGTTGCAGTTATTGAAATCTGTCACACTTGGAAATTATGTCTGCCGTTCAAAAAAGTAGTGTCATGATATGAAAAAAACCCAAAATAACAAGGTGCATTAAAGTCGATAAATGTAAGCTTTTGTCCAAGTTTTCAGCTGCTGTATTTGTCTCCCATCGAATTCTTCAAATAAAGTGGAAGCAAGATTCACGGATTAAGTGATCATATTTTATTTTAATTTTTTCTTTTAGATAAATCCAATAGTTAAGAAGTTGCAAAAAATAAGTTAGTGGCTGGTTACCAAGTATGGTATGGGGGCCACTTCTTATGCTATCTCACATAATTTGTCAATGCAGTTTGGTCCTGATGTGCAAGGGTCTCTAATTCTGATTCAGCACAGTATTTCCACACTTTCTTGGAAACTAGATTCATTTAGTTTCATAGATAATAAAGCAAGTTTGTGTAATCTGACTTCTTCTATAACACAAACCATAGGATCTCCTTAATTGATCTCTGTAAATTATATCATGACCTTCTGCAAAAATTTCAGCTTTTCTAAAATGAATCTACTGCCTTTGGTAACTTCTTCAAATGATCTATAAATGATAACATTAACATTTTGCATAAGATTAGAGTAGAGTAGGACTGGAAGGCAGGAACATCTCTGACTAAACCACCCCCGCCAAGTGTTAGTCCAACCTCCTCTTGACATTTTCCATGGATGGAGATTCCATAACTTTTCTAGGTAACCTTGCCCAATGTTTGATGACCTTCATAGTCAAAAATTCCCCCTAATCGCCAACCTGAATTTCAGAGTGTTCTTAAATGTTACAAGCAGTGCATGCTAACTAAAAGGACAGTGTTAAAGTTTTCATGTGCTGTGCGCAGTTGCACATCTAGGGTTAAAAGCGTCTCTCTGGCCTTTCAGTAAAGGACTGGCAAGAAGGGCTTGGAACTGACAAGATACTCACTGCCTCTCCAGCTATCTAGCTCTCAAGCAGTAACACATACATACACACCCCAACCACGCAGACACCCTGAGAACATCCCCAGCACAACGCCCCTCCACCAGCACACACACACACAAGCTCCCACACCCCCAGTCTTGCCTTTGGCCAATGAGCAGCAAAGCATGGCACTGGGGAGGCAGAGGCAGCAATGGGTGCAATTCCAGAGGGTGCAGGGCCGTGCGGAGCCCAGGAGTACACAAGAAGGATCCCCCATTGCTGCTGGGGTGGGGGCCAGCCAAAGAGGCATGTATACACACTCCCCACTCCTATGGCAACAGGAGTGCTTCCTCCCTCCTTGTGCATGCTGTGGCTGTGTACATGTGTGTGTACATGTGTACAGTGGGAATATGTATGTTTGTGTTTGTGCTGTGGCTGGGGGGGGAGCGGGGGAGAGGGGGTCCTGTATGTACCTGTGTCCCTCTGGGCCTCCCTGAAATCCAGCAGCTTCCCTCCCTGACTTCACCTTCACCTTCACCTTCACCTTCCCCCTCCCCTCCTGTTGGGCCCTCCTGCAGGCTGTCATCTCCCTCCCTCCCTCCTCCCCTCTGTTTCTTCACTCATCAGCTTCTGCTCTGCTGTCCAGCCTGTCATCCCAGGGGTATCAGAGTCCAGGACAGCTACTCCACCTGGAAGTGGCACCTTCTGGCATATTGGAGGATCAGAAATTTGTCATTTTATCTCCCTGGACCATTTAAAAGTGAAGCTAAAACAAGCTGCCTAACTCAGCTCAGAGATAACCCTTGCCTCAAGTGGCATAACATTAAGATGCCTAGAGAGCACTTAGCACTTGTTAACAAGCTTGAATTTGTGAGTGCTCAGGTTTTAAGTGCTCTTAATACAAGCTAATTGCAATGTGCAATTTCACTCTTCCTCTGCTCCAGCTTGAGGCCATTGCTCTTGTTCTGTCCCTGCAGCCACAGAGAAAAAAATCCCATCTCTGTTCTTCCTATAATCACCCTTTAGGTATTTGAAGACTCTAATCACATCTCCTCTCCTCTCCTCTCCTCTCCTCTAGACTAAATAACCCTAGCTCTTCCAGCCTATCCTCATAAAATGTGCTTTACAGGCTTCTAATTATTTTTATTACTTTTTGCTAGACTCTTTCCAATTTGTTCACATCTTTCTTCAAGTGTGGGGCCCAAAACTAGACACAGTATTTCAGGTGACACCTTACACAATGGATAGAATAGAAGAATCACCTCCCTTGATTTGAAAATATCAACAATAATCAATAATCAATAATACAACAACTCAGTATGCTGTTTGCTTTTTTTTGCAACAAGAACACACTGCTGGCTCATATTAAGCTCATGGTCTACTGCAGTAAGGCCAGTCTTTTTGGCATGCATGTCACAAATTAGCTCCTCATCCTCCTTAAGTGCCATTCTGCTCTCCTTCCTCTATCCCATCTCCTACGCTGCTTTCTGCTTCCTGCTCAGTGCTCCTATTCTGGTCTCCTCCTCTGCTTTCTGTTTCCTGCCTATCTACTGTTGTACTTCCTGTTCCCTTCCTGATCAGTTGTTACCACACATGAGGCTGCCTGTGTCACCTGAGACATAGGTTGCGACCTCTGGTCTGTTATCACCCCTAGATCCTATATTTTGGTCAGAATGTCTCTAGTTTAAGCTTCCCAGCTGCTGGATCTTATATTTCTGTCAGTTTAACTGAAGGATCCTTCATTATTAAATTTCTTTTCTATATGTACATATATGCAGATTCTGATCAAATCCTTCCTAACAGATAATGTCTCCCAAGTTTTCTTGCTTTATTTTTTGTTTTCTTTTACTATGAAGCATATTTTTACTAGTTCTTTAATAATTATTCTGGGTCTTCTCCAAAATTTGTCCAGGTTATCAACATCCTACCTGAACCGTGGGCACCAAAGTAAATACAATATTCCAGGTATAATTCGGAAAAAAGCCAGATACAGAGGTAATATAGCTTCCCTACTTCTATCTTATATTTTCATGTTTATAAATCCAAGGAACAAATTAATCCTTTTGACCACAGTGTCATTGACAGCTTATGTTCAGCTAATTATCCATTATAGGCCCGAAGTTATTTTTAGAATGATTGTCTCCAAGGATAGCATGGCCTTCCTTCTGTGTTCTGACATATATGACTTTACATTTGGATGTATTGAAACATATGTTGCTTGCTTTTGCTCATCTCACCAGTTCAGCCAACTATCTGTGACCTGTCATCTTCATTGTTTACCATTCCACCAGTCTCTGTCTCATATGCAAAGTTTATCACTAATGATTTTCTTTTCTTTCCATCCACTGATAAAAATGCTAAGTGTACAGCCAAGAAGTAGTATATGCAGGACCCTCCTAAAACACAGACATTTAATGATGCTTCCCCAATTAGAATGATATTTTGAGACTTAGCCTGTTTTTAATTTATTTAATGTGCACCATATTGATTCTATATTGTTCTAAGTCTTAATCAAAATATTATGCTGAACCAACCCAAATTCCTTCCAGTCATCTAAATGCATTACATCAATACTATTACCTTTATCAACTGAACATGTAATCTAATTAAAACAGATACCAAATTAATTCGGGTTTTATAAACCCATGTTGTCAGACATTAATTATATTAGCATTCTTTAATCCTTTATTGATTGAATCCTGTTTATACTTCCATTATTTTGCCTGGGATCACAGTGAGGCTGACAGGTCCATAATTGCTTGGTTCATCCCATGTATCTTTTTTAAATATTGGCACAACATTAGCTTTCTGATAGTCTTCTTGAATTTCCTCAGTTATTAAAAATCACCATTAATGGTTCAAAATGTTCCTCAGCCAGCTCTTTAAAACTCTTGGATGTAAGCTATATTCTTCTTGGGCTTTTGACTACAATCAGGGTTGTAAACTATATTTCAATTTTAGTAGCTATTACTTTATATCCTTCTTAGGTGCTGTTGGAATTAAATATATCTTTTCATTGTCAGATATAAGACTATATCCTCTGTCTCTTCCTCAAACACAGAACAGAAATATTTATTGAACAGATATACCTGTCTGCATTATTTTGACAATTTTACTTTTTCCATTAGCAATGGACCAATATTATGTTAGTATTCATTTTGGTCATAATATCCTTGAGAAACTTATTTTATTCCATAGCTTTCTACTCATGTCTTTAAGATGTTTTCAGCTGTTTTCCACAGATGACTTAGGGGGCACACACAGATTGGTAATCTGAGTACCTGGATGGAATATAAACAGAATTTTTAAACCTAAATTGTAACACATGATCCAGAACACTCCTTATTCTAGTAACATTTCACCAGTTCAAAAATCCTTTGATAGGCTTAAATTAATTAATTGCCTACATTTTGTTTTAGAAGACTGTCCAGGCACCTAAACTTAAGCTTCTGGGCAAGCAGAGACAAGATCAGTTTATGAAATGAGTCTCCTGGGTCCTAAGAGTGCCCATTTTGATGTTTATGTGCTGAACACACCTAACATACCAACAATATTGATTTCAGTACAAAGGTTACTTTCACTTAGAAACATAGGTAAGAACACTCACCCAAGAAGTGGGAGTCCTCTTCAACTTGAGAAAATTCAAACATCTCCACATATCAGAACATATGTCTCCTGCCTTCTGTTTAATCTTCTCACTGTGAAGCCTAGAATTCAAGAATCCAGAAAGATAATAAGCAAGAGGAAACCTTACTCTGTGGCTTAGTGGTTGTAGATTTCTGCTGGAGTGGGGAACCTGGTCACTGTCCCAAGCACTGTTTATGTATTTGACAAAAGACAGACACCAGATAAGAGTCACTATGGTCAATCATGGTGGGAATTGGAATTCCCCCCAAAAAACCCATACACCTTACTAAGATATGTACTGAAGGATCAAGGAGTAACAGGAGAATTGAAGGAGTACTACTAGATCTGATGGGGCTCAAAAGCGTGGATGCACTGTCAATAATGTTTTTTCACCTTGATGTTTGAGAAGGTTATAAGAGCCATTAAAAGAAAAAGGAAAGGTATGAAGCTGAATGGACCGCACCAGGTATTTGTGTATGCAGACATAGTTGGAGAGGAAATGGAAATGGTACAAAAGAATACAGAAATCATATGGCACATCCACACATGCAAGCATGTGCGCTTGCAGCAGTTCAAATAGAAGTGGTTTCAAATTTGAGCTGGGGCTTTTGGTTTCAGTGCATGTGTTTGGACATGCACTTTGTTGTGGAGCAAATTGCGCCACTTGGGGCAAAATAACCCTGCCTGGCTCCTCCTGAATCTGCAGTCAGGGGGAGCTAGAGCCTGGGGCCAGCATCTGTGCTGTCCCCAGCAATATAAAAAGCTGCCCTGTCCTGGCCCCATCCATATAAAAAGCTGCCCTGGCAAGCAGATCAGGGCTACTAGCTCTGTGGAGCTTCTGGAGCCCAGCCAACTGATACCTGGGGACTCTACCCCTTGTGCCAGCTAGATTGCTGCAGCAGCATCCCAAATCCATTTTTAAAAATACTGCAAAATCCATGTTCTTCCACAGTTAGAACAAAAAGCCACTCTACACACACATATCTATACAGAGAGAGAGAGAGAGAGAGAGTGAGTGATAAGTTGTATAATGCTTTATTGGTATATGTACAATTTTAAAGCAATTTGGAAGCCTACCAGTGTTTCCATCATCATGAAAAAATAAATTCTAAAAACCTATATGTGTTGATGTGTGCTTTTGTTTTTCTTCACACATGGTGGTTGTGTGATGGGGAAATGTGGTGTCTGCAGAAACGGGGTGAGAAAGGGTGTGGGGGAAGGTGGGTGGGTGGGTGTGGAGGGATGTGGTTTGGTCTGTGGGTAGGAGTGGGGCAATTGCTGGGGGACTGTGAGTGTGGATAACCTTGTGGGGGGCTGCTCAGAAGGGCAGCATCCCTTGGCCCCCACAGGGTGTACCCTACCCCCAGCACATGGAATGCACCCCCCACCCAGGGTCTTAGCTCCCCCCTGGAAGGCCACAGCCCCTATCCCCCACACAGCCCCAGTCCTCCTGCCCATGGTCCCAAGCACCCTGGAGGGCATGCCCCCCAAGGTCCCAGCTCCACCCTGGAGGGCCTGAGCCCCCCCACCCAGAGCCTGTAACTAACCTTTAACAGCAGCAGTGTGGGGACCATGCACTGAGCTCAGCCAGGTCCTGACAGCCCTGGGGCTGCTCCTGCTACCCAGCAGGTCTGGTCTTGTGGCAGCAGGACCCAGCATGGCATGCAGGGACCGCATGCCAGGCCCGGCCATATCCTGGGGCCCCTCTGCTCCAGTGCAAAGCTGGACTAGCAAACTATAGGGATCTGGGCCAGTTCCTTAGCCCCTGCAGCCCCAGGACATCCCCCCTGCCACTCCCCAAATCCCCAATTCACCTGCCACTCCTCACCCACCCACACCCATGAAACTTCCCCACCCCTGCAAATTACCTTGGACAGCACCAGGGGAAGCAGGAACACCAAAGAGATGCTCTAGCCAAAACCAAAGTGTCTCTTTTGGAGGACTGGCTCTGGGCATGGTCTTGAACCATGCCTAGCACCACTCTATTGTAGAGTGGGTTTCTTTAGGTCCCTGGACATCCAGGGGATTGCAGCACAGGGAACATTTTTTCATTCCACATGTGCCTCTTGTCCCACCTCAAAGGGGTTTGAGGCAGGGCAAGAGGCATGTGTGCGCTCATCTGGTCATGTGCATAGTGTCAGACACAAAAGCAGTTGCCCTTGCTATCAATGTCAGCAAGACCAGATATGATCACATCCAGAAATATATCTCAAGGGAGATGAGGACAAGGAATGGCAATGTATAAAAGGTAGGGAAATATAAATATTTGGGCACATAATCACTGAGTACAATCAAATAATTGTAGATGTGAAAGCAAGAATTTAGTGCCTGTTGATCCTGGATGAAATAATGGCATTAGGGAAAAGCTCAAGAAACCTTAAAATTCAGCTTTATAGCGCAATTGTTCAATCCATCCTTTTATACAGATGTGAATACTTGGCACTGAAAAAAGCAAATAGAAAAAAGCCTGAAAGTGTTTGCAAACAAAGTGCTAAGGAAAATATTTGGTTCTGTATAAGAAAATGGAGTATGGAAGAGGAGAATGGAAGAGGAGACATCAAAAGCTTGTGGACATTTACCAAAAAACTGGTGCCTTGGGCAAGATAAGAGCACAGAGAATGAAAAAGCAGGGCCAAGGGCAGATTATGAGGTCAGGGAAAGGAATGGCAAGGATGCAGGGGGGTGTAAGAGAGCTGTACACCATGAGATTTAAAACCAACTAATCAGGAGGTGCAGTGGCATTTCTATTCTGGGTTGCCAGAATCTGGAATGGGCATCCAAGGGAGGTGGTGTTCTCCCCTACCTTGGAAGTCTTCAAGAGGAGACTGGACAAGCACCTAGCTGGGGTCATCTGACCCCAGCACTCTTTCCTGCCCAGGGCAGGGGGCTGGACTCAATGATTTACTGAGGTCCCTTTTACAGAGAGCCACAGGTAGACAAGGAGACACCACCCGAGCAAGACAGGTGACAAATGCAAAGAGTGCCCAGGTAAGAAACAGGGGTCCAGACAGTCTCCCAAATCAGGGAGTGGCACACGTAGCTAGGCAAGGCCTTAAATGCCTATATACCAATGCTCATAGTATGGGGAACAAGCAGGAGGAACTCGCCCTCAGAATAGCCAGTTCAGACCCAGACATAATAGGGCTTATAGAAAAGTGGTGGGATTCATCCCACGACTGGGTGTTTAGCATCAGGGGCTATAGGCTTTACAGGTGGGATAGAGAAGGAAGAAAAGGTGGCGGTGTGGTGCTCTATGTCAATGAGCAATACACATCCTCTGCCAGCAGAATGGGGTCAGAGGAGGGGCAAGCTGAAGTGCTCTGGGTCTAGATACAAGGGGGCCATGGGGAGAGGGATCTAATGGTGAGGGTCTACTACAGACCCCCCAACCAAGGGGAGGAGCTGGACCGTGAATTTTCAGGCCAGCTTGCAGAGGTGCTTAAGGCAAGGGATGTAGTTGTCATGGGTGATTTAAATTACCCAGACATCTGCTGGGAGGAACAGCCAGCCAGCTCGGACCATTCCAGGAGGTTCCTGGCCAAGATATAGGACCTCCACTTAATTCAGGAGGTGTACAGTCCCACCAGAGGAAATGCCCTGTTGGACCTGGTCCTGGCCACAGGGAATGACCGGTAAGGAGCCTCCAGCTCCTTGACCACCACCATCCAGCGCAGGGTGTCAAGGGCCTGAAGTAAGGCGGTAGTCTTAAACTTCAAGAGGGCCACAAGGGCATCCAGGAATGCCTGATTGCCAAAAAGGCTGCGTACAACCAGTGGAAGGGGGGTGCTATCTCCAAAGAGGAGTATACCTCCTCTGTTCGGGCCTGTAGAGGGGCTGTCAGGAAAGCTAAGGTGGACATAGAGCTAGGACTAGCATCCAAGATCAAAGATAATAAAAAGTTCTTTTTCAAATATATAGGGAGGATGAAGAAAGCACCGGGCAATGTGGGGTACCTGCAAGTTTCTCTGGGCAACCTGGTGGTTGTGCCAGAGGAGAAAGCAGACCTCTTTAACCAATTCTTCACCTCCGTTTTCTTGTGCAGGGACCGAGACTTCCCCACCATGATGCAAGATGGACTTGAGGGGAACGCCTCCAGACCTCAGGTTGGGGAGGACCGGGTTAGAGAGCTTCTGTAGGGGCTGGACGTGTTCAAGTCAGTGGGTCCAGATGCTCTCCACCCCAGGGTGTTGAGGGAGCTAGTAGGCATAATTGAAGGGCCCTTGGCATGGCTTTATGAGTGCTCATGGTGCTCGGGCCATGTGCCAGATGATTGGAAGATAGCCAACGTGGTCCCCATCTTTAAAAAAGGGAGGACCCGGGCAACTATAGGCCTGTCAGTCTTACCTCAATCCTAGGGAAACTCTTTGAGAAGATCAAGGAGCACATCTGTGATGGGCTGGCCTCAGGGATGATGCTCAAAGGCAACCAGCATGGTTTCATTAGGGGCAGGTCATGTCAGACCAACCTGATTGCCTTTTGTGATCAGGTCACAAAAACATTGGATGCAGGTGTTGCCATGGACATAGTCTTTCTGGACTTCAGCAAGGCCTTTAACACTATCTCCCACTCCATTCTCATGAAAAAACTAGGAGACTGTGGCATGGATGCCTACAGTCAGATGGATTACAGATTGGCTGAAGGGTTGGACGGGTCATATTCGACCTGGGGGGAAGTGGGCAGAGGAGTCCCCCAGTGCTCGATCCTTTGGCCCGTGCTGTTCAATTTCTTTATCAGTGATTTAGATGATGGCGTGAAAAGCAACCTGTTTAAATTTTCTGATGATACCAAAATTTGGGGTGAGGTGAGCACACTAGTAGGGAGGGAAAGACTTCAGCAAGACCTGGCTAGGTTACAGGGGTGGGCTAACAAAAACAGGATGCATTTCAATACTGACAAGTGCAGGATGCTGCACTTGGGCAGTAGTAACCAGCAGCACACTTATAAGATGAGGAACTCCCTTCTTGAGAGGACAGAGGCAGAAAGGGATCTTGGAGTCATTACTGACGCCACGATGAACATGGCCAACCATGAGAGGTCATGGTTGGCAGGGCTAACCGGACCTTGTTGTGCACCCACAGGTGCATCTCAAGTAGGGCCAAGGAAGTGATCCTTCCCCTTTACACGACACTGGTCAGGCCACAGCTGGAGTACTGTGTCCAGTTCTGTGTGCCCACTTCAGGAGGGATGCGGACAACATGGAGAGGGTCCAGAGGAGGGCCGCCCGCATGATCTGGGAACAACAGGGCAGACCCTGCATTGAGAAACTGCGGGACCTGAACCTGTTCAGCCTTCACAAGAGAAGGCTGAGGGAGGACCTGGTGACCGTCTATAAACTCACTAGGGGGGACCAGAATGGTTTGGGAGAGACTTTGTTTCCCCTAGCGCCCCCTGGCATAACAAGGAATAGCGGACATAAGTTTTCGGAGACTAGGTTTAGATTTGACATCCATAAGAACTACTTCACAGTTTGGGCCGCTAGGATCTGGAACCAACTCCCAAGGGAAGTGGTGCTGGATCCTACCCTGGGGGTCTTTAAGAAGAGGCTTCATGCCTACCTGGCTGGAATCATTTGAGCCCAGTTTTTCTCCTGGCCAGACAGGGTGTCGGACTTGAACATCTAGAAGGTCCTTTCTGACCCTACTTCTATGATTCTATAATTCTATGAACCATAATGCTAATGAATCTATGACTCTATGAATTTCTCTCTCCTTCTTATGGTCTTGATGTTCCATTAATCAAGCTAGAGAAGGTCCTTCGGGTAAATTTGATATATTTTATTAGACCAACTGAAAACTTTTCTTAGCAAGCTTTTGGATTTAAAAACCCTTCGTCCAGCTGGGGAAGTATCTGCAGTTGGTGTGTACTCTTACACCAATCTTCATCAATCTGCAGTTGATGGAATGAGCTTAGAAAAAAATGTCCAACTATTTTTATCCCTAATAAAAAATATCAGATTTGCCCAAAGAACCTTGACTGCCTATGTCCTTAGACCAACATAGCTACAACCTACACCCCATTAATCAAGCAACCCTTTCTTCCACAATTTTGATGTCTGTTAGCCATTTCTGGTAATATCTCTCTTGTGTTTCACAGCCCTGAAGACTAATTTTAGCTCTACCTAACATAAAACTTTAATCTTTAATGCAGGTTTGTTAATATTAACTCAGGTGAACATTAACTGAAGCGTAAAAATGACAGACAGTGAAGTGTTGGTTTCACTTTAAAGATGCTTATGAAGGCTAGATTTTATTTTACAGAACTGAATGACAAATGTACATTTAATTATAATGACTACAGTAGTAACCAAACAATATATTTTAACTTTTTTTACCCTATTTGTTGTGATTTTTACATATCATCTTGTAAATTAATGTGCATTCCTATAAATTTATATTTGTTTTTGCTTCGATTCTAAGCTGAATAAGATAGTAAGAGGCCCGTAGCATATTAATAAAACATCTAGTTTCTCTCCAACTGGATAAAAATAAGAGTTGTTTTATATGATACGATGCATCACAAGATCAGCACCCCCTTTTTCAAATTTCTAAATCCACCCATAGGCAGGGCATATTGCAAAGACTGATTAGGGAAGTCATGTAAGAAGCATTTTGGAAGCTGAGGTGGAGGGTATCAGACCGCAAGGTAGACCAAAGAAACAAAGGGAAGATAACATCTGGAAGGGATAGGTGAGAGAAGATTGTGCAGCAAGGTGAGAGAAGATTGTGCAGGACAGGAAGAATGAAAAGCTGTAGTTCAGGTGGTTATAGACCCTTAAGGCCTGTGAGATGTGAAAGGGAGAAAGAGAGAGAGGAGTCATTGGATTTAAAAAAGAAATAGCTTTGGGAACAGAAACTAAGCTTTCCCCCCTCCCAACTCAGTCTTAACCCTTCCCCATGGAAATGAAAATGTTGTGTAGAAGACAGGAGATAAAACTAGAAAAACCTAAATGGTAAGATGCATGAAACTTTCAGCAGGGCAGCAGGTGAGAGGAAGGAGATAATGGCATGCTGACTGTGTCTTAATTTAGCACGAAGCTTCCAAAAGTGCTGTTCACTAATTAAGATGCACAGGTGATGTGTATTGGTGTTGTTTAACAATGATGAAAAATATGGATCAAACTTGATTCTCCCAATAATATTGAAAGTTTACAAGGCTTTGCCAGCTCACTTGATTACTTTATGGTTATAGGCCACCCCTCAGATTTAAATGGTGTTTTTATCTGTTATGTTTGGTGGAACTAGGTTTTATTACTTCATGTAATATATTTCTTGTATAGAAGCTTCTGGAAGCATGATCTAGAGAAAAGGAATTCAGAATGGATTAATGTTACCCTATAACTGCACAAAGTATTTTTGCTTGGGTGATTGGAAGTTTTAGCTAGTGCAGGTAATTTGGCATGGAGGTAGCTCTCCATCCTGCACCTAGCCAACTGGAACTGACAGGAACTAAGGAATCAGGAGCCAGGAGCAGTGGAGAGAGAAGGGATCCGGGCACACATGTGTGCCCCCTTACCAGACCTGAGGCAGAGGCGAACTCAGCAGCAGCGGAGCCAGCAGTGGGGGCAGCAGCAGCTGATCCCCCTAAGGTAAGTGGACAGAGGGACCAGATGCAGCTGAGCTGGATCCAGATGGGAAGCCCCCCGGATCCCTTTTAGCTGAGCTGGTAGGGAGCCGCACCGCGTGAACAAAGCATGCAGACAGGGAGGGCTGGGAAGACTATCCCCCAAGCTAGGGAGTACCCCCAGGGTTAACCTTCTGGAAGCAGGCTCCAGAGGTACTGGATCCCCCCAGAGGGGGAGCGTAGGGGGCAGGACTGCCAGCAGGCACTTCCGGGAAGACTGGAGAGCCTGATTGGCTGATCGGGGCAGCGGCAGGAAATTCAAACCGTGGCCTTTAAAAGCCTCAGTTTGATGTAGCCCCCAGCAATTGGGAGCCAGGAGCAGTGGGAGAGGAGGGATCCAGGCAAACGTGTGTCCCACACACACGTGTGCCCTCTTAGCAGGCCTGAGGTGGAAGCGGATGCAGCAGCAGCAGAGCCAGCAGCAGGGGCAGCAGCGGCTGATCCCCCTAAGGTAAGCGGGCAGAAGGACTGGACGCAGCTGAGCCAGATCTGGAGGGGAAACACCCTGGATCTGTCTTAGCTGAGCCAGTAGGGAGCCACGCTCCTGAGCCACACTGCGTGAACAGAGTGGGCAAACAGGCACACGAGCAGGAAGGGCCAGGAGGGAGACTCCTACAAGGGCAGGGTGAAGGCACTGCACTAAGCTAAAAACAAGCAGCAACTCCTATGATGGTGTTGATGTGGAGTGCTGGGACAGGTCCTTCAGGTGCCTGCCTTAGGGCCCTGGAGGCGAAGGTGAGGGAGCTCCAGGAGGAGGTTAGCACGCTGCGGGGAATCAGGGAGGTGGAGGAACAAATTGACGGCTATTTCCTTTCCCTGCAGGGCCCCACACCCAAGGAAGAAGCACCTCAGGAAGTGCCCTCCACTGCAGAGTGGCAGACAGTCACCTCCAGAACCAGGGCTGCTTGTAACACAGCAGTACCAGTTCCTCCAGTCTGGCTGGAGAACAGGTACAAGGCCCTGGCAACACTGGAGGAGGAGGGAGAGGAGGCAACTGGAGAGGAGGCAACCCCACACTCTCCACTCTCTGAACAGGCCGAAGGAGCTAAGCAGGCCTGGAGGAAAAAGCATTGAGGGATCATCATAGGTGACTCCATCATGAGAGGTACAGAGGGCCCTATCTGTCGCCAGGACCCCTCAACACGCGAGGTCTATGGCCTACCTGGAGCAAAGATTCATGACGTGACGGGGATGATCCAGGCCATAATCCAGCCCACCGATTACTACCCCATGGTTCTAATCTATGTGGGTACTAATGATGTGGCCAGGAGAAGCCCTGATCACCTGATGGTGGACTACCACGCTCTGGGGGGAGTGCTGAAGGAGATGGGTGCACAGGTGGTATTCTCTTCTGTCCTACCAGTGAGCAGACATGGAAGATGGCATGAGATGTGCATTGCAGAGACCAGCTGATGGCTTCGGGAATGGTGTCTTGAGGTGGGTTTTGGCTTCCTTGACAACAACCCACACATCCTGATGAGAGACATACTCGGGTGGGATGGGCTCCACCTTTCCCCTAAAGGTAAGCATGTGTTCTCTTCTAGGTTGGTGGATCTACTCTGGCAGGCTCTAAACTAGGCTCGCTGGGGGAAGGGGAAGACGAGGGGGGAGGAGGCTTTGGACTGCTAAACCAAGCAGCACTCACAAGTACAGCCCAGCTTAGACTGACGAGCAGAACATATACACAGGTAAGCAACAGGGGTCAGGGTAATGCTGTGATTAGGGGGCCAGTGCACACATCCACAGGAGGCCTCAAATGCCTCTACACAAATTCTCATAGTATGGGAAACAAGCAGGAAGAACTTACCCTCCTGCTAGCTGACACCAACCCAGACATAGTGGCACTCACTGAAACGTGGTGGGACCCAATGCATGACTGGGCGGTGAAAATCAAGGGCTATAGGCTGTACAGGAGGGATATGACAGTAAGGAAAGGTGGGGGTGTGGCGCTCGATATTAAGGAGGAATATAAATCCTCACCAGGTAGCACAAAGTCAGAGGAGGGGCACACTGAAGTGCTCTGGGTTAGTACACAAGGCAGTCAAGGGGAAAGAGACTTAACAGTGGGGGTCTACTACAGACCACCCAACCAAGGGGAAGAGATAGGCCGGGAATTCTTAAGTCAGCTCACAGATCTAGTTAGGTCAAAGGTGCACAAGGTGGCAACGGTCTGCAGCAAGGCAGCAGTCCTTGATTTCAGGAGGGCAGACTTCAATGAGCTAAGAAAAATAGTCGGGGAAGCACTGAGGTCCCGGAGGGGAGGGGAGCCAAGTTTCAAAGAAGACCGGTTGCTTCTTAAGCAGATGATCCTCCAAGCCCAAAGGGAGGTAATCCCAACATGGATCAAAGGGGGCAGGAGGGCACAAAAGCCCCCATGGCTCACCAGAAGCATCCAGGAATATCATTTAGCTAAAAGGAAGGCGTACACCCAATGGAAGGGAGGGGCCATCACCACGGAGCATTATACTGCGATTGCTTGGGGATTGTAGAATCATAGAAGTAGAGCCAGAAGGGACCTTGTAGATCGTGAAGTCCAACCCCCTGCTTGGGCAGGAGAAAAACTGGGCGCAAATGACTCCAGCCAGGTAGGCATCAAGCCTCTTCTTAAAGACCCCCAGGGTAGGATCCAGCACCACTTCCCTTGGAAGCTGCTTCCAGATCCTAGCAGCCCTGACTGCGAAGTAGTTCTTATGGATGTCGAATTTAAACCTACTCTCCAACAACTTGTGGCCATTATTGCTTGTTATGCCGGGGGTGCTAGGGGAAACAAAGTTTCTCCCAAACCTTCTGGTCCTCCCTAGTGAGTATATAGGCGGTCATCAGGTCCCCCCTCAGCCTTCTCTTGTGAAGGCTGAACAAGTTCAGGTCCTGCAGTCTCTTATTGTAGGGTCTGCCCTGTTGTCCCCAGATCATGCGGGTGGCCCTCCTCTGGACCCTTTCAATGTTGTCCACATCCCTCCTGAAGTGGGGCACACAGATCTGAACACAGGGGGGCAGTCAGGAAGGCCAAGGCAGAGATGGAACTGGGACTAGCTTCCTGGATCAAGGACAACAAGAAGTCCTTACTTAAATACATAGGGGGCAAAAAGAAGGTACCGGGTAACTTGGGGCCCCTGATAGACACGCTAGGAAATTTGGTTGTCAGAGCAGACGACAAAGCTAACCTATTCAACGACTTCTTTGCTTCCATTTTCCTGAGCAGGAACCAGATCACCCCCTCACACCGGGCCCCCCTCAGGCCTCAGGGGAGGCGCACCTAGGCCAAGGGTCAGGGAGAATCTAGTCAGGGAACTTCTGGAGGGACTGGATGTATTTGAATCAGCTGGTCCGGATGATCTCTCCCCTAGAGTGCTGAGGGAATTAGGTGAGGTCATTGCGGGACTCCTGGCACGGCTTTACGAACACTTGTGGTGCTCTGGCGTGGTGCCAGAGGACTGGAAGAGGACCAATGTGGTTCCCATTTTCAAAAAGGGGAGGGAGGAAGACCTGGGGAACTATACGCCAGTTAGTCTTACCTGGATCCTGGGTAAGCTTTTTGAGAGAATTATTCTGGCACATGTCCACAAGGGGACAGCAGGGGAGGTTACACTTAGGGGCAACCAACACGGGTTCATTAGAGGCAGGTCCTGTCAGACCAACCTGGTGGCCTTCTATGACCAGGTCACCAAATCCTTATATGCAGGAGTAGCAGTGGACATAGTGTTTCTGCACTTTTGGAAGGCCTTTGACACGGTCTCTCAGCCCATTCTCATTAAAAAACTGGGGGACTGTGGTGTCAACACCTACACAGTCAAATGGGTCACCAACTAGCTGGAGGGCCACACCCAGAGAGTGGTAGTGAGTGGATGAGTCATTTTCGACCTGGAGGGATGTGGGCAATGGGGTTTCGTAGGGTTCAGTCCTCGGGCTCGCAACTGTTCAACATCTTCATCAGTGACTTGGACAAAGGGGTAAAAAGCACCCTGTTCAAATTTGCTGATGACACTAAGATGTGGGGGAATGTGGGCACATTAGAAGGAAAGAATAGGCTACAATTGGACCTAGACAGGGTACAGGGGTGGGTGGACAAGAATAGGATGGAATTCAACACTGACAAGTGCAAGGTGATACACCTGGGGAGGAAGACCCAGCACCATACCTACAGGTTGGGGAACTCCCTTCTCATCAGTGCAGAAGCAGAAAAGGATCTTGGAGTCATCATTGATGCCAAGATGAATATGGGCAGGCAGTAAGGAAGGCCAACTGCACCTTGTCATGCATCCACAGATGCATCTCAAGCAGGTCCAGAGAGGTGGTACTCCACCTCTATGCAGCACTGGTCAGGCCGCAGCTGGAGTACTGAATCCAGTTCTGGGCGCCGCACTTCAGGAGGGATGTGGACAACATGGAGAGGGTCCAGAGGAGGGCCACTTGCATGATCGGGGGCAGCAAGGCAGGCCCTACAAGGAAAGGCTAAGGGACCTGAACCTGTTCAGCCTCCATAAGCCTGTTACAAACTAGTCAGAGGGGACCAGCGGGCATTGGGGGAGTCTCTGTTCCCCCAAGCACTACCAGGAGTGACTAGAAATAATGGTCACAAGCTGGCAGACGGTAGATTCAGACTAGACATCAGGAGGCGCTACTTCACGGTCAGGGGAGCTGAAACCAACTTCCAAGAGAAGTGGTGCTGGCTCCTATCCTGGGGGTCCTTAAGACAAGGCTTGACAATCACCTTGCTGGGGTCCTTTGACCCCAGTACTCTTTCCTGCCATGGCAGGGGGTAGGACTTGATGATCTGCTCAGGTCCTTTCCGACCCTACTATGAAACTATGAATCTGGGTGTCTTTGATTTTCTTGTGTCCTGCTCTCTTGCTTTGGGTCTGTCATAAAGTAAGTATTTGTGCTTGGAGCATCCACTCTGGCAGTCCTTGTAATCTTCGGGGCCCTTCTCTCGGGTCCCTGGAATCTCCCCTGAGTGGGTAGCGCAGTCTTCGCTGCCACATCCATCCATCCACCCAGGTTTATCTTAAACTGGTTTTGACCATTTTGAAAGTGGTTTATGTGCACTGAACTTCTGTTCTGTTATAGGTTTAAACCCATTTCTGATCCCTAGCCCAAGGGCTTAATCCCAGGCACACATTGTAATTGGTAGATATGCAATCCAAGCAAAGATAAGCATTCTTGAATAAAACTATACAAATATTGATAAAAATAGAAAAGGGACTACCAACATTATTTATTTTAATCAAAGATCCATGGAACAATGGATTGGACCCAATTAAATTCCTATAATCAGAGAAGTGTTTCTTGCTTGCTGTTTCATCCCAATATTAAATTAATAACGTTGCAGCTTGACTCTTAAATACATCCCTATTCATATCTTTCCTTTTCCTAAGCAAAAGCCTGTGCTTCTTGAGCATAAACCTGCAAGTCTTGATCAGACTATGGGATATAATATACAGACACTCAGAATAAATTATTATAATGGTCCTTTCTAGCTAAAGGATATCTACATATCATTGGAAATATAGGGGGAGATAATACATGTGGAACTGTTTGAGGTATATTTTTCACAAAGCTAAATTCTGTGAATAGAACAGCCATCACTAAGTCTTCAGTGTTATTAAGTGTGCCTGTACAAGGCTGCTCCAACACACTGGAGTTCCAACATGCTGGATTAATCAAGTCTGCTGAAGCCTGGCAATTGCCGTGCTCCAGCAGCCTCCTGCATTTCACGTATCAGCGTCCCCACACTTAAAAATGATGGCAGAGCACTTGAACTAAAGTGCGTCAAACAAACTTAAATCTAAGCATCCCTGCCACCATTTTAAAGCATGGGGATGCTGATGTAGGAGACACAGTGGCACCTTCATTAGAGCAGCTCTGAGTGCCGCTCTAATTAAAGTGCTTGCCCCTCTCCCCCAGCCCCAAAGCACGTGTAAAAGTGTCCTAAGTGTTTGTCTCCTGCATATCATTTGGTGTGAAGTAGCTTTATACACATATAAATTTGTGTGAAATGTTTCCCCTGGCATTTTTTTTTCAGTAGAAGGTCAAAGGCAAAGGTTGCTTTTCTGTCTAACGTGAAATATCTGATGGCAAGGTACTGGATTAGAAAGAACTTTAAACTTAGTCCAAAGAGGTGGTCTTGCATTTTACATAAAAGACACTAGAACAGGCAGAAAATAAAGTTTTAAAATACAGACTGAGACAGGAAAGATCTTCTATCCTAAAGGATACTGTGAAAAGAATGACTAATACTATATGATTCAATTCTTTCTTTGTTCAAGAAAAGGAATGCTAATTTTTACAAACTAGCTTCACTTCAGATGTGAACTGAACGCAACTGTCTCAGCAATTAGGGATCTCCTGAGAGAATAGTATTTTGGCCAATCCCGTAATTTTTTTTCTGTGTTGATAGTTGTACCTATTAGCTGGAGATCCCTGAAGGTAATTAAACACTTGGAAATGTACTGGAGCTATATAAATAGGAAATTACTTTAGCTATTTGAACAATAATTATATTTAAAATATAACGACAGTATATTAACTTGCAGGGATAACTAATCTCCACAAATGCTGAATTCATCATAGGATCATTTGATGTCTGATCATCAGAATCAGTACCATTTTACTGATGATGATCCATACATCATAATACTGATGGAAGAGATTAGTCATTCCCAGCAAGTTAATGCTGTGTAGGCTTTTCTTTCATCCTTCCTTCTGCAACATTTATATCTGACTTAGTCGCTGCTGTTTCCAAGTCCAATGTCCTGCAGCAAATGTTGCCAGCAATACTGAATACTTCCAATTAGTAGTTCTCTACTTCTCTGGTAGCTAAGCAACTGACCTATGGTGAAGAATACATAATGATCTTCTGCATACCTACCTTGGCATATCAGGCAACATGTAGGCTTTAGAGCAGATACAGTCTCCCATGTTGATGATTGTGGCTTACAGACAGTGAATTATAAAACATCATGTTTAATACTGTTTTGTGTAATATTGTGCAGTTAAAGTAAGAAATCAACACTCAGAAACACTGGCCTATATACATCAGTTGTGTATTTTTTATTCAGTAATATTTATGACTGTTACAATATTTTTATGTCCTTAGTATGCTAGCAAATCAGCTGAACAGCATGGTGTTCTTAGATTTGCTTTTTTGTTTGTTTGTGTATTTATTTTGTTTTTATGGGGGTTGTCTCTGTTGGTGTTTATATACAACTGTATGCAATATGTTCATGCTAATGAAGAAGAGCTTTCAGGAAACAGGGATATGGATAAGCAGCATCTGGCTCATGCATAGTTAGATAAAATAGAGATGGTGCTAGCTGAGAGGGGACCTGTGTTATGAACCAATGCCTGAAACAATGGCTACACCCCTTACAGAAGGGGTTTTCCTACCAGATGTCAAAGTGATTAAACAGCCTCAAAGTCATACTGGTTTCATAGCCTTTCCAACATGCCTAAATTCCAGAAATAACCTGAAATCTCTTCTTTTACCTCTAGCTGGTCAGATGACTACATCAGTTCTAATCCAGTGAAACTCTGCCAATAGTGATTTATATGCTTGTCACCTATGGTAGACCATACTACCTAGGGCTGACTATGAAAGTTGGGTGGATAATGTAGCAGTAGCACAGTGCTGCCTAAATACCATGGCTGAAATTGCTAAGGGTAGGAACAAATTGAACTTGTAAGGAGAAGAGGCATTCAAAATGTGCCATTTAGAATAATGTTTGAATTTTGTTGCCGTGGCTTTACGCCTTCTACCGTATGAAAGAAAAACAAGTAAATTATTGGTAGATACAAAGTATCCATTTGGGTGCAGGTAGGATTCAAATAGAAGAACTTTCTTAGGTTCGATATCAGATTTTAAAAAGCACCAAATTTCAAAGATGCTTAGATTCAGGGATCTAATCTAGGCTAATCTCCGTAACAACTCAGAATACATGGCAAGCACACAAATTCTCTTCTGGAAATATCTCTGGACTCTTGTATCCAACTACTAAATAATTTCTTTGATGTACACAACATTGTAATATCTTCTTTTTTCCTGTGCAATTGTTTCTGATTGGTTGCAGGTAATGTGTCACAACATTTGAAAAGCAGAGAAGATTTCTGAAGGTCTACAAAATGTAGATTCATAACCATTAATGTTGTGGATTTTTTTGTATATGCAAGAACTGTTTATTAATTGCACATTTATCAAGGGAGCTCATTATTTTTAATCCACAATTGCCCTTTCACATCCTAAAATAAATGATCAATAAAAGCTAGAACCTAACATTTAGTTTCCTTTATTGAAACTACATGGTCAAGGTATCTGTAAAGTCTTTTTCACTACATGTCATAATTTGAATTGCCTAAGTACAGTATGCTAGGCCTTTTCTTTGGCTCTTCACAACAGGTATATGCAGAACTACACTGTAGTGTAATTCGTTATCTTAAGCTGAAACATATGTAACATACAGAAGTGGAAAATAGAAAACTGGCTATGAAAAACACTGAGTTTGCATTAACTTAATATATTTATAATATTGTGGCTCGTATTTTTTATCTGGGTTAAGTACATATGTTCAAAAAGCCCAAGGCGGAATCAATCTAAATTATGGGGTTTTAAATGTTAGACCAGGTTTTGCTGTTTTTAAATCAGTCTGTGCGCTAAGCTTCTGTTCTGTTATGGGTATGAACTGGTTTTATGTGCCAAATTTCTGTTCTGTGACAGGTATAAACTGGTTTCTGATCACTTACACTGGTTAAAGTATAATTTCTGTATCTGGCCCTGGTGTCTAACTCCATATTCATTGGATCGTTGGATTTCATTGGGTTTACAGATGGAGCAGATTACAGTTTTACAAGCTACTTTCATTTAAAAAGAATCCCACTCTTCACATTAAGAGAGGAGTTTGGATGGGAATGCTTCCATGGCTTCACATTAAACCCTACTTTCTATGATATCACAGCTTCAGAAAGGGTATTTTGGCTGGGTCATTAGCCTCTGAGCTCTGAAACAAAATATCTACCTTCAGCTCCCAAGTGTAATACAAATATCCTTGATCTTGGATAAGTCATTCAACCTCAGCATTTTGGTATTTCATAGGGGTGAAAAATACACTGATGTCTGTGGGCTTTGGAGATACAATGGTTAGTGAGACTGTACAAAAAACAGTCAATAGACTAGGTTCAATAACACTGAAAAATAAAAGTATTTAAATAACTTTGAACAAAATCTGAAAATCTATCTTATCTATGATATTATTAAAAGAAAAATGATTGATTGTGAGGAATTTTTTTTCCTCTTGGTAATAACAAGCTGAGAAACAATTTTGTGTTTAAAACATAGGACTTGGGGGGCAGCTGTATAAAATCCTACGATAGATAGATAAAAACAACTGGATTATATTTCTGGTTATGCCTGAGATTTTATGTATGACATCAGAAGCATAAATCATATGGCCTCTCTCTCAGCCACATGGTTGCACTGCATCTTTCACAGAAGTTTCTTGTGTTAAAAATTACTGCAGCAATACCCGCAGATGCTGGCAATTTACACCAATGGACCAGACAAGAATTTGGTCTGATGTGAGAACAGCCCTGTTAATGGGTGACTTCTAACACTTCTGGAATTCTTTATTGCGGGGATGGGAATGGGTGAAGGAGACATTGGGCATAAAGGAGGAGTATACAGGCATTGGTTGAGAGCTGAGGGAGAACAAGAAAATCAGGAGTGTGGTTTGGAAGAAGAATAAGACAGAAAAGAAGAAACAGCATTCAAGAACAAAATCTGAAGAGTTCATACACAGCCAGCAAAAAAGATTATCTGCAAGAAGAACAGTAGTAGAAAATTATTTCCTCACTTTTACGTTTTGTCCCCTCATCGTTGTGTTTGACAGAGCTGCTTTTTAGGTTTACTCATTGCAAATTTATTTAGCATGGAAAAAACCTCACTGGTGCCATTCTGTGTCAGCTGTCACAGTCACTCTGAGCATTATCAGCCTGTTGCCACCAGAGTGGTGTTCAGCTCTAAGTGTATTGCTGTCTGCCTCACAACGTGCAGATCACTTAGTCTCTCCAGCTCCCCTGGCCATGACAAGCTGATATCACTCAGAGTGATTGCAATTGCTGACAGTGTTAGCTCTGGTACTACCCTACATTAAATCAAATTTTAAAACACTAAAAGCATGTGCTGCCTAGTAAAACACTGCTGAAGAAAGTAGAAAAAATGCTTCTAAAACCTAAAAATTACTCTCTCACCACAATTTAGCTTCATTTTGAATCAAAGTAAATAAAAGGATAAATTGTACCCATTACACACTGCTTAGTATTGGTGACAGTATGGAGCTCCATCATTTAAGTAGCTCACTGCTAGTTTTTGTATGCCAGAGGGATTACACAATCTCCAAAGACCCTGGTCTCATCTGAAGCCTACTTTTAGAATGAGGTACACCTATGATCTTGGCTTCTTCCTGTGCTGATGCTGTTTGCTGTTGGCATAGATGGGAATCTACATTCATACATACAAAAGGTGCAATAATGGGGCAATTTTTGTACCTTCCCATCATACACTTTTGCAAGAGGTAGGTATATTCTGATTCTATAGGAATTTTAAATCAAAATCATCATGTAGAAGACATCAAAGAAAATACAGGAGTTAATTATGATCATCCAATGTAAAATAAGAAAGACTCCTTATTTAAACATGGGTTTTTATATGAGGTTCGTCAGACTCTTAATGCTTGAGGTCCATTTCAATCTGTTTAATATGCAGAGCATTTAAATTTTACACATAGCTAATAGCTAATTCATAATTGTTGTGATGCAAAGGGACCATATTAGCCTGAATTAGCCTGATGCCTTGTATAAACAGGCCAAAGACCCAGTAACTTCTGCATTGGATTCAAACAGCTTTTAAGCTGGACTATTTAAAAAATCATAAAACAGCATAATATTAGAACAGAAACTCATCTGGGATAAATAAAATCATGCTAAAAGTTTATCACATTTTTTCAAGTTTGCTTCATAAACAAAGTCACATTAAATCCAAGGCATGGACAGATTTAGAGTTATACAGTTTTAAAGAGGAATAAAAAGACTTACCATTGGAGAATGGATATCAGCTGATGCAGTGTAACTTGTAGCCCAGGGATTCTCAATAAGGGTGCTGTGATACCCGGGATGTCACTAGAACCTTTCAAAGATGCCTAAGCTGTAAGGAGAAAGGCAGATAAACATAGGCTTAGGCTTGTCCCTGTCTGGCTAATTCTGTTACTTAACTCCCCAGTTCCTTTGTAAGAAAGAAAGCACTATAATGTATAAATAGGTTTTTGAAACGGCGTGTCATTAAATTCACAAAACTTGAGTCCTGTGAGAGGTTCCTTCAATCCGAAAAGGTTGAGAACCACTATCCTAGCCCATAGTAATTTACTCCTGAATGAAATGGAAGGTAAGCCTTTTCAGGTTCATTTCTCTTGGGGCCTGGTCATATGTTCACTTGCAACAGCTGCAAATCTTTGGAAAATAGTGACCTATTAAAATTAGTATATGTTAAGAGGTAACCCTTGCCTGAAAGGCCAAAATTTTGTAATACCAGGAGGGCACTTAACACATACTAAACTGCTTGAATGTGGGTCTGCTTGTGTTTTAAGTGTACTCAGTCACTTTTAAACTGAACATGTGATGCCATCTTTACTTTGTGTTAGAAGCAAACGGGCAAAACAGTTAGACCTGATTCAGTTTCACCATAGTAAGTCCTCCCAAGCTTTAAAGCAGTGTAACTCTTTTGTTGTCTCTATCCCAAATCTTTTAGTTAGGGTGTTGTTACATGTTAGTGTTAACACATGCTGCTAACTCTAATGAGTATTATGCTGCGTTCAAGTTAGCATTGCTGTAAGCAGTCACGTGTTGAGACTTAATACCCTCTGTAACATGCATTGCACTAAACTGCCCCAAGAAGGCTGGTGAGCAGAGGTGTGGCTAGGAGTCTTACCCTATTCACTGGCTTTCTAGGGCAGTATAGGCTCTGGGATTGTGGTTTTTAGCCCTCCCCAACCCAACCTGAGTCAAGGCCCCAACAGTGCCCTCCTCCTGCCCTGATTGGAGTCTGACAGGCCACCATCATGATCAAGGTTTTGCCAGCCTCCCTGGCTCAAATCACAACCCTCCCCCCAGTCCCCTTGAGCCCTCTGAACTGAGGCCCTGCCAGCCTCCAGCCCAGATGAGTGCCCCACCATCCCTGGCAACTGGATCAGGGCCCCAACCAGCCCATAGCCCCTTGGGGCTTACCTAGCCCCATATCCTCTAGGGACTTACCCCCAGCTCCTCTCCTCTGGCTCTCTGCCCAACTGTGCTGCTGACACAGGAGCAGACAGGGAGGTGTAATCCACCCACCTGACACCACTGCTGCTACTCTGATTCTTGCACATAAGTAGGGAGCAGCTGGGGAACCACAGGGAGAGACGGGTGAGCAGGTTTTGATTTGAACCAGGTAAGGGTCCTCAGTCTGGGCTGGGGGGTGCATGCCAGCTCCTTTGAACTTGGGTTGGGGGGGGGGGGAGGGGTGTTTGCCAGCTCTCCAGCCTGAATAAGGGTCTGCTAGCCTCCTCCCCCAGCCTGGATTTGATCAGGACCTGCTCCCCCTTGTAGCTCCTTGGCAGCTCCCCACCCACATACAATAGCTGTTGGGGGCTGGGCTCAGCCTAGAGAGTGGCAGTGGCAGTAGGAGTGGCAGCATCAAGTGGGCAGGCACCTTCTCCTTGCCTGCTCCCACACCACCAGCACAGGTAAATGGGGAGTGAAGGGGGGTTAATATAGGGGGTGAGCCCCTAGGGAACACGGGGTGAGTGGACCATAAAACAGTGTGAGATCCAACAGAGGGTGGGACTGGAAGGGGTGAACCACAAGATGGGGTAGGCAAGGGGGTAAGCCCTAGTAGACCAAGATGTATGAGAGCAGGGGGTGAGCCCCAAGGAGTTGGGAGGTGGGGAAGTCGAGAATGAGAAAAGGAGGGGAACAAGGGGAGGGAATCTGCAGAGTATGGAGGAGAAGGGAGAGATTCTTACTTTTAGGATCCCCTCACTGCAGGCTCTCCCTGATGTCACTCAGAACACCATACAGCATCCACTGGGAGTGGTGCTTTCTGGAGTGGGCTGGAGTCAAATTGCTCCAATCTGAGCTAGCACCATGGAGCAGCCTGATATGAACACCAGCTGAAGATAATCCTCACCTGAAGAAGACTATATTTGAGATGAGTAGCGGGTACTTAGCTTGACTTTTCCTGGTTTAATTTATGAACATTCCTGTTTTAAGAGCCTTTTACATATGTGAAAGAAAATATGTAACAACACCCTTAGTTTTACTAATACCATTCTCCTGTATTTGGAGATGAAAATTTACCAAAAGATTTTACCAATGTCCCCTTGTCACTGTTTTCTGATCAAGACAATTGGGAAAGAAATAATCACCCACTTCACGGAAGTTTTAATTAATATTTACTTGCCCATAACCATAGATAGAACTGTATTTATTTTTTAGAAGTTTTTACTGATTTAATTCTCATTACTTAATACTTGAGGTTACACTTTTCTCTTTCTTAAACATCATCTGCCAGTTAATTATTAAGGAAGATATGCTAGTGAACTATATCTATGATTTCAAAGTATGGTCAATAGTGTTTCTGTGGTCAACAGATTTGCATTATATACATCCCATACAATTTACTGTAGTGGTTCCAAGAAAAGGAAGCAGAGGGTATTTCCTCCCATTCTGCAGGAGTGCAGCATGAATACCATGGCAATATATATGTAAGGGAAGTATTGATTCCAAGCATTAAGGGACCAGGCCTTATATCTGTGAGCGTTATCTTTTCTGTATAAGCCTCAGCACTGAGTGCCAGGGATTAAAAAGGGGGAAACCCCCTGAGGGACAGAAGGAGCAGAGATGATTATACTCCTGCTGGGAACAGCTATGGCCTTGTTGCAGTGGCCTGATGATAGTGAAAATTAGAGAGATCTTAGGTGGTAAAGATAAACCTCTTTTACCAAAGAAAAGGTAGTGATTTTGTTCTCTGTTCTCTGTTCATGCTTCTGTCACTATAGTAAATGCTTTCACTGCACATTAAGCACAAATTGGAAAATATTAACTGCTGATGGGACATAAAAAGAAGGGATAATTCCTTGTTGAATTAGACTGGCTTTTTCATGTCAGAAGGGTATACAGAGTAATACACTAGAGATGAGAGGGAAACTGAAAGTCAAAGGATGAATCTAAGTTGCTGCAGCTACAGCACCTTTCCCAAGTCTTATCCACACAGTCAAAAATATGCATTCTTGCAACCGGGGGAAGCTGAAAGTTGAGAATCTGAGCAGGCAATTTGGGATGGAACCTTTAGGAAATATTACTAAGCAGCAGCAATTGGGACATTAATGTTCATTTAGCTGTTCGCTCTCTTCTTCTCTCCCTGCCCCCCTTTATTTTTTCTTTTTAATTGAAATTCAGTAGAGCAGGACTGGGAGACCTGGTGAGGTTTTCACAATTTAGGAAGAGCTGCAGACACAATATAACACAATACAACAAAATCCCCTTTGAAATGTGATTACAATAGCTGCAAGTCTGTAATTCTCACACATTTTGTTTCTTTTTCTTAGACTGACATTATTAGGGGAAACTATTTGATTTTTCAAGTTCAAACTGAGTATTAAATCCCCTCTCTGAAATCAATGTGGTCATTGAAATCAAGAAAGTTTGTCAGAAGTTGCTGAATGGAATCCACTATTTTTGGTCCTAGGAAGCTATCTTCTGACACTAATTATCAACATGAAGTAATAATTCTCTCTCTGCAACATCATAATCTTTGCCTCCTAGCAACTAATTGTGCCATCACAAAAAGCAGATTTGTTTTTAATACTAGGAATAAAAGACTGAGGCAAATAAACTCTTGTGCAGCAAGTAACCTATTATTTGTTTCCCACACAAATCTTTATGATAAAGAAGGCACAGAACTTGCTAAAAATAAAGGCTGGATAAGACGATTAATTTATATTGAAAAGCATACATTTTAAAGATATTAAAGATGGCACAGCTGGTTTTAAACAACAGCGTATAGTAGGAGCTACCCGACCCGCTTAAGTAACAGATCTCCCTCGTCTCCTCCATTTCCCCAAATGAGCCATTCATTTTGGAATGGACCCTCAACTGGTGTAAGGCAGGCTTTATTCATCATTGTTTTACATCAGCTGAGAACATGGTTCTTAGTTTTCAAACAAACAAAAATCGAGAAAAAGATTTTCACAGTTCCTGATGATAAAATAGATGGAACAGCACCAGCTGAAGTTCTTTCTTCTTCCCCTTCTCCCTCTAACACCCAGGAAACAAATCACCCAGATAGTCTTAGGAGATAAAGAGGAGGAGTAATTCATTGTGCTGGCCAGATATCTTAAACACCTCCTGTGTTTTCTGGGGACCAAGTGATGGGCATGGGATTTTTGAATTCACCAACTCTTCCCAACCTTCCACTGGATTTGTGACTATGGACATCCTTATTCAGGGCTATAGCTGAATGCTAGAATTTAACCAGGTTTTCCATATACAATATGGGTTCCTATACATGTGCTCTGACATGTTCTGATTAGAACATATTAGATCAGACTCTATTAATTGAGCCTGCTGGAGCATTCTAACCAGTCTTATTGAACAAGCTTTAGTCAAAGTGCCCCCATGGCCATTTTGAAATGCAAGACACTGTATATACAAGACATTGAAGTGTTTTAATTAAAGCAGCTCCCTAGAACCACTCTAATTAAAATGTTTCTACCTACCCCAGAGCACTCTCTGGGCATTTCTACACATGCATGTGCCACAATAGCAGGCACTTTGAAAAGCACCCAGTGCTGGAGGGCATGCAGTTGTATAAGGAAAATACCCATCGGCGCTGAGAAAATGGCAGCACTGCACTTTGAACTAAAACACACGAGAGGTGCTTATTTCAAAAGTACACCGCCACCATTTTCTGCATGTTGATATGCATTTCTCCACTTAAACAACTGCACACGACACAGTGAAGTTCACATCAGCTTGTGTGCAGAGGAGATTCAATTAATCAAGTCTGCTCTGAAGTCCATTGTGGGATAAAAACCTATGTGTAAAAATGCCCTGCGAGTCCATGAACTATGTCAAAGAAGGGACGGAAAGCTCCAGGGTGAAATTATTTTCCCTCCTCCCAGGGACATATATGGCAGCAAACGAAACTTTCAGGTTTCCCCCCTGCTCTCCACCTATACACATGCATTTCCTAGTATTATACCTCCCTGTTTATTAGGGTTCAGTAGGCATATTTGAATACTTGAAGATTTATAAGTTCATCCTAAATCCTTTTCAAACTGACCTCTGTCAGCCCCTGCATCCCAAAGTCCTGCCTAACTATAAACGGGGGGGGGGATACTTATGCTTTACAGGGTTACTGTCAGGCTCAATTACTTCATGTTTGTGAAGTGCTTTGAAATCTTCAGATGAAAGGTAAAATTGATTGCAGAGTGGTGGAACTCACTGACACAAGGTGTTGTCGAAGCTGGCAATTTAAACAGATTCATGCAAGGTAGATCCATCAGTAGGAATTAAATGTAATAGTAGGACTATAATCTCCAAATAAGGACTTCCTAGGCCTTAAAGCTAGGGACAGAAATTACACATAAACTGGTATAAGTGATCAGAAACTGTTTCAAATCTGTAACACAACAGAAGTTCAGTGCACATAAACCACTTTCAAAATGACCAAAACTGGTTTAAGATAAACCTGGATGGATGTAGTATCAGATGTAATTGATATAAGTTAAATCAATTTATTGGACTTCTCTCCCAGATCCCCTCCAGATTCAAGTTAACTCACAGTCCCCTAGGAACCCAGGATGCTTTGCACCTCTTCCACAAACCCTACCTCACAAGGTGGGCAGGTTACCCTTGGCCCAAGCTGTCTGCTTCGGCTTACCACCCCCTGGGGGCTTCTGGTCTGGACCACTGCACACATATGGCTGCATTTCCAGAATCTGTTATGGAACTAATATCTGTTCACTTGCTTATAAAATCTTAAACTAGCCTGCAAAGATTGAATAAGCTCAGTGTTGGGCTTTTTGACTGTCTATACTTAGCCTAAAAGCTGAAAGCTCTTAAGGGAAGAGGAGCATGAGACATATCAGTCTGGACAGGCTATGCTTAAATACTCTTGTGGTCTGTAACTGTGAGTTAAAGAATACTATGCTAGCTATGACTCAGCACATCATTCATTATGTCCTTGAGATTTTATATTCCTCCTACTGACTATCACCACCAGAGGTGCTAGCCAGCCAGCCACCCAGGCTTGCAAACAAAATATTGCTTCTCAGCGCTTGAGAGTTTATTTCTAGGAAATGATATCAGCAGCCTTGGCTCTTTTGCTTTCTTTCATAGTGTTATATTTTCATGAAACACGCAGAAAATGAAAATGCATTGTCTGGTGTATGGTGCTTGCCAGATATAGTGTGTACTTCAGGGTTTGATTTTTAAAAGAACACAATATGGTGAGCTCTTCTGCAAATATATCTCATCATTGGTACCTAAATGGAAGATGAATTTTCTGAAACTCTGGCCCCTTCTGTGGAAAATCCGGGAGCTACTGTCGTTATGGTGTTAGTCTATTTGACTTCCAAGTAACCTCCCCTGAGCTTCTTCAGGGAATTCCTTCCACAGAAAGGACAATATGAAAGGGGTCATCTTGAAACAAAGCTGGAGACAAAATTCCTCTTTTTACTCTTAGAATAGATGTAGCACAGGAAGTACTAATTAATGTTGTCACATCACCCTGCCAGCATTTCTCTTTTGGCCTGTTCAGGCCTTGGACTCTCTGCTGAAACACTCTGACAGGTTCCTAATTAGTACAAACATGAAATCATGACATAATATATTTTATTATTATATGTTTATATTCTGTTCATATATAATATTTATCTGTTTGCTGTTTTCAATAGGGAATACTTGATACAATCCTAGCAGGAAATGTCTGGATAGTAAGAAACACCTCACTTTTTCAGAGACAGGTAAATTTAGCCCCCAGTTATCTTCTGGTATCCAGAAGAGTCAGGCATTTCATTACCTATTCATGTTTAGTTTCTAGCTATCATTAATTCATAATGCCTTGAAGACATAAATATCTCTTTGGAAAGAAAGCACACAGCACCATTTTTTTATTTGGTACATTTCCATGTGTATCATGATATATTCAGTTATATATTACCTCGTCTGAATGCAAAACTGTTTTATATGCAGATTTAAGGTAATGAGCATTCAAGTTTAAAAAATGATTTTGGTATCCTGTAGCTTCTCAATAATAATATACTCTTACATTCCAACAGAGAAGGATGGATTATGGGTTTTTCAATTTGCATCAGGCATATTAATTGCAGAGTAGGGTTTCCACATAAAATATCAATGTACTGGAACAAACTGTTAATGTACCAGAATATGAACACTTACATTCATTTCTTGAGATTTAAAAGCAATCTTCTCTTTTTTTCCATACATCTGAATGGTATGGCTATGTTTTTTTTTTCAAGTCAGCTAATGAGAACAACGTAACCAATATCCTCCTCCCTGCCCCCCTTCCACTGGAAAACCTTAATTAGCTTAAGTGTTAATAGTGCTTTCCTACTCATTGTACTGGCAAACAATACAACAAGCCATTAGGGAAAGAAAATAATTTACAGGGTATGGAAAAACTTTTTAGAGTAGCTTTTAAGAAACATGCTATGGAAGATCGACTTTATGTTGTAGCAGCAAGTAGAGAAACACTAAACTCAACTTTTACTTGTATTATATTTCTTAACTGTGAAGAGAATCATAGACTAGTAAAAGTGTAATTGGAAGTTTTATCTGTGAAGTTAAGCTGGGAATTTGCCAATCAATTTAACTATATAAAACAGCAAGTTCTTTATTTTATCTGAATCACTTAAACTATATAAAGAATCCTAGAGAGGAGAACCTCTAAAATGACAAGTCATCATACAGTGACTTTTTTTCTGGATTTTTTCTCTATGGTGGAATTGACAGTTATTTTGGTCAAAATAATACAAATTGTGATTCGGTACCAAGTAAAATTCTTAATTGCATGATACTAATTTATATTAAATTCTCTTTACATCACTTTGGCAGTGCACAAAATGGGCTTAATATAACTTATATACACTTTCACTTTCTTTGCACTGTCAGAGTGGTAAAAAGGGACATGAATATAAATAGATATTAGATTTTTGCAAGTTCAACTTTAATGTTCTGTTTGAAAGAAAACCTTGACCCTCTTGTGCCCTGTTAAAAATGCTATATTACTCAGGAAAGTTTGATATATAATACCTGGGGAAGTGTTGAGTTCTATTGTTTCACAAAGTTTTGTTTTATTTTATGACTGTTTTGTCTCACCCTACTAAGCTTTAATGTGCCTTCAACAACAACTTCTCACAAAATGACAGCAATAGGACATGGGACCTTCCTTTTAAAACAAAACAGAATGAGAAAATATTTGAGTTTGAATGCCACAGCTGCAGGCAGAATTATCACACCAGGGAAGAGTGGAAATACCACCCACATAATCCAACCAGAGACCTGATTCATTTTGTGTCTGAAGCAATCACTGCAGTCTTACAAAGCTGAAATGAGTTTCCTTTGCAATCTTCAGGGGGGGAAGGTGAGAATATCATGCTTACTGGTTCAAAGTAAAACTCTTTTTTTGCCTCTTATTTTCATCCTTATTTTCCTATGATTTTCCAGTGGCTGCTTTGACTTTATATAGCATAGTACAGTGGAATTGAATGCAAAATAGGTCCTAAATGGGTAGGCAGGCATGCTTTTCCCAGACCTTTCAATCCCAAGTGAACTTGTATCAAATTATTTTTTTAAAAGCTGAATCCAATGAAGGACTTGGGTATTATGCTCCCTAACTTTTAGTTGCCTGGCCCCTAGAGTAGAAGCAAGTAACATGCTTTCTGTACATTGAATGGAGAGAACTAGGTACCTTACACTGTGATCTAAAGCAGCCTCTGTGCTGATCAGTACATTCAGCATGTCCTTTCCTAGAGATAACCAACAGGAGATTCTGAAGGAAAGGGTGAATCTTAAAACCTGTCCTTTGGATTTGCCACTCAAGGCAAAAGGCAAGTGCTTCCATCCTCTTCAGAGCCATAACTCTGAATCTTCTCTTGGAAACTCATCAGTCACCTTGTGCCTTTCTTTTAATGAACTGAGCAAAGCCACACATTTCCCTTTGAAAACTCAGTTCCTGAAAAAGTGGAGCCAACATGTAGACAATTCAGGAAGCTGAACAGCTGAGTTCAGTTCCCTTCTCTTCCTCAGGGGAGTTCCTCATTGCTGTAGGTTAGTTGGGTTGAGAGCACATGCTATCCCTCCAGCTGGAACTGTTTAACAAGGAATTCAAGATTCATTTAGCCAGAAAAATAAAAAAAAACCCTGGCTATAGCTTGTTAGTTTAAGGCACTCACTTGGGAAAAAGGAGCCCTGGTGACACTGGGAGTAGTCGTAATCACTTTTTTGATGTAAGACACAAAAGAAGACTTGGGAGAAGGGACCAAAAGCCCAGATCATTTGGCATTTGAATGCTCTAACCACTGGGGTAGAGAATCGTGCTTCCTCCAAGTAGGCTATTATATATAGTCATCATCTTCTTCTCTGTGTTTGAAAAGAAAATGGTAGCTGCAACAGCATTTTGTGGTGAGCCTGATCCTGACTGTGCTTGTCAGGTATGCTCTGAGAACGCTTGCTGGTTTGAGTCCCTCAGGGAATTTCAGTGACCAAATGCTTAGTTTCTACATCCCAGGCAGGTTTAGGCATAAACAAGGTGTTCAGCTTCTCACCTTTTTCAAAAGGCAGTTCTGTACATGTGGGGAAGTGCAATTCCATACACTTGGAAAAGTAAAGTAAAAAATTAAAAATTTAGGAAACTACAGTTAGGCCTGCACCCATGAAAAGAGTTTTCAGGATCACAATTCTGGATTTAGGGTTAATTTAGGCACCTAAATCTCACTTGATCAGATCTGCTCTTAACCAACTTTGTAACATGTATGATAGTGTGTTTGGAGACTGCACCTTTGTCCCACATGAAAGTATGCAAAGATCTGTTTTCAGTAGCTAGAGAATCATTCATTCCTATAACACATTTATTTATTTTGCTGTCACTAGATAATAAAAAGTACAGAGATACTGACAAGTATTGATTGACACATTGTAATTGGGTTAAATTCTTAAAACCTTAATCTGAAAACACATATGCACATCTGTAACTTTACTCATGTAGAAATATTGGCAGGATTAAAGTCCAAATCAATACTTATTCTAGATTTGCATGCACTTCAAAAGCAATAGGATCAGGCTTAACGTTGATTAAGGTATGAAAAAGCGTGATCACTTAAGTTCATAGAATCAGAAAATTAAGGTTAGAAGGGATGTCAGGAGGCCATCTAGTCCAAACCCCTGCTCAAACCAGGACTGTCCCCAATTAGATCATTCCAGCCAAAGCTTTGTCAAGCGAGGCCTTAAAAACCTCCAAAGATGGAAAATCCGCCACTTCTCTAGGGTAAACTTTTCCAGTGCTTCACCACCCTCCAATAAGAAAGTTTTTCCTAATACCCAACTTAAGCCTCCTTTGCTGCAACTTGAGACCGTTGCTCCTTGTTCTGTCCTCTGTCAACACTGAGAACAGTTTAACTCCATTCTTTTTGGAACCATCCTTCAGGTAATGGAAGGATGCTATTAAATCTCCCTAAGTCTTCTCTTTTCTAGACTAAATAAGCCCAGTTCCCTCACCCTCTCCTCAGAAGTCACTGCCCCAGACCCTGAACTATTTTTCCTGCTCTCCACTGGACTCTCTCCAACTAGTCCACATTCTTCCTATAGTGTGTGTGTGTGTGTTGGGGGGGGGGGCAAAACTGGACACAGTATCCCACATGCAGCCTCACCAGTGCAGAATAATTACTTCCCGGGATGTTCTAACAATGCTCCTACTAATGCAGCCGAGTATGCTGTTAGCTTTTTTGGCAACATGGGCACACTGTTGACTCCTATCCATCTTAATGTCCAATGTAACCTCCAGGTCATTTTCTGAAGAGTTGCAGCTTAGCTAGTCAGTCCCCAAGCTGTAGTGGTGCATGGGATTCTTCCATCCTAGCTGCAGGACTTTGAAGACTTTGCACTTGTCCTTGTTGAACATTATGAAATTTCTTTTGGCCCAGTCCTCCAGCTGTATGAATCCTAGCCCTACTCTCTAGTGTATCTATTACACCTCTCAGCTTAGTGCCTTTTGCAAACTTGCTGAGTGTGCAATCTATCCCATCTTCCAGATTGTTAATGAAGATATTGAACAAAACCAGCCCCAGGACTGACCCCGGGGGCATTCCATATGATACCAGCTGCCAGCTAGACATTGAGCCATTGATTACTGCCATTGAGCCTGACAATCCAGCCAGCTTTCTATCCACCTTGCAGTCCATTTTTCCAACCCATATTTCCTCAGCTTGCTTGCAAGAATGCTGTGACAGACAGTATCAAAAGCCTTGCTAAAGTCCAGGTATGTGTGATTTCCCCACATCCACAGAGTCATCTCACCATAGAAAGCAATCAGGTTGGTCAGGCATGACTTGCCTTGGTGAATCCATGCTGACTGTTCCTAATCACCTTCTTCTCCTCCAAGTGCTTAGAAATGGATTCTTTGTGGACCTACTCCATGATTTTTCCAGGGACTGAGGTGAGGCTAACAGGTCTATAGTTCCCTGGATCCTCTTTCTTCCCTTCCTTAAAATTGGACACTAGATTTGTCCATTTACAATTGCCTGGGACCTCCTCTTATCACCACAGGTTTTCAAAGAAAATGTCCAGTGGCTCTGCAATCACATCAACGAACTTCCTCAGCACCCTTGGTTGCATTGCATCCAGCCCCAAGGATTGGTACACATCCACCTTTTATAAATAGGTCCTAACCTGTTCTTTCACCATAGTCGGCAGCTCACCTTCTCCCCAAACTGTGTTTCCCAGTGCACTAGTCTGGGAGCTGACCCTGCCTGTGAAGACTTGAGGTAAAAAAGGCATTGAGTACTTCAGCCTTTTTCTCATCATCTGTCACTAAGTTGCCTTGCCCATTCAGTAAGGGACCCACACTTTCCCTGATCCTCCTCTTGCTACTGACATACTTGTAGAAAGCCTTCTTGTTATCCTTCATGTCCCTTGCTAGCTGCCACTCGCTTGTGCTTTGGCCTTCCTGACTTCATCCCTGCATGCCCGAGCAATATTCGTATACTCCTCCTGAGTTCTTTGTCCCAGTTTCCACTTCTTGTCATCTTCCCTTCAAGATGTAAGTTACTAGGAAAATTACATATTTAAGACCCTTCAGTTTCCCCAGTGTGATTAAGCATTGTTTGTCAAAAGAGAACAGGCACAAACTAGATCATCCTCTGTTTTTACTTAAATATGCCAATACAGCATTAGCTGTATTTTATTACTTAATGCACTAAGGGGCCTTAACCTTTGAAAAGCTTGTCAGGCAATGCCTATGAACTCAGGCTAACAGGCAACCTAACCCGAAAAGAAACCCAAGTACATGGGAAAATAACTGTTCTGAGAGCTTTGGCATGGTTCTCGTTGCTAGGGAAACCACTTCTTTGTCTGTACGTGTTTAGAATGGCTGCCTCATTAGGGGCACTGAGTCTGAGAATCACTTCACACTACAGAAGAAAACAGAAATCGAAAAAATGGTGTGTTCACTAACTATTAAGAAAAATACCAAGAAGTGAATAGAAGAGGTCCCATATGCATATATGTAAACACAAATGCGCACACAAATGCCCACAAACACAATAGATTACATTTTCATTTTGTTGAGGTTGCTAAGACGGTCTGAGCCACTTCATTCCTGCATGCAGTTTTAGCTAGGTGAAGGAATAAATAATTCTCTCTCTTCTCCCTGTTGTATTTCAGTCCCTTTTTTAAAGCAATGCACAAAGAATTGAGATGTGAATTTCATGTGTTATAAAATAATCCAGTTAGTTGGAAATATTGAGACACACTCATTTATTAAGGTCATGCGGTATGCTTGTCCAACCGCCTGAGAGTGCTGCGGCAGTGTTAAAGCAGATTTTATCGATGGATGCAAAGCGTAACATGTTTTGGAAAACCAGTGTGGATACATTTATTGCCGCCATCAAAACAGGGGAAATGGTAAAAATAAAGCAGTAAAAACTGCAAACATTACACAATGACAAGAGAGTAACTTAATGTTAACTGCTAAATTTTAATCGAGATATGAAAACAACCACCATAGAAATGTATGGATTGCAGCAGAGCTAGATGCAGTTTCAAGGCATTACTCATTGGTAATATAGCTGTGAATCCAAGCTCCCTTAGGTGCTCAGCTCCTGCTCTTGGCTGATGGGAAAAATCTTTGCAAACAGGGCAGAGCTGAACCTCAACCCTCTGCAACTTATAAATATCAACAAAAGGATAAGATTTTGCAGGCATCAACCCCACGCTTCTACGCACTGAGTGGAAAGAAATATATCCAGAATATAAGTACAGCAGTTAATGGACCCCCAACGTCTTCTCTATACATATTTATGAGGAGGGCTAGCAAAATGGCTACCAGTTCCTGTTTTTGAACTCACACCAGATGTAAAAGCAAGTAGTGAGATACATGCACAGCAGTGTATCTGCCCAGGTGGTCTGTGTGATGGGTTTTTTTATTGTCCAAGAGATGTTAGCTCTGATATTAACTAGATTTATAAAAGAGTCTTTTGGAACTCTTCCAATTTCTCAATAGAAACACCCCCCCTCCCCAAAACAAAACTTTTCCCCTCACTTTTTCACTTTTCTTCAAATCATTGACATGTAAGATAGAGAAAAAAGAGAAATTTAAACTAACATTAATATTTGATGCTGCATTGTGTTTTATCATGTTGTTTCTTTCACTGAAAAAAAAAGCCAGGAAGTTCTTCACTAATGGTAATATCAGGGAAATCTGGAAAGGAATAAAGGGCTAGAGGTTACAACCAGAAAATAGAAGTAGCATTTGTTATGGCCCATACTGTCATAATGTTTATCCTATATCAAAAAATTCACAGTACCAGTGCAGACACACATTGCCCTTCCAAGTCTTTCTCAGTGGGCATGTCATCATTACTGAGCATTTATTTAGTACTTGTATTAGCTGTGCAGAGTTACTGTACAGTAGCACTGGCGAATGTCTTTTAAGTGATGTTACAGAACAGCAGCTTAATAATACTATGCAGTAGTGTATAAGCACTGTCTGTGCTGTGATGTACTACTGCATAGTATTATTCAGTTGCTGCACGGTCAGCATCTCATGTAGATGTGCCCAGTGAGTGGTAGCATGTATTGCTGTTTCCCCTACCACTAGGTGGCAAGTGAGTGCACATATCCCTTGTGCTGGTTTAGTCTCTGGAAGTCCCTGAGGATTCCCCAATATGGAAGAAAAAATCCATTAGGTAGTGAGCTAGGTAAAAATGACTTCTGTTACCCTCTGCTACCCCTATTAGCCTGCTGCTACCAACAGAATTGATCTGTCCCAGCTACTTACCTTGCAGGCCACAGTAGGCCACAAGCAAGAGCTCACAACTAAGAAGCTGCAGTCAAGGCACTGCTTGCAGCCTCTGGAAGTCAGTTTTGATTTGGTTGTCTGCAACCTATACAACAGCAAGGATGGATATTTCTTCAGGTTAACAGATGGGCACTTGTCGGAGGCGATGCAATAGTGAAATCTTCACAATCTCTGATTCTTCTTCTCTGTCAATACTACCTGTGCTGAAAAGGTGGTTGCTGTATGGAAAAACAAGGTGTCTAAACTGTTATGGGAATTACTCCAAACCATGGAGCAGAATTTCTGTTCCAGGGAAATGAGCAGTAACTGGTGGGAGCAGATAGACCAGGTTATTTGGGACAATGAGCAGTAGTGGATGAACTTCTCCATATCTTGGGCAACCTTCATGGAGATCTGTGCCTAGGTGGCACCCAGCTTTAAGTGACAACCTACAGGGATGAAGGCTTCTAACTATGAAGAAGCATATTGCCATCATAATATGAAATCTTGCTACTTTTGTTAGCTTTTAGAGCATCACAAATCCATAGCAGTATTTGCTCTAACAGCTGCCTTCACTCTGGCAGATATGATCCTGATAAGGCTGACCCAGTAATGGGAGCAGGACATGTTTGTTGTTGACAGGCACTGACTCAGCCTGAGGGGTCACTGAAGACATAGGCTGACTGGAGGCCCTGGGTGGTCATTGCTTGAATCCAGGTCCTTTTTCATGTCCTTGTCACTGTCCAGAAATGGAGGATGGAAGGGCCCTGCATTATCACAGTCCAGGAGAGGCAAGGTGTCCTAAAGCATCTCCTGGGTCATCTCCTAGGTTCATGTAGGGGTTGGCTGTGAGAACACTGTTCAGCCCACCACAACCACTATAGCATGTTCCATGCCGCTATCCTGTCAACAACATAGGTGGACAAGCTAGTGTTCTTCCTCTATCCCCTGGTGTTTTATGCATAGGACGAACAGTTTGAATTAAAACAAGTGGGAATCTTATCAGGGGATAAGGCACAATGCTGCATTTATTGAAAACTTAAGACAAACAAAATAAAAGAAAAAACAACAAAAACATGGTGTTTCCTCTTTCAAACACTAACACATACATACTCATACACTCATACATACATAGCCATTTATTCACATACATATAAAAGGAGACAGACAGACAGTCCTGCAAATATCAAGATATTACCAGTCTTTTAGATGCTCAGGTTAGCTTGGTGGCCAGCTAAGTTAACTACGAGAATGAAGCCAGGCCTAGTGCTATGCATTCTGACACTTCTTTGTCTTCTGTGCAGGACAGACCCAAAGCCTCTTTGTTCTTGTCCATCTTTATAGTGATTGTTCCCCATACAAGTCTATGGGTCTTGCTATGTCATGTCCTTTCAATGTGGAAATGATCCTCCTCTTCAGTTACAATGTTATGATTGACAAACTCTTCTGTCTCTGTGGTCTGCAATTTTTTTCATCTGGTGTCAGGAATTTCTTCAGCCACTAGAACAAAGCATGATCTTGTATTTTGTAATTCTTAACTGCTGATCTTGGACATTGTTATAACCTTTGGCTATTGAATCACAGAAGGCTATTTCTATTCTTTTAGTCTTAGGTGCAAGATAGACTGTCTCAACATATGCATTTCCACACATATTGTTTATTCTTTCATTACCTCTGTCCCAGGGAAAGAAGTAACGAGGGATACTTAGCAGCAGCAGGAGATGCAGCACAGTAGGGGCGGAAGGAAGAGCCCTCGTGGCCTCTTTATTCAATTAAGGCTGGCTGGTGACGTCAGCCTCAAACGCCGGCTGGTGGAAATAAAAATGGCGGCCGATGCCGCGGAGAAGGGGAGAAGGAGAGCAGCAAGAGAGGGGAGCTGCAGCTGCAGCTGCAGCTGCTCAGGGAGAGAAGAGGATCCTTCCCACGGGACCCACGGAGCCCAACAAGCCGGGGGCAGACGTTGGCAGTGCGGGGCAGAGCGCCCCAACAGGAGCGTGCACGGGAGGCACTCTGGACCCAGGGACAGAACCACAGCTGCACCCAGAGACCAAGCAAACCCCAGGTGGGAGTATTGGGATGACCGAGGTGAGGAGGAAGCCATGCCAGAGGGAGAAGACCCTGGGAGAGCCCTGAGGGGTTTACAATCAGGGCGGGTATCACTGCCGGTCCCAGCTGGGCTGACAGGAGAATGGGAGTGAACCCCAAAGGTGATGGGTGAGGAGTAAAATGTCCCCCAAGCTACAGCAAGGGGAAGGATAGTAAGGGGGCAGGGCATAGCCACGTCAGGAAGTGGCTCATCATTTTGTGTTTTGTTAATGCGTTTTATTTAGTTGCCCCATGCAAAGGGGGAGAGTGGAAAGTGCAAGGTATCTCCAAGGCAGAGGTCTGAGGAGGAGCCTTGGAAGGTTTTTTTGTGTTTCCCCGAGAGAAGGGGTGGAGGCAAGGAAGGTCGAGGGGGGCGGGCCCACACTCGCAAACTTGGCCATAGGCAACAAGCATCCAGCGCCAAGCTGTGAGGTGCTATCCCACCAGAGGGGACAAGACCGATGGAAGGGCAATGCACCTGAGGAGGCGTGAGGCCAAGGTGTAGGGGTGGTGGAGCCCCGTGAATGACCGCTGGGCTAATCACAGACCACCAAGCACACCCAATGACCATCCCATCTACTGAGGAACAACAAGTCGTGGCAGGAGAGAACAGGGGCAGTGACTCGAGGGGGAGAAACCTGCTCAGTCTATGACATGAGTCCATAAGATGCCTTACGTCTACCACCAGAGCAAAGGTCACACGGAAACGACTATTAGAGGCCCGGCAGCCACAACCTCTTTTCAAACAACCCAGAAATACCACAACCTGGGGTTCTGCAGGGCTCGGTCCTTGGGTCCGCACTGTTAAACATCTTCATCAGTGACTTGGAGGAGGGGGTAAAAAACCACCCTGTTCAAATTTGCTGATGACACTAAGATGTGGGGGGATATGGGCACATTAGAGGGAAGGAATAGGCTACAAATGGACCTAGACAGGTTACAGGGGTGGGCGGATGAGAATAGGATGGGATTCAACACTGACAAGTGCAAGGTAATGCACCTGGGGAGGAAGACTCAGCACCATACCTACAGACTGGGGAACTCCCTCCTCGTCAGTGCAGTGGCAGAAAAGGATCTTGGAGTCATCATTGATGCCAAGGTGAATATGGGCAGGCAGTGTGGAGATGCAATCTGGAAGGCCAACTGCACCTTGTCATGCATCCACAGATGCATCTCAAGAAGGTCCAGGGAGGTGATCCTCCCCCTCTATGTGGCAGTGGTCAGGCTGCAGCTGTAGTACTGCGTCCAGTTCTGGGTGCCACACTTCAAGAGGCATGTGGACAACATGGAGAGGCTCCAGAGGAGGGCCACTTGCATGATCAGGGGGCAGCAGGGCAGGCCCTACAAGGACAGGCTACGGGACCTGAACCTGTTCAGCCTCCATAAGAGAAGGCTGAGGGGGCATCTAGTGACCTGTTACAAACTATTCAGAGGGGACCAGCAGGCACTGGGGGAGTCCCTGTTTCCCTGAGCACTACCAGGAGTGACTAGAAATAATGGTCACAAGCTGGCAGAGGGTAAATTCAGATTAGACATTAGGAGGTGCTATTTCACTGTTAGGATGGCTAGGATGTGGAACCAACTTCCAAGCGAAGTGGTGCTGGCTCCTACCCTGGGGGTCTTTAAGACAAGGCTTGACAATCACCTTGCTGGGGTCATTTGACCCCAGTACTCTTTCCTTGCCTTGGCAGGGGGTCAGACTTGATGATCTGCTGAGGTCCCTTCTGATCCTACTAACTTTGAAACTATGAAACCTTGCATACACACTACTTCTCTTATACTATGTTTAACCTACAAAATCACAAACCAAAATGACTGTTACACTTATGCTATTATGCTATGCTAATAGGCTGAGAGACATGGGACTCTTTAGCCTGGAAAAGCGCAGGCTCAGGGGTGATCTGATGGCCACCTATAAGTTTATCAGGGGTGACCACCAGGATCTGGGGGAATGTTTGTTCACCAGAGCGCCCCAAGGGATGACGGGGTCGAACGGTCACAAACTCCTGCAAGACCGCTTCAGGCTGGACATAAGGAAGAATTTCTTTACTGTCCGAGTCCCCAAGGTCTGGAACAGTCTGCCAGCAGAGGTGGTTCAAGCACCTACATTGATCACCTTCAAGAGTAAATCGGATGTTTATCTTGCTGGGATCCTGTGACCCCAGCTGACTTCCTGCCCTTTGGGCAGGGGGCTGGACTTGATGATCTCTCGAGGTCCCTTCCAGCCCTGATGATGTCTATGAAATGTAAAAATCAAAATGGATTCTCAACTAACGCTAAGTTACACAGTTATTTAACTAAAATGGATATTGGTTATACAATAATAATTAACAAAGCAATAAAGAATATTATAAAGGCAATATCAAGAGTATATAAAGGGAAATTAACTTTAGCTCAACACTAGGTTGTTAGGACAGCTCCTCAAAGAAAGTTCACACGTATGCACCAAACTGTGGTTGGCATCATTGACCCACTTGTAGCACAACTTCAGTACCTTGATCTGCAATGGTATTGCTGGCAGTCAGGATTGTAACCACAGGCTGCCATTTCTCTGGCAAATTCACTTGAAGACCACCTGATTGCCGTATGTGCACTAACACTTCATTCCTAGTGATTCCAGCTGGTGCTGTGCTTGAAGGTATGAGTGGAAGTGATCGATAAAAATATATCCTAAAGTACATAGTTAGTGAGCATGATGGGATTGGCAAGGCATCACAGTGGATAATAAATAGATGGGCAAGAGTACTTGTGAGTTGTCACCTCCAGACAATAAAGTACCTCCCCAAGTGGAAAAGCAGCTGTACCATGTTCAAGAATAGCAGAAGAGGCAGCAGGAGTGGGTTACTGTAAGATGTCTAGCAGACCAGCTGCCCTGTTTTTTGCTGTGCAGTGACAAATGTATCAATCTCTATTGTGATGTTCTGGAAAAAAAAAAAGTTTTTTTTTTTCTTTCCTGGCATATTTTTTCCAGGACACTTGGGCCAGATCTTCTGTGGGTCAGCAGCTATGTACATCTGTCTGCTCACAGTTTGCCATGGAACAAAATGTTTATTCTTTAGATGTGTAACTAATATAGTGTCTGTCTGTATCCTGTGAAAACAGTATTACTTTTTAGTTCTACAGGACATTCTTTACAAGGAAATAAAAGAACTCTGCAAATGTTTCTTAATGAAGAATTACAGTTCCTCAGAAAATAGGTGAATAAATACAATTATGAATTTCTAGATGCAGAAAGTGAAGCAAAGAAAGAGAGAGAAAACAAGAGCTCCCTCTTGTAGGGCTTTTATCATTCTCCATGTGTTTCTCACCTGGATTTTTGAAGGTAAAGAGGTGACAAGACAAGAAATTCCAATGCAATGTACCAGTTAGGGACCAAAAGTGAGAGATATTGCTTGAGGACTCATACACAGTCAAGTAGTATCAGAGGCTTAAGGTGCATTGTGCTTTGTGTCACAGACTTAGCAGGAGCTTATTAGTGGTAAATGCTAAGGAAGAAGGAAGATCTTCTGGGCTATCCCTTCAAGCAAATGCACAAAGAAACCAAAGTTTGCATAAGAAGATTAAAAATGCTGCCTGAATCTCAATGTATAATGTGTGGTCCTGGATGCCCATGAGAACAGGTAATTAATTATAAGATACAGTACAAGTGGGTAGTAGTTATTATAATCACTTTACATTGCTAGTTTAGCTGAACTGGGCTGTAGATCTCTAGGACTCCAACGTGGAGCATATACCACAGTCTCACTTGTGCTTTGAGCTGTTATGTACCATGTTATAAAAGAAGAGAGATAATCTCCATTGACATAATTTCTTGATTGCGTTAGCAAAACTAAAATGTAAAAACTTCCTGTTCCTAATCACTTTCTGAAGGTAGAGGGTATTTAAAAGACTATTAGCTTCAAGATATTTTACTTAGATTCTGGTACTGTTGGAAAAAAATTACTTCCATGTATCCTAGAAAAATGCTTCACGCCTGATTCAAATTCTTTGCAAAATTGAGATGCAATTTTTTACAGGTGGAAATTTACTTAAACACAGATGAAGACATTTCCAGTGGGAATTCAAAAGGTAGACTCTGATCCAGCTGAACACTTAAGCTTAGCAATAACTTTGAGCCTTGAAATAAATTCAATAGGAATATATACACACTAAAATTATGCACATGCTTAATTGTTTTTCTTGATCCACATGGAAAGCAGAATTTTTTGGTGTTCATTACAGAAACTGTATCAGCTCATGTTATTTTGCCCTGGGCCAATATGCTTATATATTTTTTAAATTTTGTTCATACAAATGCTTGGAAAGTGAAAAGTGGTATTTGTATGTAGTTTTATTTCAGCATAAACCATGTGATACCACACAAACTTTCACAGTAAGGCATATGCCCATTAAATGTTATAGACCTCATTTTCAAAATCCTATTCAGAAATGCTTTTGTGACACGTCATTCTAGTCAAGCCACCAGTGACTGAACTAGGAACATCTAGAGTTTAACATGAAACTTAAACCACCAGGAACCTCTGAAAAGGCATATATCCTCTGTGAATCAGCACAAAGGTGTAGTAGTAACATATTCAAGAGTGATTTATTGATACACACCACTATGTCCACAAATCAAATATTTGCACATGCAAATTAGCTGTGCAGTGTAAAAACTGGATAATTTGCAAACAAACAGGTTCTAGTTTTACACAAACCCTTTACAAATGCAAATGTAGTGCTGGATTATTCTTAACATCCATTAGTAGGTATCAGTGCCGTTGGCATCTTTCAAAAAGGCATCACCTTCAGAAATGCATGAGCCTTTCTCAGGTGCTCGTGTGTAGTGAGTTATGCTTCCTTGCATGATCTCAGTCCATATAAAAGGCCAAAGCATGAAGGAACAGAAAAAGTCTGACATCTCTCTCCCATATGTGCTAATATGAAAAGTTACAAAAACAAAATAGAAGCAATTCCTGTGTTCCAGTGACTACATATAGGGAGCTAGGGAGACTCTTCACACACATTTAAATACGGATCATCATCTCTGGTCCTGAACAGGAACAATGAGTAAAGTGGCATTTTATGAATACCTGGGTTTTTCCAGCTTTTCCAGTCTCTAAATTTGCTCTGCTAATGTAACTGAGTAAATATGAACCTTTAGTGGGGAGAATCTTCATGTTTTCACTTGAGTGAGAATAGTAGGAATACTTCAGTCTGTCGTTTTCCATTCTGTTTATATGCAATTTGGTGAATATGTCCAGTAAAGCTAGAAGCTTTGAAGCTGGAAGGAGAACTGACACTAGAAAATGAGTTAGGTCTGTTATCCTGAATTTCCTCTAAATCTATATTCCTCCTTTGGGTACTTTGAACATAATTTCATCTTGACAGAGCAGCATTGCCTCAGCCAACCAATGTTTTCAAACCCTATAACATTATGGCATAATGAAAATGGATGACTGTTCTCATGGCAGCTTGGTAACGTTAAAGTTACACTACCTTATCTATTTCTGAACCTAAGGTACTTGTACAAGTTCTCATCTCATCGTACCACGTGTTAAAAAGAAAATTTGAACTTATTTTAAGCAACTTTCTGTCATATTTTTAGATGATCTTTTTTATGCTTTACATTGAGTGTTATCTCCGAGACAGTAGCAGTGGATGCGTATTTCCAACTAGTATTTGCAGTGTACCTACATGGAAAAAAACCCTGTTTTTCCAGTTTCAAGGACTTAGACAAATATGAAAGTGCATTTTGAGATGAAACACAGAAAAATTAAAGTAAGCTATTAGTAACAGCCTATCTCCATTAGAGCAAATCTTACTTTCTACCATACTGAAATGAGTCTGGCACTTTTGGAATACTGTAACACTAGATATTGTAAACTTCTACGTGTCAATCATAGTCCGTGTATGCTATGACACTGCATAAGTGCTGTAGTTATAAGAATTAGCTGGGCAAGTGTATAAACTGTTTACATTCTTCCTACATGACCTGTGGTATCTCTTCACTTATCTTGTAGGAGGTCTAACAGAAGGGAGATTCGGCAGTAGTACTGAATATGCCAGAAAATCCTGGCTACTCTTGAAGCCTCATCTGTACCCCTCTCTCCTCACCCCCCTTCTTTGTTTACTATGGGACATAACACAGAATCTGTAAGGCTCCTGAGAATACCTTTTATTTTAGATTGGAAACATCCGATTGTTATGTTTGACAATGCAGTAGGCTATCCCAAATGGCCCTATATTTTGAGGGAAGATTTTTCTTCATTAAAAGATCTTTATGCTCTATTTTTCCCCTTTCCTAAACACTATACTGAGAAGGGGGGGGGAAATCCTTAAAAGACTACAAGAATCTGAAAATATAACCCTGCTGTAGTCTCTTCTCATGAGGAATTAAGACAGCAAGAAAGATGATCTGACAGCCAAGAGGACTAATGTAACAAATCAATATATTATTTACTTTTTCCTATCCTTGCTCCATATTTACCCACCAAATGTCACAAAACAAATAAGGAAGAAATATATTACACAGTGACATTCTAGGTCTGTCTACATGTGCTATTAATGCCCAGTAAAATTACTGAGCTTTAAAAAAGAAAAGGGTCTACATGTGCACCATCTTGGGAGCAAATTTGCTCCCATCTGGAGCACGTAACACCCAGGATGTTTTGCCCACCTGCCTTGCTCTGCCCTGTTTCAGCAGCCAGGGGGCGTTCCAGGCTTCCCCAGGTGCCAGCCCCGGGTTGGCAAGGGACAGGGGGCTGGTGAAAGGCAATTATGTAATCTAGTGGACAGTAGGGATTACCACATAGCAGGTACTCTAACCTAGCTGGAAGAATGTCCCTGCAGCCAGCACAGCTTGAACTACATTGGGCTTAGCCAAGCAGCAGTGGGTCCCCTCCTGATCAGCATCTACACATGCCCTACTACACAGTTGATAATGCACATTTAATCTACTACCTCTATAGTCAAATAGTAGATAACTGCACATTAGCCTATTTTACTGCACAGTAGCCTACCACATGGTTACACAGTGATTCTTTACTGCACTGTATATTAGTCTACTGTGTAGTAAAGCTTATCATGTAGACATACACTGTTGCTTTTGTAAAAAGACTCAGGCCACTGACAGTCTGTATGGATTATAGATTCATAGAAGTAGGGTCGGAAGGGACCTTGCAGATCATCAAGTCTGACCCCGCAGCCTGGGCAGGAGAGAAAACTAGGCTCAAATGATCCCAGCCAGGTAGATGTCAAGCCTTTTCATAAAGAACCCCAGGGTAAGAGCCATCACCACTTCCCTTGGAAGTTGGTTCTAAATCCTAGCCCTGACTGTGAAGTAGTGCCTTCAGATGTCTAGTCTAAACCTACTCTCTAACAACTTGTGGTCATTATTCCCTGTTACCCGGGGGGGGGGGGGGGGGCGGAGTGCTAGGGGGAGCAAAGTCTCTCCCAAACCTTGCTGGTTCCCCCTAGTGAGTTTATAGACAGCCACCAGGTCCCCCCCTCAGCCTTCACTTGTGAAGGCCAAACAGGTTCAGGTCTCGCAGTTTCTCATTGTAGGGTCTTCCCTATTGTCCCCAGATGATGCGAGTGGCCCTCCTTTGGACCCTCTCCATGTTGTCTGCATCCCTTCTGAAGTGGGACGCACAGAACTGGACACAGTACTCCAGCTGCGGCCTGACCAGTGTCTCATAGAGGGGGAGGATCACCTCCTTGGCCCTGCTAGAGATGCATCTGTGGATGCATGACAAGGTACGGTTAGCCCTACTGACTGTGACCTCACATTGTCAGCCCATATTCATCTTGGAGTCAATCATGACTCCAAGATCTCTTTCTGCCACCGTGCTCTTGAGAATGGAGTTTCCCAGCTTATAAGTGTGCTGCCAGTTCCTACTGCCCAAGTGCAGCACCCTGAACTTGTCAGTATTGAAACCTACCCTAGTTTCATTAGCCCACCCCTGTAACCTATCCAGGTCCCACTGTAATCTGTCCTTCCCTACTAGCGTGCTCACATTACCCTAAATATTTGTATCATCAGCAAATTTAAACAGGCTGCTTTTCACCCTATCATCCAAGTCACTAATAAAGAAATTGAACAGCGCAGGCCCAAGGACCAAGCCCTGGGGGAACTCCGCTGCCCACCTCCCTCCAGGTCAAAAAAGACCCATCCACCAATACCCTCTAAGTACAACCCTTCAGCCAATTTGCAATACATCTGACTGTGTAGGCATCAATGCCACAGTCACCTAGTTTTTTAATGAGAATGGGGTGGGAGATAGTGTCAAAGGCCTTGCTGAAGTCCAGAAAGATTACATCCACTGGAACGCCTGCATCCAGTGCTTTTGTGACCTGATCATAGAAGGCAATCAGGTTGGTCTGACATGACCTGCCCCTAATAAAACTGTGCTGGTTGCCCTTGACACGCAACTTACTAAACACACAATATACTCAGAGTTGTTCAGGTTAGAGTACCTGCTATGTTCTAATCCCTACTGTCTGCTAGATTACATAATTGCTTTTCATAAGGAAGTAGTTCAGTGTGTTTCATTTTGACCAGATCTTTTTTCTCTTTTGGGTATTTCATCTTCACCATCTCTGCAAGTAACTCCTTTCAGTGTTAAATGGCTTTACTTCATAGCACATTATGTGAAACTAGAACATAATCTCATAGCCACAGATAACAAAGTATCCTACCTTCTTCATCCTGTTGTCCAGTGGGAGCTCTTATAGTCAGTGATTCATCAGTGTGCATTAATCTTTATGGGGTTACACAGAACATCTGTAACTCAATTCCCCTACATCCTCAAAATGTAATATGTCCAACTTCAGAAAGATAAGACATAAGACTGATATTGTTAATCAGACACATATTCTGATACATTTCACAATGGGAAGAAGATTCAGGGTTGTGTAGTACAGCAGTGATTGAGAAACAAAAAAGAGTATTAGTAAAGCCGGTATTACACTAAGGGAGATCACTTGTTATACTTGTAATATTATTATTATGCTTTGGAACAAATTTCCTGAATTTCTGCAATCTTTAAAAAAGGGTTAAGGCAGGAATTCTTAAACTGTGGGTCACAACTCCCCAGGGGAGAAGAGAAGAGAACTTGGTTACTTTGGGATAAGATCCTCAGAGGCTCTTAGGGGTTGCAATGCAGTTTGTCAGTATTTAATTCTAACCTCAATGGACTCTGAAGTCACAAATTAGGCACCAAAACTTCCTACACAACATATGAGAGTCCAGGGATGTACCACTCAAATTTACCTGAGGACATAGTTTCATAGTTTCATAGTTTCCAGGGTCAGAAGGGACCTGAGCAGATCATCTAGTCCGACCCCCTGCCATGGCAGGAAAGAATACTGGGGTCAAACGACTCCAGCAAGATGTTCATCTAACCTCCTCTTAAAAACCCTCAGGGTAGAAACCTGCACCACTTCTCTTGGAAGTCGGTTCCAGACCCTAGCCTCCCTGACCGTGAAGTAGCGCCTCCTGATATCTAACCTAAACCTACCCTCTGCCAGCTTGCGACCGTTATTCCTGGTCACTCCGGGTGGTGCTTAGGGGAACAGTGACTCCCCCAGTGCCTACTGATCCCCCTTGACTAGTTTATAACAGGCCACAAGATCCCCCCCTCAGCCTTCTCTTTTGGAGGCTGAACAGGTTCAGGTCCCGTAGCCTCTCCTCATAAGGCCTGCCCTGTTGTCCCCTAATCATACAAGTGGCCCTCCTCTGGACCCTCTCCATGCTGTTGACATGCCTCATTATAGCACACCCAATGGCAAAGATATTTGAGAACTCATGGCACTTGGGAGAGGTACCGGAAGACTGGAAAAAAGCCAATGTCATCTCAATCTTCAAGAAAGAAAGGAAGGAACATCCAGTAAATTACAGGCCAATCAGTCAGACATCCATCTCTGGAAAGATCCTGGAGAAAATCGAGGGATCCATCAGCAACAGGCTAATGGAAGGCAAACTTCTGAGATCCAGCCAAGATGGCTGTGTTACTGGAAGGTCTTGCCCAATCAACCTCATTTTCTTCTATGCCCACGTGACATATTGCCTGGACAAGGGTGATGAGGTTGATGTCATATACCTGGATTTCAAGAAAGCCTTTGACTTGGTCTCCTATGATGTCCTTACGGTTAAGCTGGGGAACTGTACCCTTGACCATCTCACAGTCCAATGGCTGGAGAACTGGTTGTGGGGTTGGACTCAAAAAATATTAGTTGATGGGAGCAAATCAACATGGCATAAGGTGACCAGTGGTGTCCTTCAGGTCTTAGTACTTGGGCCAGTACTTTTCAATATTTTCATTAATGATCTGGATTTGGGCATCAGAAGCGGACTGGCAAAGTTCACAGATGACACTAAACTATGTGGGAAGATGGTCACACTGGAGGACAGACTGGGGATACAAGCTGACCTGGACACACTTGCAAGGTGGGTGAACCAAATCCTGATGGTTTCCAATGTAGACAAGTACAGGGTGTTCTACCTTGGGAGGAAAAACCAGCATCATACTTATAGGTTTGGCAGTGCTATGCTTGCTAGCACCACAACCAAAGGAGATGTGGGGGTCTTGATTGACCACAAGATAAACATGAGCCACTAATGCAATGCCATAGCCGGAAAAGCAAACCACACTCTGGCATAAATCCGCCCATGTATCTTAAGCAAAACCAGGGTTTTCATCCCCCCAATTTATTTGGCCTTAGTGAGGCTGCAGCTGGAGGACTGCGTCCAGTTTTGGGCCCCCCCTCCACTTTAGGAGAGATGTCGATAAGCTTCAGAGAGCCCAAAGGAGAGCCATGCAAATGATTAAAGGCCAAGAGAGAAAGCCTTATGAGGAGAGGCTGAGGGACATTCAACTCTTTAGCCTGGAAAAAAGAAGACTCGGGGGGGACTTGGTGGCAGCCTATAAGTATATAAGGCGGGTGCACCAGGATTTGAGAGATCAGTGGTTCACCCGGGCTCCCCAAGGGACAACAAGGACTAATGACCACAAACTTCTTGAAGGTCAATTTCAACTGGACATAAGGAAAAATTTATTTACAGTCTGAGTGTCCAGGATCTGGAACAGACTCCCTTCAGGACATGGTGCAAACACCTGTTCTGGATTCATTCAAAAGGCATTTGGATGCTTATCTTGCTGGGATCATTTGACCCCAGCAGACTTCCTGCCTGTGGCAGAGGGACTGGACTCAATGATTTTGCAAGGTCCCTTGCAGCCCCTAAAGTCTATGAAATCTATGATTGCTCAGAGTTCCAGTCAGAAACTGGAGATAGGTATGTTGAAAGTCTCTGGGTTAGGGTCAGAGGGGAGAGCAACAAGGGTGATGTTGTGGTGAGAGGTCTGTTATAGACCACAAGATCAGGAGAATGTGGTGGAAGAGATTTTCTTCAAACAGCTAGTGGAAGTTTCCCAGTCACAGGCCTTGGATCCCATTGGGGTCTTCAATCACCCTAGCAACTGATTGGAGGACAATACAGCATTGTGCAGGCAAAACTGGAAGTTTTTGGAGAGTGTTGGGGACAACTTCCTGGTGCAAGTGCTCAAGTGGCCAACTAGGGGCCGTGCTCTTCTTGATCTGTTGCTCACAAACAGGGAAGAAATGGTGGGAAATATAGCAATGGATGGCAACTTGGGCAGTTGCCATGAGACAGTTGAGTTCAGGATCCTGAAGAAAGGAAGGAAGGAGAGGAGCAAAATAAGGAAACCAGAAAAGCAGGCTTTGACTCACTCAGGAACTCATGGGGAGGATCCTCTAGGAAAACAGACTAAGGGGGAGAGAAGTCCAGGAGAGCTGCCTATACTTTAAAGCAACCTTACTGAGAGTGCAAGAACAAACCATCCTGATGTGCAGGAAGAATAGCAAGTATGACAGAAGGCCATCTGGGCTTATCAAGGAACTCTTCAGTGAGATAAATCACTAAAATGAAGCTTATAAAATGTGGAGACTTGGACAAACAATTAGGGAGGAGTAGGAGAGTATTGCTTGGGCATGCAGGGATGAAGTCAGGAAGGCCAAAGTGCAATTCGAGTTGCAGTTAGCAAGGGACCTGAAAAGCAACAAGAAGGGTTTCTACAAGCATGTCAGCACCAAGAATAAGTTCAATGAAAGTGTGGGGGAGGCAATAGAAGATGTAGAAAAGGCTGAAGTAATCAGTTCCTTTTTCACTTTAGTCTCCACAGGCAAGGTCAGTTCCCAAACTACTGCATCTAGCAGCACAATTTGGTGGAGGGCAGGGAGTTGCCTGATGTAATTGCAGAGCTGCTGGACATTTTCTTTGAAAACTCATGGCAACTGAGAGAGATCTCAGATTATTGAAACGGGCAAATATAGCACCCATATTTAAAAGAGTGAAAAAGAAGGATCCAGGGAATTACAGACTGGTCAGCCTGAGATTAGTGGGAGAGGAGCTGGGGTTCTCGAGGGCAGGGGAACTCAGTGCCCAAGATGAGTGATCATTCCTTAAGGAGACGATACTCAGGGCCCAAGGGGTGACCATCCCAACAAAAAGCAAAGGGGGGCAGGAGTGCCCAAAAGCCCCCCTGGCTCACCAAGGGTGTACAGGAATGCCTGATTGCCAAGAAGGCAGCATACATCCAGTGGAAAGGGGGTGCTATCTCCAAAGAGGAGTATACCTCCTCTGCTCGGGCCTGTAGGGGGGCTGTCAGGAAAGCTAAGGCGGACATAGAGCTAGGACTTGCGTCCAAAATCATAGATAACAAAAAGTCCTTTTTCAAATATATAGGGAGGATGTAGAAAACACCGGGAAATGTGAGGCCCCTGCAAGATCCTCTGGGCAATCTGGTGGTTGCGCCAGAGGAGAAAGCAGACCTCTTTAACCAATTCTTCACCTCCACTTTCTTGTGCAGGGACTGGAACTTCCCCACCATGATGCAAGATGGACTTGAGGGGAATGCCTCCAGACCTCAGGCTGGGTAGGACCGGGTTAGAGAGCTTCTGGAGGGGCTGGACGTGTTCAAATCAGCAGGTCCAGATGCGCTCCACCCCAGGGTGTTGAGGGAGCTAGCAGGGGTTATTGCAGGGCCCTTGACATGACTTTACAAGTGCTCGTGGTGTTCAGGCCAGGTGCCGGATGATTGGAAGATAGCCAATGTGGTCCCTGTCTTTAAAAAAGGGAGGAGGGAGGACCCTGCCCATCAGTCTTACCTAAATCCTAGGGAAACTCTTTGAGAAGATCATCAAGGAGCACATGGGCTGGCTTCAGGGAAGATGCTCAAGGGCAATCAGCATGGTTTCATTAGGGACAGGTCATGTCAGACCAACCTGATTGCCTTTTGTGATCAGGTCACAAAAGCATTGGATGCAGGTGTCGCTGTGGATGTAGTCTTTCTGGACTTCAGCAAGGCCTTTGACACCGGCTCCCACCCCATCCTCATTAAAAAATTGGGCAACCGTGGCATTGATGCCTACACAGTCAGATGGATTGCAGATTGGCTGAAGGGTCATACTCAGAGGGTGGTGGTGGATGGGTCATATGCGACCTGGGGGGAAGTGGGCAGCGGAGTCCCCCAGGGCTCGGTCCTTGGGCCCGCGCTGTTCAATTTCTTTATCAGCAATTTGGATGATGGGGTGAAAAGCACCCTGTTTAAATTTGCTAATGATACCAAAATCTGGGGTGAGGTAAGCATGCTAGTAGGGAGGGAAAGACTGCAGCAGGACCTGGATAGGTTACAGGGGTGGGCTAATAAGAACAGGATGTGTTTCAATACTGACAAGTGCAGGATGCTGCACTTGGGCAGTAGTAACCAGCAGCACATTTATACAATGGGAAATGCCATTCTTGAGAGCATGGAGGCAGAAAGGGACCTTGGAGTCATTATTGACTCCAAGATGAGCATGGGCCGACAATGCGGGGTCATGGTTGGCAGGGCTAATTGACCTTGTCATGCATCCACAGGTGCATCTCTAGCAGGGACAAGGAGGTGATCCTTCCCCTCTATGCAACACTGGTCAGGCCACAGCTGGAGTACAGTGTCCAGTTCTGTGTGCTTCACTTCAGGAGGGATGCGGACAACATGGAGAGGGTCCAGAGGAGGGCCACTCGCATCATCTGGGGACAATAGGGCAGACCCTACAATGAGAGACTGCGAAACCTGAACCTGTTCGGCCTTCACAAGAGAAGGCTGAGGGGGGACCTGGTGACCATCTATAAACTCACTAGGGGGGACCAGAAGGGTTTGGGAAAGACCTTGTTTCCCCTAGCACTCCCTGGCATAACAAGGAATAACGGCCACAAGTTGTTGGAGAGTAGATTTAGATTAGACATCTGTAAGATATCACAGTTAGGGTGGCTAGGATCTGGAACCAGCTTCCAAGGGAAGTGGTGCTGGCTTCTGCCCTGGGGTCTTTAAGACGAGGCTTGATGCCTTCTTCGCTGGGATCATTTGAGCCCAGTTTTTAATCTTGGCCAGGCATGGGGTCAGACTTGAAGACCTACAAGGTCCCTTCTGACCCTACTTCTATGATTCTATGATTCTATGATAAGCTAGACTGTTCTCAGTGGTGGCAGATGACAGAACAAGGAGCAATGGTCTCAAGTTGCAGCAAGGGAAGTTTAGGTTAGATATGAGGAAGAATTTTTTCACTAGGAGAGTAAAACACTAGAACAATGGTGGTAAAAAACTCAGACAGGTGGTGGAAGCTCTATCCTTGGAGGTTTTAAAAAAGTAGCCGACAAAGCTTTGGCTAGGATGATCTTATTTGGGAAGTTCTTACTTAGAGCAGGGGGTTCATAGATTTCATAGATTTCATAGACATTAGGGCTGGAAGGGACCTCGGGAGATCATTGAGTCCAGCCCCCTGACCAAAGGGCAGGAAGTCTGCTGGGTCATAGGATCCGAGCAAGATAAGCATCCAATTTACTCTTCAAGGTGTTCAATGTAGGTGCTTGAACCACCTCTGCTGGCAGACTGTTCCAGACCTTGGGGACTCGGACAGTAAAGAAATTCTTCCTTATGTCCAACCTGAAGTGGTCTTGCAGGAGTTTGTGACCGTTCAACCTCGTCATCCCTTGGGGCGCTCTGGTGAACAGATGTTCCCCCAGATCCTGGTGGTCACCCCTGATAAACTTATAGGTGGCCTTCAGATCACCCCTGAGCCTACACTTTTCCAGGCTAAAGAGTCCCATGTCTCTCAGCCTGTCATCATAAGATCTGTTTTCCTGACCTCTGATCATGCGCATGGGTCTCCTCTGGACTCTCTCAAGCTTCTCCACATCCTTTTTGAATTGTGGAGCCCAAAACTGGACACAGTACTCCAGCTGCGGCCTCACCAAGGCCGAGTACAAGGGGAGAATGACGTCCCGGGATTTGCTCGAGAAGCATCTATGCATGCAAGCCAGCATTTTGGTCGCTTTACTAGCCGCAGCATCGCATTGGAGGCTCATGTTCATTTTGTGGTCAATGATGACCCCCTAGTCTCTTTCTTCTGTAGTGCTATCCAACGTAGCACTGCCGAGCCTATAAGGATGATGCAGGTTTTTCCTCCCAAGGTGGAGAACCTTGCATTTTTCGGTGTTAAACACCATCAGGTTCTCGTCCGCCAATTTGCTGAGCTTGTCCAGGTCAGCCTGGATCACCCGCCTATCTTCTGGCATGGATGCTTTGCCCCAAAGTTTGGTGTCATCGGCAAACTTGGCCAGTCCACTCCTGACTCCAATGTCCACATCATTAATGAAGATGTTGAACAAGATGGGTCCCAGGACAGAGCCTTGAGGGACCCCACTGGTCACAGGGCACCATGATGAGTGACTGCCATCGATTACAACCCTCTGGGTCCGACCACGGAGCCAGTTTCCCAGCCAGCGGATCGTGGTGGAGCCAAGGCCACAACTGGCCAGTTTGGGCAAGAGGTGATCATGGGATACCAGATCAAAGGCTTTTTTGAAGTCAAGATATATGACATCAATCACTTCTCCCTTGTCCAGGTGATAGGTCATAGAAGGAAATGAGATTGGTCAAACAAGACCTACCCACAACAAACCCGTGCTGGCTATCCCTTAGGATGTTAGCCTGGGCCAGTCCATCAAGGTTGGCCTCCTTAATAAACTTTTCTAAGATCTTCCCTAGGATAGAAGTCAGGCTAATGGGCCTGTAGTTAGCCATATCCACTCTCCTCGCTTTCTTGAAGATCAGCACCACATTGGCCTTCTTCCAGTCTTCGGGCACTACACCAGAGCGCCAGGAATTTTCAAAGATCCGTGCCAGGGGCTGGGCTATGACGCTCGCCAGCTCCTTGAGTACCCTGGGGTGCAGATGGTCAGGGCCGGCTGAAAAGTCAGCTGATTGTCAGTATCCTGCTTCTCAAGGTGTTCCTTCATGAGGTCAGCATTTATGGAGGGTAGGGGATCCCCATCACCCGGATCTCCCTGTCCCATAGCAGGCATGGGCGTCCCATGGTACTGATGAAAGACTGACGCAAAGTACCTATTTAATAGGTTGGCTTTTTCCTGGGCGTCAGTTGTCTGTTGCCCCATCTGGTTTAGGAGGGGTCCAACATTGCCCTTGCTTTTCCTCCGGCTCCCCACATATCTGAAAAAGGACTTTTTGTTGTCCTTGATGCTTGAAGCTAGTTGGAGTTCAGTTGCAGCCTTGGCTTTCCTGGTTTGTTCCCTGCAGGACTGGACCAGAGCAGAATAATCCTCCTTGGAGGTGAATCTCGTCCTCCATCCTTTGTAGGCTTTCCTTTTTAGCCGCAGGAGGTCCTCTAGGTCCCTGGAGAGCCAGGGGGGCTGCTGTGCCTTCTTGCTGCCTTTCCTCCATGTTGGAATAGATTTAGCTTGTGCATTGAGGATTGCTTCCTTGAGAAGCAACCACTCTTCTTGAAGTCCCATCTCCCTGGGGTCACGGTCCCTGAGGGCCTGACCGACAAGCCTCTTGAGCTTGTCAAAGTCAGCTTTTCTGAAGTCAAGGACTTCTGTGTTGCTGACTGACCTGCCAGCTTTACGGCTGATGGTGAAGGTGATCAGCTCGTGGTCGGTGTCACCCAGCTTCCCATCGATCACTAGGTCACCGATTAGGTCATCCCCCATAGCCAGTACCAGGTCGAGCAGCACTTTGCCTCTCGTTGGCCCATAGACTTCTTGAGTCAGGTAGAGGTCATCCACGCATGAGAGAAAGCTTTGCGACCGCTCGGATTTTGCTGAGTGATCTTCCCACGAGATGTCTGGGTAATTGAAGTCACCCATGACAACCAAGGTCCTGGAGCAAGCGGCCTCAGTCAGTTCCCGGGCGAACTCCTGGTCAAGCTCAGGACTTTGAGTGGGAGATCTGTAGTAGACTCCCACCATTGTGTCCCCTGTGCCGTTTTTCCCACAAATTTTTACCCAGAGGGTCTCTAGCTGTCCATGCTGGTCGCCAACATCAGCTTGCAGGGACATGTAGCTTTCCTTCACATACAGAGCTACACCCCCGCCCCTTTTGTCAACACGATTCCTCCTGTACAGGGTATAGCCCTCTATACCCATGGTGCAGTCATGGGTGGAGTCCCACCAGGTCTCCGTTATCCCAATGACATCATAATTCTTTGCACTGAGCAAGAGGACAAGCTCCTCCTGCTTGTTGCCCAGGCTCCTGGCATTAGTGTACAGGCAGGCAAGTGTGCCCTTAGGGGCTCTTGCCTTGCTCACAGATTGTGCCAGGGCTGGGGCAGGGGTGGGCTCCCTTAAGTGCCTTAGTCTGTTGGCTTTGCAAGGGTCGCTCAGCGGGCCAGCAGTGGCAGTAGTCCCCCCATCCCCCAGTGGGCTTAGTTTAAAGCCCGGTGGAGCAGGTCAGCCAGCCTGGCTGAGAAGAGCCTCCTCCCCAGGGGAGAGAGGTGGAGGCCATCTCTTCCCAGCAGCTCGCTGCCTCTCTCGCCAAAGAGCGGGCTGCAGTCATGGAAGCCAAAGCCTTCCCGATGACACCAGTGCCACAGTCTTTGGTTCACTGCGTGGATCCTCCTCTCCCTCCTCAGCCCATAGCCCGAGACTGGGAGGATCGACGAAAGCACCACCTGAGCTCCCAGACCCCTAAGCCCCGCTCCCAACTCCTTGTAGCACCTCATGACCTGGCTGGGGGTGCTCTGAGCTGTGTCATTGGTGCCCACGTGAATAAGGAGCATGGGATCGTGGTCTGTAGGCCGGAGGAGCTGCGGGATCCTCTCCACAATGTCTCGGATGCGGGCCCCCGGGAAGCAGCAGACTTCCCGGGCTAAGGGGTCGGGGCAGCAGATTGCCCCCTCAGTGCCCCGCAGGATGGAGTCTCCCACAACAAACACCTTTCGTTTTGTCTTGGGGAGAGCAGGGGCCAGTAGCTGTGGTTGAGCCTGGGTTGCCTGCAGGAGCTGGCAACTGAGCAGGCTCTGCTGGGGTTGCAAGAGGTGCGAACCTGTTGCTAAGCTCCGGCAAGGAGGGGCCTTGGTGCGGCAGGCCTTGGGACCCTTGACCACCTTGGTCCATGCCCCTGACTGGGCAGAGCAGGAGGTCCCAGAGTCCTCCTTAGTCATGGAGGGAGACGGTGCTCTCCCCTGTGGCTCCCGGGGGAGAAGGGCCTGGCAGTAGGAGTCTATCTCCTGCTTGCAGTCCCTGATGGCACGCAGTCTCTGGACTGTGGCCTGGAGCTCCTCCAGCTGGCGCGCCAGAGACCCCAGTAGGGAGCAGACCCCGCAAGGGGAGGTGGCCATGCTCCTGGGCCCCAGAGCCTGAAAAAGGGACAGGCAGCTCCCGCAGCCAAGAGCCAGGGGCTCCATCTGCGTGGAGCCCAGAACCATGGGCTCCATCTGGGTGGCCGTCTCTGAGGTGCCCGATGGGGGGGCTGCAGAGCCCGAGGGGACCCTCGGGGTGCGGCACATGCCCATCCGTGTCATGCCTCTGGTAGGCTGGCTACGGCTGGGGCTGACTACTTTGGGGGGTCACAGGCAGGGTCTCGTGCCCTCCCACGCCCTCTCCTGTGCGAACTCCGCGCTAACTCGAGCGCCTGTTTACGGAGCCTGTTCGCACGGCTCCGGTCATGGGGCTCCCTGGGTGGCTGGGTCGAATAGGGTCCTGGGCAGGGGCTTGACCCAGCCGGCACCAGGCAGCGGCCTCCTCCCAGGGAGCGAGGAGTAAACCCCTTCCCACCACGAGCCCGCTTACCTCCGGCTGTGCTGGGGGTCGGCAGGGGGATTTGTGGCTGCTGAGGGGGTGTCTGGGGGGCTTCGGGGGAGTGGAGGCACAGCGGGCTTCACCCGCGCATCTCTCACTGCTCCAGAGCCTAACTGAGCCTTTTTTTTTTTTTTCCCCTGTTTGGTGGGCCCTTTTAAACTGCGTGCATGCGCAGTGGGCCTGCCGTCGGGGAACGCTGGTTTCTCAGGCCAGGGGGGCCCTGCCCTACAGAAGGGGGACTGGTGAGTACCCCACTCTTTCTCTTGTCACTCCCTGGGGGGCTGGGCCAAGTAGGGGCCTGGGCGGGGGCTTGGGCCAGCCGGCACCAGGCAGCCGCCTCCTCCCAGGGAGCGAGGAGTTAACCCCTTCCCACCATGAGCCCGCTTACCTCTGGTTGTGCTGGGGGTCGGCAGGGGGCTCTGCGGCTGCTGAGGGGGTGTCTGGGGGGCTTCGGAGGAGAGGGGGTGCAGCGGGCTTCACCCGCGCGTCTCTCACTGCTCCGGAGCCTAACTGATGTACTAGATAACCTCCTGAGGTCCCTTCCAGGAGTAACTTTCTATGATTCCATGATCCTGTGAGAGGCCTAATGCAATCCTTAAACATATAAGAAAAGGATATAAAGCAGGAGTATTCAAAAGTTGAGTCTTCTTATGTGTGGTATTTTTATTCAAGCATCCAACTGCAGGAACCAATGTGCAGTGAGTCCAGTAAAAGATATCACCCACAAAAATCCTGCTTCTTGCATATTTTCTGGACTATTCTGGCTATATCAATCCAACATTACCACAACAAATGGAAGAATAGAACTTGGATTGGTAAAACCACTATGCATAGCTGTTATCCACACTACAAGAAAGGTTTAGGAATATTGGATAATATTAAAAGAATGCTTACACAAATTATCCAAATTAGTAAAATAAACGTCTACAATGTGTGTCTTAAAGAGCTCAGTCTATTCAATTGATCAGAAAGAAGATAGAGAGAAAACAGTTACTGTAAATAGAATACATATGGAAAAGGTTTCTGATAGTAGGAATTTTTCAATCTTGCATATAAAGGCATAACAGAATTGAGCAGCTTGAAGTTGAAGAAAGAGAAATTATACCAATTAGATATAATTTCCTAGAAATTAGGGCAGTTAAACATTAAAACAGTTTACCAGATGATTCACTTATCCTTGTTTGATAATTTAAAAGTAAGATTAGATATTTGTGTAAAAGTTGTGTTTTATAGCAGTTTCAAAGAGAAATCCTATAGCCTATGTGCTCAAGAGAAGTCAGTGTGGATAGCTCTTGGGATCCCTTTTGGCACTGAGCTCACTGTAAGTCAAACCTACAAAGCCCCATAATGATTAATTTCCTTCATGGTCCATGGAAAAAAAACAAGATGCTCTGTATTGTCCTGACCATGCTTGTAAGACGTGATTCTCCATTCAGACAATATCAATAGCCAAATCTCTTAATCTCGTTTCAGGTCTCCAACTTGTCTTCTGCTGGGGAAAGTAAAGCTTTTCCCCCCCCGAGTCACAATTGGGCAGAATTGCGCAATTTCTGTTATTATTATTTCTCCCTTTTCCTCCAAACAATCAGAGATGGACATACTTGGAGACTGGATACTAAATGAGGTAGTCCCATTCTATGAGATGAATGAAAGACTCCTTTTTCTCAGTCTAGGCCATGAAACTCAAGGTCAAGCTGGGCATGTCTACATGAGACACTACATTGCCCTAGCAATGAGCTATTACACCATAGCTCCTCATTACTATCGCAACATAGCATCGCTGGGCATGAACCCTGATGGTGATGCTACTGCACTGTAGCAATGAGCTATGGTGCAGTAGCTTGTTGTTACTGCACAGTAACAGCTAAAAATAACCATGTGGCTTTGGGAATGCATAGTAATGCCAGTTAAGTATAAATGACTGCACAGTAACAACTGCACAGTCTGGCAGATGTGTAGATGCACCCACTGATCATCAGGTTTAGGATCAAGCAGTAATATTTCCCTAGGATAGATCAGTAGAAATCTTCAGGGTGTTTCACAGTCTGCTGTGAAATGTGAAACACTTGCTACGTTCTCCTAGGCATATCTCACCTCATCAATTTTATGTCATATTACTGGCCTCAAGAACTCCATTTGTGAATGTTTTTTGCCATAGCATGAAACAATTTAGTCTCAATGTTACTAGAGGGATAAAGGGATATACAAGCTGGATAAGTGGTTATATAATGTGGGATATACTGGAAACCAGAGTACATGATCTAGTGGTCTTTTTTTTCCTTAAACACTATGAAACCTCAATACAATGCTCTCAACATATATATTATTGGTGGAAAGATGTAGATTTATAACATGTCTACTATTGAAAGCTGCATAGGACATTAATCAGAACTGGTCAGAAAAATTCTGATGAAACAGCTTTTGTAGGTGAATGCCAAATCAATCAAGTAAAATGTTTAATGAAAATGTTTCTGTTTTGCCAAACTTCCAAAAAAAAAAAATGGCAGGATTCCATTGAAACCTGACTTGTTTCCTGCCAGTTTACTTGGCAAGCTGCTAACCATCTCCTGGCTTCTATGATTCACAATTCTAAGAAACCTCAACCATACAGACTAATGTAGACTCAGGACAGCATGCCTCAATAACTTGCTGCTGTGAAGCTAGGAGCATAAGGTATTGAGAATCCCAGTTCATTTCTGGTTAATTCCACTACTGTTCTGTAGTGGTGGAAAAAGGAAAAACCATCAGTATTACTTAGGAGCTGCCAGAGAACTCAGATGTTCCCAAAGTAAAGATGTTGAGACTTGTTCAGTGAAATGCTGAACTCTAGATTTTCATCTGGATTCTAGATGAAAAAATTTCTGACAACTTGAATATTATCACAGAACAGAAACTCGATTTGCCTATCTGTTCTAAAAATATTGGACAGCTAGAAACATTTTTTTAATTCATAAGGGTTAATGTAGATGTGGGTTGAAATATTTATCACTGAAGGGAAAAGAGAAGTAGGGGGAAATAAGCATAAGGAATTAATTGCATGGACACTAACATATTATTTTCATTATCATTAGTATTGTATTATAGCAGCATTAAGAAGACTAACAAAGTCCGGGGGACTATTCCACTGGGCACAGTGTAAAATACATAGCAGATAGCAATTTGTGCTTTAAGGCCACAGCTAAACAAGTGAGCTAATGCTTGCTGCAGTGTCTCAAAGCCGTTTGAGACACTACAAGAGGCACTCTAAGAATGAAAAAATGTTCCCTGCACTGCATATTCGCAGTGCAGACTCAAAATTTGATACCAGGAAATCCCAGTATCAAAAAATAATATGCTGGGAAAAAGCAGTGGAGAGCATGCTCCTGGAATGTGGGGTAACTGGAAGCTGGGTCTTCCAGAGAGAGGTAACTGGAAGCTGGTTAACTGGAAGCTGGGTCCTCCAGAGAGATACTTTAGCACCTGCCAGGTGTCCCTGCTGCTCCAGCATGCTGCCTCAATGTTCTGGTACAAATAGCAGTGGGGCAAGGCTGCAACAATGCATCAGACCCAGGCTCTGTCCCCCGTAGGGATGGGGTGGGGGGGGAGACTGGGGGTGGAGGGACTGTGTGGGGGTGGGCTTGGGAGGAGTGGGTTCCTTGCCCGCCCCCCATACAGAGCACAGCTCCTCCTCATGGCACACAACTCCTCCATACACGGTGTACAGCACCCCGCCCCCCCACCCCAACAGCAGCAGCAGCAGATCTCAGGGTGCTCATGGACCACTGATGGCAGAAACCCCTCCAAAGGTGCTGTGCATCCTCAAACACAGGGGCTGCACATGGCATGAGGTGCTGGCCCATCCCAGTGGCACATGACCTCAGGTAGAACTGGGCTAGCTTTTGCTGTCATCAAGCTACCAGTTTGGGCCAGGCCAGGTTCTGCTTCCATGTGCCTCACATGCTAGCGGGCTGGTCTGGCTCCATGGAGGCAGAACCAGCCAGCATGAGGGCAGGCAGCTCTTATGTGCAGTGTCAGGAGCCCAGGTTAGCAAGAACTGGCCTGGTTCTGCCTGAGGGCATATGCCAGAAGGCTGGGCCAGCACCATGTGCCATGTGCAGTCCCTGGGTTTGATGTTGTGCTCTGCCGCTGGGGGTATCTGTCAGCAGTGGGCCATGAGTGCCCTGATGACCACTGCTGCTGCTGTGTGGGGGCTATGCACCATGAAGTGGGGAGGCTGTGTGCCATATAGGGGGGTGGGAGGGAGACTCACCTCTCCCAAGCAAATCTTCCCACCCCCACAGTTCCCCCCAGCCCTACAAACTCCCATACAATCTACCCACAAACCCCACACCTCAAAGCACCACAACTCCCCCCACCAATATACCCACCTAAAAACCCCACATCACCCCAAATCCCTGCACAAGCCTCATACTGCTCCCACAAACCTCATTCCCCCAAACTCTACACCCACCCACAATCCCCAACTCTCACCACAAACCCCCATTCCCCTCCACAAATTTCACACCTTGAATGCCCAGCTGTCAGACAGGACAGGCTAGGTCTTGCTGGTAGGAGCCATGGCTGCAGGGGCAACTGCCAAACTACAGCCCTGCTCCTGCTCCATGCCTACACTGATGCTGGGACATGTGGCCCCAGCCTGAGAGGGCTCTTGGTCCCATAAACCATTTGGAGGGGGGGGAGTGTGATGGGCTGAGTAGAGTGGTGGAGGTGGCAGCAGGGGTGTGTGTGTGTGTATGTGTGTGTTTGTCTTTTTATACTTCTGGGGCCAGCACAGGTGCTGGTCCCAGCCTTTAGCTCTCCCTGGCTGAAGATCTGGGAGGAGCTGGGCAGGGTCATTTTGCCCCAAATAGCACAATTTGCCCCACAACAAAGTGTAGGGGTGGGCAAAGTCTGGCCCATGGGCCAGATCCAGCTAGCAGTGGACTCCATTTTCTAGTTGCCTCTGCCCTCATGACTGGGGCCAGTCTCCATGGAGACCCCAGCCACAGCTTCACTGTGATAGCGCAAGGCTGCCATGGAGACCAGTCCCAACTGCACTGGCAGGACATACATCATGGCAAGGGACTTCTCCAGAGCTGCTAGGATCTTGCAGTGGAGGAAGCTTGGTTTGGAGCCAGGGCAGAGCCCAGGGGCATGGAGACCAGTCTCAGACATATCGGCAGAACTGCTGGGAAATGGAGTCTGGCTAATGGGTGGATCCACCATTTTGCCCACCCCTGCCAAAGCGCATGTTCAGGCATGTGTGCTGAGGCACAAATTTCCGTCACAAAGTTGTGCTACTGCTATTTGAGCTGCTGCAAGCACATGTGCCTGTATGTGTGAATGCACCCAAGGAGTTTACAATCAAAACAGTAAAGACAAACAAAAAATGTGGGTGAAGGGCACAGTCTACAAGAAGTGCAGAATGTGCAATATAGACAGATTAAATGATTTGCCAGAAGTCATATAGACATTTGTTAAAGACCTGGAAGTTACTTATCTCCTCAGAGTCCCAGAAAAATGTATCACCCAAAAGGCACTCTCTCCTGCTAAGTATACTTCCCTTTTAATATAATCCAAAATTCCATTTTTCAACTTTACCATTGCAGGAGCATCATGATTTGCCACACTAAGCCTTTGCATTATCTGCTGTCTCTCAATGAGCTAGGCTGTCCGTCTCTTATAGTGAAACATCAGTTTGTGCAAACCCAACTTCAAACACGGGTTACACTGTATATATCAGAAAGGAGCTACGGTGGACCCTAGCTAAGAAAAAAAATTGCCAATCACAGCAGCCTGAAGTCCCAGCTGTCTGCCACTGCCAATCATTGTAAGTATCATAAGAAAGGCTTAAACATAACCCGTTAAAAACAGACAAACAAAAAATAGCAGCAACAAAAGCAATTAATTCAGAGTATTTTAGTTACAGTGAACATTTTGGAAATCATCAAAATGTGGGGGTCTTGTTTTCCAACTTTTGTTCACAACTACAGGACTAGGAATTTACTTTCTTGAAAAATTACAGCTAAGATTCTTCTAATTATTTGCCTAAAGGAGCTGGGACTTTAAAGAAAAAACAAGAACAAAATCATATATTATTGTAGAAGCTAGGAGCACTGTACTAGGACTAATAGGATTGTAGAAACCATGGATAGAGGCTTACAAATGGCACAATATGTGTTCTTGGATTCCATGGTGCAAGTCAGATCAGCATGGGGCAAACTTTATCAGTTTTTATTTGTTTCCTTTTACAATCCATTAGCCTTTCAACATTTAGAATACGTGACTCTTTTAATTTGTTAACATTATCAGGTGCTTTTCTCAACACTAGGTTGTGTAATTTCCTTCTGTGATTTACCTAATTGCAGATTTTGACTGGCATCAAGTTCCTTACTTGGAAATATGAATTTCTCCAGTAAGTTATCAGAAATACTTTCTTCAAGAAACACATTAAAATGAGCTTTCTTGTATCATCCCCCCATCTCACATGGAGAGGATCACAGTTCTCTCAGCTGCTTTTCAGTTTTACTGATTGCATTCTTTTCACTTCCATCATCAGTTTTTCTTCATGAGCATTAGACTGTGTCATTAGTTATGACTCATCAGCAGAGGCATAATCATATCAAATCCTGTCCAATGACTTCTTTCCTCATTTAAATACAAACTCTTTGGCTTCTGCTGAGCTATCAAATATGTTTTATTCACTAAATATTCTAATAAAAAGTGAAACAACCCTTCCTGCTTTACTCAACATAAGAAAACAAAGTTGTTGGTTGTTTCCTGGGAATTCCATGTTGATACCAATTGTCATCATCATCGTTGTTGTCTTCTTCTTCCTTTTACAAAAGGCTTCTACGCTTTGCCTTATAAAGAAATTAGATTGCACTACTACTACTGGTTGTGTTATCTTATCTTACCCAACATAAATGATGAAATAGGAAGTTATAGCGTGCGTCATTCTTCACAGAAATTACTGAAGTCTTTGTTTCAAAACACATTGAACTATAGTTATTGAGTTTTGTGATAACATAAGCATAAGAGAGTCTTAGGGTGCATTCCCATAAGTGGGACTGTGTGTTCCCCGGGGGGACAACTACCTGAGACACATATTTGTGCTGCTGCTACTTGCCCCCAGGGAATGCCCCTGCACACATGCTTTACTGCATGGCAAGTTGCCTCAGGTGGGATAAGGAAGACTGGGGCCAGCACCTAGGCTGGCCCCAGCAGCCTTACCTAGGGCCCTGGGGTCTCCTTGGTCTCCAGGGGCAATGATCTGGGTGCTGGCATGTTTTGGGTGGAACATAGTGCTGCCACATGTACCATCCTGCTTTGTTCTGGCATGTTTTTGGTTTTGTTTTTTTACACCAGAATCTCATGGTGTTAAAAAAACCCACCATGCTTCAAATTAGTCATGCAGCAAATGCTTTCATGTGCAGTGTGTGCAGTTTGAAGCACTGCAGACAGGTCTGTGGCACTGCAAATTGCACATGAGCACTCATCTGGATGAGCTGTTAGAGCCATAGATTTGACATTAGCATAAATGTAATACTGGTAATTGGCGACATGTAGGGGGTCCACACAGGTACACATGCACCCCCTGAGATTGGCTGTGCCCCTCTTGAGATTGGCCACTGCCAACACTGCTGGTGGCGTCTGTGGAGACTCACCACTTGCCACCTCCCTCCCCCTGCCCACCACTGCAAACACTGCCAGCAGTGTCTGTTGGCAGTTGTCGATCACCACTGAGATCAGACCCACTTGGCCTGCCCTTGCTGCCAACATCATCATGGCTGCCTGCGGGCAGTCCCCACTTGTTGTCACCATATTCCCACCACTTGCCACAACCTGCAGGCAGGCACCTTTCCCCAAGAAGCATGAGGCATTTATGCTGGTAATAGTGTTTAAGTTGCTCCTTCTTTTAAAAGGAACATACCTTTAGTAGTATGTCTGTCTTATTTAGCCATTAATCACTGGAACTAAAACTTCATAAACATAGTGGCAGACATAGAGCAACCCTTGTATTTCAGAAAAGGTCAATCAAAATTAGGTATGGTGAAAGTCTAGTCAATAAATAATCTCATGCAACTAAACACTACATCCATTCTTTTGAAGTTACTCATTACTCATTTCCTACTCCCTCAATGACATCTTTTTATTAAAAGAAAATTCATGCTAAAGTCTTTTTTTAACCAGGAAAAATATTTTTAGCTGGAGAAGTTCCACCTATAGCTGAGATTCACCATTACTGAACAATTTCCTAATGGACAAGAAACTATTGTGACAGGCACATTAATAATACTTCTGAACATCTACCTCTCTGACTGTCTATCTTGTTGAAAAGACCTCCTGTATTATGGATAAACGCTGTATGAATAAAAATGACTTTTTGTTCTGTTGTTTGAGTTACCTGAATTAATCACTGGTGAAGTTGTTTAAGAAACTACTGGCTAAAATTAGGGTACCAGATCCATGTTTGGTGTATGAATATGTGGCTTGATGTCAATGGGAGCTTCTGGGTATTCAGTACTTTCAGTAAAAGGACACATTTCAGAATAATATTTTCAAAAGCACCTCCCTGATATAGTTGCTCATGTTCCATTGAAAACTTGTATATGTCTGATCTGATCTGAGGCTTTTCTAAGCCTGTGTACTCGTGTAAACTTGGTTCTATGAGCCTAAAATATCAATTTGAAAATCAAATTTAAAAATCCACATTTTTTTTTCTTTTAATTTTGGCCACTAGGAATAAATTATAGAATAAATTCATTTTTAAAAGTTTTAAGTCAGTTAGGAACCCAAGTCCCATTTTCAAAATGCCTAAGTCAAGTGACTTAGTCTGTCCTATTCAAAGTTGACTTACCTATTTACATTATTCATGCATGGGTCTGACCTGTTCAGAAATCACTGTGTATGCTCTCTTTTGTTTGATTTGATCAGGAATATAAGGACTGACTATTAGGTAATAATACATTTTGAGTACAGTTTCAGAGAAACAATCAGCCTTGCTAAACTTTATTAAACTTATGGGGTTTGTCAATATTTTCATAAAGGTCTGGTGAGCCTATGAATACTTCCAAACGAGACACAGAATACAGAATGATATCAACATGAATCACTGCTACAAATAATAATAAATAACAGGAAAAACCTAAAGAGGGGTTAAGAAAAGAGTGGGAATGACCACAGACATGAAAATATGCAAGTGAGGAGGAGTCAGTAAAAAGTCTGGAACTGATTCTTAGAAAGCAGACGAATAAGAAAAACATAATAAAAGCTTAGAGATTCTGGACACAGAAGTATTGTCCTTTCATTTCCAGAACAGGTTATTGAGGTCAAGAAACTTTCAAGATTAAAATTGAGTTGGATAGTGTTGCAGAGTATACTTCCTGTTTAATGGTTAGTTTGGAGCATGCTGCCAGTCTTGGAGCTGTGTTCATGGTAATTTTGGGTGGCTTCTGGAGCTCTTAACATCTGGATTATCCACACATTAACACCTTAAATTAGTTTTAGGCACTCATTATGGGCTCAAAGTTATGTCACTCCAGAGAAGGATTGTCTTTGATCCATGTTACCCATCTTGTTACACAAAGGTGTAGACACTCTAGGCTGCACCTTAGTATAAACACCCCCCTCCCCTGCCTCTCCACTGGCCTCGGGTGGGCCCATTGCTCCTCCTCTGCCAAACCCAAAACCACTGATCTCCCCTTACTTGTATGTACTGTCTGCCCCTCAGGAGCAGGCAGGGAAGGGTTAACTTGTCTGCCCAGCTGCACTTGTCTCTTCTCTCTGGGTGGGCTCAGCTCAGAGAAGAGCAGTAGCCTGGAAGTGGCCACTGCAGACAGAAGGCAGGTTAACCCTTTGCTGGCTGCTTTGCTGGGACAGACAGCATGGGCAGCTGCAAGTAAGCAGAGAGTGGCATGGGAAGTGTGGAGCCCCAAGGGGCAAGAGGAAATAGGGGAGCTCTGGGGAGTAAAGAAGGAGTCTACAATGGGAGAGGTAGCAATCCTCCAGGCCCCTGTTGGCTTGAAGTGTGACTGCTTCTAATTTGAGCTAGTGCTAACACAAATCAACATCTGTGCAGCTTTCAGTGTAAGGTATAACAAGGCCCTGGATATAATCATGATAGACCCAGCTGGGCTGGAGCTGTCAGTAAAAAAGAATAGAAAACTGACACATTGATAAAGGACTGAGAGTACTGTTTGATGTAGGGAAAAGGTTCTGCTTCTCTAAAGGCTTTATTTTACAGTGACCAAGTTTAACTGTTTGGATTCAAGGCCCTAAAAATGGCCTTATGAATTTTATTTGTCCTCTGTGACCTGATGTCTTAGGGAAGGGAAAAAACATGCTTGACCCTAGCAGGATGTAGTTGGTTTGGTGATTTTTCTTAATGGGTTCAGGTATGTGTCTTTTTATTCTGAGTTTTGTGTATTTGTTGGTTGTGTACAGTTCCTGTACAGGCTTTTATATAGATAGCCAAGAATAACTAGTGCTATCTTAATAAATTATAACAAATCTCTAACTACTATGTATTTTATGTGCTTCTTGCACCGTCCTCTGAAGAATCTGGTGCTAGTCACTGTCAGAGACTAAACGTTGGACAAGAGAGAGAGAGACTGGGTCCAATCCAGTCTACACTTTCAATGTCCTTAATTGGTCATATTATTAACTAGCATCTTAGAATTCATGACAATGTGAGCAAATGGGTCTGATTTCCTGATACTGTATGTGCAGTCAAGTTTGTGTACCCTTCTAATTATTGTAGCCCACCTTTGGAAATCACAGCTCTGTAAAGTACTACAGTATTTAGTAATCAAATAATGGACCATATAATAAGGAAATAATCTTAGATATATGCAGAATGCTCAAGAAAAAGCAATATGGCTAGCAGCACATAATCTATTGAAGAGATTATTGCTTATTTTCCAAATTCTTAATTTAAGCAGCCAGTTTGTGAGCAACTGAATAAGTGAGATTAAAGAATGATTAAGCACATTGATTTGAGCACAATGGGACTAAAACAACCCCAAATTGAAAGTAATTGGACTCTAGATAAGAATATCTCTTTCACTGTAACTGTCCTTGAGTCTGAATGAGCCTTCATAACAGTTGGGAAGCAGACTAACATTTAATATTTCAATCCGCTTGTGCTCCGGAGATTCTGAGTTGGAAGTGCCCTCTCGCCACTAGATGATTGAAAATAGCAGGTGATGAAGTAAGACTCTGCTGAGAAAGAGCAATCGGATTTAAGCTTACTAGTAAAGCAAACTGTCTTGCATTTCTATTTGTTCTGCTGCATTCATCTGTAGTTGAAGCTACTGCTGCTGTTCTACAGTACAATAACAGCTCCCACGACTTGTTTCACAGTTTGAGAACAGTAAGAAATAATACAAAATGACTCAACGAGCCAAAATTGAGACTGTCAATGAGATGACTGGATTTCTCTCCACCTCTCCTTCTTCTATCCCAAGAGTTGCTCGGAACCTTCTACAATGAATTAAGAATCATATCTGCTGACTCAACGAAATAAAATAAATTCTTAATCCCCATATGAACTCTACAAAACAAAGGAAGAGTCATTTTCTATTCTGGCTCCCCTGTCGTAAACAGCGTTGGAAACTGAATTCCTATTACAGAAACATTATCATTAGTGATACGTTAAGAGTGGGGAAGGGGAGGAAGTTGGCTTTAGAAGGATACAACCAATTCTAGGTTGACTTGGTCTGGCATTTAGAGTAAACAGCCTTTTTTTCTTGTAAATTTAGCAGATACTATCTGGAAATCATTGAGACAATAAACATGGAACCCCAGGAGGCCATTTTTTACAAAGTTACTTTCCAGAACAGAATTGCACTTTAAGCAAAGATTGTTATCATTTTGGCAGAGTGCCTTCATCAAAAGACCTTTAGACATAACACTTTTTCTCACTCATATTTATTTTCTCTTCCTGAGCACAAGATGAGATGTGATGAATCTGCATATTTTTAACATCTATTAAATATTAGATAGTAATTCTAAAAGCATTTCAGTTCTAAGAAAACCAAGTTACTTTTTTGTACTCCTGGAAAAATAGAAACTTGGTATTACTAAACTAAATGTTTTATTAGGAAATTTAAGTGGCAAAATAGAGGCTGTATGGGACTTTTCTTAGCTCTAATCTGTCAAACCATTGAACAGTAAAACATTGGCTGATTATTTTAAAAAAGCTGGTACAATGGTGCTTTAGTTATGCTAGGACATAATCTTAAGGATGTAAATGTATTCCTGGAATACAGTTCAAAGTATTTAAGATATGAAGAACACATGCAATTTTAAGTTTTGTTACCTAAACAGTATTTGAAAACCTATGCATCACAAGAGCTCAGGTACACATCTGTGTACAAGTTATATAAAATTACTGTGTGGTCTATTAAGTTTCTGCCCCTAATTCCCTGGGATCACATTTCAAGGACATTCAGCCAATAATCTTTATATTTAAGCTTTGATCTTCTTCCTGACCATGCTAGCTTTACTATTGATTCCATATTATAATTTATTTAACATAAGAGCAGTTATATAAGGTGGTTAAAGTTGCTTAATGAGCTACTTGATTAAGGAGAAATGCATTTGAGATCACTTTGAACCCACTCTAATTTTCCTAAGGAACCAGACCTTCTGAGGTTTGGGGTCCTGGAGGAAGAGAGTAGAGTACAGCTCCTTAATTAATGGAATATCTGGATAGAAGAGGTATTACTTAGTGGGCCACTTTATGACTTTGATTTTTTTCAGTGCTACTAGAACATGAAAAGTTTCTGCTTTTAGCCAAACCAATGTAATTAAGAGCAGAACTTGCCCTCCTGGTATTAGTAGCTCCAAAACTGAACACCCTTATACATTCACAGTCTGCTCTCTGTTCTGTATTTTAAATTAGTGTCAGAAGGAAACTAGTTAAACAAAGTGATGAACCAGGGGACCAAAGAAAACATCTTTGCAAAAATTTAAAACATAAAAATAAGGATGCATGTGACAATGTAAGCCAATCCACTGGAGGTGACTTATTTTTTCGTTTAGATCCTGATTTTGATTTCATGACAGCTTAGCACTCGCATTACTTCATTGATTTCATTGCAGCCTCTCCAGCTACTTCTGACCTGCTTTATGGAAAACAAGGTCACAATTAGGAACTGAGAGAAAGAGAAACTTAGTGAAAAAAATTTAAATTATGCTCTTTGTGAAAGGGCCTGAGTTGTCCAGATTTCATTTTTCCTCTTCCCCATCACAAACCAAAGCCCATTGATACCTTTTAAGTGCATAAATACCATTTATGCATCCCTCTCCAATCATGGTTTGTGCAAGTGGATCATAGCTTGGGATTTGGCCAATTAACTTAGAAGGAAACATAAGTTTCAGGATCAATACATTCCTTTAAATCACATTTTTCCAATGTGCTTCGTCATAACATTTGACAAAATAGTAAGAAATTTTATGTGTACATAAATGCCAAAGTCTTCAAAGGGACATGCATTCCCCTGTTGCCATGATGTAAAGACTGCTGAAAAATAGTCTTTCTAGGTTTTTTAAGTATAATTACCATATGTTTGACACAACGTAGATATTGGAAGAAGAAGGAAAATAATGGTTTACTCAACCATGCTTTCTAGTACCTTAATCTCTTAGGAACCTGCTCTTTTCTGACAATCAATGAAAAAAGTATAATTAGATTTTTTTTTTTAAAAAGTCTCCTTTTCAGATTCCTTGCAAGAGACTGTGATTCATATGTGAATATATCACTTTATTTAATTCTGCTGCTTTTATATAATTTGCTTAATTCTTTTTTTAATACTTTAAATGAAAGAGAAAATAAAAAAGCTGACACACAATAATTGCTTGTGCCTTGGAATTTCAAAAGGTGCCTGAAGGAGTTGTGTCTAAATTATTAAAGGTCAACGAGACATGAAACTCGTGGATGTTCTTTGTGCCTTTTGAAAAATCCCTAGAATAGCAGCATTAAGTATCCAGTAAAAAGCAAAATATCAAATTTGCTAGAAGATTAAGGCTTAGGTCTGGTGAGTTGAATATACTCTATCCTTTAAATAAAATCCCCAAACCTCAAATGATGTGAGTGGTATAGTATATACAGTACTACAGTCAATGGAGATATGTCAATTCACAGCAACTAAATATACACCCACAGATAGTGTTCGTTTCATAGCATTTAGTGAAAGAGGTTCTAAATCATGTTGATAGGGTGACCTTTTCTTTCAGAATATTAGATTTCTCTATCCAAGGTGTTCCATGACACATATATCAGTTAAAGTGTACCAATTTGGGATGCTAAGGTGGAGTTTAAGCTCTCCTTAACACAAACCCATTTTAAGAGCCCTTCTCTTCACATATACATCCAAATTGAATTATTTCTTAGTGCTGTCCAACTGGAAGCCCACAGGCTACATGCAGACCATGATGAGTTAAAATGTGGCTCCCAGGCTTTTTCCTGGGTGCTGCTATGCCCATACTTCTGACTGCTGCTTCTACCAGAGCCTTCAGGCTCCCCTTAACTCCTCTGGCTTGAACTTCTTGTCCATGCCTGCAGGAGCAGGACAGCAAGTCCAGATAGCTAGCTTGGTACTCAGGGACCATGCATGCAAAGAGAAGCTCAAGGTGACACACAGTGGGACAGGGGCACAAGGTGGGGGAAACTGATGAGGGGGGCACATGCAATGTTGCCAACTCTGACTTTTGACTTATGACTTTTGAACAATATATATATGTATGTATGTATGTATGTGTGCATGCATGCGTGTGTGTGGGTGGGTGGGTGTGTGTATGAAAGAGCTTTTCACATTCCCAAAGCATAGACTTTAAGAACAACACCAAAAATCATGAGAGTTGGCAATAGTGCACATGGAAATTGAAGCCTGGGAGAATCTGTGTGGTGGCAAAAGCTCACTGTGGCTTGCACAGAGTGGGGTAGATCATGTGGCAGCGGGAGAGCCCATATAGTAGAGCGGGGTAGCAAGGGAGTTCATGCACTGTGTGGCCTAGAGAAGCTGTGGCCTGCATGAATGCAGCTTCCAATGCACATAGACCTAGGCCTCTGGGGAGCTAGAAATCTCTGTTCTAGATTATGCAGGAATGCATTTCTTTCTGTAGCAATCTGATGTTTCATGATTTCTGTATTTGCAAATGGATAATATTGCATTGCTATACAGTGAGTTCATAACTGGCAGGTGATATTTATAATTATATGAGGTCCCTTCCAGTCATACTTGCCTATGATCATAACGTCATCTAGTCCAGACCCCCGCTCAAAACAATATCATCCCTGACTAAACCATTTGAGCCAAGTATCTATCTAACCTGTTCTTGAAAATGTCCAGGCATGGAGATTCCAGATTTTTTCGAGGTAACCTGTTCCAGTGTTTGACCATCCTCATAGTCAGAACATTCCTCTTAATCTTGAACTTAAATATCCCCTGCTGAAATTTAAGCCCACTGCTCTTAGTCCTGTGTCTTACAGCTGCAGAGAAAAAAGTCCATCTTCATCCTCTCTATAATCACCATTCAAGTATCTGAAGACTGGTATCAAAACTCCCCTCAGTCCCCTCATTTTTAGTAACTCAAGTTCTTTGACCTCTCTTCATAAGTCTTGCTTCCAATTTTGTGTTGTTCTGTTCCATCTGTCCACATTCTTCTTGAAATGTGGTGCCCAAAACTTGACACAGTACTCCAGGTGAAGCTTCACCAATCCTGAACAGAGCAAAAGAATCATTTCCCTTGATTGTCAAGTGGTAGTCCTGCAAATACAATCCAGTATGTTGCTGGCTTTTTTTTTGTATCAAGAGCACACTGTTGGCTCATGTTCAGCTTATGATCTATTGTAGATGTGTAGCAGGGCACTGGGATGGGCCTGATCCTTTAAGAGAGCAAGCAGCCTGAGGTGCAGGTGGCAGAGGGGAGTTAATGAGGGGCTCACAGAACAGGAAAAGGGATCAAATTTGAGCTATATGACTGGGACAGACATTCAAAAAGCCTGAGCCTGAATTGATTCAATCTGCAGGTTTACCTAACCTGGCTATGCTGAACATCTCTGTAACTGAACAGACATCCCCTCCGGACTGAGAAAATGTAGGCACATGCCTGTAGTCGCTCAAGCTAGAAGCTAGGGGGTGCTAGAGGAGCCCTCCCTCCTACAGAGCTGAGCTGAGGGGGGCATGGCCATTTATCAATTCACAGCAACATGTTCCATGGGTCGGACAGAAAGTTCTCAACAAAATGGGTGCTTTTCCTGGCCGTTCCTGTAAGCGGGACAGTGTCTATAATCATCATGGTTACACAGCCTATTAAGAAAACAAAGCCTCTCTTCATTAAGTAATGGAGCTCATCTGAAACAGCTCCTCTAAGGAAGGACATTAAGCTACCTGTTGATTAGCCCCAAAAAGCCTGTTTGCCTTTCTTAACTTCCACAGCATGGATTGTAGCCAGCATGTGGTCTGCTAGCTAATGCTGAGGTATCTGCGTAAGGCATAGGGAGGGGTGGGGGGAATAATCCCAGTTTAGCATGGAGAAGCCAGGCAGGCTGTCTGTCCCTGCAAGTTTCTGTTGGAGCTGTAGCCAGGGAGCAGAGGGGAAGGACTAGCTCTGCTGTGGAGCAGAGAGCCCCACCCAGACCAGGCAGCATTCCAGGATGCTGGGGGAGTCTATTTTATCTTAAACAGACAAAGGGTCTGAGACAGACATTGCATAAACCAGTTTGATCCAAGTCAGTTAAGTCTGATACTACATTCAACCAGGTTTATCTCCAACCAGTTTCAGCCATTTTTAAACTGGTTTACGTGCACTGAACATCTGTTCTGTTACAGAATTAAACCAGTTTCTGATCACTTAAACTGATTTATGTGTAATGTCTGTCCCTAGTCTATAAGCCCAGAGCCTGAACTGGTCAGTTAGTCTTTCATTGGCAACCAAGAAGTGAGGAGCTCCTGGCTGTAGGGCAGCAGACATCCTGTAGGGATCTGGAGTTAGTTAAACATCACTGGATTTTACAGGCAAGAGGCCCTTGTTTATGTTGAATTCCTAGGGTTTTGAAGTATCTATCAGAGGGCTGTGGCAGGTTCAAGGCCTATTTAGAGAACCAATGACCCAGGAGTCCATAGACTGAGACTCCTGGGCCCCAGCCCAGGAAAAGGCTGAGACCTAGAACAGAAGGGTCTATGAGCCCAGGGAAGGGCTGAAACCTAGATCAGAGGGTCCACAAATCCAGGGAGGGGCTGAGACCTGGACCTGGGGGTCCATGAACCCAGGGAAAGTTCTGAGACCCAGACCAGAGGATCCAAAAGCCCAGAGGGGGGGCTGCATGTGGGATCAGGGGTCCAAGAGTTCTGAGGGAGATGTTGTAAGGCAACAGGGGGTCTGAGAGCCCAAGAGGGATGACTGTATACAAGAGTTAACATTTGTGAGGCTTGGGGTGTGGTATAGAGGAGGAAAAGGCTACTGTGGCCTATTTAGGCTGAGAGGAAACTATGAGGCCTGAAGGCTGGATTGAAGCAAGGGGGGTCTCATGAGAGACCCAGTGGAAATTATTCAGTTTAAGACTCACTTTAAGGCCTGTTGGTAGCCTCCCTTATTCAACCTATACTATTAAGAACAAGGCATGGTAGGAAAGCAATCTTGGGAGAACAACATTAGCATCTGAGCTGGGCAGCAGCTGCAAGGCCACTATTGGGCATCACATAGTGTTACCATATTTCCAGTTCTAAAAAGGAGGATATCTTTCGGGAGGGACCCCTCGCTCCCGACCTACAGCCCCTTGAACCTGCCAGTAACCTTCACTCCCGACCTGCAGCCCCCTGTCCCTGCTGCTGCTTCTTACTCCAGACCTGCAGACCCCTGGCTCTGCCAGTGCCTCTCACTCCCAATTAGGACTGTGTGAAATTTTGCTTGGTGTTTCATTTGGATGCTGTTTTGACTCATTTCAAGCTTGAAACAGCGAGATTGAAATTAAATGCAAGGCTTTGAAACAGCCTCAAAACAAAATGAGGGTACTCAAAACATTTAAAAAATTTCAAAACATTTTGCATTTCGAAGCTGGGCTTGCTTGCAGGGATACAGAAAATAAGGAGAGGGAGGGGGAAGAGTGGGGAAGGACTACTCTGATACTGACTGTGTAGCTGGCCAGTGACTGCGGTCCTCCCCCATGTCCCTTCCAATCCTAGTGCTCCGGGGGAGATATGGAAAAAACAGCTGCACCTTAACATACACACACAGTCACACAAGTCACAAATTTTGCTTGTCAGAAGCTTGAGGTGCAGTTTTCCAGAAACCCCTGCAACTATCTCCTTGAAACCTGGCAGGCTTCATGGCATCTAAAGGAGATACCAGCTCTGTAAGTTTCATCAGGCAAGAAATGACAAAGTATAGGCAGTTTGATTATCAGGACTGAGAGACTGGAGACAAAAGTAGTTTTCTTCTGAGAAATGTGCCCCCACAGGTAGTTGGGTATTCTTGTCTGTTATAGATTCTGGCGCACAGTTTGTAGGGGTGCTGGAGATATGTTAGCAGGTTTTGAATTTCTTGTCATGGCATGGTCTGGATCCATTCCGTGTATTTTGGGCTTTAGGAAGTTGGCTTCTGGTGATGAGGTTAGTGAGGTTTGGTGCTTGTTTGAATTTACAAACCACTTTTCACAGGCCTATGAATTACACGACATCAACCTCCTAGATACAGAAACTCACTGACTCAGTATAGACATTGAATTCATGACACACTACAACCTGCCTGACATTTGACTCCCCAGGTAGCAGGTATCTCTCCACTTTTACCTGCTGCATCCCCCTTCCACCCTCTCACCTCCTGATGCCTCAATTTACATTTTCACTGACTGGTTTTTTTGCCTGCATTGCATGCCAGCCTCTGGCTTCTTACTATTTCTTCCATCCAGGAAGAACACACACAGCAACTACAGATGCTTTCTCATCCTGACGAAGGGTTTTTAAACCTGAAAGCTTGCCAAGAAGAATTTCTCCAACCATTCAGTTGATCTAATAAAAGATATCAGATTGACCCTAAGAACCTTGTCTGGTCCTTAGACCAACATGGCTACAACCTACACTTTTTAACACACACAAGTGACATGAGTTTTGCTTTCAGCAGTTTGAGGTGCAGTTTCACAGAAACCCCTGCACCACGCTGCCTAAAACCTGGCAGGCCTCATGTGGGCAGCCTTTTAATGCCCTGATCTCAGAGTTGGAGGCAGCAGTTTAGTTTCTCACCAGCCAGCAGGGGAGGAACATCTGCCTGCTGAGCTCCCATGCCAGGAAGAACTTGGAGGTATAAGGGCTGGGGCTATATGTTGAGGAGGAGGCCCTACATCAGTCATCCTGGGCATGACCTAAAACTGCACCCTGTCAGGGTAGGGAGGCCTGGGTAGGACTGCCGGTGGCACAGCAGCCCCAGGAAATGCCAGGGCCATGAACCTCCCTGGTGAAAGGTGGGTAGGAGACACATGATAACCTGCAGCCACCACACAGTCATGGCTGGGGAAAGCCTAGATCTTGGAGAGGCCTGAGGCTTACTGGCTGCAGTGGATTTGTGAGGGTGAGAGCAGGGACTACCATCCCTGCAGTTTTCATCCTGCTGTGCCTTAACATAGACACAAAGTCACATGTCATGTTACTTTGAACAATTTGAGGTGTGGTTTCTCATAAACCCCTGCATCTATCTCTGTGAAGCTTGGCAGGGTTCATGGCCTCACAAGGGTCTAGCATCCCTGCAAGTTTTGTCTGACTCAGGTAATAAGTGACAAAGGTATAGGCAGTTTTGTGATTCCCCATTATAGCCTATGGCTGAAACACCAAAATAACATCAAAATTCTGAAACAGTTTCAAAACAGTTTCAGATGAAACGAAACAAGACAGTGACCCAAAACACTGAAATGAATCACTGTCCCTCCAAAACTCCAAATCTGAACCTAAACGAAACACAGTCATTTCACACAACCCTATGAAACACCAAAATGAAACACTGTCCCTCCGAAACGCCATATCCAAAACCAAAACAAAACACTGTTGTTTCACACAGCCCTAGCAGATACCTGTCAGCAAGGCAGAGGGGAGGAGGGAAGCAGCTTGCAAGTCTCTGACAGAGCTGCAACCAGGGAGCAGGGGGGTGGGGCCAGCCCTGCTTTCAAGCAGAGAGCCCTGCTCAGCCCAGAGAATATGCTGGGATGTTGGGGGAGTCTGGTTTATCTTCAAACAGCAAGTTCTCTGGGACAGAAATTGCATAAAGCAGTTGGACATAAACTAGTTTCACCCAAATCAGTTAAGTCTGATACTATATTCAACCAGGTTTATTTCAAACTGGTTTTAGCCATTTTCAAACATGGTTTATGTATACTGAACATCTGTTCTTTTACAGGTTTAAAGCAGTTTCTGATCACTTAAATCGGTTTATATGTCATGTCTGTCCCTAACCCAGATGCGGTGGAAGCTGGCAGTTTAGCCATATTCAAAAAGGGATTGGACATTTTCTTGGAGGAAGTGGGCATCAATAGCTGTTGAGCATGGGGATTAGGGGTACAGCCTATGAATCATAACTTTCTAGACTTTAGATGCTGGGTGCTGCAAGTGAGAAAGAAACAGTGTAAAATGCCTTGGTTATACCCTGTCATTCTGCCTTTCAGCATCTACTGTCTGCCACTGTGGACCGTTTTTTCAGTCTATCCAGATTGTTCCTAGCTCTACTTCCTAGACTGTCTGCAACTCCTTGGAAGGGCATATAATGGAGGCTTTAAAAGTTTTTGAGCCACTGAGGGCCTTGTTACATTGTAATTTTAGGTGACTTCTGGAGCTTTTAACCTCTGGATTGGCTGTGCATTATTACCTTTTAAGTGGGTTTAAGCACTCATTATTCATCTTCAATTTATACCACTACAGGACAAGATTATTTTTAAACCACCTAATTTTGCTCCTGTTCTATTAAGGTGTAGCCACTCAAGACAGCTATTCCACCGAAGTTGAAGTCCTCCAACATCCCAGAATGCAGCCTCCCTCCCAGCCAGCAGGGCTGGCTCACACATGCCTTTCAACCAGGGCAGGAACAGGAAGTCCCATACCTGTACCCCCCTCTATCTCCTGGCATGTTTCTGGACCAATAGGCCATAGCAGAACAAGACAGCTTCAGGACTGGAGTTCTGGCTCTGCCCAGCAGGAGCAGTGAGTATATTACAAAATTTAAATGGAGCTTTTATAAAATGCTATATTTCATAAAAGCAGTGGGTCCATAACAGATTTCTGAATACTTAGAGCCAGGGAGTGAGGAAGTCAGCTCCAAATGTAATGAGGAATTCTAGGTGGATTCTTTTAAACTTGATAATCAGTCCACTGCCACCTGATATACCTCGCATGCAGCATTTTGATGTCATATTTGCATTAATGAGGATCAGAGACAAACTTGCACCTATTCCTGTTCTTTGATTGTGGCCTCGTTTTCCAAAATTATAACAAAAAATGCATAGGCATAGTCTATGAATACAGAGCAGCATTGTGATCAAATAGTAGTGATCATAAAACGTGTGGAATTTTAAAATGGGCAGGTTGCTGCCAATAATTATACAGAGAAATAACTTGCCTATAGTCAAAATCACAGACAAGATGAAATCTCATTTCTTAAACTAGATTTATGGATTTGCAGAAGCAGCTCAACAAAACTCTTGTTGCTAAAGCTATTTTGCTTGCTTGATATCACATTCCCCACATTCTTTTGCATTTGAAAAGTGAATGTCTCTGACCACAGCAAATATTTTTCTTTGAATTCTGGTTTTTTAAAATTGAATGTGCACTGGTCCATACTATTTTGTGAGAATGATAAGAAAAAGGGAAATGAATGATGGTCACAACAATATATATAAGTGTTTCATTCATATTTGTTTTAACAAGTTATCTCGGTCTAATGAGGGAAAACTGTTGCTTTCAGAATGTATATCATTCAAGGTGGGAGAAATTAAAGACACAACTAACAGCAACAAAACTGGTATTCATGTTTTTATTAATTGTCAGAAGATTTCAATTCAGGTCATTTGTGTCATAAAATCATGTATTATTTTTTATTTCCTGCCAAGTGTTCCAAAAATTTTGTCAGCTAATTAGGAACTGTGTCTTTTCTTCTTTTTCTATAACTTATGTGCCAGCTATGTCAGTCTTCCCAACTTCAGTTCTTATTAAGTGAGACATCAGTTGGCTACACATTTTAATTTCAGCAATGATTTGCCCCATCCACAGTCCTGGAGCAATCTTGCTCTGCTATGGCCTAGTGAAGTCCAATGTCCTAACTGGTAACACAAATTATGTTGTGGAAATTTTACTTCATTCATACTTGGAGTGGTTTCTGCAACCTAAAACATTATCAGTACATATATATATATATATGACACAGTCAAGGAGATTGTGGAGGATTAGGGCAATATTTCTGCAGAATCAACATTAAGTTCATAGAGCCACAATGAAACACAGTGCTTTAAGATGGAAACCATAGATCTTATTCATGACTATATTGCGGCACTTGCGTATTGGTGAAACTCCACTGAAATCTAATCTAAACTGGAGAATAAGGCCCTATAAATCTAGACAGCTTAATTCTGATCTCCTTGAATTAGTTTTTCTTAGGAGAAATTTCACTACCTTTGGTAAAGTTACTTGCGATTTATACCCATGTAAATAAGATCAGAAACAAATTCTATAACTTTAAACTATTGTACATTGGGTCTCCATATGATACACTAAGGTACAGACGTACAGTGTAACTCCATTATTTCATTACTTTACAACTGAAGAAATGTAAAAAAAGAAAAGAAGAAATGAAGTATTAAATGTTCCCATAGGTATTAGGCAAGACTTAATATGCATTACAAGTCTGGAATAAAGGCTGAGTTGTATAACAAATTAAACATCTCATTTTTAACAGTGACCTATATTTAGCAGTTCTGACTGAAATACCAGTTTGCATAATACAGTTCAGGCCAACAATACATAAGATTAAAGGACCAGAACCAATTAGACACTATTGCTGGTGTATACTTAATTCTCCAAAGCCAAACTGAGTGTATAATGACAAACATATTATTGGGAAGAGATTCTAGTGTCTTTAAATATTCAGAACATATGTGATATAAAATTCTTTTTACATAATATTTCTCATGTCTGGAATTATCCAGAAGCATATTGGATGAAATCATGGCCCTACTGAAGTGCATAGAAAAATCCACCATAATATACCTTTTATATATTAGGCCAAAGGGACAGAGGGATCAAAGGAAATGTATTTAACAATGAGCATTTGGTTTCATGTCTAATCACTGGTAGTATAGGACATATCAAATATGAAACATCCTCCATGGTTCTATACTCTTTCAGCTCAAGTTGCATGAGCATAAATAAATTTTCAAGGAAAAGCAGAATGTTAGGGTCTGGTAGTGGTAGCATAAGAGTAATGTAGTTGCAGTAATACAGAAACTGTGCGAGAGGAAAGGGTTTCCTAGGGTGACATCTTTCACTAGGCAAACTGCACAGCTGAAACAGAACCAAATAAATCCTCAAATGCAAGATTCCCCCTCCTTGACAATGCAAGTACCCCCCCATACTGTGGCAGTGCAAGAGCATGTAGCTGTGATGGTTCTGAAATTCTTCATGGGACTGGTAGTGGTCATTTAAATAGATTAGTTGACAGTCTTATCAGATCAGCGTATTGCTTTATCTGCATAAAAGCAAGGAAGATTTTAAGGGAATTTTAAGGGAAAGAAGACTTAGAAGTTAATTCTTTTACTGAAGGCACGAAGAGACCAGTGGAGGCAGATTGGCATACATCCATTATTTTTTAGGAATGGACCAGTGGGGGCAGAACATCCATTATTTCTGTAGGAATGGATGAGACTTGACTCTTCACTTCATTACTGCTTTTGTCTCTTTATATTTTCTCTAAACTTTCTAAATGTAGAAATAGCAGCAGGATCATTCAAGAATTTCAGGAAGAGTTTGAATAGAATTCTGTTTCCTTTTATGTGCCTACATGGAAGTTTTACAGCTGGGAAAGTGACACTTTTGCCACCTATGCACCAGTTACTATTCTATTTTCCACACTGTGTGAATGCATTAGCTAGGCCACATAGACTAAGCAGTCACACTAGGCACTCATAGTGCATGGCTATGTGCATGCGCCAATTATATATGTGTATCTGTGTCCTAATCTATAAAATGCAGCCATTTTTTTTAGCTAGCGGTAGCCAAAGGAGGGTCCTTCCATATTTCAGCTTCAATAGCTGAGTGTTTAAGACACTCACTTAGGAAATCAGAGTTCTAGCCCTGCATTATCCATGGGCAGTTTGAATCATTAAATCTATAACAGAGGTTCCAAACCATGAGGCTGCATCCCTGTACTGGGCTATGAAGGGTTGAATGCCAGGTAGTGGCATGAGTCCCTATTCATACCCCTGTCTGTCCACCCCGGTGAACAGCTTCCTCTGCCAGCAGTGACATGCAGGGTTAAACCTGGGTGGCAGAAAAGCCCTGGGAGGGAGACAGCTGGCTCTGTGGGCCCCATCCCACTTCTCCCACCATGGCCATGCCCAGCAAGGCACTGCCCATGTAGCAGGTACAGGGGCCTGCACTGGGCCAGGCAGGAACCCCCAGCCCTGCCTGCAGCTGAGAGCAGGGAGATACGGGTGGGGAAATTCCTGGGGTGAGGGACAGGGAGGCGGCTCCACTGCTTGCTTTTAGGAAAGGCAGCGGTGCCCCTTCTTTCCAGACAACCTGAGCTGGGTCCCCCTGGGCCACTGCCTATGCAGCCCACTTCCCTGTAGGGTCCCATGATGCCCACAGCTGCAATGCCCAACCTGCACTGGGTACAAGTTTAAATATTTATATATTTAAATCTGTAAATTAGATTGTTTCTATAGCCAGTCCACCAAAATTCTTTGAGTGAGTTTGCCAGGCCGCAGCATAAAAAAGCTTGGGAACCACAGATCTATAAGACTTCCTAGCACAGCACTATAACTATGGGTTAGGTATTATCCAGTTACCCTCTTCAGTGCTCAGTTTGAAGCTGCCTTCCTGAGTATTGGTGGATCAAAGATTTTGTAAAGAGAGGTGTGGAAGCAGTGACCAACATTGAAGGAGTGGTAGCATCCCTGCTCTAAGCTTCCCCTCCCACATCCAGGGGCAGGCAGACTACACCATAGAGCAGAAGCTGAGGATTTTCAGATATGATTCACAATCAGGTAGGAATCCCACCCATTCCCTTGCCCTCCATGCTCAGTAGCACCTTTCTTTTCCTTCAATTTCTCACCTCCCCTGCCCACCACTGCCCCTATCCCTATTGTCCATCCCTGACTGACTGGGGGTAGCAAAAGCTCTATAGCTGCTCCTGTCCTGCTCAAGCTAGGCTGCAAGGAGATCTCTACTCATCCAGGGACAGCAGCAGCGGTTCTTCCTCACTGAAAGCCAGCTCCTGGTCTGATAGGGAACATCCCTGTGGGTCAATCCCAGATGCTGGCCTAAAACCTGGGAGGGCTTTCTCCTCCAACACTGTTTTGTCCAAGACTTATGCTCAGGTATGTACATGTATAGATGGGCACATACCCAGCCAGGCCTGTGATAGGCAGAACCAAAGGGGTAATGAGCAAATTATAACAAAAAGATTTGCTTCTTGAAAGCATCTAGCAATAGCATATAGTTAATATTAGCTAAGGCAAAGCTTTCAAGATTGTTTCCCGCAGACGTATCTTGTCTATCATAAGCATAACCGTAATGTTAAAATTAACTGCCTGTACCAATCATAAGACTAACATGGGCCCCTAGAAGTGGAACTAGAAAACAAATTTGCAAACTTTAGCTGATCTAACAGTTTTTGCTTGAAGGGCAGTAACAATGACAAACCTGACCACAAGGTATAATTAATACATTTCAAAAAATTCCAGAAGGAAGTAACTAAGTGGGTTGAACTTAGGTGGGCAAAAATACTAATCTCAGACCCCAAAGTGATGTAGTGTAATTTGCTTATTGGGTAAACCCAAGTTTAGGCAGTAACCTTTTATAATAATTTCTAACACCATTTAACCCCATAGGGTAACAGCTGTAGGATAAGACTGTGAGTGGCTCTAAAGCCAACAGATTAGCATAGGACACAATATAAAGGAACACACACGTCAGGTAACTAGTAGGAAGGATGGAACAGAATGGTCATTGCTGTTCCAAGCCCGGACTCCAGACTCCCAGTGTGAGCAAGGACCAGATCCTGACTCAGGGACTTTCCCCGGTGCTCCCTCCGACAGCGTTGATCGGGGACGCTGAATCAACTTGACATGAGGGACTATTGATAAGTTGCCAACCAAGTGGGAACTCTTTGTCAATTTGTCTGTCTGTTTTTATTATCACTGCTAATTTTTAACTTTTATTGCTATATTGTCTGTTTATTAGTTTAAACTTTTTATTGACTATTATATGTGTAAACCATATTTTGCTATTAAAACATATTTTTATTGCTATTTTGTTGCTATAAGTAAAATTTATCTTTACTGTTATAAGTGAAACTTGTCTTTGCTTCACTTCCAACTCCACCTGCTTGATCCTGAACCAAACAGCCCAGTGGCTGATACATTTGCAGTGCCCAGCTGGCTTGCAACCAAATTGATATACTCACAGTGCCTAGTTGGCCTGTGACACAAGCCATAGCCTACCGCATGTTCTCAGCAAACATGCTTCAAAATATTATAAAAAGTATATTTATATTGAAACTAATGGAAAACCGGGGTCAGCAAACTTTTATAAAAGGCGGGTGGGGTACACTGCAGCTGTGTGTTGCAGATTCCTGGCTACTGCCCCAGCTATGCCTGCTCTATGCTGAGGGCTGCTCTAAATCCATGCTGATGCAACCTGAAACAGCCCACCAACACCCATGACAAGCAGCAGCTTGTAGTGGAAAATTTAGCAGCAATGGTTGCAGTGGTTGTACAGGGATGTACAGGCAAGGGCAAGAAAGAGCTGTCCACAAAGATCAGGAGTGTGTGAGGCAGTAGCAGAAGATCAGCCTGCCATTAATAAAATGCAGAATGCAGATCACACGCCAGATTAGATGGCTGGGTGGCAGCATGAGATTGATGTGCTGTTAGTAAAACACAGTTCAGATCAAATCTTCACAGGCTGGATCCAATCTCTTCATTGCCAACCCCTGATGTAAACCAGAAGTCAAGCTAATCTAGCAAACAAGAAAAGCAGAAGACTAGACTAAATGAAACCACAACATAATGGAAGGGCAAAAAGCAAGGAGAAAATACAGAGGATGTAGTATATGTTCATCTTGAATTCTACATTTGATCACAGAGCTCTTGGAAAAATAATGCTTGTATTTCTAGTTTAATATACAAGCAGAAAGAGAATGGAAGAGAGGCAGGGTGACGGGAATGGTACACATCGTATCAAGTTAAGAATGCTGAATGTCTGCTGTGTGATTGTAGGAACTTTTCAAAATCCCAAAGCATCACAAGATTTTGAAGATTCTCTGAAGAACTTAAACATGGTTTACTTAATTGGGCTGGAATCTTGGCTCCAATGAAGTCAGTGGCAAAATTCCCACTGATTTCAAAGGGGCTCTGATTTCAGAGCTAGAGCACACTACAGCAGATGTTTACCCACAAGTATAACTTTCCCATTACTGATCTACTATTAGTGCAGTTCTATGAGAGGTATAAGTGTTGGAAGTGTAAGAATACTTATGAAGATAGTTTTCCTATAAAGGTATTCTCTTTTACCTTGTGTTGTCAAAGCAATTCAACTTCTAGTATAGACCAACCCCGCCTTGTGCTGGCATCTGTATAAACACAGCATGAACAGATGATGTCCATCACTTAGAGCTTCCTGTCTATGTAGCAAATAGATTACTATCCAAGAAGAAGCACCCATTACCTGTAAACCACATTTACAATTCCACTGATTTAATCTAGAATTGGTTAAATTACATGAGGGTTGTTTCAGTCCCAAAACATAAAATTTAATTTACTGTCCCTTCTCTTGTAAACTGTATTAATATAAGTAAAAAAAAAAAAAATCTGCATATACTTCTGAATTAATAACCTTACGGGAAAATTAGCTGTTGATTATTTGAAGTTTTCCTCTTTTCTTATTGTATGTAAATATGTTTCACCTCCAGTTAACCATAGATTTTTTTGTTTAAACTTATGTAACTGTCTTAACAGAAACATTAACATGTGCATATTATGAATTTGGTTGGTTTTTTCAACTTTGGTTTTCATTTGTGTAACATTCTGGTTGCCTAGTACTGGGGGGAAAGTTCCTTATATAATAAATTAAGGTTCCACATTTTGTGATGAATATTCAACACCATTTCATGATTTACATGAAAGCCTATGGATCTTAATTATTTGAAAAAAATAATGAAACCGTTTAAACATTTAAATGATTTAAAATGAACTAATTTCAGATAATTAAATAATTTAGACTAATTTTGGGAGTCATGGCACAAAGTAATTTGCTTGAGGAAAAAACACACTAACTACAATATTGAGAAAAATAATAGATGCAGAGGCTGTTATCTTTGAAACATAATTTTCAATGTAGTGTTAAAAATATACTGTATCAATGTTCTTATTAAATCCCATGGATTTACAGCCTTATTAGTTACTTTAACTGCATTATAAAGCAATATATTTGTATTATGTCCTGGCACCTTTTGGATGTTTTCATTAAATATCATAGACTCATAGAAAACTAGGGTTGGAAGGGACATAAGGAGTCATCTAGCTCAACCCTTTGCTCAAAATAAGACCAGCCCCAACTAGACCATCCCAACCAAAGCTTTGTCTAGCCAGGTATTAAAATCCCCAAGGATGGAGAGTTCACAACCCATCTAGGTAACCTGTTCCAGTGGTTTACTACCTTCCTACTGAGGATTTTTTTCCCTAATATCTAGCCAAAACTTCCCTTACTGTCCCTGGGATGGAAGGGGAGAGGTGAAGGTAGATGGTGCCCAGGCAGCCTAGGTTGCAGGCAGTGGTGCCAGTGATGCGGAGCCAGAGGACCCCATAGAAGGAGACTCATGTCACCTGGGGAGAAACAACCTGTAACATACTTACAGTCTCGGCAGTGCTACACTTACCAGCACCACAACCAAAAGAGGCCTGGGGGTCTTGATAGACCATACAGTGAACACGAGTCACCAATGCAATGCTGTAGCTGGAAAAGCAAACACAACACTGTCATGCATCTACCAATGCATCTCAAACAAGACTAAGGACACACTTTACTCGGCCTTGGTGAGGCTGCAGCTGGAGTATTGCATCCAGTTCTGGACATCACATTTCAGGAGGGATGTGGAGAAGCCTGAGAGAGTCCAAAGGGGGGCTACACATATGGTTAGAGGTATGGAGAGTAGGCCATACGCTGAGAGACATGGGCCTGTTCAGCCTGGAGAAGAGAAGCATCAGAGGGGACTTGGTGGCAGCCTATAAATATATAAAGGGTGCACATTAGGGAATGGGAGAAAATTTATTCAACAGGGCTCCCCATGGGAAAATTAGGACTAATGCTCATAAATTGTTAGAAGACCACTTTAGATTAGACATAAGGAAAAACTTCTTTACAGCTTGAGTGTCCAGGGTCTGGAATAGATTCCCACAGAAGTGGTACTATCACCTACACTGGATATCTTCAAAAAATGCCTCGATGCCCACCTTGCTTGGGTTGTCAGACCCCAGCAGTCTTTCCTGCTCAAGTGCGGGGGTGGGGCTGGACCTGATGTTCTCAGAAGGTCCCTTCCAGCCCCTGACAACATCCATCAAACTAAGGAGATGCAAGGGAACACACTAGCAAGTTGCATTATTACTAGGGATAACAAATGATTCAAGAATTAATCGCAATTAATTATTAGATTTAAAAATATAGTCATAATTAATCGTGATTTTAATTACACAGTTAAACAATAGCACCCCAACAACCTGGAACCCGTGCACCTTGTGGTTCCTCCCTGCCACCACCAACAGCATTCAGCCCCAGCCCCAACCCCAGCCTGCCCACACCTCCTTCACACTCCCGCTGGCTGGAGCAGACCAGCCAGAACCCACACACACAGGCCCAACCCCGGCCCACTCTGTGCCTGCTCCAGACTCACTTGCCTATGCTGAGGATCAGTGGCAGTGGCCATGGGAAAAGCATCCCCTCTCTCTCACCATTGCCAGGCCCTTCTTGTTCTTGCTCCATCTGCCTGGAGCTTGTACCTGGGCTGCCCTACCCTGCTGGGTGGCCCAGAGGCAGCGGTGATGGTGGTGGAGAGCTGCTGCAGGGCAGCCTGGATATGGACTCTAGGCAGCTATAGCAAGAAGGGCCTGGCAGCAGTGGAGGGGAGGGGCCTCTTTTCCCCTGCGCCGAGCAGCAGCTTCTGTCCGACCACCACCAGCCCTATTTTGCCCACACCTGGTCAAAACGGGCGCGATTAACACTCATTAGAACAAGAATGTGTTAATTTGTTTTTGCATTCATCACACCTGTTAACTGAGATTAGTTGACAGCCCTAATTATTACAAATTCATTTTGTAAACGAAGAATATTACAAAGGTGGTCTAAGGCAGAGATAAAAGCAAGATCATCTCTCATTACTTTCCATCATCAAGAGCTGTGACCTTTCAAGAACAGATATAAGCAGAATTATTTTAGTGTTGGAACCAAAACCATATTCCAGACTCTAATGCAACCACTCCCCTATGTACCTACACTGAAATTTCATATCTAAGGCTTTATACTTTTTCTACATGGAAGTGATTTTTGAATGGAGCCCAACCAATTGTATAAACTTCAAAGTAAAAATGTATTTTTTCTACAAAAGGCTCTTTTCCATCAGAATAAAATATGCTATTCTCTTTTCCATTCCTTGGCTAATTCTGCTATAGTTAACTTATATTATACAAGAATATTATAGTGCAGATTTCTGTAGCTTGTGCTAACAAAGATAAATGAAAGCAGGGATTGCAATAAAACTTTGCAAACAATTCCATTATAGCTTGTCAACTACACACACAATCTCAGCTGTAAGTCTTTTCATTTGTGTGTCAATTTTCTCAATGTCACTGACTAAAAATATGGACTTCTGAATGTAATCTCAAAACAAAAGACTAAAATGACTATTCTAGCTTGAAGCTTTTAACTATGTCTTCAGCACTGACATTTCCCCCCCCCCTTTCATGCTCTATTCTATAACAAAAGAACTACATGAACAAATAACAATTGGGAAGTAATAGAAATTTACTAAAAAATACAAAGTATCAAACATTCACTCACCCATTTTCTTTCCTCCTTTCATATGGTTTCATGCTTTGTTCAAGAAAACCACGTACCCAAATATTTTCTCAAGTTTATGACATCACTTCAACTATACCCAGGATCTTTGTGTGTTGTATTTATATCCACAGATAAATTAAAGCATTTTTCTGTCTTAAATATTTATAAGAAGTGAAATTTAAGTATATATTCATAAATTAGTTGTGAAAAACTTAAAATATGTACATATACATTTATTTATTCAGGAAGCAGAGCAGCATCATGAGACGTAACAAAGTTGCAGCTAATCTACTCCAGATTTTTGGCACTCTCTCCCAAACCTGAGTCACTAATCAGAAACTCTCACTTTTTATTATAATCGATAGAATACATTCCCTGATACTTTTTGCTAAAATGTTTTTCACTACAACATTGGAAGGAAAAAAAGCAAATGATTTTACATGGTTGCACTTTCTTTGAGTTTTTAGGTTTATAGAATTATCCCTAATGTCTTCCCCACTCTGAGTGTTACTGATGGTCTCTCCCTCACACACGACACCACTCTAGTACATAGATTCATATTTTTGCCCTGAAATAATTAAAGAAAATTATCTCCTTGTCCAGATAAAAGATTTAAAAAAACAGCAAAAATGAATCAATGATGTCCTCTCCAAGGCATGTGCCAGTATAGTAAGGATGGCAGTCCAGGGGACCAGGTAATGATAATAAAGTGCACTGGCATCTCTGCAGGAAGAATCTTTCAAGAACTTTGGATGGACAAGCTTGTAGCTTTCTGTATCTGGGATAAAGTGTTACTACTTCTTATCCTGTGTACCTGTTAAGGATTAATCCTGGGACAATGGACCTGAGCAAAATGATTTATCCCAAGACAAATACAACATCTGTTTTTAGCCTAACTCTACTTAGATCCACCTTGTCACACTGCCTAAAAGATCTTTCAAGCCAGTGACAGCCAGGCCTGGTTAAAGAGCTGTGTGAACACTCTATGTTTGTAGATAAATGTAACTTTAAACATTTTAAGAGAGGAAGGGGACTTGCTGCTTGGGAACATGTATTGGCTGTTCAAATTTTCGTGTTATATTCTTCTGCTCCAATATCAGGTTTACTTCCAAAGAAGTAAACAATGGTAAAATCTACCCTGGATGAAGCAGATGTAAAATTACCATGATTTACTTCCACTTATACTGGTATAGATGCAGACAGACATAATAGTTATATTGGAAGAGCTTCTATGACTGTAATTAAATAATGGTTATGTGTACCGAACCAAGTGGTAACCAAAGATCCATGACAATGTATATGCTCCTAAGTCATGGACTGTGGCAAATGTGGCCCTTCAAAAGAAAAAAACAAACACACTGCAGGCTGCATTACTTGTAGATAGAGGTAATGTGTTTATTGCATTATTCATGAGTAAAGGACAGACACAGCCAAAGACTAGAATAAGATACAAATACAATACAATTATTCTGATAGCATTTTCTGTGAGGAGCCATAGGTAATAAACAGAAGAGTCACTTTGGCTGGGGAACCATGGTATGAGCATTACTTTCCAAGCAAATGGTACCCCACATGTCAGTGACTTTGATATCATGGCCTAGTCCTTGTTGGGAAAGGCAAACTTAATCTGCGTCCAATTTTGAAAAATTTCCCCACACTGGAGGGGTTGTTTCAGCTGCATGCAATGCATCTGCAAGGTGCATGCCAAAAATCTGAAATGGTGAGACAAGCAGTTCTGAGGAAACTGCACCAGCCTCAGCTACTGGGGCTGGAAAGCACCAGACAATTTGACTTGGGACCCTGCATATTTTTAAATTACTGTGAAAACACTCAGAGCAATGGGTGGGAACTTGAAATATAAATAAAAGGAAGCAATAAATAAATCATAACCAGTTACACAACACAGCTGGGTAGAATGAAAAATGAATATCAAATACACACAAATAATTATTCTGAGAAATTTGCTATGCTAAGAAAATTCACAAGGAAAAAAGCCAAAATAGGAACAAATTAAAGGAAACTGCTCATATGCTTTGAGCAGAAAAAGAGACTAATATTCTTAGCTAAATTAAGCATTGCAAATAGCTTTCTTTGCTCTGTTACTTTGCATAAGTGGCCCTGATCCAAAAACAACTATGCCAATGGAGAGATGCCCATTGATTTCAGCATGTTTGTAGTCAGGTTCTGTATGTTGTAAAACTGGGAGCGTGTGGGGGGGGTAATAAAAAAAGCACTTTGATAGATACCGCTCTTTATGTAGTGAACACGGCAATATAATACCATGACAAAAATAACAATATCTTTGTCGGTGATGTTAAATGTCTAGACTGCTTGGATACAGAAGCTAGAATTATGCTAAAAACAAAGAGACAAGTAATTTCAACGGGTGTGAAGAAAATAAACACAACCCGAATCTGAAAATTATCCCCTCAAGCAAAGATTTCTAAGGAACAGAATTGTCTCTGAATATTGGTCTCTGGATAGCTGTTTCTTTCAAGAATGTTGAAGCAAGGAAACCCTTATGTAGTTAACTTGTTGACCGTGTCATTAGGCAGTTAAGATACACCAAGATGTTTCAAGGCTGACAGTTCTACAGCACTAGGGTGCGGGAGGGAGGGGATAGAACAGATAAATAAATATCAGCTTAAAATAGTTGAGATATTTTGTGATTTCCTTTAGAAAAAGCACACCCTTTTCACTTGTATTGCCTGATTATCACTGCTTTCAGGGAATTTATGTAGAATTCTTATTAGGTAAGCTTACAACTTAAATCATCAAACTACAGAGGCCATCAAAATCAGAAAGCACTGCACAATATATCATGTTAAAAAGCAGACTACAAGCCCAACAGCCATTATTTCTCATTTACTCAAATAATAGAGGAGATTTTATGACCGAATCCGAGAAATGAATTACGGAGTTTCATCTTTATTTCATCAGTTTACTGAAGCATTCGTATGAAACTCCGATTTATAATTTTAATCACCTTAAGAGCTGTAAATGGGATTTTTCTACTGATTGGAAAAATGAAACGAATATTATTATTCAGAACTATCTCATTTAGAAAGCTTGTTTTGATGTCCTAAGCCCTACAGAGATACAGCCTATAGCTATTTATTTTTGTTTCACCTGCCTAGCTTGCATCATTGTTACATTTTGTCGCTGCATAGACACCCACTAGTTATGATGGATAGTGCTGCTGTCGATATGGTCACAGCTAATGAAAAGATGACATGAACACTTACAAACGTCATCTAGATTTATGAACCAATAAGAAAGCTAAAATGCTAAACAAAAGAAGTAGGTAGTGTACCAAACCTATTGAAGAAATTATTCACATTAGAGTTCTTACTCCCTCTGTGACATACAACCTTTCCCTCTGTGACATACAACCTCTGTAGAAACACAGCATGAAATATCAATTTTGGATGAATGCTATAAATATTCAGTCTTAGTGTATTTCTCTTATTACATTGAAATACTCTTCTAATATAGAAGTTCAATATTTTCTATTCATTAATGCATCCAATATTATAAGGGGGTGATACCACTTGAAACAAGAGAATATCCATAGAATATCACTGAATGCCCTAGGAAAACAGTTCAATAATGACATGTTTAGGTATAAAGCTTTTTTTTTTTTTTAATGCTGACCTGACAGTTTCTAACAAGAAAGACAGGTAAGGGTGTATGGAGGAGGGTCACTTGCAAGGGCTCATACCATTCAGGTCAGAAGAAAATTTTCCAAAAAACACAAAGGATGGAATTTCTTAGGCCTCCCAGATGCATCAAGTTCTTGAATTTATACAGGTTTCTTTGGTATTAACAAATAATTATGATTCATATTCTCTAAATCAGGTATCACTGTAGCATGCTGTGGGGGCACCTTTTATGTTTATTCACAATGGAAGGAGGAATTGTCTAGTGAAGCACATGGAAGACATGGATTTAAGTCACTACTCAGCCAGTGGCATATTGCGTGATATTAGGGCAAAGCATTTGTTGTCTGTTCATTATTTCCTCATCAGTAGAATGGGGATGACATTACCTATCTGGAAAAGGTGTTAGGATAATAGATACATTAAATACTGGTTACTATTGTAACAGAGCTAGATCAGGCTCTCTTACAGCCTGGTCTTTGTCTGGTTGGGCTTATGCTTCAGCCTGTTGCAACAAAGGAAGCTTAACATGATTGGACCATTCAACCCAAACTTCTGATTGGACACATCCATGGATGTGGCACAAGGTGATTGGAGAAATCACTGCTATCTGTTGGACATGACCACCTGAGGGGCTAAAAGAAGGAACATGCTGCAGTCAGTGGAAAGAAGCACATGGGCATTGAAGAGTTGGGTTCAGCTGACCCAGCAGGGCAGTCAAATAAGCCCCAGAAGAGCCTGAAGTGAGCAGGATGAGACTGGAGTGAGAGTGGTAAGGCAGAGACTGAAGTGCTGCTCCAAGGGCCAACAGGTTTCAGGAGACAGAGCAGGATGATGCCTGTCAGGTCCTATGGGGCTGTCAGCATATCCTTGCTTGTTATACGGGAGGGAATTGTAGCCCCAGAGGAGCCTTCCCTGAGTGTTTGCAGCCTGTCCATGAGTGGGACAGTGGGGAGAGTCACCCATCTCATGCAGAGGAGAGTGCCCCATTGAATTCTGGGTGCTATAGAAAGAGATTGCAGGCAGGGATCACAACACTACATGGTTTCACCTAGATGTGGAATAGGATATAGACCTCTCTCAGGAATGCAGGAGTTGCATAGTTATCTACAGGGTGCTTGCCTGAATCTTTGCTGAGAAGGAGGAGCTGGGTTCAGGCCATGGCCCGGCAAACTGCAGACTGGAAGCAGCTGTGGCCCAGCAAACTGTGGACCACTGCGTGGAGCCCCGCAGCTGGAATTTCCAGCTGGAACACAGGTAAAGCAAGTTCCACCCCCCGGCCCCTGGAGGAGTTGTGGCCTCTCCCCCTGGCTCTGTAGGGCTATGGTTTGCTGGTCTGTGGTCACTTCTGCTCTGACACCTGACCTTCTTGCAGACCAGCATTCAATCCTTCAGGCCACTGCCCAAGGGTTGGGAACCCCTGCTCTATAGTAATGGGTGTCATAAAATTGCAAGAAAGATAAAGTCAAAAAATGAGTAAGTCAAACAGTGACGTAACTGGGGCAGCAGGGTGATAGGGACAACTGTCCTGGGCATCAACTTGTGAAAGAGAGAAGTGAAAAGAAGTGGCTGCTGGTGGCTGCCACACATTTGTGACTGCAAAGAGGAAGTCATTGCTTCCAATTTGCCAGGTTCCTGGATGTATTCTTGCACTAGTGAAGTTGGCTTAAAGCAGGGGTGGGCAATTATTTTGGGAGGAGGGCTGCTCACCCAGTTTTGGAAAGCTGTCGAGGGCCACATGCATAACCCCGCCCTTTGACAGGTGCCCCACCCCCTGGTCACCATCTTGGGACCAATGTCCCTGGGCCAGCACCAACGGGGCCCAGAGCGGGGCACAGGCTGGCAGGGGTCTGTGGAGCTGGGCTGGGCTGCACAAGCAGGGAGGGGGCAGGGATCTGATTTAGCCTGGATGGGTGAGCCTGGATTAATTTTCCATAGAGCCCCTGCCAGCCAGGACCCTGTACCTCTGCTGTCCTGCTCTGGGCCCTGCCAGCACCAGGCCTGGGACACTGGTGCAGGCCCTATGCACCTGCTCACTCCCAGTGCCCCCCAGCCCTGCAGTACAGACAGGGGGTAGCATGCAGCCCTGACCCGCTGCTCCATGAGAGCGAATGCGCTGGTGCTGTGTGTGGGAAAAAGTGTCCCCTCTCCCACCCCGTGGTTGGAGCTCCCCGTTGCAGCTGCTCACAGTCCGCACAGGGCTGTCCTGAGCAGGCACAAGCAGCCCCACACATGTTGCAAGCAGCTGCAGCATGGGGTGCCAGGCACAGGGCAGGTGAGGGGCTGCTTTTCCTGTGCTCAGCACCAGTTTGTAACCTGCCAACGCTGCCAGCCTGGGCCCTGCGCCGGCTCTGGGCTCACCTGCTGGGGCTGCACCGTGGCAGCAGCTGTGGCCCACCAGCTTGCTGCACCAGGTAGTGTTTGCCACTGTTGCCTCAGGGCTGCCAAGTGAGTGAGCTCTGGGTGGGCAGCAGCAGCAAACATTGCCCAGTACAGCAAGCGGGGGGACTGCAGCTGCTCCCTCCATGAACAGCCCCAGTGGGTGAGCCTGGAGCCGGCGGGGCCCAGGCTGGCAGTGGGGGCAGGTTACAAGCTGGTGTTGACCATGGGAAAAGTGGCCCTTCGCTCACCCTGTGCCCAGTGCCCCACACTGCAGCTGCTCATAGCCTGTGTGGGGCTGCCTGTGCCTTTTTCATAGTTTCATAGTAGGTAGGGCTGGAAGGAACATGAGCAGATCATCAAGTCCAGCCCCCTGCCATGGGGACTGTTCAGGACAGTCCTGCATGGGCTGCGAGTGGCCACAGCAAGGAGTGGAAGCCACAGGGCAGGGGAGGGGCTGCTTTTCCCTGGGCTCCTACCTTCCCCTCCCCTCCCCTCCCCCTGCACCCTACCTGATGTTCTGGTGCCAGGGCAGCCATGTGGTCCCAGACAGCCATGTGATCCCAGGCTGTTGCAGGAGTCTGCTGGACTTCCCCTTCGTCCTACTGCCCCTGGTTCCTGTCATTTCTGACAGGAACCCAAGACAGATTAATATTAATTTTCTAATTTTTTTAGGGGCCCCATGGGCCATATTTTGCCCACCCCTGGCTTAAAGGCATTAGGAAAACTTGGTGTTATCTCATTTGGGGTACAAACCAAGTCCTTACAAGTTCCTTATAAATTACTTACCCGCATGCCTTGTTACACACCTTCCAAAAAGAAAAAATCAGATCCCAAATTGGAAAAATTTGAACTGGAAATCTAATTTTCCATTCTCCTTTTTTTTCCTTCAGATACTATTCCATGGATATTAAGAATAGTTTATGTAATCATCCTATCTCATGGCATGCCTGCACCTAGAAAGTATAAAATTGTTCTAGCAACAAATGCCTTTCTGCCCCTCTGGCATGGAACTGAAGAATAACACTAAAGCATTTATACCACATATCTATGGAGAAGAAAAAAAGCAGAAATGGGTGATAGTTTTTCTTCTTTTTTTGAACACAGGAAATATGCTGCACTAGACATCATAAGAATCCTCTGGTGCTTTCCTTCTCTTTATTTCTCCAGTCCCTTGCTGCTTCTTCAGAGAGCATAGAAAGCATGGTAGCTCAAATATTCTAGTTAATACGTACTTGATTATCATTTTGCATACCTTTTTGCTCTGTCCATAAGCTGCTGCAAACTCAGCATTAGCCTATGTTTTCAGCAGATTTCATTCCATTCAATAAATAGGAAAAAACACAACCAATTGTTTGACTTCTATTAAAAACAACCTCTAGAGCATCAATAATCCCCCAACTTTCATAAGGAAACTTTGCACACATATGTAATTAACTCAAAATGAACACAAAGTTATCAGAGAACAAAAGCTATTGCAATTGAATCTTGAGTTATATTCTTTGATAAGAACCATAAAAGAGAATTGGAAGAGGAATGGTTACCTGAAGCCACAGGAAGCCCCATTCGTTTTTTTCTTTGTATGCATCTCTCTGAGTGGCACTTATTTATGGATGCCTGATTCTCTTCTATTTTCAGCATAATTGGATATGAATGCAGGCAGGCTTAGCTTAAAGTTCACTACCTAAATCCTACTCAAGCTAAACAATCAGCAGCATATATTTTTAAATGCCAATTGTTTTTTTTTTTTTTTTCCTCAACAGGACAGAATTTCTTTTCATAGTTTTATAGTTTGTAGGGTCAGAAGGGACCTGAGCAGATCATTGAGTCTGACCCCCTGCCATGGCAGGAAAAAGTAATGGGGTCAAATGACCCCAGCAAGGTGTTCATCTAAGCCTCTTCTTAAAGACCCTCATGGTAGGAGCCAGCACCACTTCTCTTGGAACTTGGTTCCAGATCCTAGCCGCCCTGACAGTAAAGTAGCACCTCCTGATATCTAGCCTAAATCTCCCCTCTGCCAGCTTGTGACCATTATTCCTAGTCACTCCTGGTAGTGCTTGGGGGAACAGGGACTCCCCCAGTGCCTGCTGATGCCATCTGACTAGTTTGTAACAGGCCACTAGGTCCCCCCTCAGCCTTCTCTTGTGGAGGCTGAATAGATTCAGGTCCCATAGCCTCTCCTCATAGGGCATTCCCTGCTGCCCCTGATCATGCAAGTGGCCCTTCTCTGGACCCTCTCCATGTTGTCCACATCCCTCTTGAAATGCGGCGCCCAGAACTGGACACAGTACTCCAGCTGCGGCCTGACCAGTCCCGCATAGAGGGGGAGGATCACCTCCTTGGACGTGCTTGAGATGCATCTGTGGATGCATGACAAGTTGTGGTTGGCCTTCCTGACTGCGTCCCCACACTGCCTGCCCATGTTCATCTTGGCATCAGTGATGACTCCAAGATCCTTTTCCATATGGTGCTGGTTCTTCCTCCCCAGGTTCTTCCTCCCCTTGCACTTGTCAGTGTTGAATCCCATCCTATTCTCATCCGCCCACCCCTGTAACCTGTCTAGGTCTGATTGTAGCCTATTCCTCCCTTCTAGTGTGCCCACATCACCCCACATCTTAGTGTCATCAGCAAATTTTAACAGGGTGCTTTTTACCCCCTTGTCCAAGTCACTGATGAAGATGTTGAACAGTGCGGGCCCAAGGACTGAGCCCTGTGGAACCCCACTTCCCACATCCCTCCAGGTCAAAAATGACCCATCCACCACCACTCTCTGGGTGTGGCCCTCCAGCCAGTTGGCGACCCATTTGACTGTGTAGGTGTCGACACTACAGTCCCCCAATTTCTTAATGAGAACGGGGTTAGAGACAGTGTCAAAGGCCTTCCAAAAGTCCAGGAAGACTATGTCCACTGCTACCCCTGCATCTAAGGATTTGGTGACCTGGTCATAGAAGGCCACCAAGTTGGTTTGACAGGACCTGCCTCTAATGAACCCATGTTGGTTGCCCCTAAGCATAATCTTCCCTGCTGGCCCCTCGTGGACATGTGCCAGAATAATTCTCTCAAAAAACTTGCCCAGGATTGAGGTAAGACTAACTGGCCTATAGTTCCCTGGGTCCTCCTTCCTCCCCTTTTTGAAGATGGGAACCACATTGGCCCTTTTCCAGTCTTCTGGCACCACAGCAGAGCACCACGAGTGCTTGTAAAGCCGTGCCAGGGGTTCCACAATGAGCGCAGCTAATTCCCTCAGTACTCTAGGGTGGAGATTATCCAGACCAGCTGATTTGAATACATCCAGTCCCCCCAGAAGTTCCCTAACTAGATCCTTACTAACCCTTGGCCTAGGTGCGTCTCCTCTGGGGTCTAAGTGGGGCCCAGAGCATGGGGGGTCGCTGTTCCGGTCCCTGCTCAGGAAAATGGAGGCAAAGAAATCATTAAATATGTTAGCTTTGTTATCTGGTGTGACGGTCAAATTTTCTAGTGTGTTCTGCAGGGGCCTCATGTTACCCAGAACCTTCTTTTTGCCCCCTATGTATTTAAAAAAGGGCTTCTTTTGCATGATACTTTTCAAGCATGCATTTTATAGAGTTTTCTACTTAAATTTAAGTTAGTTCTATGATACAAATGCTTCACTTGAAATCTGCTTTGGACTAGAGTTCAAGTTTGTATCCAAGGGTGCTGGAAGCTCTTGGGACAGTTGATGTGGATCTGATCAAAAGTTAAAAGCCACTGCCTTAGGTTTAAAGTGGGAATCCTTGTTGGACCCTGTACTAAAAAAAAATGGACAAATAAAGTGGTTTGGATTTGAGATTTTCTCTCAAGGGGTTTGAGATTTGAGACTCATGATGTCTTGAAATTTTAGTAAATTGCAGATAGTTTACTCAGCCAGCAACATTTAAGGAGGTGTACTGAAATTCTGGTCCCTTCCTGATTATCTAAGTGTTTGGATTTTGTCATTTATATGTCGTTTTTTGCCAGTTATGAGCCAAATGAATTCAATGTGTGGACACATAGCTCTGCATGCAGGATGACTATGTAAGTGTGCAAATGGGGAATGAACACTGGCAAGAAATTGGGGAGAGGGAGAGAAAGAAACATTCCATCTTTTTCATAAATAGCTGAGTGGCTATGGCGGTCTTCTGGGAAGTTGGAGAGCCTGAATTCTGCCCCATTCACCATCACACCTGCGTTTCTCTTCATTACCCACAGTACGCTAACCCCCAGACCACCAGTCAGCCATTATCCAAGATATTCTTTGGTACTCACTGGCTGCATGTACATGAAATGCTGATTACTCAGTAGCCTATGACTACTGCACAGTAACATCACATGACAGGAAGCATAACACGAGTTTACTGCACAGTAGTCTCAGTTTTACTGCGTAATCAGTATAATGAAAAAGCCATTTGGCGCCACTACTGCGTAGTAACTCTAGTTACTGAGCAGTCATATGACTGCACAGTCAGCGTCTTGTGAACATGCAGCCCCTTTGAAGCAGAACCAGTAATACAGACCTTGGGAAAAATGGATGGAGGAAAGTGTACAGGGAAACTCTTTTTTTCCCTTCATGTGCAGCTATGCTGAAAAGCATAGCTAAGGTTCTTATGCATCCAAAAGGGCAGTGAATTTATGAATCCACTTAAAAGTTTTCTGGATCAACTCCTATGTGTTCTAATAATAAATTATTGTATTTCATTATATCCAAGGAAGGTACCAAGGGAAGTAGATTGAAGGTGAAATTATCTTTCAAATATGTAGTGGTGTGCTCAAAAAAAAAAGAACCGTTATTCTAGGATCATTGAAAAATAAGTAATAACTATTCATACTTTTTCATTAACTACTTTATCAAAAACCTAAACCAAGCACATGCACAGGTTTATAAATTGTTAAAAATATATATATAAAATTAAGAGCTAATTGGTTATACTTCCATTATAAATATTTTTTTCCCCCTAGTAATAACCATTTCTAGGAAAACAGTTCCCAGAAGACTGTTAAAAAAATTTAAGGGGAAAATATGTCTCATGAACTCAGCACCATTTGAGAATAGCTACTGTGGGTTTATCTAGAAGATTTAATCTCATCTCTACCTGATTTTTCATGCCCTTCAAACAAATCCACCCTGACACTTTCTAGGGGTGTTATCAGATTCCAGACTGCAGAAGGCACACATTTGAGCTGGGTGGGAATTGTTTTCCTATCTCATGAAGGATTGAGATTTCAATTGTATTTGATCCTGCAGTGGAATGAAACTAATACCTGTAAGAATTTCAGGGGGAGGGGGGGAAAGGCAGAAGGGAACATACAGAAAGGAAGAGGATACAAGTACATTTATATCAACTGGTAACCCAGAGCTTAGAATATTCAGGAGATCTGTGGGAAATGGGTTCAGATCGCTGTTCTGCCATTTTCTAAATGATAGATGGGTGCCCTTAATAAAAATATATTTGAAATATTCTTGGCTGAGTTAGTCTTATTCTGGCTTGCTAGAACTTTTTTTCATTCCACATAACAGAATATTTAGAAAAGCTAAGACTTGAATCTTGGTCTCCTACATCATAGGTGAGTGCCATGACAATCAGTTATTCTGGAGACTGTTTCTATCTCTAATTCTGACCAAAAAGTTTGTTCTTGAATTTCTCCAACAGAAGTTCAGTAAATCAAGTATACTTCTTTAAAAACTTGCAGTTTTGTTAGATCTGCACTTTTCAACCAAAACCCCCTCATTTTTGCCAGAATGTTTTCTGACACATTCAACACTCTTTTTGATGTTCCACATCTTTGTAATTTTACCTGTTATCTATGTCTATAAAATCCCAAGGACAAGGAAATAGCTGTTGCCCTAATCCTGAAAGCTGTTACAAACATTAATTTTTCCAGAAGAAATTTATTCTGTTAGAAGAATAGCCCAGGAGCCAAACTGGACAGATATTTCTCTAGCCCAGAGGTTCCCAACCATTGCGTTGTGGCCTGGTACCGGGCTGTGAAGGGTTTGCTGGCAGGTCATGGTAGGATCCCCCTGCTCGGACCCCCATCTGTCTGCCCAGGTGAGTGGGTTATGCCACCGGCAGTCATGTGTGGGATTAAAAAGCTGGGTGGCAGAGCAACCCTGGGAGGGAGGCAGCTGGCTCCGTACACCCCATCCTGCTCCCACTGCCATGGCCATGCCCTGGGGCTCATGCTGGGGCCTGCACTGGGCCAGGTGTGATTCTCCCAGCCCCTTCCACAGCTGGGATCAGGGGGATGTGGGTGAGGAAATGCATGAGGTGGAGGGCAGGGAGGCAGCTCCACTGCTTGCTCCTAGGGCAGGTAGCAGAGCCCCTTCTTGCTGTATAGCCCCAGCTGAGTCCCTCCAGGCCACTGCCTGTGCAGCCCCCTCCCCTGCAGGGTCCCCCAGTGCTCATGGCTGCAATGCCTCAACCCGCACCTGGGTACAAGTTTAAATATTTACAAATTTACATACTTAAATATTTGCAAACTTTTATCTGTAAATTAGATTGTTTCTATACCCAATCCACCAAAATTATTTGAGTAAATTTACCAGTCCTCAGTATAAAAAAGGTTGGGAACTACTGCTCTAGCCTCATGGCTAGACAGCTTCACAGACAAGCTCTTCTCTCTATCCAGAGGCACTATAAGGCTGCTTCCTGAGACACCCTCACCCTTAGAGGAACTCATTACTTAACATGCTGTCCTCTCCCCTGCCTGGGAATGGGGCAGGCTGTCAAGTGCCAGCTGGTAGCAGGTGAAAAGCAGCAGCTGCTCCAGACAACTGGGGGAGGATTCCCACTATGGAAGAATGTCCCATCAATCAGCTGATTAGAAGGAGGAGGACATTGTCCCATGGTGGGAAGCCACCCTGTTCTCCCTTGCAGGAGAATAGCTCCCTTTCCTTGCACTCCTTCAGGCTGATTCAGGGACTCTCTCATTTGGGGAAGTCAGGGAGCAGTGGCTGCTGCTCCCTTTACCTATGGGAGCAAAGGACAGGGGAGCAGCTGCCCCCCAAACCTCCTCAAGACCAGGGTGACCCTAGTCTCAGGAAAGCATGGGAATCTTTCATGCAGTTCTACGCCTCTTGGTCCACCAGAGGAGTTAAGTCAGGGAAAAGTATATAGATGGTCAGTTTTCCAGGAGAAATTCTCCCTGGTTGTGCCAGGGTTATTTTTCTCCAGAGCAGCAAGTTTTACTCTGAAAGAAAGCCTAAACATCTATACATTTAGCAATTCCTCCACTTAAGACTTATAAATGAACTTCCAAAGAGAAAGGCAACTTAGGTGTAAACTTATTACTTACTCTAGATGGATGGTGTATTATGATTTTATATGGAATGTATTTATCTGTGATGGTGTAACAGTTTTCCTTAGAATGCATAACTCATGTTTCATTTATCTCCTAATTTTTCCTTTCAAAATGTAATTGTCCATTTATTATTTATAACACAATGCTGAATTCATAATTCATTAAATACATGATGTCACAGGAGCACTTGGGTGCCCTGTTCCTATGAAGGAATAAGGGCTGCTGAAGCTCCCTGAGACAGCACAGGTGTTGGTTGTCAGAGCAGCCAGGCTGGTCACATGACTAGAAGGGGGCAGGGCCGGGCCTTTATAAACAGCCCAGGCCAAAGCCTAGTGGCAGTTCTCTTATGGCAGCCTGAGGTGCAGGGGTGCCAAGCAGAGCAGAGATGAGCGGTGCAGCCTGAACACCCAAAGGGCTGCATCATGGTAAGGGTGGAGAGAACCCTGACTGGGAGGCCTTTGCAAGAGAGCCAGGTGAGTCTAGATCCCATGTTATAGCCAGGAGGCTTATTGTTGTGTTACGGCTGGCTTATGGTTCTGTTTAGTTATTGTTATACCAGAGGACTGGGTGAGGCTGTAGGGGTGGAGGAGGTCTCATCAGGAGCTCCCCAGGGAGGTGGGGTGCTCCCAGTGCCAGAGAGGGGTGCTGTATTGTGGGGCATCTGGACCCCGGCCCCAGAAGGGGTGAACAGATTGAGGAGCCTGGGGAGGGCATGTTTAGTGAAAGGAAGCCCAGCGTGGGTGTAGGTAGAAGCCCCAGGGGGGTAGGACCCAGAGAAAGGGGTCAAGGGGACCAGGTAAGGTGAGGGCTGCCTGAGCCGAATTGGGAAGAGTCCCAGAGGGGCTCCACAGTGTTGGGGACCCTGGGGCCTGTGAGGGCACCATAGTAGGGGTGTATTACCAATTGGACAGTCAAGATCTAATTTAATTATGCCCAAGGATATTATTTTATGAATACAACTAATTAATATGGCTTGCTAATCCAACTACATTTGCTCTTATAACTTTGAAAACAATGGTAGTATCATAATATATCCTGTTTCAGGAGGACAGTGGCAGCTAAATATATTTATACTGCTAAAATATACAAATATACTGCTGGGGGGTGGAAGGGGGAACCTCTTCAAACTACTGGCACCAGACTGACATAAAGGTACTATTTAGACCAAGGGTGTCAAAGTTACCCTGGGCCTAGGCCCAGTTCAGACTGCAGGGGCTCCTCCTGGGACATATCCATAAAGCCAGGAGCAATTGTGATGGGGCCACATTTAGACAACTTTATGGGGCCATACTCAGGTTGCCAGGACCAGGAGGCAGTGCAGAATTGAAGCAACATGCAGGGCTTGCCTCTGCATGGCAGCATGAATCTGGGGGCCAATTGATGGCCATGTTCATCAGGGTCCAGGGATCCCAAATTCTTCCACAGGCCACAACGTCCAACTTCCAGTATATTTGACAACTCTGGTTTAAATCCCACTTGCATCTATTGTGTTTCTTACATGTGGAGTTTGAGCACATGCATCATTATTATAGATCTGTCTTTTTGTAGAGGGTCCAAATCATCCTCACCATCATTTTAAGCTACCTAAAAACCAGCTCAATACTATTTATTCTTGTATCAGTCTTCTACAACTGATTAAAGAGTCATTTGACAAACTTTGAACTAACAATTTATTCAATACAACTATTTTTGGCCAGACTTTTTATAAAACATAGGGTGGATACTTAGAAAGTGTAGCTTTCTCCAATCGTTTGGGTAAATTATTAAAAATGAGTCATACTGAGTTTTCAATTATGTATCCCATGAAAACCCAAAGACTACCACAGCCCCTTCACTTGGATCAACATAGGTAACTCTTCCCTCTGGATTCATCAAGGGTGAGGAGCATACCCTGAAAAAAATAAAATATGATTAAGTAATAATAATCCTCAAAGGGAACTTACAAAACACTTTTCATTGATGAGCCTATGAACTTCACTTCATAAATCTACTGGATACAAAAAATTGTGGATGTAATATAGACAGTTGATTTATCACACCTTTACAACCTGCCTGATATCTGATTCACCAGGTACCTGCCTGACCTTACCACTTACAAATTCCCCCCCATCCCCTTCCTCCTCTCCCCTCCTTTTCTACCCGTTGTCTTCCTAATTTCCAGCTATTTACTTTTCCCAGACTGCCTCTTTTCTACCTGGGAGAACTCAGCTAAAGTAGAATCTCCTTTGGTCACCTTTGGCATTATCTCCCACCCTTGTTTCCCCACCTCTCTTCTCTTCTCTACCCTTTGTTTTCCTAATATCAACTTATTTACATTCTCACTGACATCCTGTCACACCTTTTAGCTTCTTTCATTCCTTGGAGATCTCAGAACAGAAGAGACTTCCTACACCCAAAGAAGGGTGCTTATGCCCGAAAGCTTGCAAAGAACTTTTTTCCAACTACTCAGTTGGTCTAATAAAAGATATGACATCTACCCAAAGAAGCTTGCCTGCCTATGTCCTTAGATCAACATGGCTACAACCAAAAACCCTGCAATACTACATGATATTCTTAAAAGGATCTCATAGAACCTCAAGGTGCCAAGCTCCTTGTTTGAGAATTACCACTGTAATCACTGTGATATTGAATAAAAGAGATGGGCCTTGAAGTTTCTTGGTTGTTTTGTCTGTCTGTTTGGTGAGAAAGCATTAACCTTGCTTTCCAAATTCTATATTACTTGTTATTATCTATTGCCTTTAAAATTGTTTCATTTATATCTTTTTGGGTTATATTAATGAGTTGGAGAGGGACAAAAAAAAGAAGATAAAAGCAAATATTTTAAGTCAAGGCTATTTGATTAAACTTGTAAATGCAGAAAATGTTTAACTGCCTCTTGAGTATATTTGGTGTTCTTAAGCCAAAACCATTTTTTTTTTTTTCTATTTGCAGGTTAAAGAAGGGTACAATAAACATTTGTAATGGAAGCTGATTGAGACTTTTTCTTTAAAGTACTAGCCTTCTTATATTATAAACATAATTCTGTAAATATGGAACTAGATAATTTAACAAAATAGGCTTAAAATAGGTACCTCTTCACTGTTAGATTTGTGCACCCTGTAGCAGATAAAAAAGCAGTATGACATATTTCTTGAGCAAAAACTTGGAAGTTTTGTAGAATCAAGATGGCTTCTTTTTTATCCATTCAGAACTATGAATAATAGGAGTTCACTTGAATTATCTGGTAGTGTCCCTTGAAACCACGCACATGCACACGCACACACACATTTTTTTTTTTGTACCAATCCAGGGAGTCTGTAGTGTTTCCATACTGTGTTCTTTGAACTGTTTCCATACATTTGCCACTGGGCGATTATGCTGTAAAATCCTGTGAAGGACGATGACTCATCTTCTTTGGATTCTAGGCACATAGTAAAAATCCTCACCTTCTGCACATTGATGATGGTTATAATCCCTGTGGACAAAACTTCTCAAACACCTTTTTCACTCAGGATAAAGACCCCCCTTCAAAAGCATATCCTGTTAAGAAGATAGATAGCTCAACTTAGACACAAGATGCCTCGTATATTATTCTGAGATTCAGTCAGTAACATTTCTATCATTTGTTACAGAGAAAATATAACTTTCAAATATATCAGGGTTTTTTTTCTGTATTTAGTTCTGTTGGATCTGATTAAATGAAAAAGCCAGAACATATTAGCATGACACTTTTGAATATAAACATTTCCCATTTCTGGGAGGTTTTTGGCTCACTTTTTCAGTTTCTATTTCATTTAAAAAAAATGAGTTGTTCTTGTTGATAGGTATTATAAAACTTTGGAAAAGACTTCAGACTGAGTACTTTAAAGAATTAAGTTGATGGAGTCCCCACACTTCTCCTTTCCTGTTATGGAGCTGTGCAGGGAAAAGAGGTGCAGAGCAATCCACTTAGAGATTTCTACAGTGGCCCCGTGACACAAGTTAAAGCCCATTGATCTGCTATTTCTGCCCAGAAATTCTTGTAGCAGCTGTAGAGAAATGGGGTAGCAACTCAGTTTTTTTTTCTCTCAACCTAAACTAAAGGATGCAGTTTGCCTTTACTGCCAACTCAGGTTTCATCCTCTTGAAACTCAGTAGCTGAATATTTTAAAGCTGAAATTAATTTGTTTTATAGGAACTTCTCAAAGCACAAAATGTTTCAGTAAAAGGACAAAAGATGCATTGAATTTTCTGAATTTGTAATGATTCTTATGAAAGTTACTTGTTATAAGTTTCATAAGAATGGTATAAAGCATGGTATTAAGTATTATTATACAAGATGGTGGGTAAAAATGAAAATAACTATATCACTGCAAGTGGAGTATGGGACACAATCTTTTCAGTCCCCCAATATCATGATGATGGTTATAATGTAACAAAAAACAATCATTCATTTCCTTTTTTAAATTTCATAATCCACTTAAATTATGAATATGTAGAATAGGTAAGAGACCTTTTTTGACACACTTTCTTTTCAGCAGTTTGATTCACACAAGGGTTCAAACCAATTTAAATGAAATGTTATGTTTTCCACTTGCCCTGGTTTTAAAGTACTTCATTACCAAGATAAAGTTTAGTGGATTGAAAATAGGACTTTGTATTTTTCATTTAGTAAGATCTAAGGTCTTCAGAACCACATTACTCTTTTTTATTACTTTTCATACTTTATTCTCTGTATACTTTAGCTACTTTTTAAGATTGTATGGCTTACACATAAGCCACTTAAAATAAATGGATGAATAAAATTATAAGACTTAGTTGCAGGAACAACTTATGTGCATCTGCAACCCACTGAATTTTGTTTTGATATTAATGTCTGAAGGAACCTTGAGGGAAAAAAAGTCAGGTCAAAACTAGACTCAATATCTGAAACATTCATAGTGTCTATCTAATCCATATTTTCCCCATTACCAAAGTGCAAGAAAAGGATATACTTTGAATTCAGTCCAGGTTCACTCAGAATTTGGTTCAGGTACATTGAATTCTTTCACTAACCTAGACACAAGTTTTTGGTTTGGGTTAAAATTTAGAAGCAGGGTTATTTTTGTATGGTTTCACATTTTGTTACAGAACTTTCAAAGCATCCTATTTGGAGTTAAAGAACAGAGCTTTTCAGGCTTGGTTTAAAACAACAACAATAACAAGAGCAAGAATAATATAATAGCAGCAACTTGGAAGCCAAGAACTCCATTGTGTGTGTCCTTCTGAAGTGGCTAGATGTTCAAAAATGCTTAACGCTACATGCCTCCTGATGCTGAACATTCGAAAATCTGGCTCTTGACTCAGATTCTCAGGGTCTTGTTGCATGGGACACATAGAATGTGTCTTATTAAAGTTAGAAGGTGTTTGGAGCTGTTGAACAGTAACAATTACTATGATCTCTAACATACACAGCTCACTCCAGCCCAATCACTGCACTTGCATTTTGAACAGGCTACAATGAAGGGCTGCAGATGGGATCAACAATCAGCTGATTGTCAGTGCCAGCCCCAGGACCCTCCTGGATTGTGGGTGCCAGGCTTTCAACTTGATCCTGAAGGAACCTAAGAAGTGAAAGGACTAGGATCTTTCTTCCTGAAATGTGTGGCTTTCCTCCTCTCACCTGGAGACTTCATATACTAGAGAGGTTCCTAGCTGATGTCACAGCTGGCTGAAAATTACAACTTGCTAATAATATCTCCATGGAGCAGTCTGACAATAGCTGAACACATGCTAATTAATATGATCTGTTGATAGTCCTCATGTCCAAAATCATTACTTTGCTACAGTATGGTGTGTTGTACTGCTTGAATGGTTTTTTGCTTTAAATTCATTTAACACATTAAGTATAAGGCCTAAGAGCAAGTTAAGCCATTTTGAATTTGGCATGTGGGCAGCAAAAGCTTGAAATGCTTTTTGAAGAGTAATGCAATAAAAATTTTCATTTTGCTGCAGCTTGGAAAAAAGAAAATGTCCATAATAAAAATAATAAAAGATACAGTAAGATGTAAGATCGGTGAAATGCATTTTTTAAATTTGATGATTTTTACTTGAATGGATGAACTCTCAAAAGTTGAACAAGCTTCAGAATTTGATTAAAAACTAAAAGAAATCCTAAACCTCTATGCAAATGTCAAATCATAATGACTAATTAATGCGGTAGAAAAAAAGAAGAAAAGGGTGTGAGATCCTATTTTTAAAAAAGCTACTATCAAATTAGGAAGGGTGGTGTTAACTCTTTTTGAACACTGAAATAATTTGTGTATTGTCTTTATTACAGCACTTAAATATAACCCCACTCTGGAAAAAGGAGACCCTAGTAACACACCTGTCCGTATTTGTCTGTCCAAATTGGTACACCTGCAGCTGCTGCATACCCTATTTAGTACATTTTAATGCATCATCTGCCAAAAAAAAAAAAAGGTGGGAACAAAGTTCACCAAGCAGCTGCTGGTATAGAATGAAGGCTTTCATGCAGTGTGAATTGGGGATTATACCGTGGGGTTGGCAGCAGATATGAAGCTTGAAAGCAGGAACCTGTTGATTTAAATCATGTGGTTTGAGAGCTTTTTGCTCCCACCTAAACAGTGAATCCTATCCAGATGTCTCCAGATCCTAATGACTTAAAGGATGAGGGTAAGGTAAATATTTCCTTTTGTTGTTGTTTTTATAGTCAATCAATAGCATTTTTTTTTTTTTTTGCATTTTCTAGAATATCCTTTTTTAATATGATATACTCTGTCTACAGAGAAAGAATACTCGCTGAACAGGAAAATCTACTGTAGCATTTTGGCTGATTCTATGATATTCCTAAGCAACTGATTAGGAACTGAGCTGAGATGACCAAACTCTTTTCACATTATCAAACTAATGCTACCCAAGTTTTAAAAGGAAAAGGCTACTGTTTAATTTAATTTACCACCTCACAGGAAGATTTATTTCTACTAATTCCTATAAATTTCCTTTTTTCTTCTTTTAATGTGTTATAACCTAGATGAAATTTAGGGGAGCATTAGATAATAATTGAATTCAAATTAAGGTAAACCAAATTCTTAAATAATAATAGCATAGACCATTTGAATCTATTCTCATAACAGCAACTCCTTTTAAGGTCCCCAAAGCAAAATTACTGCTATCTAGTATGTGTGGGGGGAAAAAAGAGACTAATTCAAAATGAATTAATCTGCAGTTCATTAGCAAACACTAATGTTGCTTTTGGGAATGAAGGAAATTAGCAGGATTATAATTATAAGCAACAAGTGTCTTCATAAACATCTAATTGCTTGTCAAGGATGCACAATATACTATGTAGGGCTTTTGGGTAGGACTGTTTTATACCATAAATCAGGTTTTCAGTTATGTAACAGATTGTGGCTATAATGCAACACTGTGGGTGCATCCAGGCATGCAGGCACGTGCAGTTTGTGGCACTGTAAACTTCTCTGTGGCACAGCAAACCGCACACACTGAATAGTAAAACATGTCTTGTGTTGCAAATTTGCAGTGTAGGGCCAAAGTTTGCTACCAGGACTTCCCAGTGGCAAGAAATAAAATAAAATAAAGGCATGGAAAACAGTACAATATGTGTAACAAGTGTGCATTAGCACACACAGAGGTCAGGTTGTCCACCCAGACCTCCATCCTGCCCAGCCTGTGCCCCTACTACTCTAGGTGACCAGGTAAGTCTGTTAGTGCCAGCTCCAGTGCTAGCCCCAGCCTCCACGTCTCACTGGCTGAAGAGCCAGAAGGAGCTGGACAAGGGCAGTTTTCCCTTTACGAGACAATTTGTCCTGCAACGAAGCACACATTCAGTGGCATGCACTGCAGCAATTTGTGCTACTACAAGTGCATACCCCTGCATGTCTGGACATGGCCTGTGTCTATGAAAAAACATTTTGGTGACCAGAGCAATTTCACAGGTGTCAGCACCACTGGTGATTTGTGTTATGAAGTGAATTCAATCACAGTTTCTTTCCTTATCTTTGTTCATTAGGAAACTTACCCTGCTGTAGTCAGCTGTGGCTCAGCTCGACTACTACTGAAGACAGTAAATCAGCCTTATATGCTAAGGGCAGCGGTTCAAATAGGAGGACTTGCGTATAAAGTTCTCAGATCTCTGTTAGTGTATATTTTATTTGAGGGTGCACATGCATGTGTATGTATAAAATGGTGGGAAGAAGAGGTAGAAGTCAGCTAACAGTAAGTCATTTTATTTAGTCATGGAAAACAAAGATTGCCTGCCAGGGGAATTAACTTAGATATTGACTCCTATGGGGGCTCGTTAGGTTATGCAGCAGACATCCTGCAAAAGCACTGAATAACAAACAAGCTTGGCAGACAGAAATCATTATGATGCCTGTGGCTGCTCCAAGTAGTCTCTTCTAGCAGGGTCACTTGATGGGATAGTATAAAGAGCATGAAAGGGATTTAGAAAACCTATGTTGCTTAGAAACTGACAGAGCCTTTTATGATAGAAGAATTTTACACTCGGAACTCTTCAAAGCCCCCCCTTTTTGTACTTTTTTTTGGTTAGATTCTTTATTTTCAGTCCTGAATCCAAAAAGACTTTGTGGATGCTACAGAAGATCAGTTGTTTATAGAAACTGCCTGATACAAATTTCATGAATGCGAAATTCATTGATTCCAGAAAGTCTTACATGAAAGGCTTGAAAGAAGAACATTTTTACATGTATTTTATGCCTGTTCTAAATTTGATTTGCACTTTCTGGCTCATTTTCATCGTTTGTCAGTTTAAAGGCCTGCATCAATGATTCAGCCATTTGCAAGTTGACAGGAATGACACACAAATACACGAATAGATTAAAGTTACTGTAGCTAGCTAGATCTAGATTAATGAGTGGTATGTCTCTCCTAAATGTGCACTTGACAAGACTTTCAGACAACAGCAAACATAAAATAGCTTATTTGCTACAATGGTAGTGGAATACATTAAAGACATAGGGAAACAACTACTATATTTTAAATACATAGCTTCCCATTTTCTGCTTTTGTTTAATTATGTTGGCACATATACACTACAGCAATTGAAGACATACAAATAGCAGAACTAAACGTCCTTACTTTGGCCTGGCATTTTACTAATGTTAAGCTAATTACTGAAATCCTCTCTCAGGAAAAACTTGCATTGACTCAGTGAGAGTTGTTCGCTTAAGTCAGGCAGAGCTAAGTAAGGTGCCCTAACTTGGTGGACTGATTAAGCAGAAACACGAGAAGTTAAAGTTTGTTCTGCAGCTGAGAATCTTTATCAGTGCAGATGAAATATAAGTAGAAAGTGTTACAAACAAACAAAAAATAACACACCCCCATTTAGGGAGCTTTGCCTCCTCTTCGACAGATTCTCTATATTTTGCTTTGGATAAATAGAGGAGAGAGAGTGAGAAAGGAAGCTAAGATTAATATCGTGTGTGCTGGAGGTTTTGCCCACAAACCATCTTATTTTTCAGTAAGTACACAGTACTTTCATGCAACCTATAGAGCGGATGAAACTTTATATAAAAGGGCTTCTGCTAAGGAATATGTAAGAATGGAGTACCACCTTTGTGAAAGAGTTTTTCCTTACTAATAACTGCCTCCATTAAGATATATAGCTGAAGATGGCATAGGATACAGTTATCATCCCATCTCATGGATCTCGTCTAACAGAAAATCTGATAGAGACAGACACAGAGCTAGAATTTGGAGGTTCTGAGTCATACACTGGAATAGATTCCACCCGTTGTCATGTTCATGTAATTATTCCATAAAAACGCACCAAAACTCCTTGCGTCTTTGAGAATATAACAGTATGGACAGAAGGAGATGGCTATGGATGAAGCAGAACGTTGAAGATGGCTGTTTATTTATTTAGCATTCATAAATGAAACATTACTGTATTACTCAGGAGCTCTGTAGGGCCTTTCTTCATTACTTGGAAAAATGAAAAGGTTATCCATATTTATTTCATTGCCAGTCTTGTTTTTCCCCCTAGTGTTAATTTGATTGTACCAAAGGTTAAGGAGTTTTGAAAAGTACCTTCTTACCCTCTTAATATTGTAATTGGCAAGGCAGAGTGGCACCTTATACATTAATTAATTCAAAGAGTCATAAGCTTTCATAAGCAACAGCTCGCTTTGTCACATGCTAAAAATAGACTTCCAGGGAGCAGCAGATTAGCATGGCTAACTGGTGTTTGATAGTCCTTCCTGTAAAATCAAAAATTGTTTTCTGTGGCAAAATTCCCTATCTAGACATTGCACAATAAACTTGCTGTTTCATCAACTCAAAATACTTAAGTATTTTTGCTGACATCTCTTGGCTGATTAATAAAATTTAAAAGATGTCTAAAATCTTTTGCCTTATAAATATTAGAAATCTTTTGGATGTGGGCGATAAAAGAATGTTACAGGCAAAAAGTCATAAGGCTTTATGTTACTCTAGCAATATAGAGATATCTTAAACTAGCTGTATATATAATTTCCCCCTACTTCCAGGTCTGTCAGATAGTTAAAACAGGAGCTACATGGTTCAGTCATTAGGGTAGATGACTACAGGTAGGAAGGGCCTTGGTTCTATCGCTAGTGAATGCTATGGATCTCCACTGATCATTTCCCATTCCACTATAGCCCTGAAGCCCATTCAGCCTCTTGTCCAATGAAAATTAAAAGCTACCCAGGGGTAAAGACAGTCAGAACATAGTGCTGACCATACTTCTAGTGCCAAGGTTTAAAAGACAGTAGAGCTTATCTCAGTGGCCAGTAAACAGCATCTTTCCCCTTACATGGCCAGAATACCAAAAATGACAATCAGGCAGCTAATTTTATATCTAGATGTATAGAAATAACCATGTATAGTAATAGTAATGAAGATAATACATTTACCTACAAAAATATTTTGTCTTCTTAAAACATGCCTTGCCTTTCAAAAGAGGCAACTTTGTCACAGAACTCCTCTCACCTGGAAACTAACTTTCTGGCTCCCTGACAAAATCCATAGAGAACTTTTCCCTTTGATCCTCTAGTAGTTTTTTGAATCACTACCAACTGCAAGTAAACTCCTTCCTTAAAAGAAATTATCTCTGAGACAAACAGCTGAACTACCTAAATGAGGATTAACTTCAATAGTACAAAAATATTTTGCCTTCTCCTACTTTAATAAAGTATTTATTCAATTGTAGCTATACTTTTTGTCTGAAATTATACCAGCACAATATCTATCTATCTATCTATCTATCTATCTGTCTAAACAGCAAATGAGTGTTTGTGTGTGTATGTATGCATCTGCTTTTGTTGTACTGTTTTTTTTTTATAGTTCAGCCACAATCTGTTAGTAAAAAAAAATGTATACTGTAATAATATCATCTCATTAATTAACTTGGTTTAAAAAATATGATTGTTACTAAAAGCATATATCTTTATATGATTTTAAATACATGCACACACAAATGACTGATTTTTTTAACAAGTTATATATATACATGTGCAGACACACACACACACAAAGTGGTATATAATGTAATCCATAATTTGTACTTTCAGTTACTATGACTGTACATGAAATCTAGATACTTGTACATACAATGGTAAATTGTACAATTTATGTAGAAAGTAGGCCTATGTTTCGAACAAAAGTTTGCATGCCTCCCTTGCTTACAAATCAGGTTCACATTTGTTTCATAGATTTCATAGACATTAGGGCTGGAAGGGACCTCGGGAGATCATCGAGTCCAGCCCCCTGCCCAAAGGGCAGGAAGTCAGCTGGGGTCATAGGATCCGAGCAAGATAAGCATCCAATTTACTCTTGAGGTGTTCAGTGTAGGTGCTTGAACCACCTCCAATGGCAGACTGTTCCAGACCTTGGGGGCTCAGACAGTAAAGAAATTCTTCCTTATGTCCAGCCTGAAACGGTCTTGCAGGAGTTTGTGACCGTTGGACCTCGTCATCCCTTGGGGCACTCTGGTGAACAGATGTTCCCCCAGATCCTGGTGGTCACCCCTGATAAACTTACAGGTGGCCATCAGATCACCCCTGAGCCTGCGGTTTTCCAGGCTAAAGAGTCCCGTGGCTCTCAGCCTGTCATCGTAAGATCTGTTTTCCTGACCTCTGATCATGCGCGTGGCTCTCCTCTGGACTCTCTCAAGCTTCTCCACATCCTTTTTGAATTGTGGAGCCCAAAACTGGATGCAGTACTCCAGCTGCGGCCTCACCAAGGCCGAGTACAAGGGGAGAATGACGTCCCGGGATTTGCTTGAGAAGCATCTATGAATGCAAGCTAGCATTTTGGTCATTTTATTAGCTGCAGCATCGCATTGCAGGCTCATGTTCATCTTGTGGTCAATGATGACCCCCAAGTCTCTTTCTTCTGTAGTGCTATCCAACGTAGCACTGCCGAGCCTATAAGGGTGCTGCAGGTTTTTCCTCCCAAGGTGGAGAACCTTGCATTTTTCAGTGTTAAACACCATCAGGTTCTCGTCTGCCCATTTGCTGAGCTTGTCCAGGTCAGCCTGGATCGCCTGCCTATCTTCTGGCGTGGATGCTTTGCCCCAAAGTTTGGTGTCATTGGCAAACTTGGCCAGTCCACTCCTAACTCCAATGTCCACATCGTTAATGAAGATGTTGAACAGTATGGGTCCCAGGACAGAGCCTTGAGGGACCCCACTGGTTACAGGGCACCATGATGATTGACTGCCATCAATCACAACCCTCTGGGTCCGACCACAAAGCCAATTTCCCAGCCAGCGGATCGTGGTGGAGCCAAGGCCACAACTGGGCAGTTTGGCCAAGAGGTGATCATGGGATACCAGATCAAAAGCTTTTTTGAAGTCAAGATATATGACATCAATCTCTTGTCCCTGGTCCAGGTGATAGGTCACCTGGTCATAGAAGGAAATGAGATTGGTCAAACAAGACCTACCTGCAACAAACCCGTGCTGGCTGTCCCTTAGAATGTTAGCCTGGGCCAGTCCCTCAAGGATGGCCTCCTTAATAAACTTTTCTAAGATCTTCCCCAGGATAGAAGTCAGGCTAATGGCCCTGTAGTTAGCCAGATCCACTCTCCTCCCTTTCTTGAAGATCGGCACCACATTGGCCTTCTTCCAGTCTTCGGGCACTACACCAGAGCGCCAGGAGTTTTCAAAGACCCGTGCCAGGGGCAGGGCTACGACGCTCGCCAGCTCCTTGAGTACCCTGGGGTGCAGGTTGTTCAGGGCCAGCTGACTTGAAGTTATCCAGCTTCTCAAGGTGTTCCTTCACGAGGTCAGCATTGATGGAGGGTATGGCAAATGTTAAATATAATGGTTTCTCATAAGCAAAGTGTCCTATACTAACAGTTTCTGTTGAGTATCAGAGAGGGAGAAGAAAGCTAGTAGTATGGCTTACCATTTTCATAAACATCTCAAAAGAATAGTTTGTCCAGAGTAATTAATTTTAATGCCAAATGAAATACTTAATATCAAGTCTTGGCTGTGAATTTTCTCAAAGGCTTGGTGAACTGAAGCAAAAGAAACATTTTCCTAAATTGTAAATATGGGAAACAGGAAAACTCTGTAAAATCTTCCTGGTAGAATGAAAAATAGCTTGAAAAATGTGTTCTGTAAGTAGAAAAGAGCAAAAATGGTGATTTTTTTTATTACATATTTTTTATCGGTAGAGATGACTTAGATATGTCCCATTGCTCATCATATTGTAGTAATGAAGCAGCAAGCGTGATGTGATGAAAGTAGCCCATTCTTTGTTGCTAAATTAACAGATTCCCTAAATACAATGTTTGGGCAACTATCATTCAATTCCACGTAAAAGCCGGAGGCCATGAAAATGGTAAATTTGGCTGGGAGATGTAGGAGGGCATTGAAGTATTAATAGTACAGAAGGAGTTGTTTGTAGGGCTGGTTTTAAAATGATGATGTTTCTTTTAAATAATTTACTTAATTACTTTATAAGTGTGTTTTGGGGAGTATTACATTCTGTAGGTATTTCAGCTGTTAACATTCATCTACAACATCAAGACATGGCACCCTTATACATCAAGATATAGCCCTTTTGAAGCTCTGCAAATAATTCAGCTTCAGTCATAGGAGACTGGTGCTGCCGGCTGGGACCACCGTTGGGTGCAGCCCGTGCCGGGAAGATCAGTGTTGCCTCGGCCCCAGCCAGCAGCACCTGCCTCCTGTCATCCAGCAGGCAGAGTGGGGGCTTGCCTGCACCCCCAGCAGGGCTAAAGGAGCTGTGTTGAACTCCTCCCCAGGGTGCGGGCCCCTGATCTGCCTGCCAGATGACGGGAGGCTGGCGCTGCCAGCTGGGGCCAGTGGCAGCACTGATCTTCCCAGAGCTGGGTGTGGGCTGCAACCAATGCTGGTCCCAGCTGGTAGCACCAGCCTCCTGTCAGATTGGGGGCCCTCAACCCTGGGAGCAGTCTGGCACAGCCCCTGTAGCCCTCCCAGGGGTACAGGTGAGCAACCAATTTGCCTACCAGATACCAGGAGGCTAGTGCTGCCAGCTGGGACCAGCTGCAGCACTGATCTTCCCAGTGCTGGGTGCAGAATAGCCTATGGGTGAAACGTTGAAACCGCATCAAAACAGCAAAACAGTTTTGACGAAATGAAACAGAACAGTGTTTTTGAAATGAAATAAAACTTGAAACAAAAGACTGTTCTGTTGAAACGGAAGTAAAAACGGAATGGTGCTGTTTTGCACAGCCCTAGTAGTATAAATGTTATTGTGATTAGTAATGTAGCTATTAGATACATTTATTGAGCATGAGGTAGGAAAAAAATATTTAATCCATTCAGAAACATGAAACTCCATGAAAGGAAGTGTCACAACACTTCATGCTACTGTCACTTGTGTTGATCCTTAGGATTTTGTATTTATTTTCAGAATGTGCCCTAATAATCATCAACAATGCAAATGCCTTGGTTAGTTTTGGAGGTCTTAAAATATACGTTTAGCAGGAGAAACATAGACTATGTAATTATCTATACTGACTCTCTTAGCCACAGGGTAATGTAGGGACTAACTAACATGAAGAGCCTCGAATCTTTGGTAGATTCAACCCATGGACAAGAAAAATGACAGTACAAACAGTTCAAAGGAACACTACCCAATGACATATAAAGAATTGTAAAAGGTAATAAACCTTGTAAAAAGCTGGATATTTGTAGTGAAACAAAGGGAAAAAAGACTAGAATCCTAAGAGATAGCGAGGTAAAATTTCCCAAGACTCTCAGTGCTGAGAGTTGTTAATATTTTCAGTAATGTGACTCCCATTGTCTTTGTCACATGGAGTAATTGCCATGCTTTAGGTAAATACCATCGTTAAAGACTCAACATAATTAATACTTACCTATTAATATTTCATAAGAAAAGAAAAGAAAAATAGCACAAATTAGAAGAGTACACTAAGCGCTAAACAATAGTCATTTTGGTTCCAGTGCTTGTGTAAGTCTCTTTGTGGAGAGATTTCAATAGACATCACAGCCTTAAGAGTGGTTCTACCCTGCTTGGGAAAAACATTTTCTAAATAAATTAAACTAGACCAAATAATTCTAAAACTCATTACTGAGTTTTTACATCATTATGTCACAGACATCTAAAATATTTTAAATATGGGCCAGGTTATTTTGTTGAGGGGCTGGTGACTGGCTTGGCTTGGCTTGGTTTATTGTGCCAAACTTAAACAATTGCTTAATGGTGGGCAATATTAAATGTGTCTTATAAATCTGAAGAAAATGTTAACACTAGTTCTGTAAAAGAAACAACTCAAAGACTGGTCTTTAGAAAGGTGATCCAGTGAAGATGAAACATTGCAAACTCAAATTAAAGCTCTTTTTTTTTTCTCTCTGCTGAACCTAGTTGGTGATACTTTGATGTGTCCTTTACAGGGATATATAGTCTAAAAAATCTGGTGTTTAACATGAAAAGTTGTTAATGTCTTAAATTATAACATGATTTCAGTATCACAATAAAATTAGGAATAAAAAAACCCTAATCTCTGGCAGAGTTTTTACAAACTATGTATCACCAATGATGTTGAAGTCTTCATGCTGATGTTATGAGGCACTAAGATGAAGATTATGGCTAGGTACAGATGTTACAGAGGTACAGCACATATTAAACAGGCAGAAAGCACTCCAGATACAAAACTGAACAGAAATTCATGGCTCTTAGAGAGCTTTAAAAATGGTGGCTTGTGCTCTAAGTTAACCCTCAATGGATGTGTACTAACCTAGTACACAACCATTGATGCTCTTTTAGAGCACTTTAATGAACATCTGTGCCAGATCCCATCAAGGGTTAATTTAGAAACTGTTCACCACCTTCCCAGGTGGCATTGCACAGAACAACACTCTAGCCTTGGGCAGTGCTCACTTCCTCTGAGCTTGGGTCAGCCCTGCCTCCTCAGCTGGTCCTAGCCTTGACCCTGTTCAGTGACAGCCTCTGATTCCAGCCTGGTGTGCAGCCTTGCCAGGTGGTCTGCGGGGCAGGGAAAGGGGGTTTCTGTCCCTGCAGCTGCCCAAATCCCACAGCTCCAGAGTCTTTTTTCCCACAGAAACCTGGACCAGGTAGTAGCACATCACTGCCTGGGGGGGAGAGGGGCTACAAGGGAAAGGAGCTATGGTCTCACTGCAGCTGCTCCTGCCATGTCTCTATCCCCTTCTCCCAGCACAGCTCACAGTCACCAGCTGCTGGAGCAGGGCAGTCTCCTGGGAGGTGTGGGAGTGTCCCCAGTGACCAGTGCAGGCAGGTTCTGAGTCTCCGCACCCCTCACCCCCCATCTTACTGAACAGCAAACCTCTGTTCAGTTCCCTTACAATCTAACATATAGAACTTTAAGTAAAGAGTGATAGTTAAAGCACTTCCATCAGGGGCTATCTGAACATCTGTACTTAGCCTATGTCTTTCTGATGCTGCATTTTTGCATTTTGTTGTTCTCAGCTTCCTGAGCATGCTACTGTTTCTGTTTGCTGAGATGAGGAAAAATTGGGTTGAGAGGCAATGACAGTGAAGTCATAAGACTGTTTATGTTTGCTTTCAGTCTTAGTGATTTAGTTCTTTTCTTCTGTAATCTCATTAAAAGGATGCACGCCTCTTTCAGGGGCTTGGATATATTCAAATATCGGCTTCTGTTATCTTTGTGGGTTGGTTTTGACAGCATCTTTAGTGCATAAGTATGTAATCAGCTAATGCATATTTAGCAGTTCTGTAATTGCTTTTGTCTCTCTGGCAGGAAATTCTCAGTTTAATGACCAGATTTTTAACTCTTTTATTACATTTGTCAATTTTGTGAGATGTAGAAGGAGCTGAAATTGTATTTCAAGTGAATCCAACGACTCATTTGTTGTCCCCTACAAAACTGGTCATCTATCCAAATAGACATTTTATACTAAGACAAAAAGTCTATAGTTTAAAATAGGCATTGAGGAAGAGCTGGTCCTACCTTTGGAAAAAGTTCTTGAACGTCTGGCTTTGGTAAGAACATGATTACGCAGTTAGCTAATTCCACAAAGATAAACCACCCAAATATTCACAGTTCTTAACAGACTGTATTTACCTTCATTTTGGAGCATAGTCATGTGCTCCACTGCCTTTTACAACTCTACTATATGAAAGAGGTGATTAAACTTGGTTGAAACTGTCATATTTAACATGACCTAAAACACTTCTCTCTCACCAAGGGGGCGATCCAGAATTTGGCAAAGGGGTGTGTGGAAGCAGCGAGTGATGCTGTAGGGGTGGCTGCATCCCCCACTACTGGCCTCCCTGCCCCACCTTCCCCACACCAACTAGCATGGTAGACCAGGCAGGGGGAGTCCCTGGGAACTTTTTAAAGCCCTGAAAGCAGGCAAGAGTCCTGCCCTGCTTCCTCCCCTGGTCAGTCACATCCCCTCCCTCCCACATTCTCCCCACCTACCCCTGCTATTTTCTTCAATGTCTCAGGAGCAAGGAAAGCATCAGAGCAGCTTTTGCACACTCCAGCTGTGCTGCATGGTGACTGAGCTGAGTTGCAAATGTGACAGGGCAGTGGCTGTGGTGATAGGTGGGTTCTCCCCTGCTCTGTCTCCCAGGAGCAAGTGCAGGGAGGGTGAACTCCTTCCCCCATCACCACTACTGTTGTTGCTGCTGTTGCTGTCCCAGCTGAGCCCTGGCCCTGCATAACTGGGCTGAAGCAGGCAGGAGAAGCTCTGAAATTTCCTTTGCTCCTGAGACAGCAAGGAAAACACCAGTGGCAGGAGGAGGAGGAGAAGGGAGGAAGAAATAAAGTTTCAAGGACATGATTTTGAGCATGGAGGGATTCTCACCTGCTGTAGGAACTTTAAAAAGTCCCCAGAGGCTCCCACAACATGGTCCAGTCCTTAAGGGGAGTTCAGCCATGCCACTACGCTGGATCTGCCCCCATTCTGGCCTTTGATCAGCTTCTGCATGAGGCTTCAAACAGTGACACAATTTAAGCAAATTAATATTTAATTAATTAAAAATAATATCAGCATTTTTACATGCAAATGCTTTCTTCCATATCCAACCTCTAATTACATGCTATATATATACATAATATCTAAGTATCTATGTAGTAATAGCATCTGACACAAAAGCTTTCATTTCAATACAAAATATTTACAAATCTAGATTTAAGAAGGCTTATCACATCCGTAACATTTGATAACCCATTTTCAACTTTAATAGGAATAAGTTCACAGTAATTACTAGGTCAAAAGTTTTCCAAGCATAAATACTGTCCTTAACATTTATAGAAGACTAAAGTGTTAATTAAAAAAAAATTGTTTCTAAGGGAATTTCTTGTATTTTTTTTTTGTTTTTATTTTTTTGTTTTTATTGCAGTGTACTAAAAGGCCTATTTTTATTAGTTAGTTCATAGCTCTGGTAGCTCAGCCTGAAAATATTATTCCTTGTTATTCTTGTTGACCCAAACAGCTAGTAAAAATTCAGTCTTATAGGTTAGAAAGGGAAATTGCTAATGGAGTCAGACACTTTGATTAGGCTGTGCTGCAGTTTCCTTTTCTCCCTGTTTCAGTCTTTCTTCCTATTGCTTCACAGCCTAAGCATTTCTCCTCTCTAAATAACATTTTACAAAACAATATCTGGCAAAGCCTCAGCACTGAAATTGTTCAAAATACTCAATAGCTTCTTTCCCCCTTTATTTTGGATCAGTGTCATGCACTTAACTGCCTTTTACAACTCTATTAAATGAAGCATGGTGGCTAAACCTACCAGTTTCAATGAGGTTTGACACAGTCTACATAACACTTTCCCCCACCTTTGCTTATCATGTGGATAAGGTTTCAACCAGTGACACTTTAAATGAACCATTCCAGAAAGGTCATGCTTTAATAAACTACAAACAGTACAAGCTTGACTATTTACGTGGTTATAGTATCTTTCCATTGGCACAGTTTCACATCACCATCCCTAAACAATCTTATTCCCATTCAAATCTCTAGAAATTTTCCTGCCTTCCTGATTTTCTTATAGCCATCAGGGAGGGAATCTCTCTCACTGGTCCCATGAAAAACAGTCTGATGTTTCTCTGATATTTGCTGGCTGAGCCAGACTGTTTTTATTCTGATATAACATTTTCTTTCAGCCTTGCTTCTCACAACCTAATTCTCAGTTTTGAGGGGGCAGCCATGATGAAATGCATTTCTTCTGATATCCTCTCAGTTCATATAGATAACCAACTGCATCCTATACCACTTCATTTATTCAGGTCTGTACTTTATAGAGTCCTTCCTGTGGTTATCCAGCTTAAGGCTCTTGCCCTTTTTCTCCTAGGCTTATGGAACCAGAGGCCCTCTTTAAAAAAATATGTGTTGATATGGCTTTTTATCATATAACCTCTTCTTTTGCTCCGAGACTTTATGACCAAAGGATTGAATGGTTTCAGTTTGGGATTGTAGGCTGCCTACAAAGTCCTGAACCCTTTATTCCCTTCAAAGGAACATGCTGTAGATTTGTTGGGGTCCTTAGCTCATTCCAAAACATGAGAAGTCATGATGTACTCTTTGCACTCTAATTGACTGCTATTCTATAAGCCATCCAAAGAAATGGGGTATGCCTGTCGTATTGTGCTGCCGCTCTACAATGAACTCTCAAATTATGATTGAACTGTCCTAACATCCCATGTGATATTGAATGCAGATGGGCAATCAGTGTTTCCACAGATTCTTACAAATCTTTTGAAATACTATGCATTCAAAATCCCTGCCACGGCCCCTCCCCCCTTTACCCTCTACCTTGACCTGGGGGAAACTCACTCAGGAGTCTGAATTCAGTAAAGAGTTCATTCATTAGGACTGTCATTATTGTCACAGCCTTTTGATATTGTTTATTTTTATTTCATATAAAACCTTATTGGATAAGCATTCACTCATTTCATAAAATAATCTATAGCTAAGAGTAAGTTTCTCCACTCATTCTTATAAAGCTCTAGACACTGCTTGAATTACTTTAGTCTTTTTTTCCTTTAATTCCTTATAAGCATTTTAAATTCTGCAAATAATGCTATGATTTGATCCATCTTGCTTCAACAGGAATGCAAGCTTTATGGTATCCAGACTCTTGCCTCAAGGACAGTGCTTTTTTTCCCCTCCGTTTTGCTAGATATATACCTCATGGTTGTTCAGGTTGTATTGGAGCCTTCCTTTGTATTTCTGTCACCCTTCCTTTCAGCTGTGTCTCTATACCTCTGAGCTGGATCTCTTGGGGGTGTGGGCACTAGAATGCTTGTAGCCCTTTCAAAAAGGGGACATTCTGAAACAGCACCAGTTGGTAAATTCTAATTGTTATATGTGAAAATGCTGAAAATAATTCAAAGGTAGCAAAATGGCTCCAACTTTAACCTTTCTCCATTCAGCATTGAAGTTGGAGTGCTTTTGCTACATTTGAATCATTCTTGGTTCATTCATATGTAACGATTAGAAGGTACCAGCTGCTGTCCTTTTTTCAAATGTCCTTTTGAAAAGACTGCAAGCAAGCTTCAGGCTACACCTCTGGATACTTACAGATATGCATACAACCCTCCCCAAAGTTTCATCAACATATAACCCAAGCTGTCATATACCTCTTTGGACTCATCCAAAGAAACATCTTGAGGTTCCTTTACCTTATCCTGTCTTTTAAAAATATGAATATCTTACAAAGTAGGATGTTTCTCTTTGACAAACTTTTTGACCAACCCAATATGTTCAGGACATTTATACTTTGAAATCAAAGACTCTTACCTAATATTCTATGCAAAGCAAGAATTGAGATGTTTCTGCATTTACACACATCTTTTAAAACATAGTATAAAAGAACATAGGCGTTATACTGGGTAAGAACAATGGTTCATCTTGCCAAACATCCTGTCTCTGGCAGTGGCAAAAAGTAGATGCTACAGAAGGAGAACATTGACTCAAATAACTCTAGTGATCTATCTCCTCCTATTCAATACCCTCCCTGGCATCCATCATCCAGAATAAAACATTATAGAATGTAACTATATATATATATATTGAATATATGGAATATATAAATTCATAATGTTTTATTCCAGGCTTAGTCTAATTATTACAACCATACATGTTTATAGTGCTATCCTTCTTTATATGTATTGGCTTGTCACATTGACAGAAGTCAGAACTCTTAGAAATTCCTCAATTGGCTAGAACATTTCAGAGAATTAAATGGAAGCAACTGAAACCTAAACATGTAAGCAATCATATTGTCCAAATACCAGACATATGAAAATATCTACTAAAAAAATCAGTAAAGGGAAAGGAAAGAAAAGTTTGTAATAGTCAAAATCTCTATAAAAATACTACAACATGTATTAATAACTGTATGAGCATCAACCACTGGTGTTTATCATATACATATATCTCAGAATTTTACCTGAAACCATTGCGAGATTTAGCTTCTGGCTCCCTTACTAACTTAATTCACATGTCTTTTACTATCCTTACTATCCTTTGTCAATTAAGATACTTTAATTTTATTTAAGATGCTTTCAGAAGGAGAACCAGAGAAGGCACTGGAAGACACAGAAGACACAAGTACTCTGGAAGGTGAAGCAGCTGGCAGCTTGTCACCTCTAGCAACAGAAAGCACTCCTCTTCCAGTCCTGCAGCTGTCCAGCTGGAGAACAGATACAAAGCCCTGGCATTGGATGAGAAGGAGCATCCAATGGCAGGGTGCTCCTTCTCCTAAGCCATGCATCCCTTATCCCAGGGTGCTTTTTTCTCTGAAGCCCTAGGGGAGGGAGGATTAAGACCATTGCTACGAAGAGGAAATGATGGGTGGTTGTGGTTTGTGACTCCTTCCAGCCTGACCTGTTAGTTCAAGAGGCCTGCTACCTGACAGAAGCCTGCATCTGAGACATCACAGAATGGTTGTTCAGACTCATCTGGCCCTTTCCTTACTATCCCATTCTAGTCACCCATAGAGACACTAATGACATTGCCATGCACTGACCCTGAATAAATCAAAAGTGACTGCCTAGGGAATGAATGGCCTAAGCTCCAAAAAGAACCTAGGGATTACAGTAGACCATAAAGTGAATATAAACCAACTTCATGCTCTTGTTGCGGAAAAAAATCCAGCAGCATACTGGGTTGTATTAAAAGGAATGTCACTTGCAAATCAAAGAAAGGGATTTTCCCACTGTATTCAATATTGGTGAGGTCACACCTGGAGTAGTGTGTCCAGTTTTGGATGTGGACAGTATGGAAAAAGACCAGTATAGAACAACAAAAATGATTAGCATCCTGGGAGGCAAGAAATATGGGGAAAGGCTGAAAGAGCTAGAGTTACTTAGTCTGAACAAGATCAGACTAAAGGGGAATTTGATAATGGTCTTCAAATACCTAAAGAATGATTATAAACTGAACGGAATTGATCTTTCCTCTGTCACTGTAAGGGGACAGGACTAGGAACAACAGCCTCAAGCATTAGTAGGGGAAATTTAGGTTGGAGATTAGGAAGAACTTTTTGACTATGAGAGTGGTCAAGCAGACTACCTAGAGAAACTGTGAAATCTCCATTCCTGGAAATTTTCAAGAGCAGGTTAAACAGATACTTAGCTGGGATGGGCTAGTAAGGGACTATCCTACCTTGAGTGGGATCTAAATGACCTTGAAAGTTCCTTTCAGCCCTATTTTCCTATGTTTCTATGATCCTATGTTTTGGATGCAAGTTATGGTAAGGTTAATGTACTTTTATCAGTTACTTTTGGATGTTCCAGTTGTACTGCATTGGGTTTTTTGCATCATGAAGATTTTGAAGTATGCAGATTGAATTATGGTCCTCCTACTTGCCTGCAGAATATTAGCTAAACCAGTAAAATGTTTAAATTGAGAGAAAGAGAAAAGGAAAGACAGAAAGAAAACTAAGTTTCTATAACTTTATATCTAATGGAGTTCTGAAAAGAGAGCATCAAATAATTATCGAAAACCTATATTTCCCTGGGTCAGTAAATGTTTGATTTCTAGTCATCAATAACATCACTGCTTTGTGCTTGTCTACAGTGAAAGCCTTTTTGCTCTAACAAAGATGTAGCACACTGCAAAGTGGACTGTTGCTAGGATTCCAGAGTTAACCAAATGCAACACTATTCATGAAAGTCATCTAAAAAAGGTTCTATTTGCACAGCATGAATGGTCAATAATCAAATAGGTTCAGCCCACATAAAGCAGAGAAACCAAAGCAGCAAAAATAATTTTTCACTTCAATGTTGTTGACAAATAATATGAATTCCTTTCTAATTAGAATAATACTGTGAAAAAGTAATTGCAGCTTTAACTCCTACTAGTGCATTTGATTAAAATTTTGAAAGTAACATGTGAAGCTTCTCAATCTATTTTTAATTTTTGATATATGATTATAAGAAAAAATCTTCATATAAAGCTTTTAAAACTACAACTATAATTTTGATGAATTACATGCTTATGATTATCACGTTATGACAAATAGGACATTGTTTAAAGCAAAAAAATAACCTGTTAAATGGAAAAGTTAGCAGGTACCATTCTAGATATGACACCCTGTTTATTTTTTTTTCTTTGTAATATTTTTAATGGCCATGTATATACTAGACTCTAAGTTATTGACGTATACTTTATGTGTTGCATTTTTTCATACTGTATTGTTGTCTGTAGTATAATTAATGAGATAATAAAGCAAAAATGATAAATTTGACTGCTCCCTTGCCTCTTTTCTTTTGCAATCTCTGTGACTTCTCTTTTGGAACATATCAATAATTTAAATTTTATTGTTTTTCTTAAATACAAAACAAACAGAAAAAATGTACAGATCAACTGTACATGTAAAACCAAATGATGTCTTAAACAATAAGAAATTAAAAGGAAAAAAGAAAAATATAAAGAAGGAGAGAAGAGAGAGAGGTAAAAGGAAACATGTTCACTGGCAACAGTTGCAAATCATTGTTATGTTGTGATGTATTAAAGTTAGTATATTGTAAAGAGATCTAGCTACCAAAATATTCCAAGAATACCTTCCAAATTGTACCAAAGTTTCTGAAGCAGTTCATCCTGCTAAACCTGACTATTACCGTAGATCCCAACTGTCTCACCTCATTGTACCCAACATCAACCTTTGAAGATGTTCTACTTTTCCAATGCAACAGTATAAACCTGTATGTTATTAATAAGGCCTGCTATAAAAAGTGCATTTTGGAAAGGATTCAGTTTGAATTCCTTGGGGATATACCCAATAACACACATTTGCCAAATGTATCAGTGCTGTGTTCAAAATCATGTTAACTCTCGTCATTATTTATTTCTAAAAGAACTGATGATAGGGCATGATCAAAACATGTGACCAGGCATTTCCTGCAGTGTATCACATCTAAAATATACTGGCAGTACATTTATTTATTGATTTTTTTTTTTTTTTAAGTTTAGAGGGAGCCCAGTGCCGACAAAAATGACCTTTTGTTGAATAAGGTGAAGTCTAAGATCAATTGTCAATGTTTAAAATAACCTTTATTGAAAGATTCCATGAGAAATACTTTCAGACCAAACTGCAATAAATGCAGAATACAATCATAATTTAATATAATCATGCAGACGTCTTTGTATGATAGATGGAAATTTTGATAAACTATACCTATATTACTAGGCACTGTAAATATTGTGTCTGTATGAACAGATATGCTTCACTCCTTTCATGCTGCTGAGAGCTGTTCATGGGTGCTAATGCTAGCAGTATACTGGCCTTATATACTTTCTCCACAATCGTGATGAAATATCAATCCTTTTTCAAGTGTTTGTCTCTGTTTTGCTCATTTGTGAGTAGGATACAAAGAAAAATAAGAGTACTATGGATAGATAATGGAAGTTCTTTAATTTAAACCATAAGATCTAAGGTTGGAGAGTATATCACAATGTGTTTTGTTTTCAGTGGCTGCATCTACATGAGACGCTACTGCACAGTGGTTACTGCACATTTATTTAGTGCTTGTATAAGCAAGTACTAAATAAATGCATAGTAATCTGACTTACTGCACAGTAGTGCTGGTGAATGCCTTCTTTGTGAAGTTGCTTCCCATTACGCTCTGGGCACGCACCCCTCCTGCCCAGGTCAAGATAGCTGTCCTGGGTATTGGAGGTGTGTCAAGATATCCTTAATGAAGATAGCATTCCTGAAGACACCATGCACATACCATGCGGGTGCCAAGGTAGCTGATGCTTTTTTCTCCTTCAGCAACTGAAGGGGTGGAATCCTATGGTGACTCTCTCACAGCCATAGCTTTCGTCTGAGCACTGTAGCTTGTGCCTAAAGCAGCAAGTTAACTTCTGGTTGTATCTCAATGAGGCTTGTGATACGGAAACACATAGTTATAGGAATGCATCTAAAGAAATACGTAAAATACAATCAGCCTTGCGACTGCCCTTGTAAGGGTCTAGTAGCTAATCTTGTATGGCATAGTCTAAGTCCTCCTGGAAACTTAGTGTCCAGGAAGTGTGGCATTCTAAGAGATGGTCTGGTAAGGCAGCTCTAACTCAGAAGTAACTGCTGCTTTCTGCCTCACCTGGACTGTCTTCTGGTTTGCTACTCTTCCCTAGCACTCTTTGTTTCCTGAAAGACTTACTGTATGTCACCTTGTTGGCCATGATACTAGAAAAATCTTTTTTTCCCCTCCATTCTACCTTCCAAGAAACAAGGTGCATGTTTTATTTTGAGGATGTGTATGTAATATGTGTGAAAATATGATTGTTTCAAATTTGATATGCAACTTGTTGGGAGGCTGACTCACAGGCTAGATACAGACATTACTCTTTTACTGATAGAGTACCAGAAACCATTCTATAACTGTAACAGAAGTTTTGCACACATGGAATGGTTTAAAAATGGCAGAACCTTGTCTAAGATTTCCCTCCCCTCCACCAAAGGGTGAATGTATATTCTCTTCACTACCGAGCGAAACTGCGCCACTTACAAAAAAACACATAACTTAGATTGATTCCACCTTGGGCTTTTTGAATGTTTGTACCTAGTTTCAGATAAAGGGGGAGCCAGGGGGTCAATTTCCAATATGCTTTGTTCTAATTCTGTGAAATGTGTTAGAATGGATAATCTTATTATATGCTTTTAACAAAAATATGTATAAATGCTGTCATTTTATTATATATAATTTACGTTTATTTATTTTTATGATATATAATTTTTACTTTTCATTTACTGCTTTCAGTCCTTTATTATTATGATCAGTAACATTCACCCACATCCAAACCCATCCAAACTGTATACCCCGCCACATATTCTAATTTCTTCCCTTTGTCATGCCTATGTCATGGCTGATCACCATCTCCGTTGCTGCATATCATTGTTCTACCTTTTTTTGTTGTTTTGTCTATTATAATTAGTGGCAACTATCATTATCATATCATTATGCATGCATATAGACTTCATTCCACTGTTGCGCAGGTGCTTTTCTGGCTGGGGGTCACCTATAAGCTATCCTGTGGTCTAGAGTTCCTCTTTAGGTACTGTTCCCTAATAAAATAGGGAATCTTTGACCACCAGGATATCTCTCTTATCTGCCTGTATCCTCTTGAGCTAGTTCAGTTGGCTTTTACAATGCTTGGACACTTACTCTTGTGACTCCAGTTGTAAGCTTCCATTGCTAACTCAGCATTTGTTATCAGTTATTTGTATTCCTTCACCTACAAAGACAACTTTCTCACTTAAGATATACAACCCAATTGAGGGGGCCTGATTTTGGGGGAAAATGTGCATGTTGTATGTGAAAAAATATGAGATCCCCCAAATTTTCATTAAAAAGGGTTAACCCATCTTGTGAGTGCTTGCACACATTAGCATCACAGCCCTGGGGCTGGGAAAGCCAAGCAGCTTGTCCCAGTCCTGGAGATGCATTATTCCCACCCCGCAACAAAACTGACTGGGCTGTTTTTAGCCTCCTGAACCCCGCCTCCCCACCAGGCAAATCCCACACAGACTCACCAACCCCCACCTTCCCTGGAGCCACGAAGCCCCCAGTCCTGTCAATTCCCCTGCCCCCCACCCCCTCGACCCACTATTTCCCCCCCTAATCTTGGTCAACCCTACCCCAATTCCAGGTTACTTATACATGGCTCCTGGGAACAGAAAGTGGCTGCACATGCTGTTCCTGGTCTACATTCACACAGCTTAAAGTAAGCCACATAAATGTAGACCAGGTGCAGTGAACAACTGTACATGCCCCATATAAAATAGAGCCAACTACCTTGACTTTAGTGGAGTTTCATTTATTTACTCCAATATAGAATTAACAGAAACATTTTCTAGTATATATACACAGAAAAAGTAAAGATAATATCTTAAAATCTCTATTTTACTGATAAAAAAGAACTATTGTCAGAAAGGGTTCTGTCCCTGGAAGGGTCTTAATGTATATAACAGACTGACTTCCAAAGTGCTAGCCTGCCATTTAGCTAATGCTTCACAGTATATTCAGGACAAACAGAATCTTCTGATAGCATTTCCTTTGAAAATCATAATATTTGAACATTAGAAAAGCACATTGCATTGTGTATTTATTACTGGTCTTTAAGTTAAGAGAAATTGAATCCTAGACTGAACCATGGAATGGAACATAGTTTTATATTATATAATTATTATGCAGTGTTAATAGTTTAATGTGACTTCAAATATTGCAAGTCTCCCCCCTCCCATCCTGCAGCGTGCACATTCCTTTTTTACTTAATGGAAGTGTTCAGACGTGTTCAAAGTATTATTTGCCCCAGTACTATGGGGCAAATAATACTGAGCGATTGGCAGATTCAATTCAGAAAAAAAGGGCTAAGACCAAGAGATACTAATATGTATAGATATGACTCTCACGTCCTTTATGGCATTTGAGTCCCAAGATTTTTCCCCCACAATACACTTACGAGTTAGAAAGTGTTACTTCTATTATGTAGATAGGAATTCAAAAACTCAGAGAGTTTAAGTAATAGGCCCAAATGTAAAATATCTGAGAGAAAGCTGGGTATTAAAATTAAGTCTTCTGATCTACTTCAGTCATAAAGCTGGACCATCCATCATAATGCTTGAGGGGATTTTAACACAATGTTTCATTTCAGATACAGAAAAAATATTAGCTTTTACATGGTGTGATCAAATTTATTTATTTGAAGTGCAGACTTGATTTTTGAGCAGAATATGTAAAATAAAAACCATCTTTCTCGGTGAAGAATACAACTTCTACATTATTTTTTATTCTATGAATAAAAAACAAAGTATAAATATTCTCTTATGGCTATGTAATAGCTTTGTGGATCCTTCATTTAATTTATGTCAAATAGAAATATGATTTGAGCTACATGATATTTGTTTTGTTGTTTGGATGGGTTTGGATGTGGGTGAATGTTACTGATCATAATAATAAAGGACTGATAGTACAGGCAGGAGTCAGATGCTGTGCCAGTTCCCTACCTGACTGTCAATTCATCTCAGCTCCAACTTAAATTAAATGTAATAAGATTTAATTTGAATAGGAATAAATGAGATTTTATTTAAATGAAAAACAAGTGAGATGGTTGTCATTGCACTGCGGGGTATTAGGAGTGCGGAGTAACAAGCCTCTAAGTAGATCATCAAAAGGGAAGAACACATTCCCAAACCAAAGGATTCTTATTTTTCCCTTTGTCTTTTATGTTTTTGCCATTCTTAGTGATGGGACCTGCTGTTCCTTAACCACTGGTGCAGAAGCAGAATTACGTACTTAGGTCACACTTTTGATTTTCAATCTCAAAGGATGGAACCCATATTTTTTGTTCTCATAATACGAGAGGAAAATATCTCTTTAAGAAAATAAGAGAACAGGAAGCTGAAGATTGAACTAGTAGTATCTCTGTGATTATGACACTCCATGGCTTCCTTAGTCCACAACACACGTTCAGTTTCTCTGTGCACATTCAAGGAGAAAGCCTGGTGTCACTCACACGTTATATGTCTCAAGTTAAAAAACTTCAATTAAACATTTTCTTAATAAGTTATCCCTGCTGCATATTACATATACTGTCCAATGAACTGGTTAATCACACAATACATTTAGATCATACAGAGTAAATGTCATGTGATAAAGCTGACCCTCCGCTTATGAAAAGAACCAACCAGCTATGAAGTTAGTGCTTAAAAATGTATAAAAACTCTATAGCTGGTTTCTATCCAGCTTTATTTGGGATGGGTAGGAGGGCCCAGTGTCAAGCAGTACTATGTCCCTTATGAGGGGAGCCTATACATGTATGAGCATGGAGGTTGTTCTGACACACTAGAATTCCAGTGCATTGGAGCAACTCACTGACTCACACCCACCACCATTTCTGAGTGCCGAGATGCTGATACACAAGACACAGGAGGCTGCTAGAGTGTGGAAATCAATCAACTCAATTAATCGAGTCTGCCGGAGTGTCGCAATTTCCACGCTCCAGCAGCCTCCTGTGTCTCATGTATCAGCATCCCTGCACTTAAAAATGGCAGTGGAGGTGCTTGAACTAAAGCTCATCAGACTAAAGTTTGAATGAGCTTTAGTTCAAGTGCCACCACCACCATTTTTAAGAGTGGGAACACTGATACACAGGACATGGTGGTGCTTTAATTAGAGCAGCTCTTGGAGCCACTCTAAATTAAAGTGCCACCTCTCCTACCCCTGGAGCATATATAAAAGTGCCCCAGGAGAACAGGGTTATTTATTTTTTGGCTTTTTTCTCTAAATACAAATTACAGGTCAAATTTTCCTATCACTGCCACCATATGCATTGTTGGAAATGATAGGAAAATTTGCCCTAGGCCCATTCTTCCTTAAGAGAGCTAGCATTTTCATGCTCTTTATTAAATAATGGCCAATAGAGTTACATCAGTGAAGTAGAGTAGAACATGTCACTGGGGCATAACAGAAGTCTCATCTATTTCTATATGAAAAGCTATTTCACTCCAGCACTAGAAGGCAGAATTCATTGCCTACTCCAAAAATAAGTTTTTTTTTCCTTTCATGCCAACAAGACATTGATAAAAGCTTATATATATATTTTAAATATCACTCCATATGGAAATAACCTCACATATATGTTTCCTTCTGACTGTTTTAGTAGTTTCTGAAAGCATACTCATGTTTTCTCAACAATTTTAATTACTTTACTTCCAGAACACTGCTGTCAAATATCAGAAGGCTTGTTTTGAAGTTGATGTGATAAGAGCCCAAGAAAGACTGATTAGTCAGGTTATTGAAATATTGTTGCATAATTCTTCATTTGGTGATGTCATGATTCTCTCAGTGTCAGGTATGACCAACATGTATAAGTTCTCAGTTCAATCAAGACAGAACTGCAGATCTTTAGAAATCATATATACCTACACAAACATTAATGATGAGCTGGTTTAATTGTCTCACTGAGCCTTTTGCTTGTTCTTGAAAGGCTTTTATATTGCTTGGGCCAGCTTACTGTAGCCAACGCATAAGATTAATCTGCACTGTTGTGTGTAGTAGCTGGCTTTATGTCACTTTACTTTACAGCTTCTGATGTATTGAAAGATATCACGGGAAAGAAGGGATTGCCCTAAAGCTACAGTCCCTGGTCAGTTCCTGTCTGCTTAAAAAGCCAGGGGTGATCCTCACTCGCTACTACTAGCCATGATCCAGAGCTAGCATGAATGAACACTTTGTAGGTTTAGAAAACTTAACCAGTAACTGGTTAACTAGAACAATAACTAGCAAGCATTAAATTGCAGCTGTCTTACATATGGCAGAAATCCTACTTTAGTATTGGATGTATTGCTCGTACATCAAGCTGAAAACGTACACGTTTTTGTGGCTGTTCAGTATTTTTCCTGCTTTTCAGAATGGCCAGTAGGACAAAGTTAATCATGCTTACTTCACATAAATGTCCAAACACCTATAAGACAATCTAACTGAAAATGCACATGCATGGAAACAGAGTAAATATTTATATCCTTAGGAGTGGGCTTTCAGTCCTGTTTCTGTCTGTATTACTCTTTCCCATCTGTTTCTCTCTCCCCCTGCCTCTGTCAGTCTTCTCTGGTTTCTGAAACATTCATGATAATGTTGTCAGTGTATCTATTTATCATTGATGAATAATTACAATTTGCATAACTACTAGCAATTTGATATTTCACTGATATTGACTTCAAAATTTTGCTCTGATAGGAAATGCCTTTCATGAATTTGAAAAGGTTTCCTGCCCCACAAAACTGTTGTAAACTACTCTTACCCCTCTCCCCACATATAGTATAATATGTACTCAAAACTGGGTCAAAACATGACTCTGAGCAAGGCCAGAAGTTCTTTTTTTTCATTATATAAATACTATGCACAGTTATAGTTCTGTTTTGCAAGAGAAATATTTCCTTTCATTATTAGTTAGGACTAAATTTAAAGTTCAGATAGGATTGGATCCAGGTGTTTCCAGCACCTGCATACCTGCAGTTTCATTACTGCTTTCTTATCAAGTAGCCATACTGTGTTACCCTGAGGGTAATCGCTCTGTGAATGTTGTCCTACTATTAGCCATTGTTTTTTGGATCCAGAAGTGGATACAGAAACAAGAGTGCCAGCCTCACCTACTTCCAGCAGCAGAGACCTGACTTGTCCTAGCATTCCATGTTCTCATGCTGCCTAGTGCTGGGCACGTGGGAGGCAGAGAGTAGGTTTTGGGAATGGGGGTTGCATATCCTCACAAGTGGACTTGCAAGCTGTGGCTTTCAGTGTTGGGGTCAGTGTTGGAGAGATGGGAGAATAGCTGGCTCCAGCCTCATCCAGAGCAGGCTGAGATTATAGTAAGTGTTACTGTGCGAATGCCCTGAACACTTTCTAAATTTTAATGCAGCATGGTAATGTGTGTCATGATCTACATAAAATATGTGCTAAATATGAGACAAGCCCCTAACTCTATTAAGTACAATCAGCTATCGTTTGATCTATTTTATCTAGTAACATGTTATGGGAAGTATCAAAGCTGATTTAAAAAAATCCTCTGGACTACTAATTCCATATTGACAACACTGCTTGCTGGTAACCAGATGGAGCACTATCTGTTGTTCCCCAAGGATGGAGGCCAAAGCCCTAGAGGTAGGCAGGGAAGCAGGTGACATGGAGAAAGCACAAGCAGAAAGGGGCAACACAGGAGGATTTCTCATTCTAACTGAGAAAGGGCAATTGGCTAGTTAGTTTAGGTATTTGTACATGAATGCACAGAGCCTGGGAAATAAACTAAGTTTTAGTTAGGTAGCCGTTCATAATATTGCTTTATAGCTGTTATCCTATGGGGTTAAAAGGTGTTAGAAATTATTATAATAAGTTACTGCCCAAGCTTGGGTTTATTCAATATGCAAATTACAACACAGCACCTTCAGGTTTGAAATTAACATTGCCCCACCTAAATCCAGCCCCTTCAAAACTCTCTGACTATGCTTTTTTGAGATATCCAGTACATTTCAAGAAAGGACAAGCTAGGCAGTTGAATCCAGTTTTTATCTTCATCAAGGCTAAATTCTGAGTGAGAAAGAACTATTAGGTCAGCTAATTTCACAGCTTTAGCTTTATCTTTGAGGCCTAGTCAGTTCCACAAACAGTTATAAGTTACATTTGCGGGTTGCAGAAATACAAGCTTCATATTAGACACAAGTTCCAAATGCCTCCAAGAAGCACATATTTATTGCTTATTAATTTCTTTGGTTCTGGCCATTACAGCTGGAGAGCAGCAGAGCAAGGACCCTGGACTTCAGAAAAGCAAACTTTGACTTGCTCAGAGAACTGACAGGTAGGATCCCCTGGAAGACCTCCCTTGCTGCAACTTGAAACCATTTGGACAAATGACTAGTGAAGAGTACAAGAGTATTGCTCAGGGATGCAGGGATAAAGTCAGGAAGGATAACACGTAATTGGAGTGGCAGCTAGCAAGAAATGTGAAGTAACAAGAAGGGTTTCTACAGGTGTGTCAGCAACAAAAACTAGGGTCAAGGAAAGTGCGGGTCTCTTAGTGAATGGGAGAGGCCAACTACTGACAGATGATGTGGAAAAGGCTGAAGTACTCAATGTATTTTTTACCTCAGTCTTTATGAGCAAGGTCAGCTCCCAGACTTCTGTACCTGGCAGCACAGTTCAGGTAGATAGTGAGCATCTAGCAGTAGTGAAAGAACAAGTTAGGGACTATTTGGAAAAGCTGAATTTGTATAAGTCAATGGGGCTGGATACGATACATGCAAGGGTACTGAGGAAGTTGGCTGATGTGATTGCAGGGTTGCTGACCATTATGTTTGAAAACTTGTGGTGACTGAGAGAAATCCTGGACACTGGAAAAGGGCAAACATAGTGCCCATATTTGAGGAAGGGAAGAAGAAGGATCCAGGGAACTACAAACCAGTCAGCCTCAGATCAGTCCCTGCAAAACATCATGCAGCAGGTCCTCAATGTATCCATTTCTGAGCACTTGGAGGAGAAGGTGGTGATTAGGCACAGCCAACATAGATTCACGAAGGGCAAGTCATGCCTGACCAACCTGATTGCCTTCTATGGTGAGATTACTGGCTCTGTGGATGTGGGAAGAGCAGTGAACATAGCTTTAGCAAGGCTTTTCAAACAGTTTCCCACAACATTCTCACAAGCAAGCTAAGGGAGGACTGGTTGGTGGATAGAAAATGGGCTTGATTGTCAGGCTCAATGGGGAGTAATCAATGGTTTGATATCTAGTTGGCAGTCATTATCAAGTGATATGCCCCAAGGGCCAGTTTTATTCAATATCTTCTTCAATGAACTAGAAGATGGTATGGAGTGCACACGCAGCAATTTTACAGATGACTGTGGCAAGTAATAGATATGCTGGAGGGTAGGGCTAGGATTCAGAGAGACCTTGGCAAATTGGAAGATTGAACCAAAAGAAATCTCATGAGGTTCAATAAGGAGAAGTGCAAAATCCTGCGCTTTGGATGGAACAATCCCATGCACTGGTAGAGGCTGGGGACTGACTGGCTAAGCAGCAGCTCCAAAGAAAAGGACCTGGAGTTGCAATGGAAAATAGACTGAATATGAGCCACTAGTGTGTCCTTTTTGTGAAGAATGCTAACAGCATACTGGGCTGCATTAGTGGGAGTGTTGCCAGCACATAGAGGGAAGCGATTCTACCCTCTATTCAGGACTGTTGATGCCATAGCTAGAGTACTGTGGCCAGTTTTGTGCTCCCTGCTACAGAAAGGATGTTGATGCATTGGAAAAAGTCCAGCAGAGGGTAAGAAATATGGTTAGGGGACTGGGGCACATGACAGGTTACTGTGCAGTCATTTAGTAGTTGTATAAACAAAATTAATCAAGCCTGCTCTGACATGCTGGAATTCTAATGTATAGCGCAGCCTCCCTGCTCATGTATAGACACCCAGAGACCCTAGCCACCTTACAAACAGCCTTTACAATATCTCCAAGTGTGCCTGCTATCGGCATTGCCTCAGTTCCTCATGAGTCTTCAGAATCCTCCAGAATCCTCCCTGGGACACTTACCATTCCTGTGGCTAATGGGCCATTCCTCTAAGGTGTCTTTGTTATAATGAAGTTAATTTCCCTGTTACAGACAGACAGTGTCTTGGGTGCTCAACCCATTAATGTCTCCTTCTGCTTGTATCTGAGAATGGCAATTGTCCTCCCCCTAGTATCATAATAGGGAGTGAGTTTTAGCAGTTCTGCCCACTTCCTTTCCTTGAATAAACCCTATCCAAAATCGTAAGTGTACATACAGGAAGCGTAACAGCCCATACAGTAATAAAAGTGACAGAAATGGATACTGCATACTATTGGCTTTCCAACAAGGCCACATACATCATACCAGAAAATACGAATGATATCTCACAAAACCCCAAGTCCAAGCTCAGGTTCATGACACCAGGATTCACCATACTGAAATAGCTCCTGATTGATATTTTTGGAACCTGTTCTTAAAAGCTTCTGATGATAGAGAATGAACAGTTTTACTAAACAAATGTTTTGAGTGTTCTATTATTCTCACAAAGATGTGTCATATTTCTATCCCAACATTTCCATATTTAATTTAAGGCCATTACTTATTGTGTCTCCGGTCAGTAAGGAGAACAGTTAACAATCTTTTTGCATATTTTTATACATATTTAAAAAGATGTATTGTGTTTTCCCCAGACTTTTTTTTCTAGACTAAAGAAATACAGGTTTTTTAAACCTTCTTGTAACTTATGTTTTCCATTCCAATTACCCTTTCTGTTATCCAACTCTGGATTTTCTCTAGTTGTTCTACATCTTTCTTGATGTGTGTGCCCTAAACTAGACTCTATAATTACGTAGATAACTAGTTGTTACCTATATTATAGAGAATGAAAGGATCATGTCATGTGTCTTGTATATGACAAGCCTATGTATGGATTTCCATATATTTGCTTTTTTTGGTTACTCATGTTCAGTTTCTGATGCACCAGACCTCCAAATCCTTTCCTGAAGCACTTTTGCCTAGCCCACAATTCCCCATTTTATATTAGTGGAATTGATTATTCCAATTTAAGTATTCCATACTTGTTTTTGTTTGATTTCATCCTATATATTTCAGGTTATTTCTACAATTTGTCAGGATCTTGTTAAATTCTAATCCTGTTTTCCAAAAGTCTTGCATTTCCTTCCCCACTGGTATCATTTGCAAATTTAATACATGTAGTTTTATTACATCATCTTAAGTCATTAAAGAAAATTGTGAGTGTTACTGGAGCTAGGACGTATACCTATACAATCATATTTCATGCAGTTCAATGTCAATTCACTTCTTTAACCAGAAACCATTTTACAGAAGTTTCATCTAGACCAGAGATCTCCAAAGTTTTTCTTGTTGCATATCCCCTTCCAGATTTACTAGATGCCTGCATGCCCCCACCAGCATACATTTTATTTTTTAACGCCTTAAATGCCAATTATTATAATGAAAATAAAATCCGCCATTACACAATATCTCCTGCATACCCCCCAGAGATGTCTTACATACCTCCAGAGGTACGCATAATACTGTTTGGGAACCCCTGATGTAGACCGTATATCTCTTGCTAACTTATAAGACTGTCAAGTGAAAGAGTGTCAAAAGCCTTACTAAAGTCCAGGTATATCATATCTACTTTGCACCCCCTTATATATGTGGGCTGTTATTCTGTCATGGAAGGAAATTAGGTTGACTTAACACAATTTGCTTTTAATAAATCCATGATTGCTGTTTCTTATTGTTCTTTGTTCCTTCAGGTTGACCAAAGGATTAGTTGATTTTCTGTTCCAGGATCTTACTAGGAATTGAAGTTAAGCTAAATGACCTAGAATTTCTTGGTAATCCTTTTTCAAGATACATTGGCCTTTTTCAGTTTTCTGGAACCTCAGAAATGATCTCTGAGAGAGTTCTCAAAGATAATCAGTAGAGGCTCTAAGATTATTTCAGCCAACTGCCTAAGTAGTTAAGAAAATTTCATTAGATCTAGATAATTTGAAAATGCCTAACCTATCCAAGAAGTCTCTAAACAGTTTTTTCCCTATCCTAGCCTGAGTTCTTACTCCTTTGTCATTAATGCTAACTGAATTAATTATCTGATCACAGTTCACTTTTTAAGTGCAGACTGAAGCAAAAAAGTAATTAAACTCTTTGGCCATCTCAGCATCGTCTGTTATTAGCTTTTCTTTCCTATTGAGTGTATAAACGGTTCTTTTCCTGGTCTATCCTCTAGGTTCCTCTAGAATATTTTTCTTGCGGAAAACAAAATCTGCTTATTGAATCCTTCATGTCTCACGCTGGTTGCATCTCATTTTATAGTTTTGTCCCTACTTGTTTGTGATTTTTATACTTATCTTTAGTAATTATATTCATTTTTTACTTTTTATACGATTCCTGCTTGAGTTTCGGGTCTCTGAAGAACTATACATTTGTCATAATTTTATCCATATACAATATAGTTGTTGGGGAGTCATGATAAATTCATCCTCCCTACTGCTGCGGTAGGGAAAGCAGTGGCAGATAGGCAAGCAGCATGGTCCCACTGGTGCTTGCCCCCACAGCCACTTTCCTTTCCTTGCTGCCTGCTCCTGTAACGTGCCTTCCTGCTTACCCCCCTGTTGCTACACCCACTATTGCCCCATGCTTCTGTTGCTGTCCCCAGCTGATCCATATATAGATTCATAGATTCATAGATGCTAGGGTCGGAAGGGACCTCAATAGATCATCGAGTCCGACCCCCTGCATAAGCAGGAAAGAGTGCTGGGCCTACATTACCCCAGCTAGATACACATCCAACCTTCTCTTGAATACCCCCAGGGTAGGGGAGAGCACCACCTCCCTTGGGAGCCCGTTCCAGACCTTGGCCACTCGAACTGTGAAGAAGTTCCTCCTAATATCCAATCTAAATCTGCTCTCCTCTAGCTTGTGGCCATTATTTCTTGTAACCCCCGGGGGCGCCTTGGTGAATAAATACTCACCAATTCCCTTCTGTGCCCCCCTGACGAACTTATAGGCAGCCACCAGGTCGCCTCTCAACCTTCTCTTGCGGAGGCTGAAAAGGTCCAGTTTCTCTAATCTCTCCTCATAGGGCTTGGCCTGCAGGCCCTTAACCATACGAGTGGCCCTTCTCTGGACCCTCTCCAGGTTATCCGCATCTTTCTTGAAGTGCGGCGCCCAGAATTGCACGCAGTACTCCAGCTGCGGTCTGACCAGCGCCCGATAGAGGGGAAGTATCACCTCCTTGGACTTATTTGTCATGCATCTGCTGATGCACGATAAAGTGCCATTGGCTTTTCTGATGGTTTCGTCACACTGCCGACTCATGTTCATCTTGAAGTCCACTAGGACTCCAAGATCCCTTTCCACTTCCGTGCCACCCAGCAGGTCATTTCCTAGGCTGTAGGTGTGCTGGACATTTTTCCTCCCTAGATGCAGCACTTTGCATTTCTCCTTGTTGAACTGCATTCTGTTGTTTTCTGCCCACTTGTCTAACCTGTCCAGGTCTGCTTGCAGCTGTTCCCTGCCCTCCGGCGTGTCCACTTCGCCACATAGCTTAGTGTCATCTGCAAACTTGGACAGAGTACATTTCACCCCCTCGTCCAAGTCGCTGATGAAGACATTAAAGAGTATCGGTCCAAGCACCGAGCCCTGCGGGACCCCACTGCCCACACTCTTCCAGGTCGAAACCGACCCATCCACCACAACTCTCTGGGTGCGACCCTCCAGCCAATTCTCCACCCACCGGACTGTGCAGTAATCCAAGTCACAGCCCCTTAACTTGTTCACCAGTATGGGGTGGGATACCGTATCAAAGGCCTTCCTGAAGTCCAAGTATACGACATCCACCCCTCCTCCTGCGTCGAGGCGTTTTGTGACCTGGTCATAAAAAGAGACTAGATTGGTCAGGCACGATCTACCTGCCACGAGCCCGTGCTGGTTTCCCCTCAGCATAATTTGTCCTGCCGGGCTCTCACAAATGTGAGCCTTGATGATTTTCTCAAAGATTTTGCCAAGGATGGAGGTGAGACTGACTGGCCTATAGTTACCCGGGTCCTCCTTCCTCCCCTTCTTGAAAATGGGAACCACATTGGCCCTTTTCCAGTCCTCCGGGACTTGACCCGTGCACCACGAGCATTCAAATATTCCCGCCAGTGGCTCTGCAATGATGTCGGCCAGTGCCTTCGGTACCCTCGGATGGAGCTTATCCGGGCCTGCCGACTTAAAGGCATCCAGTTCCTCCAAGTGACCCTGCACCACCTCAGGGTCCACGCATGGAAGTCTGGTGCCTTGCTGCTGCCTCCCTACACTCCCAGTGAGAGACTTGTCATGCCTCTCGCTTAGGAACACTGAGGCGAAGAACTCGTTGAGGAGTTCAGCCTTGTCCCCTCTGTCCGTCACCAATTGTTTCTGCCCATTTAGCAGGGGTCCTATTCCTCCCTGGGCCTTCCTTTTACTCCCTATATATCTAAAAAACAATTTCTTATTGTCTTTTACTTGGGTTGCCATCCTCAGCTCCATGGTAGCTTTGGCCTGTCTAACTGCCTCCCTACAAGCACGAGCAGAAGAGGTATATTCCTCTTTGGTGATCTCTCCCTGTTTCCACTTTTTATGTGCTCCCCTTTTGGCCCTTAGTCTGCCCTGGATTTCTCTGGTCAGCCAGGGAAGCCTCCTGGCCCCTTTCCCTCTTTTACCTCGCACGGGGATCGTCTCGCTTTGTGCTCGAAGGATAGCTTCCTTAAGGCACAGCCACCCTTCTTGGGCTCCCATCATTTCAAAACTACTACTATATAGAAGGTGCCCCAGAGCCACTCCTTACTGTTCCTGCCCCATGTTGCAGGAAGCAGTTGTACAAACAGCCCAGCTTGGCTGGGAACAGCACCAGCAATCTACAAGTTTGTCACAGGATCAGGGAGATGACCTGTGACGGATAGGGAGTTAAGGAGTTGCCAATCACCAGAGGCAGCTCAGGTGCGGGTTCCCGCAGCAACCAGATAGGTCAGGTGACCGGAAGGGGGCAGGGCCGGGCCCTTTATAACAGCTCAGGCCTGGGCCCAGTGGCAGTACTCTTCTGACTGCCGCAGGAGCAGCCTGGGCTGGGGGTTGCAGCCTTACCTTGAGGAGCAGCTGCGATAATGCTGGGGACGAGAACACCATAAACGGAGGTATGGTTGCGAGCCCTAGAGGGGCTTGGAGTTATGTTATGAGCAGGAGGCTCCGTGTTTATGTTGAAGCCAGGTGGCTTGCATTTCGGTTACAGTTACACCGGAGGACCGGGTGAGGCTGTAGGGGTGTGAGGAGGCCTCACGGGAGCTCCCCAGCAGCTTGGGGGTTCCCGGTGCCCAGTAGGGGCACGGTGCCAGTGGGGCACTATTGTTTGTGCTGGAGAGGCACGGTGTTGGCGCCGGCGAGGCGCGGTGTTGCGCCGGAGAGGTGGTGTGCGGGGTTTCAGACCCCAGCCCGTAAGGGCGGTGTTTTAGCCCAGTGGGGCAAAGGACCCAGAGAAGGGTCAAGGGACTATCAGAGCCCCAAGCACGGAGAGTGCGGTATAGACCCAGAAAGGGGGCAATGACCGCGGAGAGCGTGGCAGAAACCTGAGAGGGGCGAGAGGTGCTAGAGGCACGGCAGAGGCCTGGAGAGGGGCGGGGAAGCCCAGAGGTTGGTGATAGGCCCCAGAGTGGGGCAACAGGCTGAGGTGTGGCACAGTTACGGGCAAGGCCCCAGAAAGGGCTGAGTGCGGGCCCGTGAGAGACCCCGGAGTGAGAAGGGGTGCCGAGGAGCCCTAAGAACACACAAAGGGCTGGGACCTAGTATCATGGCCCTAGTGAGAGTATTCCAGCACCATCGGCGAGGCTTGGGCTGCAGTGCAGGGGAGGTAGAGGAGCCACAGACAGAGCCCCCTGCCATCGGGGTGCGTACAAATGGGCAGCTTCCCGCTAAGTTTCATCATTCGTTACTTATAAACAAGATCAAGTCGTGGCAGGAGAGAATAGGCAGGTGGTGGACCCATTGCAGGAGTCCGGAGTTGCACGCGTGGAGAGACTCCAAAAATGAGACTCCTGTCACAAAGTTCCTCCTTCTGGCATCTGCTTTCTGCCCATCTCCCCTTTGAACCCAACTCCCCCACTAGCTAGGGGCAGACTGGAAGGAGGAACCTGTGCACTTCCATAGCTACCTCCTTTGAGGGCAGAGCAGTTCTGAGACTCCCCCACTTCCACCTTATGTCTGCATCAGCTGGAGGTGGAACAGCTCCAGCTGGGGGCTGTAGGAAGAAGCTGTGGGGCTTAACCAGGGATAGGAACAGCAGTGCACAGATTTCTACATCCAGCGTCTGCTCCCTGCTTTTGGCACTGGATTTATAACCCAGAAACCTTGTCCGGGTGGACCCAAAACCAACCACAACTTCTCCATTCCATCAGAGGTGAATTTTATTGATACACAGTGATAGCAGATAAGAATCATGAAAACAATTCTATATTTATCGGTTCTAGAGCTGTCACAGAGGAAGGTACATCTGGCTAGTATGCAAGCTTCACCCTGAGGTTCTTTCTTGAATGTCAGATGTCAGCAGCCTGAAGGTCAGAGGCTGAAGCCCGCCCGTCCCCCAGTGGCTGGTAGTATGCTGTCTGTCCAAGGTGGCCTTGTGTTCTCCTCTCAGGTACCCTTTGCTGCCCTGAAATCCCTCCTTTTTTTAATCCTTTTCCTCTTCATTCTCAGGCATCATAAATTTGTTTCCCTTTAGTTGTCACACTGACCACATGCTGTCCTATCAGCATATTCCTTTGTTCCAAGGAATCCATCACATGCACACATCCTAATTTGGTTGTTTACTGGTTTCTCCCAATTTTGTCTGTTCACTGAAACTGGGAATCCCTAAGGCCCTGCATTTGGGCACTGTCACATGGTGCTAATGCTGCAGAGTCCCTTATCTCAGTTTGGGTACACTGTTCATGTTATGGAAGAGTGTGGTACATGTCTTTAATTTCCCAGCCTGTGTGTCTCCTGGCTTCAGACAGTGGGCATGGAAGAAACTTGGTCAGAAAACAGCTTTTAGAAATCAGTTAACCCTTGCTGTTCCCCATGATCATTGTTCTAATACAACATCTACTGTACCTACAAGCTAATTACCAAAAGCATACCTTGAAATATCATTTTCTACCCATCACTTGACAGCACAGGAGGGTAGCCAGGCAAGGAGGAGTTGCCAGAAGGGGGAACTTGTGTGCTTATCCCCAGCCAAGCCAGGTTCCTCTCACAGCTGCCCTCCCAGCTCCTAGCTGAAGCAGTTTGATACTCAGTTAGAAGGTGAGGCCTTGTTTTCCCATGTTGAATAGGGAAAAAATATCTTGGAATTGAGTAGATCTGGTAAAATTGTTCAAGAAACTGTCCAATCTCCTAAACTCTTTTTTTGTTAGATTTTCTTCCCATGGGACTTGCCAACCAGTTTCCGGAGTTTAACAAAGGCTGCTTTCTTGAAGACAGTTGCATTTTTTCCTGTTATTCTCCCTTTCTATGATCACCCAATTTTCCTTCAACCTCAAATTATCAAGCAATGCTCATAATTCTCAAAAGGAAACCTAGAAAAGCCACCTCTTTAATTATGTCTTCCTTCTTCTGTACCAAAGCACCATCTCCAACTTTCCATGAATTTGTTGGGCAGTTGTCATGCCACATTAATTTTGAATTAGCTCAGTGTTTGCATGATGCAGCTGGCCATAAAATGCTTCATCCATCTGATCAACCTGATTTGGAAGACTCTCATCATGACATGGATTTCCAACAGTTTTGTCTCCCAAAGATTCCTGATTTACTCTTCTGCTCAATGTCACAGCAGGAAATATGTTTCCCTTAAGTCATACTGGCAAGAACTAGGTGGGGGAAAGGGAGTTGCCCTTTTCTTCAGTGTGAGGCATGATCCTCTTCCTAAGATTCTCTGAGCATAAATGAACTACTTATTGTTCTGCCATTTTTAACAAAGGCCTTCCCCGGGGATGGCCATGACACCCCCTCATGGCCCCTTAGTCTCTGTTCCACTCTGTTCTTGAGGCTACCTCCCCTCCTGGTCACCTCCTATGCCTTGATATAAATACGTATTTAGAAATGCAAGGTTGCCCCAACAATCCCTGAACAAGAGGGATACACTCAAGAGCTATCGTTTATTTGCTCATCACCTCAAGGTAGCCCTTCTCCCCTTCTAGCCATCCCTAAGCCTTGCAGATGTTACCAATCAAATAATCCATGCCCTGCTCCCAACTGGGCTCTTGGCTCCCATTTTACTACCACTTTCTCTATTGCTCCCTAACCCCATCTGTGTCCTGCCTTAGGTGCTGTTCCTGGGCTCTGGGCTGACCCCCAGACCTATTAAATTTCTCTCTCTGCCCTGTTACTGAGTTCTGCCCTGCTTCCAGGCCTATTACTTCTCTGCCCTGTTCCTGGGCTCTGGTTCTGCTCCTGGGCCTGCTGCAACCTCCACCCTCCCCCAGTAGTCTCAATCCCAAATGATCTGTGTTCAATAATTCCCCTCTACCCTGAGCCACATTTTCTTCAGAAGAGTCAGCAATATTCTACTTGTTTTGCTTGGGGGTATCCCAGGTGTAAATCAGGAGTTTTTCTTCAGTCCTCATGCTCTGGAGCATTTCCTTCCATAGCCTCCAGGGCTAGACTGCCTGCCTTAGCTCAGGCCCTGGGGTTATATACTCACTTAGCCCTGGCCCTTGTAGTCAGCTGTCTCCCCTTGATTGATTACTGCTCTATCTTACAGTCTTTCTCCACTTAATGTAACAGGAGCACTAAGCTCCCTGTTACACATGGCAGTGGCATTGCTTGGACAGTGTCCTTTCTCCATTAGTTTTACCAGCTGCACATTTTTAGTATTTTTGGTATTGTGCATTTTAATTTGAAGTATGAAGGTTTGAAATGGCAATTTATGTAAATTGTTGGATAAATGATTGCCTGCAAACACAGAAAGATGGATTAAATGACTCAGAGGACTCTTTCCAGTCCAGTGTTCATAACCTAAGACCTTTTTCCTTTTATTAGAAAACTCTTTCTCACTAGGAGAGTGATGAAGCACTGGAATAAGTTACGTAGAGAGGTGGTAGAATCTCTATCCATGGAGGTTTTTAAGGCCTGGATTGAAAAAGCCCTGCCTGAAATGATCTGGTTGGGAATGATCCTGCTTTTAGCAGGGGGTTGGACCAAATGACCTTCTGACATCCCTTCCAACCTCAGTTTTCTAGGATTCTTCCAGTCCTTCCTGAACAGGCTCTTCCCTTCAGTATCAATATCTAAATAATGTAGATTATTTAACCAAGTGTCTATGCTAATTACATCTTTATTTTGATTATTCTCCTGTAATAGAATACAGCTTTCCCTTTTAGAGGGTTTGTATGCCTCCATTACCCAGATCCACCCAGTTTTTAAGCTTCTGTCTATCTGTCATTTGGATTTAGATTTGCCCATGGACTTCTGTCACTAGCCCTCCATCAATCTTAATTTAAATGTTTCCTCATTAGGTTAGTAAGTCTGTGACCAGAAATGAGATATCCCTTTTTGTTAGATGATTTTAATATTTTAATCATCCTCTTTGGAATATCATGTTGAGGCTGAGAATGAACTTCTGGGAAGACTTCAGCTATTTGTACAGGAGATACATTCGTCTATCAGTACCTTGGCCTCTGTCCATGACTGGAAGGACTGAAGAGAATAACACATGAAATCCCAGTTCTTTCAAACTTACTCCCAGAGCTCTTTAATGATTTCAGTTATAAAGTGAGTGTATATCAGAAAGGAGTTTGCCTTTTTACAACAGATGTTGAAATTCCATCATAATTTAGTTACAGGATACAGTTTGCTTCTCCTGACACTCTTAATGGTCATGTATTTATTGCATCTAGTCAGCATTTTACAGCAGCTTTTAATAATCACATAGCCATACTTTTCAAAAAGGTAAACTGTGTGATCATGATAAATACTATAGAGATGGGAGCTATACTAGCCTGATAATGAAACAAAGCTTTAAAAGTTGCATCTGTCCTACAGAAAGTATCTTTTTCTTTCTACATGGAGACAGTCAGTGTTATGCAATGGTATGTACTTCACAGATTCCTTAGTTTATTTTGTTCATGTCAGTGGACTGCCACAGTGGCCATTCTACTGCCATAAAAGTCCCTTTGCCATTTCTGATATTTTTTGGCTATATATCTCATCTTCTCTGGCTATGGGTCTCATTTTTATTGGGCATAACAAAATTCAACCTGAATCCAAGGAGTCCCCTTAAAAGGACCATACCTTGTAGTTTATCTGTTCTTTATTTTCAGCACAATCATTTCCTTTGTTTAGGAATCTCTGTACATTCCTGTTCAAGGACAATATGTTGAACTATATCCTCCCCTCTCTTTCTCTAGTTCCCTGGGATGGTTGTTTCCTCCCATCTCTTGTTTATCACTCTATCTTTTCATCAACTTTTCTCCCACCTTGTAGCTCTGAAGTCTCTTCATTTTCTTGGCTCCAGCCTTATAGAAGGTACTTTTAATCAGCTTCTTGGTCACAGCTGAGGAAGGTGGAGAGCTCCTATATTAATCCTCTCCAAGCTGATGGTGTTTGGGGTATATATATGTTATATTAGAGTTTTTACAGAGAAATGAGTTGGAATTTTTTTCTTTCAGGAGAGAACATGCAAAGCCATTTATAACCAGGAGCTCATTTTTGTGTGTTCATAAATTATATGTTAGCACTAGGGACCAGAGCCAAAGAAGGAACAAGGGAATGAGCCCATGAATGAGTTTCTATGAGGTAAGCTGGGGTGTGAAGTTATAACATTTTTGCTACTGTGTGGTAACTGTCTGCATACATGCTGTGTACATGTAGAGAAATATCAAAAACTTAATTCTCAGTGGAAGTGGGAAGACCTACCGTGCCCCAAAGATCTCATATATCATATTTAAATGAATTCTGGAGCTGCACAGAGGACAGGCATGTAACTTTGTTTCTTGCTTATATTTTCTAACATTTTTTTTAAATTCTATTTCTTGACTAAGAGAAAGTAATTTACAAACAATGTTAAACGATTGTATTTATAATCTAAGTAGGGCTTAATTTGGGGAAAATAAAAGAAAGTAATGTCTCCATACTTCTAATTGTGTTATTTAATACAATTTTACCTATACTTCTTTTTATCTCCACATATTTAAGTGTTACATAATGACTCATACAATATCATTATCTATGGTGTGGTAAATTAGGCAGTCCCAACTCCATAGCCATTCTGCGCTAAAGCATTTATTTTACATCAAAGCAGGTCTTAAAACATACAAAAATAGTATACATATTTAAAACACAGCCAATGTATTTTAGCATACGCAATTGCTTCTACTAGGGAGAAAAAAGTTTCTGGAGAATAACTTCCTAGGCAAGGCCATTAAATGGGACAGTAATTCTGGGAAATTACTTGGTACATTATTTTGTGTAATACATTAAGAGTCTCTTGGCAGGTACATTGATGAAAGCATCTCCAGTGAATACCCTTGCAAGGAAAATACTTTGGGAGGAAAGAGAGGATAGACTTCTCCCAAGAGTGGTCTCAGTAAGAAAATATCCGACATTTGTTACTGAAGCTTGTAAAATAGCAGTTAGAGCCCAAACAATCAACAGATAAACTTTCTCTTACTCTACCATTTAGACCTATCAGAATAGCATCCTTAACACAGCTTCTCTCTGTTTCTCTGGTTTAGATGTGGTTATAGTTTCATAGTTTCATAGTTTCTAGGGTCAGAAGGGACCTAAGTAGATCATCTAGTTCAACCCCCCGCCATGGCAGGAAACAATACTGAAGTCAAACGACCCCAGCAAGATGTGCATCTAACCTCCTCTTAAAAACCCCCAGGGTAGGAGCCAGCACCACCTCTCTTGGAAGTTGGTTCCAGATCGTAGCTGCCCTGACCGTGAAGTAGTGCTTCCTAATATCTAGCCTAAACCTACCCTCTGCCAGCTTGTGACCATTATTCATGGTCACTCCTGGCAGTGCACGGGGGAGCAGTGACTCTCCCAGTGCCTGCTGATCCCCCCTGACTAGTTTATAACAGGCCACAAGATCCCCCCTCAGCCTTCTCTTGTGGAGGCTGAACAGGTTCAGGTCCCGTAGCCTCTCCTCATAAGGCTTGCCCTGCTGCCCCCTGATCATGCGAGTGGCCCTCCTCTGGACCCTCTCCATGCTGTCCACATCCCTCCTGAAGTGTGGTGCCCAGAACTGGATGCAGTACTCCAGCTGCGGCCTGACCAGTGCCGCATACAGGGGGAGGATCACATCTTTGGACCTGCTCAAGATGCATCTGTGGATGCATGCCAAGGTGCAGTTGGCCTTCCTGACTGCCTCCCCACACTGCCGGCCCATGTTCATCTTGGAGTCAGTTATGACTCCAAGATCCTTTTCCGCCTCCGTGCTGACAAGAGGGGAGTTCCCTAACCTGTAGGTATGGTGCCGGTTGTTCCTCCTGAGGTGCATCACCTTGCACTTGTCTGTGTTGAATCCCATCCTATTCACATCTGCCCACCCTTGTAGCCTGTCTAGGTCTGATTGAAGCCTTATGCTACCTTCCAGTGTGCCCACATCCCCCCACATCTTAGTGTCATCAGCAAATTTGAACAGGGTGCTTTTTACCCCCTCATCCAAATTGCTGATGAAGATGTTGAACAGTGCGGGCCCGAGGACCGAGCCCTGCGGAACCCCACTGCCCACGTTCTTCCAGGTTGAGAAGGACCCATCCACTACCACCCTCTGGGTGCAGCCCTCCAGCCAGTTGGCAACCCAATTGACTGTGTGAGCGTTGACACCACAGCCCCCCAGTTTCTTAATGAGAACAGGGTGAGAGACAGTGTCGAATGCCTTTCGGAAGTCCAGGAAAACTATGTCCCCTGCTACCCCCACATCTAATGATCAGGTAACCTGATCATAGAAGGCCACCAGGTTGGTCTGACAGGATCTGCCACTGATGAACCCATGTTGGTTGCCCCTAAGCATGCAGTCCCCCGCTGGTCCCTCATGGATGTGTGCCAGCATAATTTTCTCAAACAGCTTGCCTAGGATCAAGGTAAGACTGACTGACCTATAGTTTCCTGGGTCCTCCTTCCTCCCCTTTTTGAAGATTGGAACCACGTTGGCCCTCTTCCAGTCCTCTGGGACCACACCAGAGCACCACAAGTGCTCATAGAGCCATGCCAGGGGTCCTGCAATGACCTCGGCCAATTCCTTAAGGAATCTAGGGTGGAGATTGTGCAGGCCAGCTGACTTAAACACATCCAGCCCCTCCAGAAGCCCCCTAACTAGTTCTACGCTAACCTTTGGCCCAGGTGTGCCTCCCCTGGGGCCCAAGGAGGGCCCAGCAGGGAAGTGGCTGTTCTGGTCCCTACTTAGGAAGACAGAGGCAAAGAAAATTGTTAAACATGTTATCTGTAAACTCATCTTCATTTCCTTGATCTGGCATTTCTTTCAAATATCTTGTTGCCATTTTTAAAAATATTGCAATGTAACTATAATATAAATATAATGCATGTAATGGCAGGAGACACCAGGGGCAGGCTGGGAGGTGGGAGGATGCCCATTTTATGCCCTGATGCCAAAGGCATACTACGCAGCTCCTACAACCCCTATACTGTGTTCCATGACTTGCAGATGGCATCACATACAGATGACAATTAATTCTCTTGGCCCCTTACTGGGCTGAAGTCAGTCCCATGCTAAGCCTCTTTCATACTGTCCCTAGCTGGGTCAAAATCTCTCTGCCCCTTTTCTTGGGCCACAGTCACACTGCCCCTTGCTGGACCTTAGTCATGCTGTCCTACTCTGTATGCCCCTTTAGGACCTCTTGGCCCTACTCCAAGCAACCCTGCAAGCTTCCTTTCTCTCACTCTCGGTACTGACCCTGTGTACCTTCAGGCCACCCAATTCAGGCCCTACTTAAAGCCAGGGCATCAGGCTTACAGCCCCACACCCTGGTCTGACTCCAGCCTCTGATTCTTTCTGGCCATAGGCATCCCAAATTCAGCTTATGGCCTACTCGGGCCTCAGGTGTCTGTTGACAAGCCTGGACCCTAAATCTGTCCCCCCTATGGCATAACCCAATAGGTCATGGGGGCTGAGGCTTTCTGGTGCCCCATTCTCACCTTTCATTGGGGAGGCACAGGTGTGGCATTTCCTGGAGGCTGCCCCATCACAAGCAACCCCACTACACCATCCAACCACAGGAGGGTGTAGTTTTAGGTCATGCTCCAGGACTAGGAACTTCCTCTATCCCCTTAGTCCCTATCTTGACCTCCAGTACTGCTGTTCTGGGAGAAGTACTTCAGGCGGGAGATGTTCACTCTTCAGGTCCCCAGTTACAGCTAGCAGCCATGCTCCCTGGGTCTTGTCTTATACCCTGGTTACCCAGCCCTCCTCCAATCAGGCAGCCTCTTTCCTGCCATGTGACCACCTGATTGGGTTTGCTCCCATCTGGAGGCTGGTGCACAGCCTGCTCAAGCCCTGAAAGTGGCAGGCACCCAAAGTGCACTGTCACACTTCTCTTTGGCCCATTGGCTTGTGACCCTAACCCCTATGATTTTCTATATAAATGTGGGAACTTTCCCTTGCTTCTTGTGTCAGTTTCTGGGGCTGCAGGGTTGGGACAATATTTTGTTAATTTTTATAAATCGAAGTTGGTATTGCACAGTGATTACTGCTATTGTATAACATAAAGGGTTCCCCTTAAAGGAAAATCCCCAAATAAGTTTTCAGAGCTGCTTTCCTTCGCCCTCTTCCCTGCTATTCTTGTTTCCTTTTATGTGGGTCATTTACAGTGAAAAGTAGCTATCTGAAGATCGTCTTTGTTATTGGTGGATATATTTTTTGTATTCTTGTTTTCAGTATATCAGATGATCTGTTTTCAGATTAAACAAGTTTGTTTCACCCAATACCTGAGAGAGAGGGGGAAAAAACCCCTCCAAGTTTGTCATTTGAGTCCCAACTGTGCTGTTGCCTTTAACCATGCAAGACAGCAAGACAGCACATTTTGTAGATTAAACCAATAAACTAGCAAACATAAAAGAAACAAATCTCATAATTGTGGATTTCAATTAAAGAAAGGAGGATCAAAGCAAACATTCTGCTTGAAATTGCACAGCTGCTATCTTCACAAAATTAGAAAAAAAAACCTTCTCTAGATAGACATAATTTTGTAAGGAAAAAACCCCCAAACACTGCAGTAGGACAGATTGCCTATGCTCCTCACGTCCCAATCAGTAATACAGAAATATTGAGTAATAAATTCTCTGCCTCTCCTGATCTGAAAAGCTCCCACCATCTGTGAAAGACAATTTGTAACAGCCTCAGTATTAAGATTCAGTAAACAGACAATCACAAGCATTGTGCCAAGCAGTGGCTACATTGGGAGAACAAGCGTAAAGCAAAACAATTAGTAACACCAAGACCCCTGTATTGCAAAATTATAAAGCAACCAAAACAGCTAGTTTGAATTGCAGGGAGGGAGGGGGGGATATTTTTAAGTTGTTTTTGCATTGCTGTTGTCGTTGTCTTCTTTTTTTTTGCCCGTAGCCAGAGAGGAATGCTAGAGATTGCACACAATTCAGCTACATCTGTGGGCTGTGTATGTAGGCCTCATCCTAATGTGCTGAATTATTATTGATGGCTGAGGCAGTTCTGCTCTGCTGGTGAACCAATAATGTCAAGGCAGTACCTGCAAGATTAATTATAGGAGAGAATGGGCTGCGGTTTCCAGAGACTGAGACATTAATAGAGACTGAGCATTAGTTTCAGGGGATTCAACAGACAGCTGAACAAATGCCTCAGACAATGTTATACATGCTAAATCCTGGCACTTACCTCTTAACAGCATTGAAAAGTTTAGAACAATTGTGTTTAACTGGAAGGTACAAAGCATTATAAAGCAAAAATTGGAAAATAAAATATAGACAAGCCAATACACAAGTTACAAAAACAGCCTTGGTTATACAAACATGTGCAAGTGTATTGCTGTCTGGAATGTACTGAAGGGAAAGGTGACACAATAACTATTCCCTTTAGCATTTAGCAGGAATAGAAGTCTTATTTTTTGGTGACTAATTGTACCGGTATAAAAATAAAATCTGTGATGCAATTCTAAACGTAGAGCTATAGGGTTGGATCAGAAAGCAGGAAAGATTTTTTTGGCACTTCTAACACTTCTCTTGTATTGCTGCAGTAGAAATTTATACTCCATGAAGCCTTTTAGCTATAGAGAACTGAGAATATGCAGTGGATGAAACTGCAGCCATAGCAACAGCCACATAAAATTTCAGGCGATAACAAGACACATGCTAGAAAATTTAAGCAATGTAACTCCTACGCATATTCTGACTTCTCCCTTAAAATATAGATGTAGAAATATGTTGGCATGTTGAATATGCTGTTTACCACAAAATAATAGTGCTGCATTTCATATAATATTAAGATTATCAGGATTCCGGATGCTAAGCATTGAAAAGTCATGTGTACAGAGGTGCAGTTGAAAGATTAGTTTATAATGATCTATGTTGTACCTTTGCATTAGAATATAATCTTCCTTTATCTACTAAAGTTAATATTTTTAAAGGAACCATAGGGATTTTGATGCTCAGTTCTCAATTTCTATCAGATCTTTGAGCTGTCCAGTCTTACTTGTACTATACATTTGACATACTTTATAGCAGTTGAACTGTATATTAAAACAACCACTCGATTCATGAAACCATAGAATGAAGAGGCCTTAACACCGTAAACAAACTGTTTTAAAACAGAACAAAAAGCTTTACCTTCCTGATTTTTCACATTTCATAGGTTTTAAATGAACTATTCCTTTTCTTCAAATTTGACTAGTCGATTACTAGAAAAAAACTTATATCTGAATGTATACCCTTTAGGCCAAGAACAGAAATGACCCCTAAACTGATATAAGTGGTTGGAAATTGGTTAAAATCTGTAACAGAACAGAAATTCAGTGCATATAAACCACTTTCAAAATGGCTGAAGCCAGTTTAGGATAAACCTGGATGGATGTAGGATCAGACTTAACTTAGGTTAAATCATTTTATTGAACTTGTGTCCTAGATCCCCTCCAGATTCAAGTTAACTCACAGTCCCCCAGCGTCCCAGGATGCTTTGCACCTGTTCCACAAACCCCCACCCCGCCATGACAGGGTGTGTGGGTTAGCCTTGGCCCATGTTGTCTGATCCAGCCAACTAGGGAAGCGTGGTCTACTCTCCCACCTCCGGCTTCTGGCTTGAACCACTGCAGAAATGTGATTGCATTTCCAGAATCAAAAGTGAACATCTGTTCACTTGTTTATTGGTTCAATCTATGCAGCTTTGACTAACATATGAAGCTTGAACTGATTCTGCCTTGGGCTTTTTGATTGTCTGCACTTAGCCTTAATGATAAAAAATGTCAGTATGCTATTGGCATTGACCAATAATTTATGATTACTTAAAGATATATTTCAAGTTGCATGAACAAACAATGATGTTCCTGGGTTCTGAGAACATGCATTCATAATGTTAGCAATACATTTCCATTTTTTTCATTTACTACAGACACAAGCATGAATACTTCTAATGAAAGTTGGACATTGCCAAACCTTGTATGACTTCCAATCTAATCAAATGTTTAAAGTTATCAAAGGATATCTATTCCATTTAAGGATAAGATTTTGTGGTTTCAGAAACAATCATGTTTGCTATGCAATGAAACCAAAATTCTAATTGTTTTCTTTAAATGAAATTTTAGATTTTTCAGATTTATTTTGTTTAGGACTCTCTCTTTTTCTTTTCAGAAATGATCAGAGACTCTATTCTGGATTTCAGAAGGGTTTTATCTGAAAAGTCATTAAAATTGACATACCTCTGCAGGATATTTCAGTTTCAACAGAAAACCACATTTCAATTAAAGTTCAAAAAGCCTGTGGTAGAAATGTGCTACACTTTACTTAAAGTGCTAGAGGTTAGAGCAGGACTGAACCAAAAAGACATTCAGTGTTTAGTAAAAGGTGCTCAATGTCTGACTGGACTGACAAAGCCAGCAGGCAGGGGGACTCCCAGATGCCTCCTAGGAGACTGCTGGAGCAGGCTCTCTCCCCATCCCCACATCCTACCAGCTGGCAACTGTCAGCAGTGGCTGGGGGAGAGAAGGGTGAATGGACCTCCCCCCATCATGTCTGCCCCCCCCCACATCTTGTGGCTCACTCAGGGGGAGGTCAGGCCAGGTCTGCAAAGCAGAGGGGGCCCTTCCCCCCAAACCCACCAAACCCACCCTTCGGATAGCTGCAACAAGGAGTTTTAGCATATGGCTGCCTGACTCAGCTTTTTGCCACACTGAGAAAAGGGTCTGGAGGGGAAAAGAGCCCCCCCTGACATGAGAGCCCTACCCCCACCCAAATTTGCTGGATGAGGTCTGTGGGGATGGGCCAGTACACATGACAGGGGAGCTCCCTTCCCCCACAGTCCCAGTTCCCAGCATGGCAAAAAGCTGGGCTGTGCATCTGCCTGCACCTCTCAAGAGGCTGGGGTGGCGGATGGGATGGAGTCCTCCTGCCACACAGGTTCAGCCCTGCCCCTCCAACTCTGTTCCCCTACCCAGGAATCTGTTAGGTGTCCCTTGTGATGGTGGGGCTCCCTTCTCACACCTCCACAGCCTGAGTCTCCTGACAATGGCAACCAGAAGCTACAGCACAGGGCTGCCCAGCCTGTTGGAGCAGGGGGAAGAAGAACCCCTCTGTTGCACAGACCTAACCCAGCCCCCACCAAGACCCATGCCCACAAGTTTGGAGGGGGACATCAGAGGCGGGGATGAGCCGGTACTCGCCTGGAGCAGATGAGTACTAGCAGAGGCTAGCAAGTCACCCAGCAAGGTGCCCCTGGAATGGTGGTAGAATGCAACACATATTGAAATGCAATGGATGTGGTACAGACATTCAAAAAAGCACTCTACCCTAAAACACTTTCATCTAAAACCACATCCATTGAGGGCTAACTTAAAGCATTTTTACTTGGGCAGCTCCAAGATTAGAGCACTTTAATTGGAGCAGCTTTAATTAGAGCAGCTTTTCATGTATTAGAATTCCTGCACTTGAAAATGGCAATGGGAGCACTTTAAGTAAGCTTGTTCAATGAACTTTAGTTGAAATGCCCCAGTGAGCTTTAATTGAAGTATCCCCACCCCCATTTTGAAGTGCACAGACACTGATACATGAGATGCAGGGGCTGGCTGGAGCATACTATGGAAGAAATTAAACTTCGCATTGTGATTGAATCAGAACTTGACAGAGCCAGCTTTTCTTTATTTAGAGCTATACTGCAATCACAGGGAGGATTTCATACAGCAAGGGGAATCACCCACTTGTCTGTTTCAAAGGAATCCTCCCCCTCTCTAAGTTTTCAAGCATTTGTATACTTAAGACAGATAAAGAGAGAGAAAAAATACCACCTTGGAGAAACTAAAAGAAGTTTACTTAATTGGACATTTGTGCACAGGGTAATAAGACATGCAGGATTTCTCATCTTAAAACATGTAATTGAAATAAGCAGTATCAGCACTTCTGGTCTCTGTCTGTTTTTTCTAGTCAAGTAGGCCAGAAGCTCAATTAAATTTACTCCTACATTCCCTAATTTTTTTTCCAACAAGTTAGATATTTATAGTTATTAGCTTTTCAACTTAGTTTTTCTTTCTCTTTACTTTTTGCTATTTCAACATATAAATTATATACTTTGTTTCTTGTTGAAGGGCTATTCCTCATTTGCTTGGCAGCACAGATTAAGCAGCATTGTATTAACATAAACACTAGATGCATTCTAATAAAAACAACAAACAATATCAACAAACTACGAATGACGGTAGAGCCTAAGGAACTGAAAATAATGCTAAACCAAGAATTCAAATTCCAACTATCTGACTCATGCAATTTAGCCACTTCTTTTCGAATATGTTTACTTAAATCCTGGATTTCTTCTGAATAATTATATAAGTACATTTTTTTCCTATTAAAGCACAGACTCCGTCTTTGCTGACTAGTAAATAATCTAACGCAAGTCAGTTTTGCAATGTCATTTGCCTTATTTCCTTCATTTCGGTATTTATTTTATCAAAATTATTAGCAGGAGCATTAGCAAAGTTTCGTTTCCATGAAGATCTGAATAGTAAGGGGCTAACATATGAGTTGCATACAAGGGTACTGGTATCATGGGTATCCCTCCGGTAGCATAGATAGGGACATGACTACATATCCAACAACAAGAGACATTTAAATCTATCTCAATTTGATTAACTAAAGACAAGAACATATTTTCTTGAACTGATCTCTTTGTCAGTGTGGAAGTGTAGTTTGGTTTACAGAGTTTCTTATAACTGATGAGTCAAGTTTCATAGATTTCATAGACATCAGGGCTGGAAGGGACCTCGGAAGATCATCGAGTCCAGCCCCCTGACCAAAGGGCAGGAAGTCAGCTGGGGTCATAGGATCCCAACAAGATAAGCATCCAATTTACTCTTGAAGGTGTTCAATGTAGGTGCCTGAACCACCTCCGCTGGCAGACTGTTCCAGACCTTGGGGGCTCGGACAGTAAAGAAATTCGTCCTTATGTCCAGCCTGAAAAAGTCTTGCAGGAGTTTGTGACCGTTGGACCTCGTCATCCCTTGGGGTGCTCTGGTGAACAAACGTTCCCCCAGATCCTGGTGGTCACCCCGATAAACTTATAAGTGGCCATCAGATCACCCCTGAGCCTGCGCTTTTCCAGGCTAAAGAGTCCCATGTCTCTCAGCCTATCATCGTAAGATCTGTTTTCCTGACGTCTGATCATGCACATGGCTCTCCTCTGGACTCTCTCAAGTTTCTTCACATCCTTTTTGAATTGTGGAGCCCAAAAGTGGACGCAGTACTCCAGCTGCGGCCTCACCAAGGCCGAGTACAAGGGGAGAATGACGTCCCGGGATTTGCTCGAGAAGCATCTATGGATGCAAGCAAGTGTTTTGGTCGCTTTATTAGCTGCAGCATTGCATTGCAGGCTCATGTTCATCTTGTGGTCAATGATGACCCCCAAGTCTCTTTCTTCTGTAGTGCTATCCAACGTAGCACTGCCGAGCCTATAAGGATGCTGCAGGTTTTTCCTCCCAAGGTGGAGAACCTTGCATTTTTTGGTGTTAAACACCATGAGGTTCTTGTCCGCCCATTTGCTGAGCTTGTCCAGGTCAGCCTGGATCACCCGCCTATCTTCTGGCGTGGATGCGTTGCCCCAAAGTTTGGTGTCATCGGCGAACGTGGCCAGTCCACTCCTGACTCCAATGTCCACATCATTAATGAAGATGTTGAACAGTATGGGTCCTAGGACAGAGCCTTGAGGGACCCCACTGGTCACAGGGCACCACGATGAGTGACTGCCATCAATTACAACACTCTGGGTCCGACCACAGAGCCAATTTCCCAGGCAGCGGATCGCGGTGGAGCTAAGGCCACAACTGGCCAGTTTGGCCAAGAGGTGATCATGGGATACCAAATCAAAAGCTTTTTTGAAGTCAAGATATATGACATCAATCTCTTCTCCTATAAGATGGCCAAAAAAGAAATACTGAGAACTTCCCAAATCATAACCAACTGTACCTTGGGAACCAGGAACTAAGTAGAGGCCTTTTTCCTGTCCCAAAGGGCATAGTGGTATCATTGGGGCACATCCTCTTCACTTTGTAGTGGCAAATCCTCTTCGCCAGTAGGAGCTTTGCTCACTACTGGTCTTGAGCTCTCCTGCTGGCAGGCGCTAGGCTCACTACCAGTCTGTGGAGGCTAATTACAAGATTGGTATGGAAGAGACTCTGGGTCTAATGGGACTGATGTTTTCTTACTGTGTGAAGCGTGGATTCATGTCTGGAGTCCTTGACACTTTATTGCAGTGTTGGTGGTCAGGAGTACCTGGAATGGGCCTTTCCAGTGAAGTTCCAGTGATGACTTTCATTGATGGACTTTTATATGGACCCAATCTCCAGGCAAGATAGAATGGCACGGCTCATCTGGTTCTTTGGAGAGAGGTGCCTGTACCTGTGAATGAAAAGCCTTAACGCACTTCATTAGGGCCTTACAATAGTCCAGAATAGTATCATCAAGTGAATGTATATCGCAAAAGTAGAAGGCAACAGGTGGTGAAGTGGTGAACATCATGGGTCTTCCCATTAGAATTTCATGTGGGCTAAGCCCAGTCTTTCAGTTGGCAGTAGATCTCATACTTATAAGGGCTATGGGAAGTGCATCTGGCCATTTTAGCTGAGTCTCTGCACAAATTTTGGCCAGTTTATTTTAAAGAATGCCATTTTGGCGTTCCACTTGGCCCGAGGCCTGTGGATGGTATGGGCAATGAAAGTTCTGTTGGATCTGCAGGACTTTGCAGATTTCTTTCATTATCTGTCCAGTAAAATGAGTTCCTCTGTCAGAGTTTAGGGGTAAAGGAATATAAAACCTTGGAATAAAGTCTCTGAGCAACATTTTGCTTACAGTGATGGTGTCAGCTTTTGCACATGGGTAGGCTTCTACCCATCCAGAAAACATACATACAATAACAAGAACATATTCAGAAGAACAACATTTCTGGATTTGAATAAAATCTATTTGTAAATTTACAAACAGTCCCCAAGGTGGAGGATGTGCTGCCGCATTTGTTTTTACAGGCTTTCCCACATTATGGGCTTGGCAAATAGGACAGGTGTGGCAGTACTGTTGAGCCACACATGGAAAAGTTGGAGCAAACCAATCAAGCTTAACAGCTTCTATCATCCCCCCACCTTTGTTCACATGTGCCATGCCATGGTGTATGCGAGCAAGATGAGGAAGAAGGACCATTGGGGCCACAGGTGGCCATCCAGGGTGCTCCACAAATGGTCAGGGTGTAACAAAAACCCAGCCAGTCTCCATGTATGTTTCTCTGGTTTTGGAGCCTGATCTTGGAGGAGGGCAATGTCGTGAAGACTTGCCAATGGAGACTGGTCAGTTGCAATAGACAAAAACACAGGCATAGTCTAAGGAGTGGAAATAGCTGCAGCTTTGGCAGTGGAGTCTGCCAGAGAATTCCCACGTATAACATCATCATGAAGTTTCTGGTGAGCTTGGAATTTAATAATAGCAACAGCAGAAGGTAATTGTAAATCAGTTAACAAGGCATTAATGTATGGACAATTACTAATCTTGGCACCTCCTGAAGTGAGGAACCCTCTTTGTTTCCAAAATTGACCATACAATTGTGTACAATACCAAAAGCATAGCGAAAATCAGTATAAATATTAACAGAGGCACCAGAGGCTAGGGTGCAAGCCCTGGTGAGGGCCACAAGCTCAGCAACTTGAGCTGAATACACATTAGGTAAATGATGGCTTTCTATAACATCATTTTGGGAACATACTGCATATCCTGCAACAAGGGAACTTTTTGAGTTTCTTTGACATGATCCATCAACATAGAATACTAGATCTGGGTTTTTTCAAGGGATTGTCCTTTAGATCAGTGTGGGGCATTGTTAGGTGAGCAGTAACAAAAATGCAATCCTGGGGTTCACCATCTGAAGGGGTAGGTAACAGGGAAGCAGGGTTTAAAACAAGGCATCTGGTTAGGGTGACATTTCTAGCAGAGAGAAGCAAGATTTCATGCTTAGTTAATCTGGCATTTGAAAAGTGTTGGGTTTTTGTTTTTAGTAAAAGGGCTGTTACAGCATGTGAGACAGCAACAGTAAGCGGAGAACCTAATACAAGGGTGGAGGAAAGTTCAACAGTGACGGCGGCTGCAACTACAGCACGGAGACATGGAGGAAATCCAGCTGCAACTGGGTCAAGAGCAGAGCTATAATAAGCCATGGGATGGTGCTTGTTTCCATGTGTCTGAGTAAGTACTGCAAGTGCAAATCTGTCCTTTTCATGACAAAAAAGAATAAAAGGTTTAGTATAATGAGGAAGGCCTAAGGCAGGAGCTTGCCACAGAGCTTGTTTAATAGAGGCAAAAGCAGCTTCGATCTCTGAAGTCCAGGATAAAGGCTCAGGGGTATTAACAAGAGTCAGATTTTGCAACGGCTTGACTATAGAAGCATAGCTGAGTATCCACTAACGGCAGTAGCCAGCCATGCTTAGGAAGGTATGCATTTGGGACACAGTAGTTGATCTAGGGATTTTAAGAATAGCTTTTATTCAGGAAGAGGAAAGCAGCTGTTCTCCAGTAGAAATATCATGACCTAAATAGTGGACACGAGGAAGGCAAAGTTGTATCTTTTCTTTAGATGCCTTATGGCCCTTTAGGGTAAGAGAGGGGAGGAGAGTTAAAGAATCAGTTTTACAGGTTTCAAGGGAGGTAGATGCCAAGAGCAAATCATTAACATATTGCACAAGCATAGAATTTTCTTTAATTATTATGTCACCTAGATTTTTCTTCAGGATTTGAGAAAAAAGAGAAGGGGATTAAATACAGCCTTGGGGCAATTGCGGCCAGGTATACTGAAGTCCTTGATAGGTAAATGCAAAGATAAACTGGCTATCAGGGTATATTGGAATAAAGAAAAATGCAGAACACAAGTTAACAACAGTAAAATAACAAGCATTAGGAGGAATACAGGACAAAATAGTAGCTGGATTTGCTACAACACGAAAAGTAGGTAAAACTGCAGAATTTACCATATGAAGGTCTTGTACAAAGTGATAGATATTCTTTCCAGGTTTTTACAGGAAGAATAGGTGCATTACAAGGGTTCTTAGTCAGGACAATGATGCCTTGCTTTAAAAGGGCAGTTATAACAAGGCGTATCCCTTCTTCAGCTTCTGGACCTAAAAGGTATTGAGCAACTTTGGGTAAAGGCTTAGCTGGGTTTAATCTAATTTTTACAGGCTGGGCAGTATGGATTTGTCCTACTTCATTAGCATGCTGGGACCAGGGAAATGGAGGGACAGCTTTTATGATTTCCTCTTGCAATACAGAAAGATCAGGGAACTTAGGCTCAGGAGGTGAGCTAGCTAAAGCAGCAAATACTGCTATCTCATTATCACGGGGGACATCTAAATAAACACCATTAGGAGAGCAATAGATAGTACAGTCAAATTTACAAAGCAAATCTCTGCCTAATAAATTAACAGGAGAACAAGGACTAAGGAGAAAGGTATGTTGATCAGAAACAGAACCAAGAGAAACATGTAATATTTGGGAAACAGGATGAGGAACTATTTGATTTGAAATCCCTACAGTGTTTACAACAGCAGAGGAGAGGGGAGTTGGGGAAAATTCTTCAGCTCGAAGAATAGAGTGGCTTGCACCGGTGTCTACTAAACATTTTGTAGAGATGTCATTTATCACATAGGAAACAAAGGGATTATCTTAAGTGCGAGAAGTGGGGCTGTGATGATGTTACTATTACTCAGGCTGGCCTAACAGGAGGCTCTCTGATTCGGGACAGAGAATTGAGCAAGAGGAGGTGGTGGCAGGTTAAACGTCATACCCAGCTGGCCAGACCAGTGAGGACATTGAGCCTTCCAGTGTCCTGGTTAGCCACAATAATGACAATAATGATTGTCATTATTTTGGGACTGAAATCCTTCTTGTCCCATCTCATGACCACGTCCCCTGCCTCTGAACTGTCCTTGATGGAAACCTCAGTTTCTGCCCCTGCCTAAAGTCTGTAGTTGTAATGACATTATCTTAATTTCCGTGGATTCCTTTTTCTTTTCCAGGCAGGTTGCACAATGATTTGCAATGGTGCCTAGTTTTGCAAGTGGCTTAGTCTGCCAACCTACAGCAATTGTGCACAACTGTTCCTGGACTTTAGAAAGAAGTCCATTGACAAAAGTGGAAGCAACTGCTTCTGGTGCAGTTTCAGCTTCATTTTCAACACCAGAATGTCTTTCAAATATTAGTTTCAAGCAGTCTATGTAGTCTGCTGGGGATTCTCCTTTATTTAGTTTACAGTTATGTATTTTGTCCCCGTCAGTTTTGCTGGGGCAAATTTTCAGCAAAGCCTCAAGGAGGTGTCTTTGGGCATCTGCTAAGTAATCTCCTATTCACGGAGTCTTGAGTAGGCCAAGTAGCTTGTGGGATGAGGCAGTTGCGGACCTCAGAGGCCAGAACACTTCTCATTATTTGGTTCAAATCTGCCCAGGTTGGATTATAACAATGGATTACAGTGTCTAATTCATCTCTAAATTGTTGGGGTTCCTCTCTGATGTTGGGAAATTGTTTAACAAGGTTTAGGAGATCTCCTGGAGTCCAGGGAACAGGGACTTTGATTGTAGTTTCCCCATTTGGACCTTGCCCTGGAAGCTGGCGTAAAGGCATAAGCTGAGCCTTTTTAGATTTTAAAGAAGGGGCTGGACCATACTGGGTACCAGACCTTAAACAAGAGGAGGGGGTTGAGATTTCAGGAGACAGATGCCATGCCTCTGGTGGATGTGGGCATGCCCCGGGGGCAGGTGACGGTTGTTGAGTGATAGTTTCCTGGTGAGGTGGGCTAATCATGCCAGAAGAGCCTATTTGGTTACTTTGGACTTCTTCAGGTTCAGATTGTGCCTGGGACTGATATGGGAGTGCCACATTAAGAAAACCAATTATATCTTCTGCTGATTCATTCTCAGTTTTTTGTGGATAAAGTTGTTTTGGTGGTGACGGTACTATTGATGAGGGGCCCCCTTTTGGTGCACTTTTCTGTTTTAATTCCTTTATCTGAGATTTCAGTTTCTCTTGGGAGTCCTTAAGACTCCAAACTTGAGATTCTTGACGTCTTTTGAAAGTTTCTTCATAGCAATCAAAAAATACGTCCCACTGAGTCTGTGGTATATTACTACCTCTTAACTCAAGGTCTCTGTGGAGATGAACAATTTTACTTAAATCAAATGTTCCCTCCAGGGGAAACTGCCAGCTAAAATCATCTCTGGTATACCAATTCCATTTGTCTCAAAACTTACAACTTTTATGGCCACAGTGTGTGTACATGTACAACGCTGGAGTCCCTTTTGGTGGAGCCGGTATGTCTTTAGACTCTCCACTCCCCATATCTTTAAACTCAATTCACACAGGTTTTTCATACAGGAATGGCTTATTGAGGGCGTTGGGTCAGGTTGTGAGATTTGCTAGCGGCACAGAGATGCTGTGGCTAATGTCCAAAGACAAGACTCCACTGCAATAACAGCACACAATGCAGTTACTCACAATTAGACACGGATCATTTATGAGGGTGGGGAAAGGGTAAACCTGTCCACTGGGTCACGAGGTTCCAGTTGGGCCCCCTTGCATTAAAAACTGCCCTTCCGGACAGCTTGGGGTGGCTGAACCCAATCTTAGTCTCAGACCTGGTCAGTGGCTCATATTTCTCAATTCATACTCTCAATTCACACAAGAGAATTTCTGCATTGAGGCATGAGGTTCAAGAGCATTTCTTTAGTCTCAGCCTTGGTCAATGCTTATCATGGAAAACACTCACACTCCAAGAGTTTCCACCTTGCACCTTTGCTTTCGAAGAACACACAGAACAAATCTGTTGTCTTTGGGGCGGCTGCACAAGGTTTTCACTCCTGGCCTCAGAGAGATCTCATATTTCTTTACAGAACTTAACTCAATTCACATGGGGAAATACTTTCATTGACAACACAACACAGAGTCTTTAACCTTAACTCTTTCTACTCACGGTTACTGTTTACACAGTGGGTCTTACAGTTCTGGTAGAAAAAAAAAGTTTGGATAGGGTGAACCTCAAGCAGTGAATCAGGAAGACACAGAGACAACTTCTCACTGAAAAGCCCTAATAGAGATTTCAAAATGTCTTTTACCTTGGTTTGGTGCCAGGGCTTCAGTGAAGAGATGTCTGTGTCCCTCTGATCACTCTGGGCGTCTCTATCCAAGTCACAGCACCAGATTGTGGAAGAAATCAAACTTTGCGCTGTGGTTGAATCAGAACTGACAGAGCCAGATTTTCTTTATTTAGGGCTATACTGCGATCACAGGGAGGATTTCATACAGCAAGGAGAATCACCCACTTGTCTGTTTCAAAGGAATCCTCCCCCTCTCTAAGTTTTCAAGCATTTGTATACTTAAGACAGATAAAGAGAGGGAAAAAAAATGACCTTGGAGAAACTAAAAGAAGTTTACTTAATTGGACATCTGTGCACAGGGTAATAAGACATGCAGGATTTCTCATTTCAAAACATGTAATTGAAATAAGCAGTATCAGCACTTCTGGTCTCTGACTGTTCTTTCTAGTCCATAGGCCAGAAGCCTGACTAAATTTACTTCTACAATACTATTTAGCATGCTCCAGCAGACTCAATTAAGGGAGTCTTCTCCGATGTGCTGTAATTACAGCATATTGGAGAAGCTTCCTGTCATGTCTACAAGCACCCTTGGAGTGGGATCTGCCATTTTTAAACTGCTTTAGGTGCCATGAACATCTGTTCTGTTATGCCTTCTGTGTGCTTAACGTGCATTAAGCGTAATGCCTGTACCTGGAGTCTGACCAGATCTATTCAAACACCTCTTTTCTCCTCTGTAGTTAAATTACTGTCTACACATGCACAGCAATTAGGCCAGTGTAGACTAATTTATTGCACCTTTGGATAGCCCCATGGTATCTGAAGGTGCAGTAAATTACTGTGCTTAAATGCATGGGTAGAAATTTACAGGGCTGGCTGGAGCATGAGGGTGTTTCAGTGTGGAGCTCGCTGGTAAGCAACCCCTGAACTGAGGCACCCTCATGCCCCAGCCAGCTGCTCCACAGCATGTGGAGCCCTAATGCTGCAAAACTCCATGTGCTGCAGAGCAACTGGCTGGGGCACAAGTGTGCTTCAGTGCAGGGGCTGTCTGCTGGCTAGCCCCACAATGAAGCACCTTGTATCTAAGCCAGTCCCTCAGAAGGACATGGAGGCCAATCAATTCAGCTCTGAACTGGTGAGCTGACCCACCAGGGTCCATGTGCTGTGCAGAAATAAACTCTGGAGCTAACTGATCTGGAGTTTTTTGCTCCTGAGTGCATGTTCAAACAGTGTGCCCAGGAGCAAAAAAATTCAGGAGCAACAAGCTCCAGAGTTTTTTTTGTGTGCATTAATTGCATGTGTAGACATGCCCAATATGTAAAAAATGAAGCTTTTAAGCAGTGTATAGCCTATAAACATAGAGTAACATATAAATACACTGCCTTAGGAGGAGCCATGGGGAAAGAATTGTGATTCGGAGACACTGAATCCATTTGAGTTGAGATGTAGATTAAGACAAGCTTTTGTATCCTGTAGCTTATGTCCATCTCTATTTTATGCATCCTTCAGTTAAGCTGTTCACCTGTCACACCTGATACTCAATTATATGTTGTAAAAAATAGATAAAAAATAAAAGGTTCAAAAGTATAAGCAATATGCTGACAGCATAGGGTATATTATTATGCTTGTTACTTTTCTGAAAAAGTTTCTCACAAAAGTTATTGATTACTTAAAATGTATTATTTTCTGTAATTTGTGAGTAAAAAGAGGTGACAATATAGTGCTCTAATTTTCAAGCATTACAGTCTAGTAATGGAAAAATATGTGATGAAACTGTTATGTGACAGCACCATCTCTTTCAAAGATATGAAGTCTTTCTGGCCACTCCACAGACTGACATTATCCTTGATTAGATGTATGGGTTTCAGCACAAAAAATATGCAAATTCCCAAATGCTTAGCTCTAGCATTTATGCCATTCAAACCTCCAAAGCTATAGTGTTAAAAATCTTTGTTTTTAGTTTGCACCTTAATTATTGTGTAGGACTTTGGAATGCATTCAGATCAGTAAAAAAAAATATCCAGGTTTACAAAGGAGAATAATTATACTTTCAGCTTTCAGCCTGTCTTAAGACAAAGTTAAGCTCATTTCTTAACAGTTGCCTCAAATGGAATCAAAATATTAGGGTTCAAGCTCAGGTGACAAAACATCTAGTCATCAGGAAGTGCCACTCACATTGTCCCATCATCATACTGTAACAGGAGAATAACCCGAACCAGATCACCAGATCTTTGGATTGCAGTTTTGTAACTGGAGACTGTGTTATGATGTTGCTTCAGAAGCTTCCAGTCTCTAAAAACTTATACTATCTTCAAAATAGAGGTGTGAAGAAAGGGCAAACCTGAACAAGGACATTGGACCTTAGTCTACAATCATACTGATATACAAGAAGGTCATGGTTTTTATTTTGCAACATTACACAATCACAACCTGATGTAAGTATTATCTTGTTTGATACTTCACACATACCAATTTTGAATTTAACCTACTCCAGAATTTAAATCTCTTGGTTTGTACACTTCCAGCACATGGGTAGCAATGATAGTAGCAGAGGAGCATAAGAGTGTGTGGTAAAGTGAAGACCCTCCAACACATCATTATCTGCAGGATAAGATTGTAATAATCTAGTAGAGATGTGGGTAGTTTCTCAAGCAGGTAGTCAGAGTTCTGCAGCAATCAGAAGGGAAGAGTGTCTAAGGTGAGGACAGTGCTGTACATTCAGTAGTTAAATAGCTAAGTACAAGTCAGGAACCAGGGAGGGTATTCTTCTCCCTCTAAAGTTTCTGGAGGAAAAAAAAGAAGAGGATTTGCCATGACTAATCGATTCTTAAATCTGTAACTATAGTTTTGGAAGATGCAATTTCTCGTCTTTGTTATTAATTTGAAGGAACCACCAGCAACCTTGTAAACACAAAGTTGCAATAGAACAGGCAGACACTCAGTGAGAATCATAAAACTGGATCTCTGCACCAATATTCTGATTTCATGGGGACTCCAGCCACATAGCTCTCACTGCAGGTTTATGGTCATGGTATGAGAACAAATAATATTTTCCCAGAAAACAACCCGAGCAGAGCCTGAGCGCCCTCTTCCCACCCACTTTCCCCAGGGGGTGGATGCATCCGCCCGCACAATGATCGCTAGAGAAGACGGCGTCCATGAGACAGGGAGGGTGGAGGATGGATTTCCCAGAAATCTCTGACTCAATGAACAAAGAAAGAGTAAATATAATGTGTGTATATAATTTATTGAATGTACTTCAATATCTGATGCTACATACAGCTACCAAAATGTGATATATTTGTGGGTATTGTGTAGAAGACTTAACTTTACACTGAGGGGCCTGAGTGTCACAATAACAATATCATCATCAACATCATCACCGTTACTATTAGCAAGAAAAATAAAAATCATAGCATAACCTTTTCATCTGGGAAATAATTGAGTGGGAACTATATATTATTAGGAGGTCAGAATTGGTTTGGATTAACCTTTGGCCACCAAAACAAAAATTAGATTAAATCTGATTTTAAAAAAAGAGTTATTAGATTAAAAAAATGGCTCACATCCATTCACCCATAATGTATTTTATATATGAGAATGGCTCTGGACTTCCAGGGTCTGCCTAAAGTGAAAAGTACAAATGCTAATTTTCTGTGAGAAAGAAATTATTGATAGTGGGTGTGTCTATACATGCATATACTTGCAACTAAATTTACTGTGCAGTAAGTGAATTTGGGTAGGCGTCTACATGTTCAAGGACCTGGCACTTAATTTAGTGCCATGAGCCTTCAGCCCTGCCATGTACCTCAGTGGCCACTGGGAGGAGCTTCAGCCTCTACCCCCAGCTGCCAGCACTTGGCAGCCATGTTTGCAGGCAGACAAGCTGCCAGAACTTGCAATGAGCCTGCAATGCGATGCTGCGGCTAGTAAAGCGATCAAAACACTGGCTTGCATCCATAGATGCTTCTCGAACAAATCCTGGGACGTCATTCTCCTCTTGTACTTGACCTTCGTGAAGCCGCAGCTGGAGTACTGCATCCAGTTTTGGGCTCCACAATTCAAAAAGGATGCGGAGAAGCTTGAGAGAGTCCAGAGGAGAGCCATGTGCATGATCAGAGGTCAGGAAAACAGATCTTACGATGACAGGCTGAGAGACATGGGACTCTTTAGCCTGGAAAAGTGTAGGCTCAGGGGTGATCTGATGGCCACCTATAAGTTTATCAAGGGTGACCACCAGGATCTGGGGGAACGTTTGTTCACCAGAGCGCCCCATGGGATGACGAGTTCGAACGGTCACAAACTCCTGCAAGACCGTTTCAGGCTGGACATAAGGATGAATTTCTTTACTGTCCGAGCCCCCAAGGTCTGGAACAGTCTGCCAGCGGAGGTGGTTCAAGCACCTACATTGAACACCTTCAAGAGTAAATTGGATGCTTATCTTGCTGGGATCCTATGACCCCAGCTGACTTCCTGCCCTTTGGTCAGGGGGCTGGACTCAATGATCTTCCGAGGTCCCTTCCAGCCCTAAAGTCTATGAAATCTATGAAATCTATGAAAATCTTTAAAACTCAGCCTGCACTGTGATCTCTGGGCAGCCAGTTCCTATGCTCAGACAAGCAGTGTGACACACACAGAGGAAGCATATGGCAGTTTGGTTTGTGCCCCATCTGCGTCTCTGCACTATAGCTGCCCCAGCCCCTAGCTCTACCAGTGAGAAACAGGGTCCCCCAATCCTACTGGCCACCTCAGTTGTCCTTCTGGCCCACCAGGCACCATCACCTGCCTCATGGCCATCTCGCTCTGCCCAGCTCCTCCACATGCAGCAACCACCTGGCTGACTGCCCTGTCCCCTGCCAGCGCCCCACCACTATACAGCTGATGCTACCAGCCACACTGATAAGGGGCTCTAGGAGGCCACCACTAGGGCTATCGTTGTCCTTCTGGCCCTCCAGCCCCACTACCTATGGGCCTGCTACACCAGCTGGGACTGGTGGCATGACCTGGTACTACAAAGCTGGGATAATAAGCAGTATGTCAACACATTTAGGATGACCCAGGCTACCTTCACCAACCTGCTTCTCCAGCTCTGGCCCCACCTGAAGCACCAAGACACTGGCATACACCCAGACCTTCCCACTGACACCTGCCTGGCCCTGGCACTAATCAAGCTAACCACACCCACCAGCCTGTGCTATGTAGACTACTTGTCTGAGGTGGGCAAGGCCACTGCAGGGGAGGCCATCTTTGAGGTGTGCAGTGCCCTCCAAGATGTGCTGCCGGACACCATCTTCCATGTCCATGGCTTGTATAAAAATGGTGGTGGCCAGAGGGTACTGTGCACTGAGGTTACCTCAGTGTATCGGGGTCCTGATGGGACTCACATCCCCATGACCTGCCAACCCCATGGAGACTGGCCCTACTATAGGCACAGAGGGTTCCACTCGGTAGCCTTGCAGGCAGTCATTGAGCACAAGGGGACTTACATCTATGTTATTGACAGCTGGATGGGCAGTATGTATGATGCATGTGTTCAGGAAGTCTTCACTGGGCATGCTGGTGGAGAGCAGGCATTTCGTGCCAAGAGTAGAGAACCTGCATCTGGGCGCCCACCCCTGCTCATCGGGGACTCAGCATATCCACTCCTGCTGTGGCTGAGAAGGCCCTACACCAGGCACCTGGACTCCCACCCAGCCAACTTTCATCAGTACCTCTGCCAGATCTGTGTCCTCATTGAGTGGACCTTTGTGCATCTCAGAGGTTGCTGGTGCTCCCTCACTGCCTACCTTGAAGTGGCTGAGAGCATTATCCCCCAGGTCATCAATGCAGCTTGTATACTTAACAATATTTTTGAGGCCCAGAGACAGTTGTTCTGGGAGGTGTGGGCAGAGGAGGTGTGCCAGGTGGAGGCGGTCTGGTGGTAGGAGCAAAAGCTGGAGTGGTGGCAGCAGCAGCAGCAGCAGGTCCAAGCCCCCAGTGAGACCCCATGTAAGGCATACACCCACCAGTGAGGGTCAGGACACCAGGTGTGGGAAGCTCTGATGGACCACTTCATGAAGCACTCCCCCCTCAGCCCCACCTGCCCCACTGGCCACACATCACCTACCCTCTGCCCATGTTCAGCACCACTCTTAGACCAGGCACACATTGGGACAAAAAAGCTTTATACCCCACATAACACCCACCTTACATCTCTGCCCCCTCCCACTCAAAATGCAGTGTCCTCTTCCTCCCTTTTTCCCTTGCAACCAACAGTACTCCACCCACCAACAATAAAAACCCCACTTCCCAGTGTCAAAACTATGTACAAAAGTTTCAGTCTCTGTGAGTCCCAGAGTTGGGGGCCATTTGGTGGGGAAACATAGGAGGCAGAGCCCAGGGGTGGGCAGCCAGCATCCTGTCCTTGGGCTGTTCACCCAGTGGTTCAGCAGCTGTGGCAACCTCAGTGGGTGGCAGGCTCTTCAATGGGCAATGCTGGCTGGGGTACTTCTGCAGCAGGCAGTTCCCCCTCCAGCTACCTAAATCCAGAGCCAGCAAGGCCAGCATCCCATTATTGTATTGCTCCTGCCATCTCCAGCTCCACACCCATGTACAGCCAGGGTGAACAGTGGTCCTGGGTGCAGGTGGGTGGTGGTGGACCTGTGTTGGGGGTTGAAATAGGGACTCCTGCAGATGGGAAGTGACAGAGAAGCTTCTCTTTGGCTCAGGAAGGGGCCTGTTTCAGGGCTGCAGATGAGTATCAGGGGCCCTATGGGGCTAGAGATATGGGCTGGGCAGTGGGGGGTATGCATGTAACAGCTAGGCCCACAACAGTGTCCAAGGTCTGGCAGTCATCATCTCTCACCTCACCTCGACTGTGCGGGACTTACCACTTGTCTGGTGCTGGCACGGCTGGTGGCTTGGTGCAGGCCTCCCTGTTGGTGACAGCCCCTAGCTGTGCCCAGTGTCTGCAGCCTGTGGTGTGCAGTGGGCTGGTGCCTGGCCAGGGCCCCCAGCCCATGGAGGAGCTGACACTGCTGACAGCCAGCAGTGACATGGCCAGCTGCTCTTTGTGGCAGGGTCTGCAGCTATTCAATGGCCAAGGCAGCTGTTAGCCAGGGCTACCCAAGCTGTTAGTGGATATAGCACCTGGGGAGCTAGGTGGGGTGCAGTGCAGGGCATCTGAGGGCCCCTCCTTTGGTGCTGTGTTACCAGAGGGGTCAGGGCAGGGTGGGGTGGGGGCTTAAGCAGGCCACCACTGCTGGTGAAAACTGCAGGGTTGTGGCCTGGGTCCTAGGACACTAAAATCTGGATCAACTGCCACATAAAGGGCATGATCTTGCAGGCATGACCAAACTGATGATTTTGGTTTGTCATGGCCACCCACTGTGCCTGCAAGTCCTTTGACCTTTATGTCACTCTGCCATGTTGACTGGGGGTTCCCATGCTCTCTCATGCTACCCAACAGGGCCTCACAAACTTGGGCTTTTGAGCACCTTCCCTACTTGAACTGCCTCTGGACCTCTGCATTGACTCAGAGTGCCATGAGTTCACCAACCTCCTCCTGGCTCCAGTTGGGACCTCAAGTAGACAGCATGGGCATATGCGTATGGGTGGGTCTGGGGAGGATGGGGAGAATGAGGATGGCATGATGCAGCCTGTGATGACTCTCTGGGCCCCCATGTGGCTGTCCCTGTGCTGCTGTCCCTGGGCATCTGGCAGCAGTGCCCAGCATATGGGCACAGCAAGGGACTGGGAGCCACACAGTAGCGGCAATGCCCCACAGCACCACAGATATGGAGCAGGCTGCTGGGGGTAAGTAGCAGGGAGCTAGTGTTGATCCTGTTGCCCTATCCAGTACCAACATGGCCTGACAGGCATGCCCTGGCAGCTGTGTGGCCCAGCAGTGGCAAGGCAGGCAGAGGCAGCCCAGAGCTGGCCTGTCCAGGGGGGCACACAGGGCCCGCAGTGCCTCTCTGAAGTGTGCAGGCTTCCTCAAGTTCCTGTGATGTGTGCCTTAGAGCCCCAAATGGCTGCAGGCTTTTATAGCCCCAAATGGCTGCCACAGAGCAGCTCAGCCCTTGGGCAGGAGAGCATCTCAGCCAGGAACCCTGGGGCTGGGTTCAGGCTGGCCCCCTAGTGCCAGGTTATGTCTACATGTGTGTTACTAGGCATTAACTAATTGTGACTAAATTTGATACCTGCAAATTCAAGTATCAAATTTAGTTACAATTAGCCATTTTAACTGCACTGTAAGGGCACGCATGAGTAGACACAAACCTGTACCATGCAGTAAATTATGCTAATCCACAGTAACACATCTCATGTAAATGCACCCAGTAGTTATAGTCTTCAATTTTGCAAATGGAGAGATTCAGATAGTTTTCCTTGGGTTCTTATTCTAAAAGGAGAAGTGTGGGAGGAGAGTAAAAGAACAGTTATGAATACTGTGGCTTTCTAACTATGCATAGACCCCAAAACCCTTTGTTATAACAGTTAAGGTTGCTTCATCATGGTGAGCATCTACTCATGAAGCTATATCACCATAGCAATGTGTTATAGTGACATAGCATCTATGGGAAAAACATGCGACACCTCAGCCATGTCACCATAGTGACATGCTCCCCCATTATAGCACATCACTCTGGCAATATACTGCCCCAAAATAACCGTGCATGGTGCACACGGCACAGTACTACCTGATACTGCATCATCAATTAGTACTAAAAGGAAGTACTAAATGACAGCACAGTAACAATGACGCCATAGAGGCCACACAAAGGCACATGTAGGCAATATATCTTATTTCCTGAAGCTCAGGGAAATAGTACATAGAAAGAAATTCTGAGTATCATATAGAATATTGTCAGTAAGTCATGATGCACACCCAGAACAGGATAAACTTCCACTCCAACCCACTCCAAACCTAAAATGCATGGAATTCACACTTCAATTCAAGTAATAGACATAATTTTGGCACTATAAGCAGAGGCATAGCACAATTTATTTGTCACTGCTAAGAAAAAAAGAAGGTTGAATTTAGGCTTGTCTTACAAGAAATAGTACCCATTAGAACAGGCTATGATGCTAGAAAATGTCCTTTTTTTTAATAGGCATCTTTTCCTTTTGAATCCTGGTTTCCTGTTTTAATTTGTTTATTAGAATTTAGGACATAAATGTAAAATTCTAGAGCACTCTCAGGTTGTTCACATAAGCCAATGCCAAAAAATCTTAGCACCTCAGTAAAATTAAAGGTAACTTCAATCCTAATTGTAAAGTATTTATTTATTAACAGTTCATATTGCTTCATTTATTTTGCTTCATTCTTAATACGTGCATCCACACTACTACCTGTGCCACACTGGGTACACCTACAAGTGGTATTAGCATGGAGCAATAAACTCCAGCACATATCAAATCAGAGTTTATTGCTCCCAGTTGCTGCTTTTGAGTATGTGCCCAGGACCTCAGCACATTGAGATAGATCAGAGAAGTCGTGGCTGGCAGGAGACCGGGGGAGACAGCCTGCCAGCTTGGGACTATTCTCACCTGTTTCCAAATGCTATGGAGGGGCTGGGTGGGACACAAGGATGCTTCAGTGCAGGGCTGACCAGCAGGCAGCCCTCGCTGAAGCACCCTATACCCCTGCCAGCCATGTCAGCATCTACACGTGCACTGCTGTGCACTTAAGAACTCCACCACAGGATAGTACTTATGTTTACAAGTATTAACCGGTGCCTGAGTTAATTAGCTTCCTGCAGCCAAATAGGGTTGCACATGTAGATATTGAAACTTTAAGATGGAGCTAATTAGACAGGTCCAAGTAAAAGTCTTGTATAGATGCACCCACTGAGTACTTGTATTAACAAGTAATAAATAAATGAGCAGCAACTGGAGTTACTGCGCAGTAGTGCTGGCAAACATCTTTTAAGTGATGTTTCTGTACAGTAGTCTAAAATGCTGCATGGTTGTGTATTAGCATTGTCTGTGCTGTGACACGCTACTGCACTGTATTATTAGGCTACTGCACAGTCAGAATCTTGTGTAGACACACCCACTGAATAGCTATTGAAGTCATGTTTTAAAAATGAAACTTTTTTTCGGAATACTCAGTTTGTAAAGTTTAGTACATTAAGTTATTTGAATGCCATGTTGAAAGAAGTCTCAGATTTTCCTAGAAGCAAAGTCAATTTCTGACAACAGACACAGTAGGAATTTATAGCACAAAAAGGATTAACAGCATAAAATAGCTTTTAATCACTATCCTCTTTTTTTCCCTCCTCCAGGGAATAGACTGAAGAGTCCTGCCAACCAAATCTGGCACAAAAACTACTACATAAGGGCCCAAATTCTGGGCAGGTTTTATATGGTTGTTATATCTGGTGTTAAAAAATAAACTCATTATGTAGTGATCTCTTAAAGTCACTATTAAGTCACTTTTTCCTGACAATTGCTACAAGATGATACTTATTTTCTCTTAGCCAATGATATGTGGTGTTATCTTGCTAACTACCTTGACTTTTATGTTTATTAAGACAAGGCCTTTGCCGTGCTTTGTTAAAATGGATTCTGAACCAATGCAGCAACTTAGCAATTTAAGTTCCAGAAGAAAGGAAATTGTGCCACAGAGGCAATTGACCTTTTCATTTCGTAAAGGTGTCCTCTTTATGTGCATCTTTCAGGAAAGACCCACTCATAGATACATTTAAGACATGATAAACCAGTTAATCATGTCTTAAATTGTATCCTGGCACATTAAAGCACTTAATGGCATCATAAAACAAGGAATAAGCCACAAAGTTATTCCACAAAAATGTGTGACAACTGTGCCTGCTTGCAGTTGTTAAAAAAAAACAAACCTGGCATTTTAAACTCAGTGAGTTCCTGCACCAAGCCCCTTGCATGCCCAAAAGAGAGAGCGTGTTAGTTGGGCCCGGCTCACCCAACATCTATAAAGATCAGGTGCTTTAGTGGGGATTTTTGGTACTTTTGTCTAAGCTGATTGAATCACTTTGAGCTCAAAGTGCCAAAAAGCCTGGCAGAAGTGCCTGATTAATACAGATGCTGCAGAGCCAGACAGAAGTAAAGAGCTGCTGCTACCAGTAAAGTGTGTTTTTTTTCATGGGCCAGAACTGCTATTTTATTTGACTTTGTCTTGTTGATATTGAAGCTGCCATTGTCCCATGTGGGACTGGTAGTTTGTGCATCTCACTTCCCCTTTTTTCATCATGCACTAGGCTGCCCAGTTGGATTATAACTCCTATCATGTAGCGTGACAGTTCAACCAGAAGAACCACCATGGTGGATCACAGAAGATGTGCTCTGGCAAAGGGTGTGGCCCACAGAGTTAATTGGACATGAGGTGAAGATAATACACTAGGACCACTCAAGCAGTCAAAGGAGAATGTGCAACTGACATAAAACAAAGTGTCTTAATTCAGTTCAAGTAACTGAAGGGTTTTGTTTTAGGATGAGCCAACATGCATCAAATATTTTGTTTTTGTTTCCATCTCAAAAAATGGATATTTTCTCTTAGAATTGTTTTGATTTTGCAAAGAGCTTACTATCCAGCAGTAAAATATTCTGTTGAAAATCATTTGAGAAAACTGTGGACAACAAGTTTTGTCAGGCTGTTCTAACCAATATGATACAGGACTTTACAGAAATATTATATAAAATTCATGTTTATGACATTTCCTGTTTTCAGTGGACCAAGTTAACGCAGGGAGATTTTACAACTTTGGGTCACTTTTTGAAATATCTTAACGTTTTGCAGTTAGCTCAGAAAAGCTAAGATAAATGAATAAGTATGATGAGTGAGATTTTTTGTTTTGGTTCAGTTCAGCTTGTTTGGGGAGGAGGGGGTTTGCAATCATTTCTCTTCTTAGGAGAATAAATCTTGAGAATACAAGTTGTTTAAATAGTTCAGTTTTGGTATTTAGTGTATGCTGTACAAATTGTATATCATATTCAAATACACAAAAAAGAAATAAATCATGATCCTATTCCTAATGTGGATTAAAATAATTTTCAATTTTAGCCTCAAACTTTCCAGTTGTTTTGATTGCATCTGCTTTATGCATAAATATGGTTTCATTGTTTATTTTTGGCAGCGCAAAATTAAGATAACTTTCTAGCCTTTTAATTATAAAAATATAAGCAATAATGGAGCAGATTTTAAAATGATGTAACATTAGGAAGCTGTGACAGTGTATAACAGCTGAAGATCTCTCCAAAGATCAGTGTAACATCCAACTACATATATATATATATATATGTAGTTGGATATGCGTGTATAAACTGAACAGCTGTTTTGAAATGAAATGAAATTTGAAACAGAACGCTGTCCCATTAAAACCTCAAAACTCAAGGCGAAACAGAATGGTGCCTTTTCTCACAGCCTAATATATATGTGTATATAACAGTACAGCAACTGAAGATCTCTCCAAAGATCAGTGTAACATCCAGCTCTCTCTCTCTCTCTCTCTTTCTCTCTCTCTCTGTATATATACACACATATATATTAGGGCTGTGAGAAAAGGCACCGTTCTGTTTCGCGTTGAGTTTTGAGGTTTCAATGGAACAGCTTTCTGTTTCAAATTTCATTTCATTTCAAAACAGCTGTTCTGTTTTGCTTCATTGAAATAGTGAGGCTGTTTCAATGGTGTTTTGCTAGATCAGACTGGGGGTGGGAGTCAGCTCAGCTGGGTTGACTTTCCATCCTCAGGGCTAGATCGGGCCAGCACTAGATGGAAATGGTAAACATTGATAAAACTGGCACCAGGAGTGGCTTGCAGAATGTGGGGTCAGTGAGGGAGGTCTGGCTGATCCACAGGGGGCTGCAGCATGGGGCTAGGAAGCTAACAATAGCCTGGTGCTAGGGAGGTGGGTACGAAAAGTGCAGCCCCAGGATTGGGGCCAGCAGCTGGTGTTTTCCAGCTCCAGGGCTGTGATATGAACTGTACAGAAGTTTGAATCACTAGTCTAACTTAGATCAATCTGATTTGGGTGCATATTGATCGAGGTCTACCCTAGACCAAGTTCCACCATTTCTAGACAGGTCTATGCATGTCAAATTTCTGTACAGTTCTCACTTAGATCCACTTAACAAGGGATCTAAACGTAAGGTCCGCACTTAGGTGAACAAAGTTAGATAAAGTGGCCGTTGTTAACATGATTTAACCCCCAATCCCTCGAACATCTGTACTCAGCCATGATGAATGCACAGACTTTTTGCTGCTTCAGTGATTCTTTACTTTTGTAAGAAAACAGCAGTTGAGGATTCTTACACATAAAAATCATTAGAACTCCCTTTGCAAGTTTTTAAAAAGACAATATTACTTTTTGAGAGGCATTATGATGGTAGAGAATACATGCTTCCAATCATGCCAACCAGAATTTATTTTCTTTGATTTAATACTATAGCTTTAGGCGTGCACTTTAGCAGAGAGAACTAGTTTTTGATAGCTCACTAAGGCTGCAATAGCACCGGAGGGTTACGGAGGGGGAGGGTAATGTAATTTTTACAGCAAAGAAATGGGAGGGGGAAGAAAAGAACATCCACAAAATGAGGACATATCCACCTGCAAGACTAAATTCAATTCTGAAGAGAACACTGAGAAATGTGACATTTATATGAAAATCTGAAACTGTTGCCTACATGGTGTGTTATAACAGTGGTAAATATGGTGAAAACCTGGATATGTTTAACAAAGACCAGTTTGATCAGCATCTTTACATATTGCCAAAAGACTATTACATCTGTACTTATACATAACTGGATGCTGTCAAAACAGCTATAAATTTTGCAAATCTAATTGAAAATGATTGTGATCCATGTTACAAAATAGGACTATGATGGATTCCTTTCTTTCGATATTTGAATTTGATATACTGTCTATAGTCCCAAGCACTAATCCCTTAACTATTTAAAGAACTTTGATTCATAGTACTTATTGCTCTAAAGAGAGAAATGAATGCAAGGAACTAATTTATCATACTTATACATATAGCTTTGTCTGATCCAGTGATGTGCTAACCATAAAATCACTGGGCTTTCAGAGAAGCAACCCAAACACTACCCAATGCAGAACTACATTTAAAACGAGAAAATAAGGACCAAAGAGCAGAGCTAAAGCAGTAGATTAAAAATTTATGTTAGAGAGAGGAAATAATGGGAAAGGTCCTGAGGAAAAAGAGAATGGGTTGGACAAAAATACTTTGTACCTTCACTGATCCTCATCCATCTAAGCATTTCCTAAAGGCTACTCTGTATTAGCACTATTTGCAAATGAATTCATTTGTACTTTATTGCAAGTTTATATCACATTCTTTAAGTTAATGCAAAAATCTCCACTCATTTTACTGCTCCTGAATCTGGATCAGAAACAGTAAATTTTAGGTACATGTCAGAGATTTTTCACTGAAAGCAAACTGAATTTATAACATCCTTAAATTTACAAACTTGTAGGAGTGCTCACATTAGAAACCCAATTTTAAGGGTTTCGCTCATCTAATCAAGGAAAGAAAAATACCATTTTCTGTGTGACTTACACTTAATGAATATTTTACTCTGGATTAATTGCAACACTGAATTCAGACCATTCTCTCTGGAGTCACAAAAATCACAGACATGTAATATATTGCCTTGCCCCCTGCACTGACAATTGAAAGGCTACATGACACATGTTCCAGGGGATCTGCAAACTACACTTTGGGAAGCTGCATGTTGGAAGTGGCTTGGTTTGAGTCTCCTGCCATTTTATTTCAAACAGAAATTCTGAACAGTTTCTAGGTGCAGCTGTCATTGCTGTCAGGATTGCTTGAGCCACCACTGTGATAACTTGAACCACCTCCACCACTGCATGATTCACTATGCTGTTTGATCTTGGGAAACCCTGATGCCATGGTATGACTTCAAAGATGCTGCTGTAGCTGTATCTCTGAAAAGCTATAATCTGATGCATCTCTTATATAAAAAGTAGTGAAATTCATTAACTCTTAGATAAGGTAAAGATACCCCTTGCTACATTCAGAAGATGATTTGAGACTTTTTTGACCCAGACACTGGATCAGCATAGTTTTCAGCTTCCCCAGATGTAAGTAGAGTGTAAGCATTGTCTCTATTTTTGGTCTCTAGGTTCACTACTTTAACATAAAATCTCAATCAGAGACTCACTCACTTGTTAGAAGTGGGAATCCATTTGCAGTTATTCCATGCCTGAAATGAGTATAAGATTTTCTCTAAGATTTTCCAGTAGCTTAAGAATACACTCCAATTTTAGCTATTTTAGTTAAGATGCAGACTTGGCAGGGGGAATTTCTAAAAACAATCCTACTTTTAGTCAACACAAGAAATATACAGATCTATGCAAAATAAGAAACAACCGTATGGAATTCCCTGGTTCTCTTTCTTTGCCCAATCTTGGAGAATTATTTGATTTGTACCTTCAGAAATCCTCAAGTACTTTTTCAGTGTTCCTGTACTGGTCAGTGAGAACAGGATATCAAAACCTGTCGGTCTTCTCAACCCACCTTGGTCCACATAGTTTGGTTCCTCCCAAGACTTGCACATTACTATATCTTTGCAAGATGTTGGATCTCACACTTGAAACAAGGGCCAATAAAATCATCTGCAGGATACTGTGTTGACTCTTTACTAGAGTTTATCTTCATTCTTAATTCTATAGTGCATATGGGGTTTGTAAATGGACCTAGTTTGCGGCATTACCATGAGGTAAATTAAGGTGAAAATTCACAGCTTGTTAACTAGCCCCTGGTAATATCTATATGCACATTTTACCATGTAGTAAATGTGAAGTAACTTACCTTATTGTATTGAGGGGCAAGCTATCTCCAACTTGTCTTGGGGTAAAAGTTTTCATGTGGGTAGTTATCCAGAATAGGTAATGTACTATAAATAAATATATAAACTTACCTCCTGGAAGCTATTTGTATAGCAACTGCCTCACTATATAACAGCCTCATTCTGTGGGAAGTATTTTTTCTTTGTCTTTGAGTCACCTACTGCTACAGAAGTATGTAGCTTTAAAGAAGAGATCTACTGGTGGGTATGAGTGGTGTTCTGAACTGACTGTGGCTGATGTTCTTAGGTGTTGATGGGTAAGAATCCTGAATTAGTTAATTTAATTTGAGAAAGACTGGCTGAACCATCAGTTGTGAATAGTCAATGGCAAAAATATGCACTGGGTGCTTAGTCAAATGAAGAAGGGACCATAGGATGCCTTTCAGGTGCAGTGAAAGAAAGTGCTAGGAAGAATGAAAAGCTGAATGAAGACTGGGGTTGATGGTAATTTTCCTATTAATTCTTATTGTTGCATATATCCCTCTTGCTGCAAAAGCATAACTGGATGCAGTCGCAAAACAGGATAAAGAGCTGCATATACTAAAATACACACATACAACAACTAAGCCTGTCTGTAACTGAAGAAGCAGAGAACACTATGAGTAAACAGTTGAAAAATGGTAGCTAAGTGTTGTAGAGACAGTAAAGGAGTTGCTAATGAATGACAAGTGCAAAGAGCACATGCAGAAGTAGCATTTAAGGTTATCATTTGTTACCCTTTACTGAGTACCTCAGGTTTCTCGTTCTATTATTGTTTCAGCAGGATAGTGGTATTCCATCTACTAATACTTTTATGATGGGAGTTGGGAGGAAAAGCTATTCTATACTGTGTAATAAAATATATAAATTTACAGAAATCCTAACAGTGGGAAGGAAGAGCAAAAGGATACTAAATATTTTCTGGAAGAGAAAAGCATAACAGGTATTTTTTGGCTGGACTGTTTTACTTCACATTAATAAAATAAACACAATTAACAAATATGAAGTCTCCAATAAACAGAATAGTTCAGACTTCTGAGATAAGTAGAATCGTATGAAATATGGTGATGTTTTTAATTTAACGTTTGGGGTTAACAATCGTCTCTCTTCAAGGAGTTTTTCTTTTCTAGTTCTGCCTGTTCTCTGGTTCATATTTTGCTTGTTTTTTTTCCCTTGAAAATTTTATTTTTCTTTTGATATTTTGTTCTAATTTTATTTTCTCTTCCCTTCATCTAGCCTCTCCCTTTTTTGATAATATTTTTTTCTGAATTATTTCATTACTCTTTACCGTGTCTCATCAATTACCTCTTCACTATTTTCATCATTTAAAAAAAAATTTATTATGTATTTTCCCATTCTTTTTTTCCACTAGTTTACATACTCTTCTCCATTCTCCTTTTTCTTCTTCCTATCTTTTTTCTATTATCTTACCTCTTATGTTTTTATATTCCTTCCTCTGTGAGCTCCATTCCTATGAGATCATGCATGTATTCATTCATCTATTCTACAGAAGAAGCAAAGGCCCTTCTTTTGCACCATCTTTTGTGAAGAGGTATCATTCAGTACAGCATATGATCATTCTTTTTTCAGGAAAATCCCTACTTGGGGAACCACTGAACATCTTCACCCAGTTCCATAATGCATGTCAATACTGAGGTAAGGGGTGTACTGAAGAAATTGTTCCATTTTTCATGGATGAAAGGGAGAGTCTGATATTTGATGTTTATCACTATCTATGGGGAGCATAAGGTATGGGGAAGGTCTAGAAGAGCCATAATTCCTGAAATTATCAGGAGAGGAAGAAAAGGAACTCTTTTGGCTTTTGGGGGGTTTGAGGGGAAAAGCAGAACTGTGATATCATGCTGTCTTTCTATACCCCCCGTTTGAAATGGCAAGCCAATGCTCCACTGTACCATAAATGATTAGCTAAATCAATATCTAAGCATAATTTTTTTGCTTGCATTATGAAAGACATATAAAGGTCATGAAGACCAAATTTACCCATGTGGTTTGAAAGTCTCAAACAATGAACATGCATTTTTTTCATCTGTCTAATCTCTGTCACCATAATCTATTAGGCTGGGGCATTTGCTTAGTATACTAGCTGTTCTGAATCCAGTTCTTAAGCTTTGAACCATACAAATTGACTTCACAGAGAATGTGAACAGTAACTCAGGGCCCCAACACACATTACAGTTAAGATGTGATTGCCCAATTAATCAGGGCTTAAGTTGTTACCTGGTCACGTGTTGATGCAATTAATGATGAGATAAAACAAAGAATAAGCCACAAAGTTATTATACAAAAATATATAATAACTTTGTGGTTGTTTGCTATCACAACATTAATTGAATGTGCAGCCAGGCTGGGACCCCTAGCCCAGGGTGCACCCTTGCAACTGGGAGCCTCTTCCGTTGATCAGAAGCACATCATAAGCCAACATGGCTAGGAGCCTTGATTAGCTGATGAGGCTCCCAGCCACAGAAGTGCATGGTACATCCTGGCAGCTGGGAAGCTCATTAGATGATGGCTCCCAACTGTTGGGGTGCTTGATTCAATTGACAGGGCTCCAAGCCATGGAAGTCTGCAACTTGGTGGTGCAGGGGAAGCCCAGGATCATGATCCCTGGTTCCCCCTCCCCTAGCAATAAGATACGATAGTATCTGATGCTTGATCCCACAATAATGCCTCCTGCCATACATGTGTCATGGTAGAAAGGCCCATTGTAAGGACTGCACATCAGAACCCATGGTGCCTTTGCTTGCATGTCTTCCAGGTGCCACAGGCTTGGGGATTCCACTTCTGGTACTCAGCGCCTAAAAGTTAGGTCTAGTGACGTTGAGTGTTGCTATACATAAGCCCTTTGTGGTTCTGGGCAAAAATTACTTGCTTAAAGGAAACACATAACAGAGCTAGGAAACAAATCTAGATTGTGTAAGTCTCTGTTCAATGCCTGAACCATATATAGAGACACTTAAATATTCTGGAATCATTCAAAGTTAAATAAAGATAAATGGTGTTATTAAAATGAAGGATTTAAAAAATAAAATAAACATTTTTTATGGTTCCAACTCAGAATAATTTCCTGTTTTGTTTGGCAAGGCATTTCAAAATCTAAGCATTTCATTACAAATTAAACTGATTTTTTAAAGTTATGGAATTTAATGTGGAACAGAAACTCCAGTTCCTAATCAGCTTTACTCTTAATACTGCCTTCAGGTAGATGTGTATGAGTTTAAAAAGGCCTAACTGATTTAGGACTCCAACTCATTGACTTTGAATGAGACTTGGACTTATCAGTTCATAAGTCCCATGAAAATGTGATTTAAAGGCCCTTGACATTTTTTCCCCAGATCTTTAATTCAGTACCCTACTTCAGTTTAAACAAGAAAGAAAGTATACACACACAAATCTAAAGCATAGATACATAACAGGATAGATAGCTACCTCACACTCAGTATCCTATTATCTAATCATTATGACACATTCTAAGTTGTTAATGTATCCTCTTATCCAAGGCCCTCTAAAGTCAATAGAGAGATTTATATTTGTTTGAATGGGCATATTTATGATAGAAGACACGTATCATGGGCTAAGTTGCATGAAAAAACTTTTTAATTAGCACTTTGACATAAATTCTGAATAAAAAACTAACTAGCTAAATAATTTACACTGAAGAAATGTAATAAGGCCTATGTCAAGGCATAATGCTCTTGACAATGCCAGGCCATGTTGACATGAGATGCTGACTGTGCAAAAGCTCATTACTACTGTACAGTAGCTCATTACTCCTGCACAGTAGCATTGTGTGGCATGAAGTGTAACATGGTGCTACTGTGCAGTAGTAGCAAGCTACTGCATAGTAGTAATGAGCTATTGGGCAGTCTGCATCACCAAAAAGCCATTCAGGGATGCTACTATGCAGGAACTCTGGAACTGTATAGTCATTTAGTACTTGTCTGCAAGTACTAAATGACTGCACAGTAACAACTGCACAGAGTCTCGTGTAGATGCAGCCACTGTGTAGCATTATAAAACATAATGTGGGGCACACATTATCCTTGCATATTGTGCATAAAGAACAGGAAGATAACACAAGCAGGGGAAAACCTTGAATGTGGAATTAAATCTATGAGCTATATGACTTTGAACCATTGTTTTAGAAGTTAAGGAAAGAAAATGTTGTTGCTGTACTTCAGGATTTGGTGTTAATACTAACTTAGAGAAAAAGCATTAATTCAGAAACAAAGGACAAAAGACTAAATCAGTCTTAAAATTCAGATAGATCAAGTGATCTCTAGAGTATCTTGGAAACATGTATTCCAGCTGATATAAACAAATTAGTGATTTGAGGATTGGGAGTTTTATAAGTCTATTCTGAGGAGCTTATCTGATGATAATTCCCATCCTCCTCACCTCTCCAAAAAGCATCTAGAGTATGGAAACAGTCTGATTCTCTCCTTGGCTGGCTGGATAGCCACAGTTACGGTTAGATTTTATACTGTGCACAAGTCATAATACAGACTTTGAGGGATGGAGCTGCACTGCCCTTTGGAGAGTAGTCAGAGGAACTGTCCCTGCAGAACCACAATCTGAAGGCTACTTTGTATTTGGGACGTTCACTCCATATACCATACATTAAAATTCTACTGACCCATCATTCAGTACACTGGTGCTGTTTTGTGGGACGTATTTCAAAGGAAAGGACTTTGACTGTTTCCTAATCTTTCATATTATCCTTAAGAGAAGGAAAAAAAGGCAAAATCACCTCTTACAGGGACTTCCAGTTTGTTCAGAATTTTCATGGACTGTACAAGAAAGAAGGAATTTTTTTGAATGAGAGTCTCCTGTTTATGCATGCCTGAAGAAAGAAATTAACCACCGCCTTCCTGTTAAAATTAGTCTCATTCCTATTATAGCTTTCCTTCTTGACTAAATCCCTGGGAACAACCCGGATAAGATGCTTCAAGTAGCTTAATTGACTTGATATGATGCATTATGTGATTATATCATATCTGGCCACCCCTAACTATATTTATGTGAAGAAAAAAGCATGCAGTATCCATTCTGCACAGAGAATGCCCTACACCTCAGGATCAGCTTTTTGTGAATCCAGTCATATCTCTTGCCATCAGATGACAAAGACTTTAATCCAAAAAAGATTAATGTATCATTTTAAAAGATGGGAGACATGAGAAATGGCCTCATTTCAAAACTATTTGGTAACCATTTGAAATTCTGAAAAGATTAAAATAATAAAAAAGCTCATGGAAACATGCTTTTTACAGTTTAGGTATTACATACTGCAGAATAATAAGGAAGCTCTGAGCTAAAATGCCTGAAGTGCTAAAAATTACATTAATAATCAGATGAAGAAAATAAATTTAACACATATATTAAACTTAAAACTGCAGTCTACATAACAGAAAATCTATAGGAAAATGGAATGGCAAAGGAGATGTAAAAATTGTATTACAAGAATTGGAAGGGAACTAGAGGAGTAGGAACCTTCTCATGTATGTTCAGTTTATTTGTCGATGTAAAATGTTAAAACCTTGGAAAGGAACTGTTCCAGAATCAAGAGTTCCAATGGTTTAAGAAGAACCATTTATTAAAACATTATTTTGACACTTCAGCCCAAATGCTTTGATAAATTGTATTAATTGGAAACTGATAGATAGCTGCAGTCCAAGTAAGGGGACTGTTTGGTACATCTATTTTTCATTCAGTCATAATGGAAAGTCAAAGTCAAAGATCTGCCCAAGCCTAGAAGCCCAACAGGCCAAAAATACCATAGAATCATAGAAGTAGGTCGGAAGGGACCTTATAGATCTTCAAGTCCGACCAGGGTAGGAGAAAAAAAAAACTGGGCTCAAATGATCCCAGCTAGGTAGGCATGAAGCCTCCTCTTAAAGACCCCCAGGGTAGGAGCCAGCACCACTTCCCTTGGAAGTTGTTTCCAGATCCTAGCTGCCCTAACCGTGAAGTAGTTCTTACGGATGTCTAATCTAAACCTACCCTCCAATAACTTGTGGCCATTATTCCTTCTTATGTCAGGGGCTGCTAGGGGAAACAAGGTCTCTCCCAAACCCTTCTGGTTCCCCCTAGTGAGTTTATAGACAGTCACCAGGTCCCCCCTCAGCCTTCTCTTGTGAAGGCTGAACAGGTTCAGGTCCTGCAGTCTCTCATTGTAGGGTCTGCCCTGTAGTCCCCAGATCATGAGAGTGGCCCTCCTCTGGACCCTCTCAATGTTGTCCACATCCCTCCTGAAGTGGGGCGCACAGAACTGGATGCAGTACTCCAGCTGCGGCCTGACCAGTGTTGCATAGTGGGGGAGGATCACCTCCTTGGCCCTGTGGAGAGATGCACCTGTGGATGCATGACAAGGTGCAGTTAGCGCTGCCAACTGTGACCTCACATTGTCAGCCCATGTTCAGCTTGGAGTCAATTCTGTAGCCAACAGCACACAAAGAAGCAGTGTAATATACAGCTCCCTTTGATTCCTTAGCCAGAATGACCAGGGTTTAGATTGTCCTGATGGCATTTAAGATGATCTAAATGGCTGTGTGCGGGAGCATTCACTAGTTTCCCTAACAATGGCATGCCTGATTTAAAGTTAATTCTCATCAAACAGGATCTAACTTTAGATTGTCATGAGTTAATTGAACCAAAAATGGGTTAACCCAAACTAATGAACACTTTCACATGTTCCCAACACAATCCCAAGGCTGGAAAAGCCTAGCCACTCTCCACCATCCCAGGGCTATGCTATTTTTACCCCTGACACTAACCAAACTCCTTCTCCCTTCCCTTATCAGCTACTCATGCCAGACAGGGCAGCCCCTCCAGAGACCCACCAAGCCTTCCCTAGACCCACCAGCCTCCTTTCCCACAAATCACTTGTCTCCAGCTGCCCACAACTACTCCTGGGAAGCAGGGAACACTTGAATGTGGCAATCCCAATTTAGGTTTAGGCAGCTTAAACTAAGCAGTGTAAAACTGAGCTGCCTAAACCAAAGCTAGGTACCACAGAAGCTTGTTTGCTTGTTTGCATCTATAGGTACTCTTAGCTTGTCTTAGCTACTCTGTCACAAAACCCTCATCATACCTGGAAAAAACCCTGAAATCATATTTAAAAAGTAATGGGCCTGATCTACTACTAACCACTCAAGGGACAATTCTGCCACCACTGATATTTGGCCCTCTATTCTGTATTCCAACAAATTTACATGTATCACAGTATAATATTTGGCTCATTTTGTATGTATTATACATAGAAAGTGACTAAAAGAAGCCTTGGAAACCCTTTAAAGACTATCACCATATTATTGCTTGGTGCTATTGTTTATATCAGATCATTATCTTTTAAGTGCATATGGAAATTTGCAAATGATAATTAAAGCACTTGCTTTCAAATGCAAAGCTATTGCTTATTGACCTTTTTGGATAATGGGTTTTTGATCCTCCCCCATATGGCAGCATAATGACTCACACTAGGTTATAACTGTATTACTATTGTACCAGCAAAGAGATTATTAATGATGATTAACTTTACTTCTGACACCAGGCCCTAAATTGTATTTTGCTTAAAGGTATTTTACGTTATATGTATGTAAATAAATGTAGTGTGTACAAAGCATTTTTTCAACTTACAGGGATTTTAAATCTTATTCCACCTTCACAGCTACACTTGTCCTTCTGAGCATGCTCATAAAGGATGGACCATGGCAGCTTATGCTCTGTGACAATCCTATTCTCTCATAGGTAGGTGCATAAACACATAATTCTGAAACATTGCCTGGGGCCACAATAGATGTTTCTAAGCATTTCTAAATATGATCAGAAAGACAAGTCACAGACTAGCCACAGATAAAAATAAGATCTAAAATCAACATATATGACAAACATTCTCCTTACATAGTTGCATTCAGATGCACAGTAACACTTGCATACTATTAAATGAGACAAGACATAAAAAGCAAATTTCGACACACTCAAGGAACTGATGGACACAATCCCCTGGGATGCCAGTCTGAGGGGGAAAGGAGTCCAGAAAAGCTGGTTGTACTTTAAAGAAACTTTACTAAGGGTGCAGAAATGTACCAATCTGATGCACAGGAAGCCTAGCAAGTATGGGAGAAGACCAGCATGGCTTAGCAGGGAACTCTTAAAACTAAAACACAAAAAGGAAGCTTACAAGAAGCAGAAACTTAGACAAACAACTAGGAAGGAGTATAAGAGTATTCCTTGAGCATGCAGGGATGAAATCAGGAAAATGAAAGTACAGTTGGAGTTGCAGCTAACAAGGGGTGTGAAGGGTGACAAGAAGGGTTTTTACAAGAATGTCAGTAACAAGCTAAGGAAGTACAGGTTAGAGGAATGGACTGCAAGGTGGATAGAAAACTGGCTGGATTGTCAGGCTCAAAGGGTAATAATCAATGATTCAATGCCTAGCTGGCAGCCGGTCTCAAGTGGAATGGCTTGGGGATCAGTGCTGGGCTGATTTTGTTCAGTACCTCCATCAACAACCTGGAATATGGGATGGTGGGCATCCTCAACAAGTTTGAAGATGACACAAATCTAGAGGGAGCAGTACATAGACTGGAGAGTAGGGCTAAGATTCAGAGAGTCCTTGACAAATTGGAGGGTTGAACTGAAATAAATCTCATGAAGCTCAGTAAGGACAAATGCATTTATGATAGAACAATATCATGTGTCAGTACAGTCTGCAGACTGAATAGCTAAGCATTAGCTCTGTAGGAAAGACCTGGGGTGGTTACAGTAGGCAATAAACTATGTATGAGCCAACACTGTGCCCTTGTTGCCAAGAAGCATACTGGACTGCATTTAGTAGAAGATTTTTCTCCTCTATTCAGTACTGGTGAACTCACATCTGGGGTACTTTGTCCAGTTTTGGTCCCCCCACTACAGAAAGGATATGGACAAATTGGAAAGAATCCAGGGGAGGGCAACAAACATGTTTAAGTGGCTGGGGCACATGACTTCTGAGGAGCGGCTGAGGGAGCTGGTCTTATTTAATCTAGATGACAGAAGACGGCTTATTTTGTCTGGAGAAGACAAGACTGAGAGGGGATTTAATAATTAACTTTACTTCAACAAGGCAAAGGTTGCTTACAAGGCAGATGGAGCTAGACTGCTTTCAGTAGTGGCAGATAACAGAACAAAGAACAATGGTCTCAAGTTTCAGCAAGGGAAAAACTTCCATACTAGGAGGATAGCAACAGGAAACAAGATTTCCAGGAAGGTTGTGGAATCTCCATCCTTATAGGTTTTTGAGACCCGGGTAGACAAAGCCTTGGCTGGCATGATGTAGTTGGGAATGGTCTGGCTTTGAGCAGGGGCTTGGATTTCTCAGCCGGTGGGTTGCAACCCAAAAGTGGGTCACCAGAATATGTGTAAGTGTCATTTAAAAATGGATCAACAAACTTTAAAATGGATTCTCCTTTGAAGATGAAAAATGTGGGAAACCATAGGTTTTCCCTTGCAGGCTAGCAAAATCACAGCCTGCAAGGGGCTGCTTGAGGCTCCCCATGGCCCAACACACCCCTTTCCCCACATACCTACACCTGCCCCACACACTGGGGGCTGAGCCTTGGGGGCAGAGGGCAGTGGGTCAGGAGTGAGGGGCACTGGTAGGGCCAGGAGGCTGTTTTCTACTTTACTGGGGTGGGACTGGCCATAATTGTTTACAAATGGGTCCTGGTACAAAAAAGTTTGAGAACTACTAAATTAGATGACCTGCTGAGATCCCTTCCAATCCTAATTTCCTATGCTTCTCTCCCTAAGAAAAGAAAATTTAAGCCATTTTGTTTTAGCTCTTTACATAGGTGTGCAATGGTTTTGTATAGAGTTAAGGTATTAGAGCTTTTGCTGCTGCTGCTGTTTGTTTGTCTGTCCTTTTAGATAAAAATATTAACTGTGAAGAATAAATATTTACTAGAAAAAAATTCATAGGCAGAGTGCAGCAGAGTTCAGATGGAAGGCACAGGGTCTTTTTTTATTTTGTTTTCTTTTTTTTCCCCAATGCCATACCCATCCTTTTTTACCCACATCTAGGGAAATCACCCTTTCAAAGGATAAGACACTAAATCTCTAAATCTCCATATTTACTCAAGTCCTGTGTGTCTTCAGGGTAGAAGCTGCCAAGTCTATAGATTTGCAGTGTTTTTATGATAATGATTTCCTCGAAGGGATAACTCAAGATGAAAAGGTAAATTAATTTATCCTCTTCTATCCACTAGCTAAAGTTTAGACTATACTCTAAAAGCTGAATGCAGTGCACATATGTTGTATAATTCATTGCCAGTAATTAAAATTTAAATTCAAACTATAGAGAACTGGGCTGTTTGAACTGGGCCAAGAAAGACTGGGTGCATTGCAAAAAGGGGGTCTTCTGATCCTTTAGGACAGGGCTATCCAACTTCTAAGTGGCTTGGGGATAAATACCCTGTAGACCGTACCAGGGTGGGTCATAAACCATCTAGGCCACATACCATGTAGAGGGTCCCCACTCCAAGTCTGCACCATACACTGTAACCCCACCCACTGCATCACATGCTTGTTCCCTTCCCACAGCTGCTGCATCACATGCCTGCCTGGCCCCAGACTCACCTTCAGTTCCTTCAGCTACACCAAGCTGCACTTTCTTGTTCCTAGAAGATGGGGAACCCAGAGACTGGCTGCTCTTGTGGCAAGAGCTAAAGGGGTAGAGGAGAAATTCCCAGAAGCCCCGACAAGAAGGTCAAAGGCAAAAACTGCTTTCTAACCTGCTGAGCTGATGAGGAGCTGCATTCTTTGAGGTTAGGGCTAAGCTGCAGGGGTATGGTAAAATTATCACTGTGACAGTGTCTTGTTTATTCTTATATCTTTGTCACAACAAATGCAAATGGTTACTAATTCCTTATACTTGCCCTTGTTCTTATAATAATTTTTTGGTATCTTTTATAACTTATTGTCAAAGTTAAGTGTGACTTCAGAGTATTTGATCTTACAGACAGGTCTCTTCTATGGAAGGGGTGCAGGAGGAGATCTTTAATTTCTGAATGCATGATCCAACAAGGGTGTGATGCTTCTAGCTGGCAACTTTCCTTCTGCTATGAGCTGGTAAAAGCTAGATGAGGCAGGGAAAGTGGAGGTCCATTTGCCTTTGTAGCATCCCTGTCTGTTCATAGTGGTCAAGCAGAAAACAGCAAAGAAGGTTTGAGGGCTGAATGGCACCCCTGAAAGTGTGAGAACACTCTGGGAATGCTTATCAAATGCATATTTGAATAAATCCAAGGTCAGGGTCTGTCACAGTAATAACGATGCTTTTGGATGAACTACTGCTGAGCACAGAGCTCCGCCCCTCTATTGTATTAGTTGTATTTTTTCCTTTAATTTAATTGTGGGTAATAAATATATTTTGATTTGTAGGATGGGGGATTTTTATGATGGTTTGGGATTAGCTGACTATGCTATTGTTAAGTTTGATTTTAGTTCTATGTTATACAATGCATTCAGTAAGCCCTTATGTTTTAAATATTATGGAAAAATGCATATAGGTGCTAGAAACAGTCATAAATAATGGTTAATGGTTGCATTGCAACATCACTGAACCAATGCTTCAGGTTACTAAATTAATGTGTATAATTTCTCACTGAATATAGTTACAGGTATATAATCCCATTTTAAATGGATTAAACTTGGTTGGTTTTGATGTGTCCTCAACTAGTAGAATCTGGTTTACCCCTTTTTGTTTTGTTGATCTATTCTGTGCTGTTATTCTGAACACTGCAGTATTTGAGTACTTTCTACCAATGCAAAATGGAAAATTGTAAGCTAGTAAGAAACAAGCTAAAGACAAAGAGATGATAAGTGAGTAGTCAGTGATGAGAAGATATATTTTACCATCTATCTTAAGATGTTGTTACAGGTTGCAATTCATACATGCCAACTCAAAGGAATGTCAGATTGTACTAAAGTTGCATGTACTTTAAGCTTTTGCACTTTAAGGGTTAATACTTTTTGGGTGTGTCTACATGAGATACAACTGCACAATCATTGTTGTGCATTTATTTACTACTTGCGTTAGCAAGTACTAAATACATGTGCAGTAACTTGAGGTACAGCATAGTAGGACTGGCAAATGCCTTTGAGGTGACGTTACTGGGCAGTAGCTTAATAATACTACACAGTAGTATATTAGCACTGTCCATGCTGTGATATGCTACTATGCAGTATTTTTCAGCTATTGTAAAGTCAACATCTTGTGTAGACGTGTCCTCTCTAACATGAACAGCTCTGATTTGCCACTAGAGGGCTGGCAGCAAGGGGCATTCAGATGTCAAGTCTGCCCTTCAGGTGCCTGGCTCTCTGGGTCTCCAGTGGCTCCCTGCTTACTCCCTCTCCCCTGCAGCTCCCTACTCACCTGCCCAGGTTTCTGTTAGTCCAGGGCAGTAGAGTTCTGTATGACAGATTGTTCACGTGGAGGGACCTGAAAGAGGTGCATCCTTGGATACCAGAGGATCACAAATTGCTAGTACTGGCCCCACGGAGCAAATTAACGTTATTGCAACATGATTTGCCTTATACCAGGTGTAAATAATTCTCACCTAAAGAAGGAGCATCTTTGAGATGCCTAGAAGGCACTTAGCTCATCTTTTTCTGCATTAATGCATGGACACTCTTGTCTTAAGAGTACTTAACATGTGGAAAGGCAAAGTCTAACAACCCCCTTGTTATGTTCAATTATTATAGTTCAGTATAAGCTCATTATAAGGAACCTTGTTAACTCCCCACTCCCTTAAACAAACCCAGCATCAGGAACCACTTTTTTCCTTATTGCATTATAGTGAACACCTTCTTTTAAACCATTTTTCTCCCTGTCCTGTAGTGGAATTTGTCACAATACAGCTGCACTGTATTTGAACACCTTGCACTTTTTCAGTGTGCTTATTCTCACGATGTTCCTGTGAGCTAGAAATGCACTTTTATTTCCACTGTACTGATAATGGCAGTATAGAAATACGAAGTGACTTGTGCAAAAACAAACAGAAAATGGAACCCAAGTCCCTCAGTGCCAGGTTAGCACTATCAGCATGGGGATCATCCTTCCCAGGTGATTCTTTCCATCTGTCAAAGAATGTAAAAAATACAACCATTCTGGTTTGATAGCATTTTATGCCCACTTTGCATATCTTTAAATGACTGCACAGGTGTGAGACAGTGAACACATAGGCCCCTCAGGATCCATTGTAGAGCACTTTGGAATTCTTTGAGTATGATAAGAGCTATATAAACCAGAGTCCTATTCTGTCGTTTCTTACTGTTTAAATCTCAAGAGCTACAATTTAAATATATTTCCTCCACTAAAATCACAAAGTACAACATCAGCAATTGGCAGGGAGCTTCTAGTCCATAGCATGCCAGGCAATCAGGTCATTCCTTGGAGAGCAATCCAGGGTATTATGCTATGACTTTTTAACAGTGGCTAACATTTGCAGAGAGTTTGCTAAAGTATTTCAGTGGATTTTTGCTGGTACTATGTATAGCAGTGCACAAAAAAGCTAACAAAATCAGAGAAACAGGAGGAAAAAGCTTGGTAACAGTAATAGTAATAAAACTTGTGACAAGTCAGATTTCTGCAAGTCTCAGTATGTGAAACAACATTGACAATAATGGGATACCAGAGTCCATAAAATTAGTCAGGATCCAAAGGTATAAACATCAACAATTTGCATAACAGCTTTGCTTTAAAGATTTAACACTATGTACCAAATGAAGAAAAAAGGCACCACCATAACAGTAACACTTTAATATAGGTATCCATTATCTAATGCTTATATAATGGGAACCAAATGAGCTCATTATTATCGGTGCTATTATACTGAATACCAAATGAACTCATCATAGAAGTACGCTTGCTTTAAAAACTATTACCATACCATCAGTGACAAGAAAAAAATGCACACAAACTTCCTTAGATGACTAATTTGATTCCATTGTTAACTGCTAATGTATTATTAATCAACAGTCCATTATACTTTTAGATAGCACTTAGTTTATTTGTAATTTTTTTGTACACAGTTCATTTCTGTAATCTCTTACTATATCGCAGTTTATTCTATGTAAACAGTGCTGGATCAGGCAGATATAGACCTACAGTAAATGGAAATATGGTGTGTTTGTGTATTATTCAAATTTGTTCTGTTTTGCAAAACCAGGAGAAGTACAGAAAGGTTGATGAGATCCAAAGTAAACTATAGAACAATACTATGAGAACAGTCTATGAAAATTAAAAAGTGCTGAGGTCTACAGCTTAGATGGCGCTATCTGAACATCAAAACAGTTTTGAATGTACTCAGCTTATCCATTCAATTTTCATTGTTTGAAGTCAGTTGCAGCAAGGGTAATGCAATTTCCTTGCAGCATAAATCTATTTGAGCTGTTATTTGGATTAGTTAGGTCACATACATCAAATGCTCAGAGCACATTCAGGGGTGAGACAGACCCCTGAAAATTGGTAAGCAGTCAAAAGGCATCATGAACCACCAGAACAATGCAAAATATTATAACTCCAATATATTGAGGTGAAAGGGTTCTTCAGTGGGAAGAGGAATACTTATAAAAGAGAACATCTAGAAATTGCAGGCGACAGTGTGAGTCTTACAGATAGCTGAAGCCAAAATACTAGTGAGGGGAGTCTGATCAATGGTGCTGGCCCTTCACAGAGGTAATCACTGATAGCACCTCATTAGTTACTCCACATACTTGTGAATAAAGTCTGCCCACTTAAATTCCCTTAGTAAATGAGAACCTGCTTGGGCATCATTTAGTTATGCCACAAGTCATTAGGTCTACCTAGCAACATGAAAGATTGCTGAAATTTTATATTATTGGCTTTCCTAATAGTCTCTCTCACCAATATCAATTTAGTTTACACTTCCAGAATTCCCACGGATCATTTCTTCACTGTAAAAGACATATCTTATGATGAATGTTGTATAATTCTTATACCATTCAGAGCCAACAGGAACATTTGCTCATTCTGTGGATATTCATCCTTTAAAGTCCACATGGATACTGGTGACATCTCAAAGCCTTGATTTCTATATAATTTTATACAAAAATGTATTCTGTAAATAACAGTTTTCATATTCAAAGTTCTATATTTTTCAACAAAATCATGATAGAGAAGATCTGATTCAAGCTTATTTATTTTTCTTAACCATTAAGATATTGTAAAATATAAAAGAGTGTGTGTACAATATTGTACAGTAGATATGGTCTAAACCTGTCTGCAGTTAGTTTACACTGTTGGAAAATAATCTTGGGGTGTTTCATGGACAGAACTTGAAAGTTGGGATTCCTGGAAAGGAGAGACTGATCTCTGCTTTGTTCCTTAGCACTATATGCAGTGATTACTAAAACTGGTAAGAAAATTGTTTTCCCCCTTCACAAAATTTGGATGAAAATGTTGATAGAAAAACAATGAAATTTTCAGGGGAAAATCCAACATTTTTTCCTAAAACTCCATTGAAAGGTATAGTTAAATAACAATTTCCACTTTAAAATAATGCTAAATCAAATGATCTTCTCATAGATCCTCCCAGTCAGAGGTCAGCAGTTGTGGTCAGCATTGAGATAGGCATATTAAAGAAGCCAACCTGCAGCTCTGGAATTGGTGTCATTGTGCCAATTTCGGCTTCTTCAGTCACGATCCACACTTCCATGACAGAGACATGCTGGGATGTGATGGCCTCCATCCTTCTTCAAAAGGTAAGAGTCTGTTCTCCTACAGGTTGGCTGATCTCCTACACAGAGATTTGAACTGGGTTCATCGGGGGACAGGGATGCAGAAGACAGAGATAACCTAGGAACAACGAATCACAGTTCATGCACTGGAGAAGTCCACGTAAGTACTGCAGGGCCTGATAGACATCAGGACCAGGGGATATAAAGGGCACCAACTGGGGGGCTTAAGTGTCTCTATAATGATGCTAGGACCATGGGAAACAAGCAGGAGGAACTCACATTCCTGCTTGCAAGCAAAGGTTTGATCTGGTTGGTTTAACTAAAACCTGCTCAGACCCTACTCATTATTGAGCAGTAGGCATTGAGGGCTATGGGCTGTATAAACATGATAGAAAGGGGAAAATGAGGCAGGGGCACTGCTCTAAATGTTAAGGAGCAATATATGTCTTCAGGGTTCAAGATGGGATCAGAAGAGGGGCAAATTGAGGCACTATGGGTCAGAATACATGGGAGTTGGGCTAAAAGGAATTTGGTAGTGGGAGTCTATTACAGACCTCTGAACCAGGAGGATGACCTACACCTGGAATTCACAAGGCAGCTCTCAGAAGCAGTTTGCTTAAGAGGTATGGTTGTCATGGGTGACCTTACTACCCAGACATCTTTTGGGAGGAGCAGTCAGCGAGATCTGACCATGTAAGTTCCTAACCTGCATGCAGGACCTTCACCTAATCCAGGAAGTATATAGTCCCACTAAGGGGAATACCTTACTGGATTTAGTGTTTGCTACAGGGGATGCCCTGGTGAGGGATCTGCAGATACAGAATAACCTAGGAGATGGTTACCACTAATTGTTATAATTCACTATCCATGATAAGGTGGGAAAGATAACCAGTAGGGCAGAAGTACTAGACTTCAGAAAGGCTAACTTCAATGAGTTCAGAAGGTTAGTAAGTGACATGCTGAAACACAAGTGGCTAGGAGAGATAGGAATCGAGGAAGGGTGGTTGTTCCTCAAGAAAACGATCCTTTGGGCACAGAAGGGGACAACCCGTTTGCTCATAAAGCGGGGCAAAGGAGCCATGAAACCCTCTTGGCTGAACAGGGAAATCCAGGAAAGCCTATGGATGAAAAAAAAGTCATGCAGACTGTGGAAGCAGTGGGTTGCCACCAAGGAGGAATATATCTACTTGGCGCGCACTTGCAGGGAATCAGTTAGAAAAGCCAGAGCAGCAATGGAACTCAGGCTGGCAACAAAAATTAAGGACAACAAAAAGTCCTTTTTCAGGTATATAGGGAACAAAAAGAAGGTGTATGGTAACATAGGACCCCTACAGGACAGGCTGGGACAGTTAGTAATGAATAGGAGGGACAAGGCTGAGCTCTTCAGTGAGTTTTTTGCATCAATATTCCTGAATATGCCAAAGACATATTTCCTTATTTGACCATAGACAGGCACAGCAGAGATACCATCCCACCAATGGTTAGCACTGACCTAGTGAAGGGACACTTGGAGTGGCTCGATGTGTTCAATTCAGCAGGTCCAGATGATCTTCACCCAAGGGTACTGAAAAAATTAACCACTGTCATAAAAGAACTACTGGCAAGACTGTTTGAGCACTCATGGCACTCAGGACAAGTCCCAGAGGACTGAAAAAGGGCCAACGTGGTCCCTATTTTCAAAAAGGAAGGAAGGAGGATCTGGGCAACTATAGACTGCTCAGCCTCACCTCTATCTTTGGGAAAATCTTTGAAAAAATTGTTAAGAATTACATTTGTGGAAGTCCATCAGGAAAAATAATGCTGAAGAGCAACCAGCATGGATTAATAGCAGGTAGATCCTGCCTGACAAACCTTGTTTCTTTTTATGACCAGGTCACAAAATGCTTAGGAGTTGAGGCGGATGTCATATACTTGGATTAAAAAAAAAAAACTTTTGATTATGGTGTCACATCCCATTCTAATGAAAAAAAAAAACCTAAGTGGCTATAATTTAGATAATTAAACAGTCGGGTGGGTGGTGAATTGGCTAATGGTAAACACCCAGAGAGTGGTGGTGGAGGGGTCAGCATTGACCTGGAAAAGTGTAGGAAGTGGGGTCCCCCAAGGCTCAGTCCTTGGACCAGTGCTTTTCAATATCTTCATCAGTGACTTGGAGGAGGGTGTGGAGATCACACTGCCCATGTTCGCTCATGACACCAAATTATGGGGCAAAGTAAACATACCAGAGGGTTGGTAATGGATACAGGAGGATTTGGACAGGCTGGGAAAGTGGCAAGAACCAAACAGGAAACAGTTTAACAAGGATAAGTGCAAGGGAGGAGGAATCACCAACACACTTATAGATTGAGAGATGACTTTCTAAGCAGCACAGCAGCAGAGAGGGATCTCAGAGTCATAGTTGACTCCAAGATGAACATGAGTTGACAATGTGATGAAGTGATCAATAGAGCTAATTGCACTTTATCGTGCATTCATTGTCATCATCAGCAGCAGCAGCAGCAGTCCCTCAGAGTCAAGGATGATGTCTGCCAGGCTTCATGGGTCCTCAGGTGACTGAGGAGCCCAATTCTCAATACACACATTCTTTGGCAATGGGAGCATGTTGTTGCACGGGGGAATGGGATTCACAGTCCTGGGTTACTCTCCTTCTCCTTCCTCTGCCACCGCAGTTCCACCTCAGTATCAAGTCATTGGGCCTCAAAGTATTGTGCACCTTGGTGGACCAGGTGGTGCCACACTGAAGTCAAAAGCTTGCTCCTCCCAGCCATTGGTGGCAATGCCTCCATGCTTGAAGGCAACCTTGAGTTGCAACCTCCTTCAGCTGCCCTTTGAGCTGTTGCCCTGAGGGGTCAGGCCAGCGCTCAGGATCTCAATATTGCACTGTTAGATGGGAGGGCATGATGTACAATTGCACATGCATGCATAAAAATCAATTAAGCACACACTCAGTAGGTGCATACACCCCTATTAGGCATACACACCCACACTATGAGCTCAGGCACATACTCTATAGGCTCCAAAAGTTAGACACAGATCACTAATTTGTAGATCATGCACACAATGCCATATATATACACACACACACGCACACACACACATACACATTCTCACACTAGCAACTCAGATACACGCACGTTCAAAATAATTAGTTTAGTTTCACGAACACTACACACACCAAATTTAGACAGAATCAGTTACCAGTTACCAACACCTGTATATTCAATATACATACGTGGATTACTAATTCATATACCACACACACAATGATATCTATATATGTATTCACTAATTTACACACATACCACCCACCTATACATACACACAAGTGAGTTCCTAAGTTGGGTGTTGTGATACGTATGTACGTATGTATGTATGTATGTGCTTGGTGTACTTGGGATACCTGGGGAAAGGTTAAGGTAAGAAAGTAGAAGTGTAGGGAGTTAAAGTTACCAAGACCAGGATTAGAACTGGTAGACTACAGGGGCCTGGGCTCAAGAACTGAGGCTCAGGGGTACCTTCAGGTTAATTGATCTTAATTGATTAAAAGACAATGCCCAAAGCCTGCAGAACAGGCAAGCAATGCCAGCCCAGCTATGGGGGAGCTGAAAAGGTAGGTAGGGAAAGGGGAAAATGGGACTAAGGGGAAGTGTGGGTGTTAAAGAGGGGTTCTGGGTGTGGGGAGCCAGAGGATGGCTCTGGGGCAGCAAGAGAAGTTGTAGAGAGTAGCAGTAGGTGCTGGAAGCTGGAGAGAACTGCAGGACAGCTAGTAGGAGCTGGGAAGCTGCTGGGTGGTGGTGGGGAGACTGAAAACAGAGAGACAGGCAGCAGAAAATCACAGGAAAAGCAGCAGGGACAGCAGGAAAGCAAGGAGAGGCTGAGAGGTGGCAGAAAAGGGGAGACGGAATTGGGAGGAGATCAGGAAACTAGCAGAGAGGGTGGGAACTGGAGCTGAGAGAGAAAGAATGAGGCTGCAATTTAAGATAGGGAAGGTACTGGAATTCAGTAAAACATGACCCAACTTGAGGTTGCAAATGACAGTGGTTTTATTGAACGGGGAGATGGTGACACAATGCCAAATTGCTTCCCTTGCATCCGCCCACCAACCCACACACACACACACACAATGGCAACAGGAGTTAGACAGGCTTGGTGCAGGGTCTGAAGTCCAGGAGGAGAGAGAGAGAAAAAGAGAGAGAGAGAGTCCAAATTGTAGGAGGAGGTGTGCAGGTAATATCTACCTATTCAGGCTGGAAAGGGGTCCTTGTCCAGTAGGTGTTGTCCAGTGGGGGGTCACCGGCAGGGCCTCTGGATGGTGGGATAGGTGTTGTGGGATGGTGCTGGTCCAGATGGGGAGGGCATCCCACTGGGTCTGTCTTCACTGCCCCTTTTTAGAGGGGCAGACCTTGTGTGACCCTAGTGACAGGAGGCATGCCCAGGCAAGGGTCAGCCTGTGGCATACTGAGCAAGTGTGCTCCATGCAGGGATGTGCAGTTTCGAGTGTCTGTAATGGTGTGGTACAATGGTAGAGATGCTGTTTCTGCAGGGTCCTTTGTCTTTCAAATGCTGGGTTCTTGTCTCTGTTCCTGGGTGAGGTCTGTGGTTCCTGGATGAATCAATGCGAGGTGATGGCCCAGTCATTACAGGCCATTCAGTAGAGGCCTGTTACCACTGTATTTCAATCATTCCCAGTCACACTCATTCATTGGGGAACCAGTTTACGTGGGAGGGATATGTGACTCATACAATTGTGACACACAGGGGATGCCCATGCAAAGGACACAAGGTGGAGACATGACATATACAATGGAAACTTGATATGACTTTGGTTCACTTACAAACACAGACCTAAACCATACCATATCCACATGAAACAATAAAAATCAATACAAAAATGATAATAATACAATATACAACAGTAAGAATCAATACAAACCTAATAATAATACAATATAAAACAGTGGATACAACACCGAAAACTTGCTACCAAAATAAAAATGTTTAAAGCTTATCCTACATCTTAGCTTACTTATACTTATCTATATGCAATAGGGAGGGAGAGAAAAAGTCAGAAATGGTTGGGGAAAGGGAGTGAATGCAATAAAGAAAGAAAGAAAGAAAAATTGGGGGGGTTGCTACAGACTCTGAACTCAGATGCCTCTACCTGGTCTTGAGCCTTTCTTTCTGGAAGAACATGGTGCTCTTCATGATCAGGCCATGTTGGGTGCATTTGGTCAGGAGCAGGATACCATTGGCATTGGCCTTTCTCATGCCATTCTTGCCAATAGTTCCACTCCAGATTTCAGGGTTATGTCCAAACTGGGAGTTGAAGTCACCCAGGAGAATGACCTTTTTAGCCTTGCGGATGGAGGCATGGGTGTTGTTGAGATCAGAGTAAAAACTTTCCTTGACTTGCTAATCAGAATACAGAGTTGGAGTGTATGTGCTGATGACAGTGGTACATTGGTTTTGGCTGAGGTGCAGGTGAAGGGTCAGCCTTTCATTGACACCCAAAAAAGGAGTTCAGGGACCAAGTCAGCAGTCTTGTTCTTGATGGTGAAACTGACTCCATGGATACGGGGGTCACGGTCTGACTTCCCTTTCCAGAAGAATGAGTACCCTCCATTGACTTCCCTCAGCTGTCCCTCCCCAGTGATCTGGGTTTTGCTGAGAGCAGCGATGACAAGTTTGTGCCTCACTAGCCCCCAAGCCACAATGGCAGTTCGTCTTTCTGGGAGAACACTCTTTGGGTTGTCAATGAACGTTCTCACATTCCAGGTTCCAAAGTTTACCTTTTTCTTATTTTGACCTCAGGAATGGTGATCCTGCTGGGTGTGATTTCCCAGCCAGGAGAGATGGGAAAGCCTACTTTTGGTGCACCTTTTCTAGCCCCATCCCCATCGGGGTGAGCGGAGGATATCCTAAGACTGCTTAGTCATGGGTGCATCTGCTGAAGGACACCCCTGTCCCCAACACACATGCCCGATGACCATCACTCATCCACCACCTGCATGCAGATTTGTGGCTGGGGACCTCTAGGTACCACAGCCATGCCCCCGTTGCCAGTCTTCCATCGCCACAGAACTTTTGGACCTGATGGAAGCCTGTGTGTTGCATGTTTAGTGTAGGGACTCCGGTGCACAATTGGGCCCACACAGTTTTGGCAGTTGGTAGCCAGGTTCAGGGGCGAACCATGATGACTGGGGCCACTTCTCCATTTCAGCCTTCTTCCACCTTCACAGGTGTTGGGGCCACAGTTTTCCTCCACTTGCTCTGCTGTTGAGAACTTCTTGGATCATTCTTTATCTGCAACACCCCCCTTGACCTTGCCACTGTGGGTGGTTCTACCAAGAGTGTGAGCTCCAGATGGCATCACTCTTGGTGTCATTGGAACACACAAGCCTCTCCACCATGACAAGTGATGATCCTTGGAGAGGCATGCATTAACAGGTGCATCATGAACAGGTCTAAGGAGGTGACACTTCCCCTCTATGTGGCATAGGTAAGGCTGCAGCTGGAGCACTGCATCCAGTTTTGGGAGCTGTACTTTAAGAGGGATGTGGATAACCTTGAGAGGGTCCAGAGGAGGGCCACTCATATGGTTGGGGGCCTGCAGGTAAGGTCTTATGAGGAGAGACTGAGGGACCTAGATCTCTTCAGCCTCTATAAGAGAAAGCTGAGAGGTGATCCAGTAGCCATCTACAAGTTTGTTGAGGGGGAAGGGGCAGGGAATTAATAGAAGATACTCTGTTTACCAGACCACCCCTTGGAGTAACTCGGAACAATGGCCACAAACTGATGAAGAGCAGATATAAACTAGATATTACGAAGAACTTCTTTATGGTAAGGGTTACCAGAATCTGAAATAAGCTTCCAAGTGAGGTGGTGCTCTCCCCTACTTCAGAGGTCTTTAAGAAGAAACTGGACAAACATCTGGCTGGGGTTATCTGATCCCAGCACTCTTTCTTGTCCCAAGCAGAGTGTCAGACTCAATGATCTACTGAGGTCCCTTCCGGCCATAAAAATATATGAAATCTATTAAATAATTGCCAAGTTAAATTAATATCTCAAGATAACCTCTGGCTAAGATGCTAGAATACAAGAGACATGCATTTTGTTTCCAGTTCTGCCATAAACCTTCTGCAACAGTCTCAAAGGAGACTTTAGATCACTTGTGGGGAAATGGAAACTAATAGATATGAAATACCCAATACTGTGGCAATTACAACCCTAAAAAGCAAATGATACTGATAATAACGTGTGCAGGTCCTAAGATATAAATTAATCATGATGTCCATAAATTATACAAATTGCAGAACAAAGCAAAATAATCATATTCCCAAATATATTCATGGAGGCTTTGAGATTATCTGCTTCCGTGCCCACCCTTGAGGTCTCCAGCATGAACTCCTCCTTCCCACACTGACCCTGATAGCTTCCACAGGATCCCTTTAATTTCCTTGTGTCAGTCAGCTGCATATGCCATGGAAGCTTCCCATTGGCTACTTCCTTGGCTCCTGCAGCTGACCAGGCTAATTATTGTCCAGATCTTCTGCGTGGTGTTTCCCCAACTCAGGTTTGCCTTGCCTTCTCTCTCAGCCTGGGTTCATCATAGTAAGTTGTTCTTTCTTCTTTGTTCCTCCACGCCTTTGTGGCAGGGCAGGTTTGCTACCCTGTCACAACATGATTTAAGAACACCAAATCATACAACCCTGCAAGGAGTTATATGATGCTTGAGGTCCCATCCAATCCTGTGACTCTGTTTCTAATGTTGTAACTTGTTATCTTTTCTGAGAAACACAACAGTATCTATCTATCTATCTATCTATCTAAATAATTGTCTCTTTGACTTGTTTTAATGTTATAATTATACATGTGGCCCAATCCTCTAATTTGTCTAGGTCACTCTGAATTATAGTTTTATAGTTTCATAGTTAGTAGGGTCAGAAGGGACCTGAGCAGATAATCAAGTCCAACCTGCTGCCATGGCAGGAAAGAGGACTGGGGTCAAACGCTCCCAGCAAGGTGTTCATCTAGCCTCCTCTTAAAGACCCCCAGGGTAGAAGCCAGCACCACTTCTCTTGGAAGTTGGTTCCAGATACTAGCCGCCCTGACTGTGAAGTAGCGCCTCCTGATATCTGGCTTAAATCTACCCTCTGCCAGCTTGTGACTGTTATTCCTGGTCACTCCTGATAGTGCTCAGGGGAACAGGGACTCCCCCAGTGCCTGCTGGTCCCCCCTGACTAGTTTGTAACAGGCCACTAGATCCCCTCTCAGCCTTCTCTTGTGAAGGCTGAACAGGTTCAGGTCCCGTAGCCTCTCCTCATAGGGCCTGCCCTGCTGCCCCCCGATCATGCGAGTGGCCCTCCTCTGGACCCTCTCCATGTTGTCCACATCCCTCCTGAAGTGTGGTGCCCAGAACTGGATGCAGTACTCCAGCTGCGGCCTGACCAGTGCCGCACAGAGGGGGAATATCACCTCCTTGGACCTGCCTGAGATTCATCTGTGGATGCATGACAAGGTACGGTTGGCCTTCCTGACTGCATCCCCGCACTTCTGGCCCATGTTCATCCTGGCATCAATGATGACTCCAAGATCCGTTTCTGCTTCTGCACTGATGAAAAGGGAGTCCCTCAGCCTGTAGGTATGCTGCTAGTTCTTCCTGCCCAACCGCATCACCTTCCACTTGTCAGTGTTGAATCCCATCCTATTCTCATGCACCCACCCCTGTAACCTGTCTAGGTCTGATTGTAGCCTATTCCTTCCTTCTGGCATGTCCACATCCCCCCACATCTTACTGTCATTAGCAAATTTAAACAAGGTGCTTTTTACCCCCTCGTCCAAGTCACTGATGAAGATGTTGAACAGTGCAGACCTGAGGACCACGCCCTGCGGAACCCCGCTGCCCATATCCCTCCAGGTCAAAAATGACCCATCCACCACCATTCTCTGGGTGCAGCCCTCCAGCCAGTTGGCGATCCATTTGACTTTGTAGGTGTCGATGCCACAGTCCCCCAGTATTTTAATAAAAATGAGGTGAGAGACAGTGTTGAAGACCTTTCCAAAAGTCCAGGAAGACTATGTCCACTGCTACCCCTGCACCTAAGGATTTGGTGACCTGGTCGTAGAAGGCCACCAGGTTGGTCTGACAGGACCTGCCGCTAATGAACCCATGTTGGTTGCCCCTAAGCATAATCTCTCCTGCTGGCCCCTTGTGGACATGTGCCAGAATAATTCTCTCAAAAAGCATACCCAGGATTGAGGTAAGACTAACTGGCCTATCGTTTCCCAGATCCTCTTTCTCCCCTTTTTGAAAATGGGAACCACATTGGCCCTCTTCCAGTCCTCTGGCACTACACCAGAGCACCACGAGTGCTCATAAAGCTGTGCCAGGGGTCCCGCAATGACCTCAGCTAATTCCCTCAGTACTCTGGGGTGGAGATTGTCTGGACCAGCTGACTTGAATACATCCAGTCTCTCCAGAAATTCCCTAACTAGTTCCTCACTGACCCTTGGCCTAAGTGCACCTCCCTTGGGGTCTAAGTGGGGCCCAGAGGTGGGGTGGCTGTTCTGGTCTCTGCTCAGGAAAATGGAGGCAAAGAAGTTGTTAAATAGGTTAGTTTTGTCTTCTGGAGTGACAACCACATTTCCTAGCATGTCTTGCAGGGGCTCCACGTTACCTGGAATCTTCTTTTTGCCCCCTATATATTTAAAAAAGGACTTCCTGTTGTCCTTGATCTGGGAAGCTAGTCCCAGTTCCACCTCCACCTTGGCCTTCCTGACTGCCCCCCTGCATCTCCGAGCAACCGCAGTATAGTCCTCCGTGGTGATGGCCCCTCCCTTCCATTGGGTCTGCGCATCCCTTTTAGCTAGGAGACATTCCTGTATGCTTTTGGTGAGCCATGGGGGCTTTTGTGCCCTCCTTCCCCCTTTGATCTGTATTGGGATTGCTTCTCTTTGGGCTTGGAGGATTGTCTCCTTAAGGAGCAACCACTCTTCTTGGATACCTGGCTTCCCTCCCCTCCAGGACCTCAGTGCTTCCCCGCTTATTCTCCTTAGCTCATAGAAGTCTGCCCTCCTGAAATCTAGGGCTGCTGCCTTTCTGCAGGCCTTTGCCACCTTGTGCTGGATGGTGAATTCCAGCAGGCTATGATTGCTGTCGCCCAGGTGGTTGAGCACCTGCAGCCCACTCACCAGGTTGTCACCGGTGGCTAGCACCAGGTCCAACAAGGCGTCTCCCCTGGTGGGGCTGTGCACCTCCTGGGTTAGATGGAGGTCTTGCATTCTGGCTAGGAACCTACATGAGTCCTCAGACCTGGCTGACTGCTCCTCCCAGCAGATGTCTGGAAAGTTCAGGTCACCCATGATGACCACATCCTTTGACCTAACTACCTCCGTGAGCTGACTTAAGAATTCCTGGTTTAGCTCTTCCCCTTGGTTGGGTGGTCTGTAGTAGACCCTGACCATTAAGCCTCTTTCCCCTTGACTGCCTTGTATTCTAACCCAGAGCACTTCAGAGTGCCCTTCCTGTGACTCTTTGCTACTTGATGAGGATGTGTATTCCTCCTTAATGTAGAGCGCCATGCCCCCACCTTTCCTCCCTGTCCTATCCATTCTGTACAGCCTATATTCACCTTGATATTCACCACCCAGTCATGCGTTGGGTTCCACCACATTTCAGTGAGCCCCACTATGTCTGGGTTGGTGTCAGCTAGCAGGAGGGTAAGTTCCTCTTGCTTGTTTCCCATACTACAACCGTTTGTGTAGAGGCATTTGAGTCCTCCTGAGGATGTGTGCACTGGCCCCCTACTCTCAGCATTGCCCTGGCCCCTGTTGCTTACCTTTGTATATGTTCCGCTTGTTGGTCTAGGCTGGGCTGTACTTGTGGCTGTTGCTAGCCCTCCCCCAGCTTGGTGTCATCTGCAAACTCTGCCATCTTCCAGGTCATTCATGAAGACACTGAACAAAACCAGACCCAGGACTAACTCCTGGGGCAGTCCACTTGATACTGGCTGCCAACTAGACATTGAGCCATTGATTACTACTCTCTCAGCCTGATGCTCCAGTCAGTTTTCACTCCATCTTACAGTGCATGCATCCAGCCAATACTTCCTCAGCTTGCCTGGGAGAATACTTCCTTAGCTTGCCTATACATTTTGGCCTGCTTTTCCTACTAACTTCAAAGTTCTCTGATTCGTAGTGTTGTGAAATTCTACCATTTCATGCTGATTTCTGCGACATTACCAGCATAAACATTCCTCCACCTTTTACATCACAACTGGATGTGGTCTTATATCTTAGATGTTTCAAAAGGATAAGTGTTGGGGATGGGTGTTGTATGACCATAGCCCAAACCTGCCTGATATTTTTCTTCAGTGGACTGTTGGGGAAATTGTTAGTGTCATCACCACTGACTGGCAATGTTACTCTCTCCCCCACCATGTCTCGATGTATGCTTTTGCTATTGGGAGTTGGATGTGGAGTTAGCAACACTTCTGCTAGTTCCTCTCAGAGGGCTTTTTTCAGAGGGCTCCACCTTCCCTTACACCCCACCCTTACTACATCCTCCATGGGCTCAGAATCCTGTCTCCTTTAAGTGGCTGGCCATTGAATGCTGGGTTACTGAATGAGCACTTAGGAGTTCATTCACACTTATTCAGGTATCCTAAGGCCCTTTTTAATTCAATAACTCATTGGGTTGTATGTCACTCAATCCAGATAAATCCTCATCCAGCATAGGCCATGGAATGGGTTAGGCCACCCAGGTCATGGCCTGACCAACTTTTAGCACCTTAATCTAGCTAGCTATGCAGTTAAAAAAGAGCTATGCCGTTTTAACTGAAATGACAATTGCACATTTGTGGGTTATATAAATTAACGTTGATTGGGCCATGACCTGGGTGTCCCACCCTGCTCCATGGCCTATGTTGTCCAGTCCATAAGATGGGGAACTCACATCAGTTTGAGCCGGGCTCTCTTCTTCAGCTTTTCTCTGTTGTTCCCTTTTAGGATACTAGCAAAATATAAATAGTGCCACAATCAATTGGAGGGTGAATGCCTTAAGGGCTCTGGGAGCAACTAAAGCCCCCTCCTAATATATCCCTTAAGGCTGCATACACAAATCCAGAAAAAAAGAGAACAGAAACAAATTTTAAAAAAAGAGAGAAAACTACCTGGACAAGAGGAAATCACTTGATTCTTTCCCAAATTTTTCTTCCCAGGGTTAAGATTGGTATCCTCAGTGGGGAAGAGCTCTTCCTCCAGTCACTTTTTCTAGGGCCAGATGAAAGGGCCACAGTTCTCAATAGAAAATAACTGGCAAAAACAACTCAGGAAACTGGGGGGGGGGGCAATAGCCTCTGCAACTCACAGGCCCTTCAGCACTGATTCCATCCCTTTAAAACTCTCCAGGCTGTCCTAGAGTGGTGCTTCACCCCAGTGATTCCTGGGACTCATTAGTGGTCCTTTATCCACTCTGGCCTGTGCCTGTCTCCCTCATGTCTTTTCAGCATGGGACACTGGCTGCAGGGAGAACCTCTGGTGTCTTCTTCATCTGCCTGACCCTGTCCTCCCCTGGTTGCCCCACTTCAGGGTCAGAAGTACTGCTTGGCAAGGTCCCTCCACCAATCCACAGGAAGCACATGGCTTCCCTCTCTGGTCTGGCTTCCCTCTGCTCTTGACAGGGTAAGTATTCCCCATTCCAATTGCTCACGGCTTTTCTCCTGTCCTGCTCTCTTCCTCTCACAATAAGGAGAAGTTAGACAGAAATTCCCAACTCTAAAGCTGCATAATTCTTTTCATATATGCCTTCTAAGGTGCATTTCACACTTAAAGAGTTAGAAACTTCTCCAAGGTACAGTGTTTTAAATCTGAAGTGACTTTACTGTTTACTATCAGTGAGGTTATTTTACATGTATGCAAATATGATGATGGAAAAGTAGAGCTGGAAGAGACTTCACAAGGTCATCTAGCCCAAACCCCTGTTCAAAGCAGGATCATCCATGACTAGTCTGTCTAGCTTGCTCTTGAAAATTTCCATGGAGAGAGACTCCACAGTTTTTCTTGGTAGCTCATAGCCAGAAAGTTCCTGATAATCTCCAACCTCTGCTGCAGGTTGATGACATAGAGCCTAGTCTTGTCCCATCCAACCCATATCCATTCTCTCTATAATCACTATTTAGGTATTTGAAGACTTATCACATCCCCTGCTCAGTCTTCTCTTCTCCAGGCTAAATAATGTTAGCTCTTTCAATATGTTTTGCTACCCAGCCCCGTAATACTTTTTTGTTCTGTGCTGTACTACTTCTAATCTATCCACACCTTTCTTGAATTGTGACACCCAAAACTGGATATAATACTCCAGATGAGGCCTCACCAGTACTGGATAGAGCAGAATAATCATTTCCCTTGATTTGCAAGTAACAGTCCTGTTAATACAACGCAGTATGCTGCTGGCCTTTTTTGTAACAGCAGCACACTGTTGTCTCTTGTTCATCTACTGTAACTCTCAAGTCCTCCTCTGCAGTACTGCAGCCTTGACACTCATTCTCCAATCTGTAATTGTGCATGCAATTATTCTGTCCCAAGTGCAGGACTTATTACATTACATTGTTCTTTAACATGTAATTTATTCAATGTGTAATTTATTACCGCCGTAGGTGTTTATTGTTCCAAATTACCACTGATAAACTACATTCCTCATTGAGTTTGGTTCTATATAGATGATTTGATACACAACAGAAGTAGGTGAATTTAGGTTGGGTATGAGAAGTTCCATATTTGAATCCTTAAATGCTCAAATTATGGGACATATTACTGTATACATGGATAGTGAAACTCAGTATTACAAAAGAAATATCTTCTGCCTTCAACTAATAATGAAACAGATTACATGCAACAAAATCATGTGTCTCACTTAATTTTACACTCCAAGTAATGTTTGTATATATTCAATGTCATCATATTGTTATGAGTTTGTATAGAAAGTATTGAAGGTTATGACATTTCTGCATTATATCGTAAAAGACATTAAAATGTTGGGGTTCATGAGTTTCTTCACCCTACTGTCTCCACTTGAACCAGTATGATACAAAATGTCCTTATATTTCCAACAGTATAACTAAACAATCTTCCCTCTTAGTTCCCCTGATTTAACTAGTAGAATATCTTTTCCCTGAGCTGGGAATTGAATTCTCATACTACTAATGTAAACCAGTAAGAAAAAATAACCATGCCCCCTTTCAATGGCTTGTCTACATAAATGGTGAAATTTATTCCAATAATTTAAGTGGAATATGACTAATTAGGGCATTGAATTCTGCTGCTGTCTCATGTGGGTTGGCCCTTATACTTGCACACCATAGAATTTCTGTTCTGCCACTGAGAAAATATCTCTCTTATTTTGTCCCAAGTCTTCTTTGGGGGAGAGGGAGATGTTCCCATAGAACTTCCTGCAGCCCCCATTGTGGGGGCAGATTCCAGCCAAGGTCTGAGGGGGTGCATGTCCCTACAACTCCCACCCTGAGGGCAGAGTCCAACCAACCCCCTCCAGGAGCAGACAAGCCTTTAACTCCCACTGCAGGGGCAAGCTGGACTCTAACGGAGGGGGCAGGGGATTTCGCACAGCCAGCCCCGCCACCATCAGGGCAAGGACAGGGGAAAGGGCTTCTGTTCAGCCTCCTGCACATCTGGAAGTGGGAAGGTCAAGGGCCCCACCCCCAACCCTAGACCATCAGCACCTGAGGGGTCCAGATGCACTACACCAGCCAGCACACACACACTCAGTCTACCCCATCCCTATCCCTGGCCCCACCAGGACAGCCCCAGCAGTGGAAGTACAGCTATGCACAGGCAGCTGCAAGGCAACCTGAATCTCTGGGGCCTGGACCCTCCACTGCTAGCCCTTTCAGCTCAGGTGGCAGGGTCGCCTTTCCAGCACTCACCTTCAGGCATGGAATGAAGTGCCATCTAACCAAGCAGGATGACCTGTACTTTAACACCTTGGTGCAGGTCCTGGTTTGGGTGGTTGTGGCCCCCAAGATCATGATGCTCTTCCACTTTCATGGCAAGTTTGTTTTTTTTTCCCATGCCTTAAACATCATTGCACAAAAGATGGTGGAGAGGGGGTCATGGTAGAGGGCAAATACGTCCCCCTCAAGCTCCAAAAAGAGCTGGGGACCCGGGTGATCCTCAGCTCCATCCCACCCTATACCCTCAAGTGGGCCCTGCTCCCCCAACTCCAAACCCTGGGGAGGATTCGCTCCATGGTGGTGACCCTCCAACTGGTGTGCCAAGACCCCAGCCTCTGCCACATGAGCTTTTTCCACCGCTAGGTCATGATCCAACTGGTGGTGAGAGTGCAGCTGGAGGTTGAGGAGTGCCTTGTGATTCCTTTTCAGGGGTCCCTGGTAAGAGTGTTTTATACACCTGGGGACCTGTGGTGTTTCATGTGTTGTGCCTTGGGGCACTTGCATCATGAGGGAAGGCATCCATGGGTTCCACTATCAAGACAGGCACCCTTGCTATTGGCATCCCTCCCAGGCACTTCTGGTACCCAAGCCACAACACCCAGCCTCCCCATAAGCTCAGGTGACCCTGCCTTCCAACCAAGTTTGGCAGAGTCCAGAGAAGAGAGGCAGCAGCAGAGGGGAGAGAAGGAGCAGGGCTCCACCATCCCTAACCATGCCCCTGCTGCACATGCCCCACCCCCTCAACCCTCACCCTCTTCTTCTGGAGCTTGTCCACCTGAGGACTACCCCATGGCTGAGTGGGTGGAGGTCCCATCCAGGTGCAAAGCCAAGTGGAAGGCCCTGGAACAGCTGGAGCCCTCTCAATTGGAGAACCATCCCCACCTGCTCCCCAGGACCACCACATGGTGGGGGGTGGGAAAGAAACCCAGCTTCCAGGGGCCTCCCCACTGTGCCTAACACCCCATCCCTGGGAAAGATAAAATGGGTAATCCCAGTGGAAGAGGCTTCAGGGCTGCTGTCCAGTCCTGAGTAGGAGCCCATGGAGGAGATTCCCCCTGTTTTGCTGGCCACGACCTGCCCCCCAAGACTGTGGGTGCTGAGGCTGAGGCCAACCCAATGGTAGGTCCGGTAGCAGAGCCCTCCCCCTCCAATGCCATGGGGGAGATGGGGGCCCTGGGGCTCACCCCAGTGAGTCCTGAGTAGGGAGATATTCTCTCCCAGAACCCCAAGGCAGGCACTGACACTACCTTCATGGCTGATGGGTCTTCTCCCCCCTACTTCCTCAACAGCCTTGATACCAGCCTGCCCTGTGGTCCCACCCCAGAGGGGATCAAGGTGTGGTCCCATGACCAACAGACCGATGTTGTCAGGGACCCCACGCACACCCTCCAGGGTTCCAGATCTGCCTCGCCATCTTGTGAGTGAATCCCACCATCACCCTCACCCCTGTCTGAAGGGCCTGCAGAGGTTTCCTAATCCCAACCTGAGTCAGGGTCCTTAGTGGACTGGGGGGCTCAGATGGTTTCCAAAGAGCCCACTGAGCCCCAGGACCAGGAAGAGAACTGTCTGAGAACTGGCAGGTTCCATGGAGCCTGCGGACCTCTCAGTCCTGGTGTTCCCCAGGGGCAAGCTACTTGCATTCCTTGACCCTGAGTTTACCCAGTGATCTGCCAGAAAGGTGCAGCTCACCTTGGACTGCTGGGGAGATTTTCACAACATCCTCAACACTGCGAGGGTGCTGGTGGGGGGAAGGCAAGGGGCTCAAGTGCTACAATGATCTATAGGCAGGCCAGCAGTTTTGTAGATGCCCTCTATGCCTATGGGTGGGTGCTGCATGGGCCAGCGAATCCCACATCAGGCGTTGTGATGCATGAGGCCTCTGCTAAACCATCTAATCCACTCCCTGCCCCCAGCCATTAGGTCATTTAAGGTCATGCTCCTCAACATCCAAACCTCTGGTCTCCGGAGTTGCCAGGTGCTCTCCTTCCTTTGTGGGGAGGGGGTTACCCTATGGTATTCTTGCAGGCGACCATAATGACTCCAGCTGAGGAGCCTAGCTGGTGGCTGGAGTGGGAAGACAAGGCCTTTTTTAGTCACCTCTCAGGCACCTCTTACGGGGTCCTGTTCCCCCCAGTCCTGTAGCTGAAGGTTTTCCAGGACATTGAGGTGGTGCCAGGCTGCCTGCTGCAACTCTGGATCCAAGTGCAAGGGCTGGTCCTGAGCCTTCTGAACATGTATGCCCCTGTGAAGGACCCAGAGATGGTGGACTTCTTCTAGGTGGCCACTTACATGACCACCCTCAACCCTTGTGAGTGCCTGGTCCTTAGCAGAGACATTAACATCACCCTGGATGTGCAGGACCAGTCAGGCAGGGAGTGGACCCAGGCCACCATAAGCATCCTTGGGGAGATCCTGATGGAGTACTTCCTGGTGGACATCTGGCAACTTGTCACCATGATGCCCCCCCTTCACTTATGTGAGGGTGGGGGAGGAGCAAGCATGCCACTCCCAGTTCTTATTGCCACACTTTACCCAAGCTCACTCCTTGGCCATGTGGCTGACCCCCTTCAGCAATCACCACCTTGTCTGGGTCCAGGCCACTGTGGGTCCCAGGTGTCTGGGATTGGCCCACTGGCATTTTACCAGTTGTTCTGACTTGCCTGATGGGAGCAATGAGAAGTTTCCCCCTTGGCTTGGAGATGGTTGGATGTGGGCAAGATGAACATCTGGCTCTTTTACCACAGCTACACTCAGGGGCTTACCTGGCAGAGGGATGCAGTCTGAGAGCAGCTTGAGTGGGAAATTCTGGAGCTGGAGAAATGCCTGGCCATCAACCCAACCAACCTTTCCCTCTGTGGACAGTGCCAGGAGAGGCAGAAAGGCTTCATGCTCTGCATGACCACTGTGCCCATGGTGCGTTTGTCCATTTGCACGTCCAGCTTCTTTGGGAGATGGACTGCATGTCTCACTTCTTCTACACCCTGGAGAGGAGGCAGGGGACCAAGAAATACATTGCCTGCCTTCTGGCAGGTGACAGCACCCCCCTTACAGTTCCAGATGAGATGTACCAGCAAGCACGAACCTTCTATGAAGAGCTCTTCTTCCTGCATCTGACCAACACTGAAGCCTGTCAGACCCTGTGGGAGGAACTCCTGCAGGTCAGCATGGGTGACTGAGACCACCTGGAGGTTTCTCTCACCCTGGCAGAGTTCTCAGCCACCCTCCATCTGATGCCTGGCAACAAGGCACCAGAAATCAATGGTCTGACTACATACTTCTACCTGGTTTTCTGGGACATCTGAAGCCCAGATTTTGCCACAGTCTGGGCTGAATCCAAAGGAAGTGGGAAGCTCCCCTTGTCATGCCAGAGGGCCATGTTGATTCTCCTGCAGAAGAAGGGGATCCACATGACCTGAGGAACTGAAATCCCATGTCCCTCCTCTCCACTGACTACAAGTCGGCATCAAAGGTCACCTCACTGCACCTGCAATCTATGATGGCAGATGTGATCCTTTCCGACCAGTAGTACACGGTGCCTGGACATTCCTGCTTCAACAACCTGTACCTGGTTTGGGACCTCCTGGACCTAGTGTGCTGGGAAGGCCTGTCTTTTACCTTCCTGTCCCTTGACCAGGAAAAGGCTTCAACAGAGTGGATAACAAGTACCTCACAGGCACACTGCGGGCCTTTGGTTTTTGTCCCCACTTTGTGTGGGCTCTCCAGGTGCTGTACACATCTTCAGAGTGTTTGGTCAAGCTCAGCTGGACCTCAACAGAGCCCATCTGTTTCAGGGGAGGAGTATATCAAAGCTGCCTGCTGTCAGGCCAGCTGTATGCCTTTGCCCTGGAGCCCTTCCTCATCTGCTGTGGAGATGGTTGGCAGGGTTGGTGCTTCAGGAGCCAATGGTGTGGCTGGTCCTGTTATCATATGCCAAATATGTGTTCCTTATGGTCCAGGATCCAGGCAACCTGGCATGGGTGGAGGTCTTCCAGGTGTTGTACTCTGCAGCCTCTTCTGGCCAGGTCAAATGGGTTAAAAGCTTTGGCCTGATGGTGGGTGATGGGTGGCAAGTGGGCTCTGAGACTGTGCTCCAACCTCATCCCACAAGCCACTGGGGACATCCATGGAGTCATCACAACAGGCATGGTGCATGGTGCATGGTGCATGGTGCACTTTAACAACACCCCAGTGTCCTGCCCCTTCTGCGGGCTGAGGGAGACCCTGGAGGACATAACGATTGAGTGCACCAGGCTGTAGCCCCTTCACTGCCAAAACCTTCTCATGAGTTTCTGGATGAATTTTACCCCCTGCCTTTTTTATTTTTGGACACCCCATCCATGGCCCAACCAGGTCTTGGGACCTGTTTCACTTCCTCCTGGCCCTGGCCAAGTGGGCCCTGTATATGAACAGGAAAGAAGCTCTGGCTGGGAAGGTACCTGGGGACTAGGGGGCCATATTCCTCCCACTGGTCCACACACATTTCAGGGCAGAGCACCACGGGGTGGCATCCACTCGCTCCTTGGACACCTTTGAGGCATGGCTGGGGAGGCTCTGCTTGGTATCCCCCACAAGAGCACTCATTTTAACCTTGTGACCCTTTGACCCTCACATCACTCCTGTCCTGTTTTTTGCCTTTGTTGTCCCAAGAATTCTTTTGTGTCATCCATCCATTGACCCCATGCAGTAGGGGTTACTGCTTAGCCTCAGGGCCCACAATAATTGGGTGATACAAATAGGAGCTTTTGGGAACCAGACAATTAGTATCTGGGGACACTACCCCTTGTGCCAGCTAGACTGCTGAAGCAGCTCTGAGAGTTCCCTGCACCCTCTACCCACTGACAGCATGTGGCCCCAAGGCTGCATGCCTGCCAGACCCAGACAGGGACTGCACAGCCACAGCAGAGGCATTTGCACCTCTGGGCCAGGTACCAGTGGGCTGTGGCTGCACAAATGGACTTTGTGTAGCACTACTGTCATGTATGCTACCACCCTGCCATCTGGGCAGCTATCTCCCAGAAGATGTTCTCCCAGTTCAGTGTGGTGGCCTGCTTTGAACTGTTAAGGCATGTTCTTCTGGCTCCAAGGAGCCAGGACATCAGTCACCTCCACTTTAGTCCGGGGTGCCAGCCCTGAGCAGGCTTCTCTGCCTGAGTTCTGCCACCTGTCTCATTAGCAGGAATTCTGGTGTTTGTGTGTGTGTGTATATGTGTATACACACACACACACACACACACACACACTAGCTAATTTCCCATCAAGAATGATGGGGGAGGGGCAGGGACAGAGGCCTGTGTCCCTTCCCTTGTCCCTGCCTCAGGCTGGGGATGGGACCCATTCCCCTACCCCCACTGCTTTCAGTCAGGGACAGGGCTGTTCCCCACCTCCCCCACCAGTAACCCCCCTCCCCATCATACTCCCCTCCCTCCACTGTTCCCCACTACCTCCCTTTCCTGCTGGCTGTTGTTGGGAGGTGGGCGCTGGCCCCTGGCTCCAAAAAGCAGACCCAGGGGGTCAAGGCCAGTGTACTCTGGTCCCTGCCATCTCCCTCTCCTCTGAACCCTCAGTTCCCCACTCTCATGGTGGCTCTCCACTGTCTGTCGCTGTCTATGTAGGGCACGTTGATTGGCTGCTGAGACAACCAATCAGAGCATGAATAAAGCATTACAGACAGATAGACTTAAGCTTTTATAATATTAGAATATGTATTAATATTAGAATGTGTGTGGGGGGTGTATATATATGAGAGAGAGACAAATACATTGGGCATTGTTTTTTTTTCATAAATTTCATAGATTTCATAGACATTAGGGCTGGAAGGGATCTCGGAAGATCGCTGAGTCCAGCCCCCTGCCCCAGGGGCAGGAAGGCAGCTGGGATCATAGGATCCCAGAAAGCAAAACATGAAGGTTTCTCAAAGTAGGAGCTTGAACCACCTCCAGCAGCAGCCCATTCTAGACCTTGGGGGCTTGAACAGTAAAGAAGTTCTTCCTTATGTCCAGCCTGAAATGGTCTTGCAGGATTTTATAACCATTCAACCTTGTAATCCCTTGGGGCACTGTGGTGTACAAATATTCCCCCAGGTTCTGGTGAACATCACTTATAAACATATAGGTAGCCATCAGGTTGCCTCTGAGCCTGCACTTTTCCAGGATGAAGAGTCCCATGGCTCTCAGCCATCATAAGGTCTGTTTTCTTGACCTCTGATCATGCACATGGCTGTTCTCTGCACCTTCTCAAGCTTTCATCCTTTTTGAATTGTGGAGCCCAAAACTGGACACAGTACTCCAGCTGCGGCCTCATCAAGGCCTTGTACAATGAATGACATTCTGGGGTTCGCTTGAGAGGCATCTATGGATGCAAGCCAGCATTTTGCTCACTTTACTGACAGCAGCATCACATTGGAGGCTCATGTTCATCTCGTGGTCAATCCTGACCCCCAGGTCCCTCTTGTCCGTAGTGCTAGTCAGTGTAGCACTGCCGAGCCTATAGACATGCTGCAGGTTTTTCTTCCCAAGGTAGAGAACCTTGCATTTTTTAGTGTTAAACACCATCATGTTCTCGTCCACCCATTTACTGAGCTTGTCAAGGTCAGCCTGGATTACCACCCTGTCCTCAGGTATGGATGCTTTACCCCAAAGTTTGATATCATCAGCGAACTTGGCCAGTCTTCTTCGGAGTCCAATGTCCACATCATTAATGAAGAGGTTGAACAAAATATGTCCAAAGACAGAGCCTTGAGGGGCCCCACTGGTCACAGGGCACCATGACGATTGACTTCCATCAACCACCACCTTCTGGGTCTGACCACAGAGCCAATTCCCCAGCCAGTGGATTATGGTGGACCTGAGGCCACAGTTGGCCAGTTTTGCCAAAAGGTGATCATGGGATATCAGATCAAAGGCTTTTTTAAAGTCAAGATATATGACATCAATCTCTTCCCCCTGGTCCAGGTGATATGTCACCTGGTTGTAAAAGGAAATAGTTGGTCAAGCATGACCTACCCGCAACAAACCCATGCTGGCTATCCCTCAGATTGTTGCCATCACCCAGTCCATTAAGAATGGCCTCCTTGATGATTTTTTCTAAGACCTTCCCCGGGATAGAGGTCAGGCTGGCCTGATGGGCCTGTAGTTTGCCAGATCCACTTTCCTCCCTTTCTTGAAGATAGGCATGACATTGGCCTTCTTCCAATCATCAGGCTCTTCACCTGAGTGCCAGGAGCTCTCAAAGATCCATGCCAGGGGCTAAGCTATGATGCTAGCCAGCTGCTTGAGTACTGTGAGGTGTAAATTGTCAGGGCTGGCTGACTTGAAGGTGTCGAGCCTTTCAAGCTGGTCCTTCACAAGGTCAGCATTGATGGAGGGCAAGGAACCACCCTCACTTAGGCATCCCTGTCCTGTAATGGGCAGGGGCATCCCATGAGACTTGTGAAAGACTGACACAAAGTACCCATTTAGCAAGTTGGCATTTTCCTGGGTGGCGGGTGTCAGTTCTCCCTTGTGGTTTAGCAGGGGTCCAATGTTGCCCTTGCTTTTCCTCCTGCTCCCCACATATCTAAAAAAAGACTTTTTATTGTCCTTGATACTTGTAGCCAGTTGGAGTTCCATGGCAGTCTTGACTTTCCTGGTTCACTCTCTGCAGGTCTGGACCAGTGCTGAATTTTCCTTCTTGGAGGTGGATCCTGTCTTTCATCCTTTGTAGGTCTGTCTTTTTAGTTGGAGGAGGACCGCTAGTTCCCTGGAGAGCCAGGGGGACTGCTGTGTTCTCTAGCTGCCTTTCCTCCAAGACAGAATTGCCTTAGCTTGCGCATCCAGGAGAGCTCCCTTGAGGAGCAACCACTCTTCCTGGACTCCCCTCCCTTTGAGGTTATGGTCCCGTAGGGCCTCATCAACAAGTTTCCTGAGCTTGTCAAAGTCAGCCCTCCTGAAGTTGAGGACCTCTGTACTGCTGACTAATTTGACAGCTTTTCAGCGGAAGGAGAAGATGATCAGCTCATGGTCACTGTCACCCAGATTCCCTTAGATCATCAGGTCACTGATTAGGTCATCCCCAGGTGCCAGTACCAGGTTAAGCAGTGCTATGCCTCTTGTTAGCCTGCAGACTCCTTAAGTCAGATAGAGCTCATCCACGCACATGAGGAAGCTTTACAACTGTTTAGCTGAGCTCTCTTCCGACAAGATGTCTGTGTAGTTGAAGTCCTCCGTGACAACCATGAAGCAGGAGTGTGCAGCCTCAGCCAATACCTGGGGGAATGGTCTCTAGTCATCCACCCTGGGTGCTAATGTCGGCTTGTAGGGATGTGTAGCTCTCCTTGACAGAGAGCTACACCTCATAGATTTCATACATTTCATAGACATTAAGGCTGGAAGGGACCTCGGGAGATCATCGAGTCCAGCCCCCTGCCCAAAGGGCAGGAAGTCAGCTGGGGTCATAGGATCCCAGCAAGATAAGCATCCAATTTACTCTTCAAGGTGTTCAATGTAAGTGCTTGAACCACCTCCAATGGCAGACTGTTCCAGACCTTGGGGGCTCGGACAGTAAAGAAATTCTTCCTTATGTCCAGCCTGAAACGGTCTTGCAGGAGTTTGTGACTGTTCGACCTCGTCATCCCTTGGGGCGCTCTGGTGAACAGATGTTCCCCCAGATCCTGGTGGTCACCCCTGATAAACTTATAGGTGGCCATCAGATCACCCCTGAGCCTGTGCTTTTCCAGGCTAAAGAGTCCCGTGGCTCTCAGCCTGTCATCATAAGATCTGTTTTCCTGACCTCTGATCATGCGCGTGGCTCTCCTCTGGACTCTCTCAAGCTTCTCCACATCCTTTTTGAATTGTGGAGCCCAAAACTGGACGCAGTACTCCAGCTGCGGCCTCACCAAGGCCGAGTACAAGGGGATAATGACGTCCCGGGATTTGCTCGAGAAGCATCTATGGATGCACGCCAGCATTTTGGTCGCTTTACTAGCCGCAGCATTGCATTGGAGGCTCATGTTCATCTTGTGGTCAATGATGACCCCCAAGTCTTTTTCTTCTGTAGTGCTAACCAACGTAGCACTGCCGAGCCTATAAGGGTGCTGCAGGTTTTTCCTCCCAAGGTGGAGAACCTTGCATTTTTCGGTGTTAAACACCATCAGGTTCGCATCTGCCCATTTGCTAAGCTTGTCCAGGTCAGCCTGGATCACCCGCCTATCTTCTGGCGTGGATGCTTTGCCCCAAAGTTTGGTGTCATCGGCGAACTTGGCCAGTCCACTCCTGACTCCAATGTCCACATCATTAATGAAGATGTTGAACAGTATGGGTCCCAGGACAGAGCCTTGAGGGACCCCACTGGTTACAGGGCACCATGATGAGTGACTGCCATCAATCACAACCCTCTGGGTCCGACCACGAAGCCAATTTCCCAGCCAGCGGATCGTGGTGGAGCCAAGGCCACAACTGGCCAGTTCGGCCAGGAGGTGATCATGGGATACCAGATCAAAAGCTTTTTTGAAGTCAAGATATATGACATCAATCTCTTCTCCCTCGTCCAGGTGATAGGTCACCTGGTCATAGAAGGAAATGAGATTGGTTAAACAAGACCTACCCGCAACAAACCCATGCTGGCTATCCCTTAGAATGTTAGCCTGAGCCAGTCCCTCAAGGATGGCCGCCTTAATAAACTTTTCTAAGATCTTCCCCAGGATAGAAGTCAGGCTAATGGGCCTGTAGTTAGCCATATCCACTCTCCTCCCTTTCTTGAAGATCGGCACCACATTGGCCTTTTTCCAGTCTTCGGGCACTACACCAGAGCGCCAGGAGTTTTCAAAGACCCGTGCCAGGGGCTGGGCTATGACGCTCGCCAGCTCCTTGAGTACCCTGGGGTGCAGGCTGTCAGGGCCAGCTGACTTGAAGGTATCCAGCTTCTCAAGGTGTTCCTTCATGAGGTCAGCATTGATGGAGGGTAGGGGATCCCCCTCACCCAGATTTCCCTGTCCCATAGCAGGCATGGGCATCCCGTGTGACTGATGAAAGACTGACGCAAAGTACCTATTTAATAGGTTGGCTTTTTCCTGGGCGTCAGTTGTCAGTTGCCCCATCTGGTTTAGCAGGGGTCCAACATTGCCCTTGCTTTTCCTCTCGCTCCCCACATACCTGAAAAAGGACTTTTTGTTGTCCTTGATGCCTGAAGCTAGTTGGAGTTCAGTTGCAGCCTTGGCTTTCCTGGTTTGGTCCCTGCAGGACCGGACCAGTGCGGAGTAATCCTCCTTGGAGGTGAATCCCATCCTCCATCCTTTGTAGGCTTTCCTTTTTAGCCACAGTAGGTCCGCTAGGTCTCTGGAGAGCCAGGGGGGCTGCTGTGCCTTCTTGCTGCCTTTCCTCCATGTTGGAATAGATTTAGCTTGCGCATTGAGGATTGCTTCCTTGAGCAGCAGCCACTCTTCTTGAACGCCCATCTCCCTGGGGTCATGGTCCCTAAGGGCCTGACCGACTAGCCTCTTGAGCTTGTCAGAGTCGGCTTTTCTGAAGTCAAGGACCTCTGTGTTGCTAACTGACTTGCCAGCTTTACGGCAGATGGTGAAGGTGATCAGCTCGTGGTCGCTGTCATCCAACTTCCCATCGATCACTAGGTCACCGATTAGGTCATCCCCCGTAGCCAGTACCAGGTCAAGCAGCGCTTTGCCTCTCGTTGGCCCATAGACCTCTTGGGTCAGGTAGAGGTCATCCATGCATGAGAGAAAGCTTTGCTCCCGCTCAGATTTAGCTGAGTGATCTTCCCATGAGATGTCCGGGTAATTGAAGTCAGCCATGACAACCAAGGTCCTGGAGCAAGCGGCCTCAGTCAGTTCCCGGGCAAACTCCTGGTCAAGCTCGGGACTTTGAGTGGGAGGTCTGTAGTAGACTCCCACCGTTGTGTCCCCTGTGCCGAATTCCCCATGAATTTTTACCCAGAGGGTCTCTAGCTGTCCATGCCGGTCGCCAACATCAGCTTGCAGGGACATGTAGCTTTCCTTCACATAGAGAGCTACACCCCCGCCCCTTTTGTCAACACGATCCCTCCTGTACAGGGTATAGCCCTCTATCCCTGTGGTCCAGTCATGGGTGGAGTCCCACCAGGTCTCTGTTATCCCAATGACATCATATTTCTTTGCACTGAGCAGGAGGACGAGCTCGTCCTGCTTATTGCCCAGGCTCCTGGCATTAATGTACAGGCAGGCATGTGTGCCCTTGGGGACTCTTGCCTTGCCCACAGATTGTGCCATGGCTGGGGCAGGGGTGAGCTCCCTTAAGTGCCCCCTTATAGTGCCTTGGTCCGCTGGCTTTGCAAGGGTCGCTCAGCGGGCCAGCAGTGGCAGTAGTCCCCCCATCCCCCAGCGGGCTTTGTTTAAAGCCCGGTGGAGCAGGTCAGCCAGCCTGGCTGAGAAGAGCCTCCTCCCCAGGGGAGAGAGGTGGAGGCCATCTCTTCCCAGCAGCTCGCTGCCTCTCTCTCCAAAGAGCGGGCTGTGGTCATGGAAGCCAAAGCCTTCCTGATAACACCAGCGCCGCAGTCTTTGGTTCACCGCATGGATCCTCCTCTCCCTCCTCAGCCCATAGCCCGAGACTGGGCGGATCGAGGAAAACACCACCTGAGCTCCCAGACCCCTAAGCCCTGCTCCCAACTCCCTGTAGTGCCTCATGACCTGGCTGGGGGTGCTCTGAGCCGTGTCATTGGTGCCCACATGAATAAGGAGCATGGGGTAGTGGTCTGTGGGCTGGAGGAGCTGCGGGATCCTCTACGCAATGTCTCGGATGCGGGCCCCCGAGAAGCAGCAGACTTCCCGGGCTAAGGGGTCGGGGCGGCAGATTGCCCCCTCAGTGCCCCGCAGGATGGAGTCTCCCACAACAAACACCTTACGCTTTGTCTTGGGGAGAGCGGGGCCAGTAGCTGTGGTCGAGCCTGGGTTGCCTGCGGGAGCTGGCAACTGCATGGGCTCTGCTGGGGCTGCAAGAGGTGCGAACCTGTTGCTAAGCTTCGGCGGGGCAGTGGCCTTGGTGCGGCGGGCCTTGGGGCCCTTGACCACCTTGGTCCATGCCCCTGACTGGGCAGAGTGGGAGGTCCCAGAGTCCTCCTTAGTTGCGGAGGGAGACGGAGCTCTCCCCTGCGGCTCCTGGGGGAGAAGGGCCTGGCAATAGGAGTCTATCTCCTGCTCACAGTCCCTGATGGCACGCAGTCTCTGGACTGTGGCCTGGAGCTCCTTCAGCTGGCGCGCCAGAGACCCCAGTAGGGAGCAGACCCCGCAAGGGGAGGGGGCCATGCTCCTCGGCCCCAGAGCCTGAAAAAGGGACAGGCAGCCCCCGCAGCCAAGAGCCAGGGGTTCTGTCTGCGTGGAGCCCGGAACCATGGGCTCCGTCTGGGTGGCGGTCTCTGAGGTGCCCAGTGGAAGGGCTGCAGAGCCCGAGGGGACCCTCGGGGTGCGCCGCGTGCCCATCCGTGTCATGCCTCTCGTAGGCTGGCTACGGCTGGGGCTGGCTATGGCTGGCGGGGGTCACAGGCAGGGTCTCGTGCCCTCCTACGCCCTCCCCTGCGCGAACTCCACGCTAACTCAAGCGCCTGTTTACGCAGCCTGTTCGCGCGGCTCCAGTCGCAGGGCTCCCTGGGGGGCTGGGCCAAGTAGGAGCCTGGGCGGGGGCTTGACCCGGCCCGGCACCAGGCAGCGGCCTCTTCTCAGCAAGCGAGGAGTTAACCCCTTCCCACCATGAGCCCGCTTACCTCCGGCTGTGCTGGGGGTTGGCAGGGGGCTCGGCGGCTGCTGAGGGGGTGTCTGGGGGGCTTCGGGGGAGTGGGGGCGCAGCGGACCTCCGCCCCTTTTCTCCACTCAGTCCCTCCTGTACAGGGTATAGCTGTCTATACCCATGGTCCAGTCATGGGTCTAATGCAAGTTGTGTGGGTGTAATCCCACTGCACCCCCATGAGCCCAGGGACCCCAGAAGTGACCTCTGGACCTCCAACAAGCCTTGGCGTGCTGGCAGATAAGCAGGGGCCCATGGAGGGAGGCACCTAGTCAGCTGGGAGTGGGCTAAGTGGGCTGAGGAGGGTCACGCCCCTTGGCTCCTACTTCACCCAGCCCCCCAGGGAGCCATGTGACCAGAGCCTTGTGAACAGGCCATGTAAACAGGCACAATCCTGGGCCCAGCATGCAAGTTCATGTGGGAGTTTGCACAAGAAGGCAAGTTGAAGGGCCCAAGGCCCTGCCTGTGAGCCCCTCAGAGTAAGCACTTCCAGCCATAGCCAGCCCACTGGTGGCATGACATGGATGGACATGCGCCTCACCCTGAGGGTCTCCTTGGGGTCTGCGGCCCCCCCCCATCTGGCACCTTGGAGACCGCCACACAGATGGAGCCCATGGTTCAGAGCTCCACACAGATAGAGCCCCTGGCTCTTGGCTGTGCGGGCTGCCTGCTGCTTTTTCAGGCTCTGGGGCCTGGGAGCATGGCCATCTCCCCTTGCAGGGTCTGCTCCCTACTGGGGTCTCTGGTGTGCCAGCTGGAGGAGCTCCAGGCTGCATTCCAGAGACTGCGTGCCATCAGGGACTGTGAGCAGGAGATAGACTCTTACTGCCAGGCCCTTCTCCCCCGGGAGGTGGAGGGTAGACCATGATCTCCCTTCAGGACAAGGGAGGACTCAGGGACCTCCCTTACTGTCCAGCCCAGGGCTTGGAACAAGGTGGCAAGAGGCCCCAAGGCCTGCTGCACCAAGGCACCTGCCCCGCTGGAGCTTTGCAACAAGTACGAACCTCTTGCAGCCCCAGCAGAGCCGGATGACTTGCCAACTCCCACAGGCAACACAGATGACAGTGTAGCTACAGCCCCCGCTCTCCCTAAGACCAAACGCAAAGTGTTTGTCATGAGAGACTATATCCTGAGGGGGACTGAGGGGGTAACCTGCTGCCCCGACTCCTTAGCTCAAGAAGTTTGCTGCTTCCCAGGAGCCCACATCTGAGACATTGTGGAGAAAATCCCAAAGCTCCTACAACCCACTGACCACTATCTCATGCTCCTCATCCATGTGGGCACCAATGACATGGCTCAGAGTGCTCCCAGCCATGTCATGAGGTGCTATAGGGATTTGGGAATGGGTCTTAAGGATCTGGGGGCACAGTTGGTGTTTTCTTTGATCATCCCAGTCTTGGGTTATGGGCAGAGGAGGGAGAGGAGGATCCAAGTAGTCAACCAAAGACTGCAGTGCTGGTGTTATCTGGAAGGCTTTGGCTTCCATGACCACAGTCTGCTTTTTGGAGAGAGAGGCAGTGAGCTGCTGAGAAGGGATGGCCTCCACCTCTCTCGATTGGGGAGGAGGCTCTTCTCAGCCAGACTGTCTGACATGCTCCACCGGGCTTTAAACTAAGCCCACTGCGGGATGGGGGGACTACTGCCACTGCTGGCCCACTGAGAGGGCCTTGCAAAGCCAGCAGGCCAAGGCACATAAGGGATCCCACCCCAGCCCCAGGCAGGGCAGGGACCCCCAAGGGGACACTTACATGTCTATACACAAATGCCAGGCACCTGGGGAATAAACAGAAGGAACTTGGTCTCCTGCTAAATGCAAATAACTATGATGTTATAGGGATAATGGAGACCTGGTGGGACTCCACCCATGATTGGAGCATGGGTATAGATGGCTATATCCTGTACAGGAGGGATCAATTGGACAAAAGGAGTGGGGACGTAGCTCTCTATGTCAAGAAAAGCTACGCGTCCCTGCAAGCTGACATTGGCACCCATTGTGGGTGACTTGAGACACTCTGGGTTAAAATCCATGGGGTAAAAAGCACAGGGGATACTATGGTGGGGCTCTACTACACATCCCCTACCCAGAGTCAAGACCTTGACCAGGAGTTCACAAGTGAATTGGCTGAGGCTGCATGCTCCCAGTGTATGGTTGCCATGGGAGACTTTAACTACCCAGGCATCTTGTGAGAGGAGCACTCAGCCTAATCTGAGTGGTTGCAAAGCTTTCTCTCATGTGCGGATGACCTCTATCTGATGCAGGAAGTCTAAGGGCCCTCCATTGAAGCTGACCTCATGAAGCAACACTTTGACAGGCTGGATACCTTCAAGTCAGCTGCACCTGATGGGCTACACCCAAAGGTACTCAGGGAGCTGGCGAGCATCATTGCTCAGCCCCTGGCACAGATCTTTGAGAGCTCTTGGTGCTCTGGTGAAGTGCCCATGATTGGGGCTGCAGAAGGTTTGTACCTGTTGCAAAGCTCCAGCAGGGCAGGGGCCTTGGTGCAGCGGGCCTTTCGGCCCTTGACCACCTTGGTCCAACCCGATGGCTGGACAGAATGGGAGGTTCCTGGGTCCTCCCTTGTCCTGGAGGGAGAGCATGGTCTACCCTCCATCTCCTGGGAGAGAAGTGCCTGGCAGTAGGAGTCTATCTCTTGCTCACAGTCCCTGATCGCACATAGTCTCTGGACTGTGGCCTTGACTCCCTCCAGCTGGTGTGCCAGAGAGCCCAGTAGGGAGCAGAGGGGAGGTGGCCATGCTCTCAGGTTTTATTGCTATATGTACACTATTAAAGCAGTTTGGAAGCCTACCAGTGTCTCTGTCATCATCATAAAATAAATTCTAAATATCAAGTAAATCGGATGCTTATCTTGCTGGGATCCTATGACCCCAGCTAACTTCCTGCCCTTTGGGCAGGGGGCTGGACTCGCTGATCTCTCGAGGTCCCTTCCAGCCCTGATGTCTATGAAATCTATGAAATATGTTTAGATATATCACATTTGCTTTTGGTTGTCTTATTACATGATGCATGTGTGATGGGGGGTTGGGTTTGCAGGAGGAACAGGTATCAGGGGGATGCGGGTGGGTGTGTGGGTGGGTATGTGGGTGGTGTGGAGGAATGTGGAGGGATGCGAGTCAGTTTCTGGGTAGGTGTGGGGGGCTTCTGGGGGACTGTGACTGTTGGTTGACTGTGTGGGGGAGCTTTTCCCCTGCAGGGCCTCAGCCCTCCTGCAAGACCACAGCCCCACCTGAAGGGTCCCAGCACCCCCACATGGCCAAAGCTCCCCCCCCCCACAGGGCCCACAGCTCCCCCCATAGGGGCCAAATCCCCCTCACAGGGCCCATAAGCTCCCTCACAAGTCCCGGAGCTTATCCACAGCAGCAGTGACTGTTGAAGCACTTGTGCCTTCCTGGTACATCTCTCCCCTCCATGCAGCATGGGGTAGTGTGGCATGGCCCCAGCCACCTGGCACTTGGCACTGCCTCTACCATATTGCATGGGTTCTGCCCAGCTCAGACCATTGCTGTGAGTCTTTGAGCAGCTCCAGTCCACTCAGGCTGTCACTCAGAGCCCTGCACCATTCACAAGGATCATGTGTCACAGAGGGCTGGGTCCTACCTGTACACCACTGGCCCAGCTTGATGATGCATGGAGTCTGTGAAGGCAGGACCCAGCTCCGTGTGACTGGGCACCAGGCGGTAGGTAGGACCATGTTGCAGCACCGGGCCAAGCTGTGCTGCCCCTCACCATGCGAGGGAGCTGTGCCAGGAGGGCCCTGAGCCCTGATGGCAACTGCTGCTGTGGAGGGTGAGACTCTGGACTGTGCGGGGGGGGGCAGGCAAGGGACCTACCCCTCCCAAACATCCCCCCACTATAGTCCCCCTTCCGTCTAGTCTCCCTCACCCGCACAGCCCCAGATTCAGTGTCCCCCCACCCACAGTCTCTACTTACCTGGGGACAGAGCCCAGGTCCAGGCTTTTGCAGCCTGAACCGCTCCTTGCACCACATGTGCTCAAGCATGTTGCAGCACCGGGGCAAGGAGCAGCCATAGACATGATCTGGCCAGTACCAGAGTATCTCTTTGGAGGACATGAGCCTCCGGTTGCCTCAGGGCACAGTCCCGGACTGCACCCTGCCCCCCTTTTTTTCTGTGGAGGTTTTTTTTTTTTTGGATCCCTGGATTTCCAGGTATTGAATTTTGAGCCTGCACTGGAAATATGCAGTGTGGAAAATATTTTTTTTTTCCCCAGAGTGCCTTTTGCTGTGTCTCAAGCAGCTTTGAGACATGGCAAGAGGCATGTGTGAGCTCATCGGGACATGCTCAAATAGTGCATTCCCCACCAATTCTTTCCTGTTTGTGAGCAGCAGGTCAAAAAGAGCACAGACCCTAGTTGCTCACTCTAGCATTCACACCAAGAAGTTGTCCCCGACATTCTCCAAAACTTCCTGTATTGCCTGCACACTGCTGTATTGCCCTTTGAGCAGATATCAGGGTGACTGAAGTCCCCCATGGGAACCAGGCCTCTGATCTGGAAACTTCCATAACCTGTTTGAAGAAAGAGTTCATTCCTCTTCAGTAAATGCTCAGACAGCCCCAGCAACTGTCACACAGTGCACAAGATGGATACATGAGCAGTTATCTTTAGGTTGTTTACAAGTGATGTGGCATATGCAGCTGCGGTACTAAAACATACCAGTGTAATTGTCATTTTTTTTCCGTTACCAAAGTTTATGTTTATTTATGCTTAAGTCAAGGGGGTGCACATTTACTTTACATTGCCACATCATTTATTGCCACATCAAGAGAGGAAGTAAGAAAGTATATTTTAAAATGTTTCTTCATTATGTAAACAGGCTTTTGGTCAGATCCATTAGATCACTGGTGTCAAAGATGCATGGCCCACAGAGCCCTGCTATTCAGCCCACAAGGCTGCCTGTGGGTCTCAACCTGGTGTGCTATATGCAGCTTGTGCTAGTCCTGGCCGAGCACTCTATATACAACACACAGTCTGTCTGGCTTGGGGACTGGAGCTGGCGGGTACTGCACATTGTACAACTAGAATTTCCTAACTTCCTAATTTTTCACTTTGCAAACTTGACTAGTGTATATTTATATAATATATGTACCTGTATATATTATGTAGTATAGTTAATTGTGTGTAAGTCTGTATATATGTGTCTCTCTCCCCACCTACTCACACTTACACTCACTTCTACTCACACTCCCACATACAATTGCACACCTGTCTATTTATGGTTACTATGCTAATCTTTCATGTTTTCTTCAGGAAAATCATAAATTCAACAATTTCATTAGTCATCCATTCTCCAATGGAAAAAAATATGTAACAACTTGATTCATGAAGAAAATCTTAATTTGACAGGATTTGAACTCACTTCTTTTTATCATTTAATTCTAACATGACATCCACCAGACTAGCTTTGTTAAAAAATTCTCAAGAAGTTTCTGGTGTTGAAATAGCCACCAGATGGCGCTCCTACAATTTCATAAATAAACACAAACAAATCAAAACTTTAAAAGGTCAGATGGTAAGCAGTGTTTCTATCTCATTAGGCTGGAGACTTTACAAAGACAATGAATTCCCTAGAGTCTTCTCCCCCGTCCCCAACTCTATAGCAGACACTAATGTCCGAACCTTCTTATTGCACCTTAGGATACAGAAACCATCACCACAAAGATTACTCTTTTAAAACAAATAGAGCCAAATACATCAATGAAATTTCACCAGGGATGCACTTGGCCCCATATGCTGTATCATCAAAACCTTTTTACAGACTTTACAGTTTGCAGAGCCTTCCTGCCAAGCTGTCTATCAAAACAATGCAGGTGTCAGTTTAGAAAAGACAGATGTGTCTACAGGCCCAATCCAAAGCTCACTGATGTGAATTGGGAGGCTTTTCATTAGCTCCAAAGCACTTCAGATCAGGCCCCAAAGGAAGGTTTTGACATAAATATTTAATTTATTACAAGTGTACTTTTCTTTAGTTATTTAAAATAGCCTAATCAACATTTATGTTGTACTATACAGTAGCAGCATGACAGGATTTTACAATGCTTATTTCTGATATTTTAAATTATTACAACATGTAAAATGAGTTGTAATGTGCTGTTATAGACCAGCCAGCCTATCTTTAATACCTAGGTACCATAACAAATTATTTAGCATTCAATTTATAAGCATCTAGAAGATAATGTGATTATAAAGATGGCCAACGTGGGTTTGTCAACTACAAATCATGTCAAATGCATGTAATTTCCCTTTTTGGCAGTGTGATTAGCCTGTTGGCCAAGGGAGAAAACTCTTGATTTTTAGCTTTAGCAAGACATTTGATACAGACCCGTATACCAGCCTCATAATCGGAAATGAAATCACCACAAGGTAGGTATACAGTTTTTTGTAAAGCCAATCTGTTAGTAAAAGCAAGAGTAGTTATCCTTGTTCCACTGTCTAACTGAGATTCCAGCGGAGTGTGCTCTGGACATAACTCTATTCAATATTTTCACTGATGACTTAGATGTTAGAACAGAAATACACTTATAAAAATTGTAGATGACAGCAACCTAGATTTCAAACACTTTCAGGAACAGGATCAAAATCTAGAATGATCTTGAGAAAATAGAGAAATAATCTGCAAACAAAGTAGTAAAATAAAATTCAATTCCATGCAGGGCACATCTGCATATGCATTAATGCACCTTTCCTAATGCACATTAAATTTAGTATCTCCAATGTGAGGTACTAAGTTAATGTGTATTAGGCTATGCACAGTAGTGCATTTGCACACTTTTTTAGTGATGCTTAAAGTACAGTAGATTATTTTTCTGTGCATTAGTGTAAGGTCATTTTTTTTACATAATGCTTTAATGCACAATAAAAGTCTACTGTGCATCAAAGTGCATGTGTAGAAATGCCCACAATATATTACAGTTAGAAGATATCAAACTATGCATAACAAAACGGAAGACAAATGGAAAAATTTAAGTTGTAAAAAAGCAAATCTGCTGTACATGGCTTTGGTGAAGTGTCAGCTGTGGTACTGTGTTCAATTTTGAGCACCACATTTTAAGAAGCAAATTGTAAAGTTAATTCAGAGAACTAAAGTGATAATGCTTAAAGAACTAAAAAGCATGGCCAATGAGGAAAGTTTGAAAGAACTGGGTCTGTGCAGCCTAAAATAAGAAAAGTGAGCAGCAGGGAGGGACACAAGAGGAGGCTGCCAATATGTAAAAGGTTGTTTTGCATGTAGAGTGATCTATTGTTTTCCATATAGAACAAAAAGCAATTTCTTTAATTTCCAGCAAAGATGACTGGGTTATTAGGAGAAGTTTGCTAACTACAAGGCTATTAAGCACAAAAACAGGCTAAATAGGAAAATTCTACAATCTATGAACAATTTCAACAAACATGTCAAGGATAGTCAGATTACAGGGATGGAATTGAACAGCTGACTTTCTGGGGTCCTCAACCCCACCTTTCTATGATTTCTAAGGCAATGATTAAAGAATTTAAGTGTTCCTAGGTAAACTTCAACCTATTTGAAAGATAGAATATGTTTCCAAAAGGCAGAATTAGGGATATTTATATTACCTAATGTACATTTCCATACATTTAAACATTTGGATTTGTTTTAAATCTTAATTTCCTGGTTGTATAATATTTCTTGAGGGTATAATTCGTATAAACCTATAACATATTTTCCTCTTGAACAGCTGATATATAATCCCAAATTGAAACCACCTGAATGTTTTTTTTTTCTAAATTAACCTGGTTTTGTTTGTTTGCTTGCTTGCTTTTTTAAATAGATTTTTACAATTTCATGCATGAACACTAAACAAGAGAACCAAAGAGAAGGCTTCCTGGCAGTGTTTCTATTAATTTGAAGGTGCATTGTCTCAAATTTAAATCTTTTTTTTAATTCTAACTTTATAGACAGATGAATCTGTATTCTCTGTAATATTTACACCACTCTAAATCCAGAGCAGCAAGAGGATGTGAGCTAACTAAATGAGATCTAGATCAGTAGACCCGCAAAAAACAGCTAATATGTTCCCCTTAGTCATTTCTTCAAAATTTTACTTTTCTATTGCATATGTATCCCCCTGAACACATGTCCTTCTTTTCCCAGCCCCAATCTTTTATCCCATGTTTCATTGTGCCTACAGTCCAAAATTCCTCCCATTCTCTTACCCTTTTATCTTCCTGTGATTATCTTCCAAAAAACTCTTCTGGGCTCTGTTCCCTTGCACATATTTCCACTCTCATTTTTGCTTCTCTCCTGTCCTGCACCTCCTTACACATACTTCATGTTTTTTTCTCCTTTCTTCAATCATTTTTGTGCAATATGCAGTATTCAAAAAGGAATATTTACAGTTAATGGCTATATTTTACCCATTATTTTCATAATTAGAAGTTATCTAGTAGCTGAAGCTAATGCATAAACATCTTCAGAAAAAAATCATGTATTGCCCTCTTTCAAAATAGCTGTCATTTCCCATTATTCTCAATGAGACTCAGTTAAGGTTCTGTGCTCTCTTTCAAAATGCCTGTTGTTTCCAGTGAGAGAGAAGCCAGCAGACATCTTTCTTAAGAGAAAATTGAAAACAATGGGAGGTAGATAGCCTTCTCAAAATAACCACCTAACTTTTGGCAAGTTTTGAAAGAAGACAGTTCTATGTGCAATTCTTTGCAGTTGAATAGTATACATCGACCCCTGCTAAAGAACAAACTCTTAGGTAGGAGGTAGAACATAAAAAAGGCCATTAATCCCCTTCCCTCATGTCATTAAAAACAGTCAGTGTCAAAGAGTTCCTTAAGTTTTAACTAGAAGGGAGATTTAAAGTCCCCACACTATTCAATTTTTAAGAAGATTTATTACAAAGAAGCAATCTGCCATGAGCCCTAAACTTCTTAAAGGAACCACATTTTAATTAACTCATAAACATTATCCAGTTTGCTTGCAAATTCTCAGAAAATTCTCTGTGTATGCAGAGAATAAATGCAATTTTTTTCAATGACACTCTAATCTTTATATATAACAAAGAGCTGAATCCCTGCTCCAAGTATAGAAATCTATTCATCCTTACCTATGGGACTGCAAGCAGTTCCTCCAAAGAATATTTACTATGTATGTTATTATATTACTATACATATATTAATACATAAAACATAGAGGCAAATATTTTCCTGTTAAGTGGACAGAAGTGAAGGAAATAACATGAAACATTAAGAAACCATAGAAATAGGAATAGGTAACCTTTATATATTGTCAAAGAATGGAACTCTGCCTGTAGAGAAACTGAAACACCATATATATATATATATATATATATATATATATGTTAGGCCCATGTGAAACAGCCAGTATTCTATTTGAATTCAGCAGATTTGGGGGACAGTGATTCACTTTGCTGATTTGGATCACTGTCCTGAATCAATTCAGCTGAACTGGATTCAAACGATTTGGCACACACATTAGGGATGGAAGGGACCTCGGAAGATTGAGTCCAGCCCCCCACCCAAAGGGCAGGAAGTCAGCTGGGGTCATAAGATCCCAGAAAGATAAGCATCCAATTTGCTCTTGAAGGTGTTCAGAGTAGGTGCTTGGACCACCTCCAATGGCAGACTGTTCCAGACCTTGGGGGCTTGCACAATAAAGAAATTCTTCCTTATGTCCAGCCTGAAATGGTCTTGCAGTAGTTTATGACCGTTCGACCTCGTCATCCCTTGGAGCGCTCTGGTGAACAAACATTCCCCCAGATCCTGGTGGTCACCCCTGATAAACTTATAGGTGGCCATCAGATCACCCCTGAGCCTTTCACTTTTCCAAACTAAAGAGCCCCATGGCTCTCAGCCTGTCATCATAAGTTCTGTTTTCCTGACCTCTGATCATGCACGTGGCTCTTCTCTGGACTCTCTCAAGCTTCTCCATATCCTTTTTGAATTGTGGAGCCCACAACTGGACGCAGTACTCCAGCTGCAGCCTCACCAAGGCCAAGTACAAGGGGAGAATGACGTCCCGGGATTTGCTTGAGAAGCATCTATGGATGCAAGCCAGTGTTTTGGTCGCTTTACTAGCCTCAGCATCGCATTGCAGGCTCATGTTCATCTTGTGGTCAATGATGATCCCCAAGTCTCTTTCTTCCATAGTGCTAGCTAGCATAGCACTGTCGAGCCTATAAGGATGCATCAGATTTTTCTTCCCAAGGTGGAGAACCTTGCATTTTTCAGTGTTAAACACCATCAGGTTCTTGTCCGCCCATTCGCTGAGCCTGTCCAGGTCAGCCTGCATCATCTGCCTTTCATCTGGCGTGTATGCTTTGCCCCAAAGTTTGGTGTCATCGGCGAACTTGGCCAGTCCACTCCTGACTCCAATGTCCACATCATTAATGAAGATGTTGAACAGTATGGGTCCAAGGACAGAGCCTTGGGGGACCTGACTGGTCACAGGACACCATGATGAGTGACTGCCATCAATTACAACCCTCTGGATCCTGTAATTAGACGGATCCACTTTCTTCTCTTTCTTGAAGATAGGCACGACATTGACCCTCTTCCAATCATCGGGCACTTCACCAGAGCACCAAGCCATTTGCTGAGCTGAGGGAGGCAGAGGGGGGATCCCTCCATGCATAGTGGAGAACCTGGAAGTGGAGCCCTAAGATATATATATTAGTGGTGTGCAAAGCTTCAGTCACTGGTTCGATTTGGAGAAAATTTGGCCTGATTTAGTGGCCAAATCATTGAATCCAAATCAAATTGGGAGGCCCATTAAAGGCTCTGAATTGATTTGAAGCATCCAAATCAATTTGGAATTTGGTGATTCAGAAGGCAGTCTTGAGGGGAAACAGAAACTGAGAAGGCGGTGGAAGACTGCTCTGATATTGACATTGGTAGCTGGCCAGTGACTGTGATCTTTCCCTGAGTTTCCAATCACAATGCTCTGGGGGAGGGACATAGAAAGAGCATATAAGGCTCCATGTGAAGCCTTTCTCTGCCTTTTGTGAGCTGTCTGTCCAGAAGCAACAGGATGTCAAAAGTACTGGCTCGATTCCTCATCGGTCTCTTGCTATTCTGTCTTCTTGGAAAGGATTGGATACATATTACTAATTAACCTTGCGTAGAATCCCTCTACTTATCCCTAGCCAAACCATTCATTTCAACTTATTCTTCTTCCAAAATCCTCTTATTTGTTCTTGTTAATTTCCCCGCCCACACACACTTTTTAAAAAGAAAGCTGTGTTTTCCACAGGGGGTGTGTGTGTGTGTGTGCGTGTGTGTGTTAGAAACCTTAAATGTATTTGGAACAACATACAGCATTTTCTTCAAGTTCCGATTTTGATTATGTATCATGGAATCAAATGACTCAAAAATAATAAACGTGAGATAATATAAAAATTCTATGGGATAAAGGTAAGTTTATGTGTGGACTGAGGGATGTCCTTACGAGGCACGCTTGAGAGATAACAACTCTTCTGTATTTTGGAGATGGGCAAACAAGATGTGGGGTGGGCAGTGTGGAATATACATTATACATAGCATAATGAAAAGCCATCTTCTCAAACAACTTCACAGTCTTTCAGTCAGAAGAACAACATATCTACTATGGACCTGGGCAATGACTTTGTTGGGTACCGAGTGCAATTCTAAGTTTCCAAGTATTTTAGCTGGACAATATTAACTAGAATGTCTTCGGTTTTAGTTTATATTTATCACCAATGTTCAAACTAAAATATAAAAATTCCAGTTCCAGACTCCATAGGGATATGACATGTATTGCAGTGAAGAAAGAAGTTTTAACTTCTTATATAGTACAGGAGGATAGTAAAAAGACGGAACCTTAACACTATCTCTAAACTCCAGGCCAATAATTGCATAGGTCTGAAACACATTTCTATTCCTGGATGTTTGCCTGAGCTGAGGTGAAAATTTTGGAGCTTTTAATTGTGAACATTCACTAGTTATAATCATCGTACCAGCTTATGTGCTTCCACACAGCTATCAATTTTTAGTTAAGAGGAATACTGCCTGCAGTAGACTCAGAGATACTAGTTATTTCATTTTCAGAAGTGTTTCACAAACATACAGTGAGAATTGCTGCCCACAGTGCAGTCCTTTCAGAATGCTTTGCACAGAATGTTTCTTTAACCTCTTCAACAAGTACTGCACAGCCATGGAGAAACTCACAATACTGCCTGCCCTCTTCAACTGAATGATCTTGGAATCTCCTTGGTACCTGCAAATTTTAGGGCAAGTTCTCTCTCTACTGGGGGGAAAATATATAATCTGTAATGGCTGAGTAAATTTCCCTCCATGCATTGACTAATACTAAATCTTTTTAGATCTCTTTCAGCTTTATCATTCCCTCTGGCATTTTAGTTGTTGGCCCAGATTTATTGAGTTCCAACAAAATTCAATTGAAAGGTTCGCTATAAATAATTTTCTTGCCATGTAGAAAAAGACTATCATATATATATTATCCAAAAGACAGTACCTCTCACAGTACAGCAACTCCTGCTATTGTACTGCAGTGTTGGGCACCAGAGATGAGGTTAAATCCTGGCTCTTGAAACCATAAAGTCTTGGGGAAAAATTGAACGTGTTACTTACTAAGCCATACTATTATTTTCAATAAGGCCCATAAATCAACTGTAAAAAATAAACAACAAAGAGCTAAAAAAGGACCATATTTGTATTGTATTCATGAATTGATCCTGTGCTTCAGGGCTTCCACTGGTCATGGTAAGACTTTGTTTTTCCCACTACTTGATGAAAACCTTGGCTTCTGGCTTGCATTTTATTTGCTTACTTTTGTTTTTTCACCTTCTGAATTATCAAAGATTGGTGATGGCTAATGATGGGACTTAGATTCATACTACTGCTGCTTACCGTGTTATAGAGAAACCTCTAAGGTGCATGGATATCATATTCTTCTCATCCTTTCAGAGTCAAACTACTTCCCAGGTTCATGGTCAGGAAGAAATTTCACACTGGATAGGCTGATAGAGGCCATTTGTGTGACATGGGTTGTGGAAATTGTTCTCCAGGATTATCTGGCATAGTTCTAACAAATTTCCACTCAACCTTTGGTATTAGTAGCTCTTACTTACTTTGTGTGGCATACTGCAATTTTGGAAGCTTTTTGTCTTTTTTATTGAAGACTTTAAGAATACGTATAGACATGCAAAAAGCCCAAGACAGAATAAATCCAAGTTTTGTGGTTTTCTGTAAGCACCATAGTATAAACCACTCTATGTATGCCAAACTTCTGTCCTGTTACATTATAGGCTGGTTTTGTGTGCTGAAATTCTGTTCTGTTATGGGTATGGACCAGTTTCCTATCATTTATACCGATAAAAGTATAATGTCTGTACCTGGCTTAAGAGTTTTGGTACTGTGCATGATGTTTTATGGCTTCTGATGTATGTGTGAAGCACAGAGTAAATGGAGTTGTGGATACTTCTGGGCTTAACATCTAATATCTGTAATTTCTGGGAATTAATCAGGTAACCCTTTCCAGTTCTATAGTCCTAAAAAAATGATTTCAAGAATATTTAAAATTATTTCCTCAATAGGCATTTCTGTTTGCTTCCATTCACATCCCCAGATATCAGGAAAGGAGGATTGAATATACTTCTGTTTTAGCAGGGTTGAAGTGATGTTGCCATGAAGGTTCAGGAAAAATCTTAGAGGCAAGAATTTTTCTGTGTAATATCTTTTATTAACCAACTGCATGCTCAGAATAGACATAGGCAGCTTTTGGATATTACAGTACCTTCCTCAGGCCTTCCTTTTAGGCCGTTAATAAAAACCTCCCTTCCTGTGGTCAGATAGAACTATAGTGTGAAAAAGTGTAAGGCATTTTTCTTTCTAAACCTGGTGTAAACTTTGCCAGCTTGAGGAGGGCAGGTGGACGCAAGTCATTAGAAGAGAGTAAATAAAACACATTTGGCTTTAGTTCAAAGTGCTCTGCTGCCATTTTTTCAGCATGGGGAAGTGTGGTGGCACTGATACAAGTGACGTACAAGCACTTTTAATTCATGTGGCTCACTAATTAAAGCTCCCAGCATTGCATCCCACAGCACATGTAAAAATATCTAAAATGTCTGTGGCTGCATATCAACTTGTGCCAGTTAAACTGAAAGAGGAGCTGAGGGGGATTTTTATTTTTGAAATATAAACATTTAAAAATTATAGAAAAATGACAATTAAAATGATTTTTTTTAATGAAATGTAAGGCCAAGGCCACTAGATCATCTCTAACACTTGTTTCAAGTTGACTTCATTTGTTTACATTTATCACTTTAAAATTTGTTAATTGTGTTGTGAGTAATGCAGCTGAGAATAATTTGGGTTGTTTAGACATGTTGAGAATGCTAAGCCAAAACTGTGAAATAAAATTTGCTAAAGTATTAGATACTTTGCAGTGTTGACTCATTCAAGCTCATTTCTGGGAAGAGCTTTTCTAGAAGAATGTTTATTTAGGTGTTGATTATAATGATGCAGGATTTCAAAGGAATCGCTACAATGTGCAAGCCAATTTCCCAACAGAAAAGTCAACACAGTTGTGCCCAGTGAAACTCACATTCTTTGTGTGTTATATATGAATTGGTATTGGCTCTTCACTGGAATCTGAGGTTAAGGCATACAGGAGAAAATTAAATATCTATAAGACATGAAGCTTCATGTGTGTCCTGAATTGAGGTATAAAAGTTAGCATTGCTTATGCAGAAGAGGGTAGTGCAGTAATACAACAAGGTTTTATAACAGTAGTCACAGGAGTATGACAAAAATTTTGTTTATTCTTGATAATGTAGGTTAAGAGTGATTATTGGTGCAGTATAGGCTGATTTGTTGTTCCAAGAACACTAGCATTCAGACATGGCTAGATTCAAAAGATCAGGTGAAAAAATTAATGTACTGTTCAAAAAAAGAAGGAATTGCCCAGGTTATACACAGTGATTTTTACCATTTTATACAGCTCAAAGCATGGGGTTTGATTATTTGCTGTTTTTTTTAAATAATAACAATTCCTGCGGATGCTGAATAATAATATTCAAAGCTTGAATTGGATCAGATTTTTCAGTTTTGTTATAAAAATTTCCCATCCTATTGTTAAACATTACTAGCAGTTTCATAGTTGGTAGAGTCGGAAGGGACCTGAGCAGATCATCTAGTCCGACCCTTTACCATGGCAGGAAAGAGTACTGGGGTCAAATGACCGCAGGGAAGTGTTCATCCAGTCTTCTCTTAAAGACCCTCAGGGTAGGAGCCAGCACCAGGTCCCTTGGAAGTTGGTTCCAGATCCTAGCTGCCCTGACTGTGAAGTAGCGCCTCCTGGTGTCTACTCTGAATCTACCCTCTGCCAGCTTGTGACCATTATTCCTGGTCACTCCTGGCGGTGCTCAGGGGAACAGTGACTCCCCCAGTGCCTGCTGATCCCCCCTGACTTGTTTGTAAATGGCCACTAGATCCCCCCTCAGCCTTCTCTTGTGGAGGCAGAATAGGTTCAGGTCCCGTAGCTTTTCCTCGTAGGGCCTGCCCTGCTTCCTCGATCATGTCACCTTCCTCTGGACCCTCTCCATATTGTCCACATCCCTCTTGAAGTGCGGCGCCCAGACTGGATGTAGTACTCCAACTGCGGCCTGACCAGTGTTGCATAGAGGGGGAGGATGTCCTCCTTGGACCTGCTTGAGATGCATCTGTGAATGCATGACAAGGTATGGTTGGCCTTCCTGACTGCATCCCCACACTATCGGCTCATGTTCATTTTGGCATCAATAATGATTCCAAGATCCTTTTCTGCCTCTGCAGTGATGGGAAGAGAGTTCCCCAGCCTGTAGGTATGCTGCTGGTTCTTTCTCCCTGAGTACATCACCTTGCACTTGTCAGTGTTGAAACCCATCCTGTTCTCATCTGCCCACCCCTGTAACCTGTCTTGGTCTGATTGCAGCCTATTTCTCCATTCTAGCATGCCCACTTCCCCCCCAAATCTTAGTGATGTCTGCGAATTTGAACAGGGTGCTTTTTACCCCCTCATCCAAGTTGCTGATGAAGATGTTGAACAGCACGGGCCTGAGGACCAAGCCCTGGGGGACCCCAATGCCCACACCCCTCCAGGTTGAAAATGACCCATCCACCACCACTCTCTGGGTGCAGCCCTCCAGCCAGTTAGTGACCCATTTGACTGTGTACGTGTTGATGCCACAGTCCTCTATTTTTTTAAGGAGAATGGGGTGAGAGCCAGTATCAAAGTCCAGTATATTTACTTATTTCATTTATATGTCACCCTTCCCAACATAGGTTCAGGACTGCTAACAGTAGAAAAGAATATCTTTTAAAATAGGAAGAACTGTTATATAAAAATACAAATATAAAACAGAAACCCAGTAAACAATATCTCACCCTAGCTTTGTTTGCTAAATGCCTGCCCAAATTGGAAGGTTTTACAGCTCTTCCAAAAGATGTCTAGGCTTAGGCTCTGGCCAGTCTCAAGGGTGAAGGAATTCCAGAGTTGAGAGGCCACTGATGACAATGACGTCTGGTGTGTTTTAACCATACAGATTTGGCATCCTGATACTTGCAGGAAGTTGCTCTTGCCTGACCTTAAGTATTGTGATGGAACCTAAGGGTGAAGGTGGTCCCTTAGGTATATAGTCTCCAGTTGGGAGCCAGTACTATTAATGGAGCACTGAAGTTATGAGCCCCTGGAAGCCCACTAACATCAGAAGCTGGGACATGTTTTCTATACTAGCTGTAGTTTTCAGATGGTCTTCAAGGGTAGCCTCATGTACATTGCAGTAGTCTAGCTTTAGGGTGATGAAAGCATGGATGACAATGAATAGATCTGAAAGAAAGTCACAGCCTTCTCACCAAATGGAGTTGGTAAAAGGTCCTCCTACATACTATTTTCACTTAAATCTCCAGGTGCAGTAGATGATATAGGAGCACATCCACCTGAAGGTGAAAAAGGAGGCTGAGCCTCATCAATGGTAGATGTTCCACTTTCACCTCACTCCCACCCAAGACTAGTAGTCTGCTCATCATCATGACCTCTGTCTTGTCTTGATTCAGTTTCAATTGTTTCTCCCACATTTAATCCCCCAAATACTGAAAAAGGACTGGGCCTGGGTAAGATGAGAAACAGAGATAGAGCAAGATAGTCTCATCAGCATACTAATGGTGCCTTACTCCAGAACTCTACACAGTCTTGCCCAGCATCCTCAGATACACAATGAAGAAGAGGGGTGACAAGATGGAACCCTGACAGACCCTGTATGAAAGGTCCCAAGAGAATGATGATCACTTGCCCATCCTTTTGGGACTTCCTCACTGGGAAAGAGCAGAACAAATTTAGGGAGAACCAGTGAATACCCACCAGGTCATGTAAATGCTTTATTCAACTATATCAAAGGCTGCTGAAAGATCTTGTAGGGTCAGTAGGACAGTTTCTTATGTTGATTTCCAGATAAAAAAATCATCAACCAAGGCCATGAGCACAGCCTCTGTGCTACATCTAGTATAGAACTAAATTTAGGAAAGGTTTCAGCATGTCCTTAATCCAGATTTTTTTCTATAAAGTATTTAATTTTGAATATGTACTTTGGTCCACTGAATGCAGTACAGAAGGCTAGTACAGAATAGGTAGGAAATAAAGATAATAAAAATATGTCTGCATTTAACACCAAACATTCTCATTTAATATGTTAACTTATAATACATGTAAAACAGTTTAAGAACTGAATGATAGATCTCAAAAAGTAATTGCCCCAGGGGTCTTGCCAGAGGGCTCATTACTTGTCTGCTGTTATTAAAAGTTTTTGTTAGTGTTTTCAAGCTAAATTTGAAACACAGTGGGCATGTCTACACAAGTGTTTACTCCAGCCTAAATTTACTGTACAGGAAAGCTATTGCACAGTGGGTGCATCTACACAAGATGTTTAAAGGTGAATCAGCATAGTTTACTGTGAAGTAAGCTCATGGGTTTACACATGCACATGTTTACTTCACAGTAAATCTCCCTAATCCTGAGTAAATTTGCTACCTGCAAATACAAGTAGCAAATTTACTCAGCTTTAGTAATGGTGACACCTGACCAGGAACCAAATATGCTCCCAGTTAGCTGTCCAACAGGGGGCAGGAGATAGCTCCCTGCCCCTGAGATCTGCCTGCTGCTGGGGTGGGCTCCACCACAGGAGCCGGGGGGGCGCTATGTCCCTCTGCCCTGGCAGCAGGGAAGTCCAAGGCCCCTGCTATCAGATCATGATTGTGGAGCAGAGACTGGAAGATCCTTATCTTGCAGCCCATGCTTCACCACCATGATTGGGGAGCAGGGGGCTGGAAGACCCTTAACTCTCACCAGAAGTTGCACCAGCATAGAGCCAGGGCCAGGAGCTCCTTGCTGCTGGGCGGGGAGACATTGTCCTCTCCCAGGAGCAGGCAGCTCCCTGGGGCCAAGAGACAACTGCCTCCTAGCCTGATGTTCCCTGTCAACCTCTGAGATAGCACCCAGGGAGAGCCTGAAGCCCCAGTGGCTGCAGGGGCTTATTGCTGGGCTGCAGGGACCTGGTGGCAAATCTGCTCCCAAATCTTTGTATATGTAGACACCTACCCAAAAACCCTTACTGTGCAGCAAATCTAGGCTGGAATAAATACATGTGTAGACATGCCCAGTAAGGGTTTTTCGGTAGGTGTCCACACATGGGATTAGGGAGCATATTTTTTTCCCCAGGTCCCTGCAGCCCTTCAATGCACCCCTGCCACAACTGGGAGGAACTCCAGGGTCCCCCGGGTGTTAGCCCAGGGGCTGGCAGGGAGCACCGAACCAGGAAACAGCTGAATTCTGGCCCCAAGGGGGTGCTGCCTGCTGCTGGGACAGGAACAATGGCCCTGGTTCCCCAATCAGGTAGATTGGGTCAGGGGACTGGGACTTACTCAACTCCTGAAGGTCTTTCCAAGCCCAATGCCTTGATCACCTAATCAGGGCATGGGGCTGGGACGTGCCTGTGACTGGGACAGTTTCTGGCCAGCCCCAGGCTTCATGGGGCCCAGAGCTGGCTGAAGACTGCCCAAAATAGGACAGTCCCCACCCACTTCCAGGCTGCATGCGTTTCCCTGAACAGCCTCGGGCTGGCTGGGAACTGTCCCGGTCAGAGGCAGCTCTTAACCAACTTCAGGCTGAGCAGGGAACCTGTCCTCATGCAAGGAAGTCCTAGCTGCCACCCTACAATTGCAATTCTGATCATGGAATGGGAACCGTAGAGCTTGTTCCCCATGCAGCTCTGTGAGCGCGAAGCTTGGGGGAGAACAGGTTGGGGATCTTGTTCCACCCTACTTGTATGCTTATGCATTTGGGTGGGTAACAAGCTCCTCAGCCCCTGCCAGCAGAAAGTCCCTAGCACTCTATGACCATGGGGCTTGGACTGGGAGACCCTTATCTCCCAACCTGAGCCCTGCACAGAGTTGGGACTGAGGCTGGGAGATAAGGGTCTCCTAGCCTGAGCCCCATGACTATGGAGCTCAGACTGGGAGATAAGCACCTCCCAGCCTAGAAGTAAAGGTTAGGAAACCTTTATTGCCCAGCACTGGCTCTGTGACTATGGTGCTGGGAGACCTTTATCGCCCAGTGCTGTTTTCATGACTGCGGAACCAGTGGAAATCTTTATCTCCTAGCCCTGGTGCCATGGTTGCAGAGCCAATACTGGGAGATAAGGGTCTCCCAGCCCTCTGCTGCCCAATTGTGACAGTGAAGTGGAGGCTGGGAGATAAGCATCTTTCAGCCCCCACTCAACAATCACAGTCTGGGAGCAAGGGGCTTGGAGCTCTCTGATGCCCCCACCTGGGCTCCTGTGGTGGAGCCTACCCTGGCAGCAGGCAGCTCCCAGGGGCAGGAAGCAATCTTCAGTCCCTGATGGACAGTTGACTGGGAGCAGATTTTGTAACATGGGTGCTACAGTGTTGTTACTAGTGCCGAGTAAATTTACTGCTTGCATTTGCAGATAGCAAATTTACTTGGTATTAGAGAGGTTTACTGGGAAGTAAGCATGTGTATGTATAGACACACATGTTTACTTCACAGTAAACTATGTTAAAGTAACATTAAGCATGTAGTATAGACATGCCCAGTACCAATTAAATTTGTGAATGACACAAAGATTTGTTAAGAGACAGGTAATAATGAGTGAGAAAATAAAATGAGCTAGTTCAACCAATGGGGAGTGACCTGACTTCAACTAAAATTCTACAACAGAGTTTTCAGCTTGGTAGGGAATTTTTTTAAAAATGGGAAAGATAGTTTAAGATTAGGATTGAATAATTTTTTTTTTTTTTTTAACCAGGAAATTTAAAAAAGGAATGGACAAAAAATGGTTTTGAGTCAATCTTAAGTGATTCATTTCTGTGAAAATGTAGTGTTTTTTTAATTTTCCAGTTGTTTAGCCCTGTTATTATCTTTCATTTAGACTTTAAATGAATAACAACACATTGAAAATGCTCACATATAATCTGGATTTCTTATTTATTTAGAAAAATAGTCACAGAAGGGAACAAGCAGCTTAACATAAGTGGCTGGTAGAATGTTATATAAATATTCTATATAGTCCAAATAAGTCAAGAGAAGGGAATAGTGAATGGGAGCAGGTAGGAAACATTGGAGTCAGAGTTAAAAATGTGTTTGAAGGCTAGAGAAAATACATTATAGAAAGACTGCAAGAGTTCAGTCTAGGAAGACTGAGGAGTGACTTGATTATAAAGTATATATAAAAACTTTCATGAGGAGAAAATACTTGGCTTGAATGGTTTAGGCAGGTATGATTCTGTCTTGTCCATGATTCTGGGCCAGATGACCTCCTGAAGTTCCTTCAAATATAAATACTATATTCTCTATAATTGAGGAGATAAAAGTGTAACAAGAAGCAATGGCTGGAAGCTGGGGTAAGGCAAAATCAAGTGTGAAATGAGACACAATTTTAACCCCTTGAACAAACTACAAAGGGACACAATAAGGATATCTATACATATGATTAATTTGAAGCAATAAACTCCATAATTTACCACAGTGGAGTTTATTGCTCCTGGGTATGCCATTTGAATGTGCACCCAGGACTGCAGCACATTGAGCTGGGTCAAAGTAGCCCCAGCTAGCAGGGGGCCCCAGGGGTCAGCCAGCCAGCCAGACCAGGGCCTTTTCAACCTTGCTGAATATGCTATGGAGGGGCTGGCTGGGGCATAAGGGTGCTTCAGTGCAGGGCGAACTGGCAGGCATCCCGCACACTAAAGCACCCTCATGCCCCAGCCAGCCCCATCAGCGTCTACACAATAAGCTAGTACTTGTGTTTACAAGCATTACTCTATGTGGGAGTTAATTAGTTTACTCCAGCCTAATAGCACCTCACGTGTAGACAGCGACTTTTTACTGTGGAGCTAACTAGTCAACTCTGCAGTAAACGTCTCATGTAGATGCACTCAACATGTACTAAAGAATTTCTGTGGACCAGTGTGTCTCCTGATAGAATCATGATTTTCCAGGGAAGTATAAAGGACATTTGTGAATTTTCCATTTCTTGATGTTTTCAGATCAGGACTATAAATGCAAGAACATAGGATTAGCTACCTTTCCATAAAGATACTTTATCTAGACACAAATGTGTGTATTATCATCATCATCAGTTTTACTCTACCAGCCACCAATTGATTGTGAAGAAAAAAAGCTGTTATTTGTCATAGCTGAAAATCTTTTCTTGAATTTTCAAAGTAATATTCACAACTAATAAGAACAGTCCATGATTAAGCACTCTTCCTCCACCATTTTTATAACCACCTTATCAAGCCTTCTGGCATATCCTCCATATACAATTATAATTGAAAAATACCACAATATTGTAACTGTTTATTCCCTACAACTCTGTGTGGCCTGTAAGGGTTCTACTTTTCTCTTTTTTACAGATTGCCCAGTCATTCTTCTTACAAAGTGCTCAGTACACAATACTGTCAACAACTATACATGCATCTCCAGCCAACTTGGTATATGACTGAATTTTGTGACTGAGCTTTGTTTGCAAGAATTTTTCTGATCCACCAAAATAGATGTTCTTCAGTGTTTTCTTAGTTTGTCCATGAAAACCTTTTTCCTCCTGAAGAATTTGTGCATACTTATAAAGTCCACAGCTACTGATTTTCTACTATTCCATTATCCACATCTATGCCCTTTTATATTTCTTCAGTTCCTCTTAGATCTTAAGATCTGAACCCTTGTTTAACCTGAATACTAGTCTTATATACTTCAAATATATTTCTTCAGCAAATAAATCCTGTTGCCTGTGAATAGGCCTCCTTGCTTTAAGAACAGCAGAACATAAGAAATGCCAAACTGAAGGATCAATGATTTATTTAGCCCAGTATCCTGTCTTTGGCAGTGACAGGAGTGGATGCACTAAACTCCATCTATACATTGCACTTAAGGCATAATTAACCAGTTAATTATGTCTAAAGTGGTCACCCAGCCACATGTTCAATCAGTTAAGGGTGTGATAAAAAGAGGAATAAGCTACAGTTATTCCACAAAATGTGTAATAACTTTATAGCTGCTTCCTATCATACCATTAATTGAACATGTGGCCAAGAGCCTCTGTAGATGGGAGTGCCATCAACTGATTAGATCATCCCAGCTAGAGGGACCCATGTGCATCCCTCAACCTGGAAGTTTGCAGGTGATACTTGCTCCTGTCTGCAGGAGTACCTGTCCTTGTGGCTAGGAACCCCATAAGCTGACAGAGCTCCCAGGCGCAGGGGTGCTCAAGCACCCCTGTGGCTCTGTGGCTGCAGCTGGGTTGTGTCCCAACTGTGGGCGTGCCTGCCTCACCTACAGTCTCTCAGCTTCAGGGGTTTTTTGAGCACCCTTTCAGCTGGGACACCACCTCAGTTGCATCTTCAGATCATCTGAGTGCATGGAGCACCCCTGGATGCTGGAACACTGCCTCAGCTGACAGGGTTCCCGGCTGCAGGAGCTTGCTTCCTGATGTTGTAGGGGAAGCCCTTGATCTCAGACTCCCCCTGTACTGACAATAAGGCATCAGATTTATGATCCCAGAATCATGCTCCCTGCCATACATGTGTGGAACAGTAGGAAGAGTGATTGTGTGGATCATGAATCAGATGCCACTGTATCTTTACCTGCATGATTAGAGGGGCCTGTAGAGGAAGAGCAATGAACCAAGTATACCTAGAATGATCATTACTTCCTGTTCATTTCTCCCTGGCATCCACCATCATTGATTTAGAGATGCCACGGAAACGTCTCCAACTGCTATGTTTACTAGCTACTAATAGATGATTGATGAATTGGTTTAGTCCCTGAACCTGGCAATATTATCTGCCTGTACAACCTCCAGTGGTAATAAGCTCCACAGATTAACATTGTAATTTAAAAAATACTTTCTCCCTTTAGTTTTAAACGTTTCTTCTATTAATTCTAGCAGGTTCCTGTTCTCCCTCCACCAGTTCTAGTATTCAGAGACTTAATGGGTGCATCTTGATATAAAAGATAGGTTAACTTGCTTAATTGAGTAAGTCATAAGTTCAGTTCAAGCATGAGTAGTTCATAAGTTTATAAGTTCACAAGTTCAAGTATTTTAAGTGCATGTCTAACAAGTTGATTAGTAGACAATTTAACCCATGCATATGACTAAGATATGTAATACTAAATATAATCTTACAAAAATGTAAGTGCTAATACAGAAGACATCTGTTCTGAGGCTCAACCCTGACCCAGTTGGAAAGAGGAAGGCGCCCTCAACTGAAAAGGGAAAGATGCCCTTATGATGACAATCGCAAGAGATCATTATAACTAACAGAAAAATAGGTAACGATGACTAACCTCATTATAACATATGTAAGACAAACATATAAATATAGAGGGTTCAACACCTATCGGGTGTAGGTCTTGGCCCTTAAGGCGGGAGTCTACCCTTCTGCAGAAGCAATAAATTTTCTACTAGCACTCTTGTGTCTCTTGACTCATATTATCACGGCTAGTGCCCACAACGCAAGACCAAGCTGTCCTGTCCTGTTTGGGCAGCTAACTCGGGTTTTGCTGACAATCTACATGAGACACTTTACTGAACAGTAGAACAGTTTACTGCACAATAAATGTGTGTGTCTTACTACACTCACTACACTGCTCTACTTATTAGAAAATTTGTCACCTGAAAAGGCAAGTAGCAAAATTACTTATGAGTAGTTATACTGCATAGTAGAACACATGTAGATGAAGCCTTGGAGCATTTAATCTGAAGCAGTTTACTCAAGACATGATGTACTACATTTCCCTTTCATTTTATCCACATCCTTTATGATTTTACAGACTTCTATTGTATCTCTTCTCAGTTTTCTCCTTTCCAAACTGAAGAGCCCTAGCTTTTTCAGTGTCCCTTACTATGGCAACTGCTCCATATACCTGATCATTTAGATTGCCTTTTCTGTGCTTTTTGTCATTAAAAAGACTCTCCTTTTATGACTCAGCATTACAGATAATGGAAACAAGGATAAAACAAAGAGGAAAGGTGACAGCACATCACTTAAAAAAAATCACACAAAGCTCTTACTCTACCTATAAATTTACCAAGATATCCTAGGGATGGTATCAATGCTATTTATATTAACTCCACCAATGCTGAATGTGATTTTATCAGTTCAAGACCCTCTCTCAATCTAATTTGTCTCATACTCTTATAGGGTTTGGTACAATGTACATAAAAATACATGTAAGTTCTTTCATTTTTTTCAGTATGTGTCAGTATTGTGTTGTCCATCTTTAGATACTTTCCCCCCACTCAATAGCATTTTTCAAAATTATTTCTGCTGTTGAGAAAACATGTTATTAATTTCAATATACTCAATCAATTTCAGATAGTAAGAAAGCAAGTAATAGGTTATAAATTGTTTCTTTTCCTAGATTATTTTGAATAACCTTGGTCCCTGCTTTACCAGCCAGTGATGTGTACCTTATTTCCAGAATTTCTTCTAGATGTAATCTAAGCAGGGGATATAAATGTGTTTAAATGATCAATAATTATGGGTTCCATCATTGCTGGTACAATTAGATGATTTTCTCAATGTTCTTTGTATGTCACCATCTGTGATCTGCACTTCACTGTGATTAATCACACAACCACACTTACACTTTATATTTTTAATCCATTTTGCCAAAGGTGTCTTCCTTTCCAATCATTCTTTCTTAAAAAAAAGAAAAAATCAATCCCACTTTGTTCATTTATCATTGTATCCTTCTTATCTATCTGTTCCAATTGTCTGAAAAAAAATTCTTTGGCTGTTTTCGAACAACTTGTTTTGTTAGTAATATTGGTTTTTCCATAAATGTCTTTAGTTTTTCCAACTTTACCAAACATGTCTATTTCAATTCCTCTTTGCCTTCTGCAGTATTATGATGTGCAATGTGGATTCCCCTCTCCCCGCCCATGCATATCCATTATTATTGTTAAGGTGATCAGTTATTGATTTACTCAATTTCCTTTTCCTTATCTCATCCACCTGGCTTACCTTTTCTAAGGTAAATCACTTACCCCTGCACACAGTAAATGCTTTATAAGTATTGCATCCTATGACTAATCAGGTCTTCTTGTGATGACTTCTGAGATGGAGATTTCTTTCTCTCCTGCAGATTTTTTCCACTACTACCACTGCCTCGTGGTACAGATCTTGTTCCTGGGTGATGCCCTTTACAGTTATTTTTAAAGTTAGTTATGATAATTTTCTGCGACTTGCCTAAGTTATTCTATCTACACACTTAAAGGGCATAATCATATACCCTTAACAATTCGATAAGTATATGCTAATAGTTTATCTGAAGACAGGGTAGATATGCATCTTTATACTAACTAAATAAGATACATATATACAGAGCACAAGCTTTGGTGAACCCATTTACTTAATCAAATGCTTTCAATTTACTTGTCATATTGCCCTCCTTGCTTTTATTTTTTTTTTCCTTTGTTTAGATTTATTATTATGGCTACCTGAATGAGAACCCCACCCCCGAAATGTAACAAAACATTGTTTCCTTATATTGTCAGTATACTCCCACAATGTTTCTACAGGCATCACCTCTTCTTTTGTCATTCTTCTAAAGTCATCTAATTATCTCTGTGCTGCTTTTAATAGGAACCTAACTTAAATCAGTGAGCAACTGCTTAGTGAATTTCCCCAAAATTCACTAACTTTGACCAACTTAGGCCACTACTTCTGTCCTTGAAAAAGTAACTTATGTGTTTAATAGTATCATCACAGCAACATCTGTTTTTCTTTTGACCTACTACAGGGTTTGTCAACCAGAGGTACGTGTACCCCCAGGTGTACATGGGAAGACCCTAAGGGGTATGCACAGGTGGGTGGGGATGGAGTGTCACCACCCACCATCCCACGCCACTGCCTTCAAGAAGCAGGGCCGGGGGAGTGGTGAGGACAGCAGTGCCCCTCTGGAGGCTGCATAGGAGAGGAAGTTTGCACACGACAGTGGCCACCACCACCCAACACCCCATACTGCCTATATCTGGCCACATGTCACATGCCACCCACCGCTTCCTTCCTCTGTGCTCTGTGTCCAGCCACCAGGGGTACACTTATTAAAAAAGGTTGAAAACCTGTCCTACTATATCTTCTTTCCAGTGATGAAAACCTGGCCTCAGCTAAGACTAACAGCAACCTGTCTATGAATCTTCTTCATCTCATTATGTAATAACTTCTTGTTGGACATACGTATATTGAAAATGTGACTTAGGTATCCAGGATTATTAACCTCTACAGACAAAAGTCCCACAGTTTTATTACTATTATTACTACTGTTACAGTTAGTACTATGATCTTATTGTACTTCACAGTGTTTTCACACTGAACAAGAAAAGTAAAATGATTAAAAAGAGAAATATGTAATATGGTGATCCTTTGAATCTGGCAGAAACATTTTCTTTTGTGATACCTTATTTAAGGTTCATGTATTGTTTGTTTTTAAGAACAACCTAAGGTGACTATTGATTGAAATATGTAGCAAAACTTCATTAAAATGGAGATGGTGATGTGAAACATTTTCATTTAAAATTTTGATATTTACTGAGAAGCCCTGGAGGAGGAGGGAGCAGTGGAAGATTCCAGGGAGGAGACTTTGCGCACACAATGTCCTGTGCGGGCGGCGGGAGTCAAGAGGCCTAAGAGGAGGAAGCGTCGCGTCATTGTGATTGGTGACTCCATCCTGAGAGGTACGGAGGGCCCCATCTGTCGCCAGGATCCCTCAGCACGTGAGGTCTATTGCCTGCCCGGAGCGAAGATTCAGGATGTGAAGGGGATGCTCCAGTCCATCATCCAGCCCACCGATTATTACCCCATGGTCCTTGTCCATGTGGGTACTAACGATGCGGCCAGGAGAACCCCTGATCGCCTGATGGAGGACTACCATGCTCTGGGAGGCGTGCTGAGGGAGATGGGCGCACAGGCGGTCTTCTCTTCCATCCTGCCAGTGAGCGGTCGAGGCAGACGTCACGAGATGTGCCTAGCGGAGACCAACTGGAGGCTACAGGAATGGTGCTTCGAGGCGGGCTTTGGCTTCCTCAGCCATGACCGGCACATCGTGATGAGAGACATGCTGGGATGGGATGGGCTCCACCTTTCCCCTAAAGGTAAGCGTGTGTTCTCTTCCAGGTTGGTGAACCTCCTTCGGCAGGCTTTAAACTAGGCTCGTCGGGGGAGGGGGAAGATGAGGGCGGAGGAGACGATGAACTACCAGGCCCAGCAACAGCCAGCGAGCCCAGACCAATGGTCAAAAGGGAGAAACAGGTAAGCGATGGGGGACGGGGCATTGCTGAGACTAGGGGGTCAGTGGGCACAACCGTTGGAGGCCTCAAATGCCTCTACACGAATGCTCGAAGTATGGGGAAGAAGCAGGAGGAACTCGCCCTCCTCCTAGCTGTCACCAGCCCTGACATAGTAGGGATCACAGAAACGTGGTGGGACTCATCGCATGACTGGGCAGTGAGTGTCAAGGGCTATAGGCTATACAGGAAGGACAGGATAGGAAGGAAAGGTGGAGGAGTAGCACTCTACATCAAGGAGGAATATACTTCCTCGTTAATTAGCAAAGGGGTAGAGGGGGGGCACTCTGAGGTGCTCTGGGTTAGAGTAAAAGGCAGTCCAGGGGAGAGAGACTTAACGGTGGGAGTCTACTATAGACCTCCCAACCAGGGAGAAGAGCTCGACCAGGAATTCTTAGGTCAGCTTACAGAGGCAGTGAGGGCTAAGGATGTGGTCATCATGGGGGACCTGAACTTCCCAGACATCTGCTGGGAGGAGCAGTCAGCCAAGTCTGATCGCTCACGTCGGTTCTTAGCCAGAGTGCAGGACCTCCATCTAACCCAGGAGGTGCACAGTCCCACCAGGGGAGACGCCTTGTTGGACCTGGTGCTGGCCACGGGTGATGACCTGGTGAGGGGGCTGCGGGTGATGGGCCACCTGGGAGACAGTGATCATCGCTTGCTGGAATTCACCATCCAGCGTAAGGTGGCAAAGGGCTGCAGCAAGGCAACAGCCCTAGACTTTAGGAGGGCTGACTTCAACAAGCTAAGGAGGATCGTTGGGGAAGCGCTGAGGACCCAGAGGGGAAGGGAATCAGATGTCGAAGGGGAGTGGTTGCTCCTTAAGGAGACGATCCTCCATGCCCAAAGGGAGGTAATCCCAACAAGGGTCAAAGGGAGCAGGAGGGCACATAAACCCCCATGGCTCACTAAGAGCATCCGGGAATGTCTCCTTGCTAAAAGGGAGGCATATACCCAGTGGAGAGATGGGGTCATCACCAAGAAGGGCTATGTTACAGTCGCCCGAGGATGTAGGGGGGCAGTCAGGAGGGCCAAGGCAGAGTTGGAGATAGGACTAGCTTCCCGGAATAAGGACAATAAGAAGTCCTTCTTCAAATACATAGGGGGTAAAAAGAGGGTCCCGGGTAATGTGGGGCCCCTGCAGGACACGATGGGCAACTTAGTCATCACGCCAGATGACAAAGCTAACATATTTAATGATTTCTTTGCCTCTGTCTTCCTAAGTAGGGACCAGTTCAGCCACCTCCCTGCTGGGCCCCCCTCGGGCCCCGAGAGAGACACGCCTGCGCCAGGGGTTAGCGAGGAGTTAGTTAGGGTACTTCTGGAGAGGCTGGACATGTTCAAGTCCGCTGGTCCGGACGATCTTCACCCTAGGGTTCTACAGGAACTGGCCGAGGTCATTGCGGGACCCCTGGCGCGGCTCTATGAGCACTCTTGGTGCTCTGGCGAGGTGACGGAGGACTGGAAGAGGGCCAATGTGGTCCCTATCTTCAAAAAGGGAAAAAAAGAGGACCCGGGAAATTACAGGCCAGTTAGTCTTACCTCAATCCCGGGTAAGCTCTTTGAAAAAATTATCCTGGCACACATCCAGGAGGGCCTTGCGGGGGAATGCATGCTCAGGGGCAACCAACATGGGTTCATCAGTGGCAGGTCTTGTCAGACCAACCTGGTGGCCTTTTACGATCAGGTCACCAAATCATTAGACGCAGGGGTTGCTGTGGATGTAGTCTTTTTGGACTTCCGGAAGGCTTTCGACACTGTCTCTCACCCTGTCCTCATCAAAAAGCTGGGAGACTGTGGTGTCGATGCCCACACGGTGAAATGGGTGGCCAACTGGTTGGAGGGCCGCACCCAGAGGGTGGTAGTGGATGGGTTCTTCTCGACCTGGAAGAACGTGGATGGGTTCTTCTCGACGTGGGCAGTGGGGTTCCGCAGGGCTCGGTCCTCGGGCCCGCACTGTTCAACATCTTCATCAGTGACTTGGATGACGGGGTAGAAAGCACCCTGTTCAAGTTTGCTGATGACACTAAGATGTGGGGGGATGTGGGTGCACTAGAAGGGTGCAATAGGCTACAAGCTGACCTTGACAGGTTGCAACGGTGGGCGGATGAGAATAGGATGGGGTTTAACACTGATAAGTGCAAGGTGTTGCACATGGGGAGGAAGAACCGGCACCACACTTACAGGTTGGGGAACTCCCCTCTTGCCAGCACGGAGACGGAAAAGGATTTTGGAGTCGTCATTGACTCCACGATGAACATGGGCCGGCAGTGTGGGGAGGCAGTCAAGAAGGCCAACCGTACCCTGTCATGCATCCACAGATGCATCTCGAGCAGGTCCAGGGAGGTGATCCTCCCCCTCTATGCGGCACTGGTCAGGCCGCAGCTGGAGTACTGCGTCCAGTTCTGGGCGCCACACTTCAAGAGGGACGTGGACAATATGGAAAGAGTTCAGAGGAGGGCCACTCGTATGATCAGGGGTCAGCAGGGCAGGCCTTATGAGGAGAGGCTACGGGACCTGAACCTGTTTAGCCTCCACAAGAGAAGGTTAAGGGGGGACCTTGTGGCCTGCTACAAACTGGTCAGGGGGGATCAGCAGGTATTGGGGGAGTCCCTGTTCCCCCGTGCGCTGCCAGGAGTGACCAGGAATAACGGTCACAAGCTGGCGGAGGGTAAGTTTAGATTAGATATTAGGAGGCGCTACTTCACAGTCAGGGCGGCTAGGGCCTGGAACCAGCTTCCAGGGGAAGTGTTGCAGGCTCCTAGCCTGGGGATTTTTAAAAGGAAGTTAGATGAGCACCTTGCCGGGGTCATCTGACCCCGGTGCTCTTTCCTGCTAAGGCAGGGGGTCGGACTAGATGATCTACCTAGGTCCCTTCCGACCCTAGCTACTATGAAACTATGAAACTATGAAACTGAGAAAACCTATTCTTTCAGAGAGATGACAAAGACCAATATGGTTTTTAAAATAATTAGTCCACCGCTAGTACTTTGCAAATGATCAGTTTTCTCTTTATAAATTTTCACATATTAAAACTATTATATTTCTTAGTAGTTATAGGTTTAAGGATACATTTGCTGTTTCTGTTTGTTTGTTTGTTTTTGCAAAATACCTTGGATTAATTTTGTTATACACATAATTTATAGAAGTAATATATAGCCACAGTAGCAAGTTTAAAAATAGCTGTGTCTGAATTCTTATTTATTTCACTGTTAAATATAGGAACAACTCAGCTTGGGTCACTCACATTCTGGCTTACACTGATATGCTCTCCTTGTACAGACAGACCTTGTATACTGTTTCCTCCACAGCTGTCCTCTCACCCCCACCCCCCAGTATACCAAAGGTGCATCATATAGATACATGGGGGGAATATATAGAATGGAATATATAGAAAAATGGACTGGAATATAGAAGGAAGGAATGGAATATATAGAAAAATTCCATCAAGACTTTAACAACTTTCATCCCTCCATCAAACTGTTTCTGGAATACTCCATCCAGCACATTTATTTCTTGGACACCACTGTGCCATTTTGCAATGGCCATATCATTACCACATTGTATTGGAAATCAACTGACTACTACAGTTTCCACCATACCACCAGCTTTCATCCTAAACACACCACTAGATCTACTGTCTACAGTCAAGCTCTACATTTAACCATGTCTATTCTAATCTGATAACCAGGAAGCACGGCTTAAGGATCTGGAGCAGGAGTTCCTACACTTAAAACACAATGCCAAAACCATAGCCATTTAAATCAGTAGAGGAAGACTCTACCACTCAAACTCAAACAAAGATCACTCCAAAAAGAAACAACTTAACTCACATTCTTTCCAAGCCATCAGGCCCTGGTGGCCTTCTATGACCAGGTCACAGAATCCTTAGATGCAGGGGTAGCAGTGGACATAGTTTTTCTGGACTTTAGGAAGGCCTTTGACACTGTCTCTCACCCCATTCTCATTAAAATAACTAGGGGACTGTGGCATTGACACCTACACAGTCAAAAAGGTCACTAACTGGCTGGAGGGCTGCACCCAGAGAGTGGTGGTGGATGACTCATTTCCAACCTGTAGGGATGTGGGCAGCGGGGTCCCCCAGGGCTTGGTCCTCAGGCCTGTGCTGTTTAACATCTTCATATGTGACTTGGATGAGAAGATAAAAAGCATCCTGTTCAAATTCGCAGACGACACTAAGATGTGAGGGGAAGTAGGCAAGCTAGAAGGGAGAAATAGGCTGCATTTGGACCAAGACAGGTTACAGGAGTGGGCAGATGAGAACAGGATGGGTTTCAACACTGACAAGTGCAAGGTGATGCACCTCGGGGAGAAAGAACCAGCATCATACCTACAGGCTGGGGAACTCCCTTCTCATCAGTGCAGAGGCAGAAAAGGATCTTGGAGTCACCACTGATGCCAAGATAAACATGGGCCTACAGTGTGGGGACGCGGTCAGGAAGGCCAACCATACCTTGTCATGCATTCACAGATACATCTCAAGCAGGTCCAAGGAGGTGATCCTCCCACTCTGTGCATTGACTGTGGCATTGACACCTACACAGTCAAAAAGGTCACTAACTGGCTGGAGGGCTGCACCCTGTGTGACACTGGTCAGGCAGCAGTTGGAGTACTGCGTCCAGTTCTGGGCGCCGCACTTCAAGAGGGATGTGGACAACATGGAGAGGGTCCAGAGGAAGGCCACTCGCATGATCAGGGGGCAGCAGGGCAAGTCCTACGAGGAAAGGCTAAGGGACCTGAACATGTTCAGCCTGCAGAAGGGAAGGCTGAGGGCGGATCTAGTGGCCATTTACAAACTAGTCAGAGGGGACCAACAGGCATTGGGCAAGTCCCTGTTTCCCCAAGCACTACCAGGAGCAACTAGAAATAATGGTCACAAGCTGGCAGAGGGTAGATTCAAACTAGACATCAGGAGGCGCTACTTCACTGTCAGGGTGGCTATGTTCTGGAACAAACTTCCAAGCAAAGTGGTGCTGACTCCTACCCTGAGAGTCTTTAAGAGAAGACTAGATGAACACCTTCCTTGGGTCGTTTGACCCCAGTACTCTTTTCTGCCATGGTAAGGGGTCGGACTTGATGATCTGCTCAGGTCCCTTCTGACCCTACCAACTATGAAACTGTGACTTGCAATGGACCCAGATGCCACCTGTGCCCCCCAATCAAAATAGACAGTATCATCACTAAATTAAATAATACGTTGCCACTCTACCAATGTCATATATGCCATCACTTGCTTACAGTGACCCCGTTGTCTGCATGACAGAATCAATGAACACTGAACTGACATCGATTCTAGCAAGACACAACATTTTGTGAAAGAACACTTTAATTTAACTGGCTGTTCTGTCACTGACCTCAGAGTAGTTGTTCTTAATCAACATTTGCAAAACAAACTTGAACACAAAATTGCATAACAAGAAAGCATCCACAGATTGGATTGTGGTAAGTATGTTATCAACAGAGACTCTGGATTCTTACCCCATGAAAAGGACTATCTTTTATACCCCGTATCCCTCAGTTGCTTGACTGCTTTATCCCTTCTGTTCTCTTCAAACCCCCTTTGTATATGTCAGCAGTGCCTTCTCCTTTCCCTGCTTTCCCCTGTCCTCTGTATTTACCATATTTACTCAAATCCAACACAAAGTGTTTTTTCCCCATTCAATATAAAAAAAAAAAGAACTTCATCTTACATGTAAGTACCAGCCCAGGGCAGATGGCTCTTGTGACTCCAGTTACAGCCCGAACCCTAGTAATACCCTGCAGTGCAGAGAGCATGGGGGAGACCATGTGGTGTGCAGCCCAGGTGATGTGAGGGGCAGCTGATGCAGCTTCAGCTCTGGCTTTGGCTCCAACCAAGGCTAGGGCCACTGCCATGGCAACAACTAGGCTAGGATTGGAGCCACTGTGCGGTCCACGTACCAGGATAAAGCTGGAGCCAGAGAAGTCAAATTGAGTAAGCAGGGGTGGAGGGATGGGGTAAGTGTCTGGGGGGCGGGCAGGCAATGTGGGAGATAAGTGAGGGGAACTGACACCAGAGGGGAGGCACTATGGGGGGTGGCAAGTAATGATGATACAGGCAATGGTGGGGAATGGCTGGGTAGGCAGACAGAAGGGGTCAGGAATGGGGTTGGGGAAGTGTCCAGGGGCAGGCACCAGGGGGAAGCAAATGTTATGGCAGCAGGCTAGGGTAGGGGTGGGGGCAAGGGGCAGGCTGCTTACCCTTATTGCTAACTTTCCCTGCTATTGATTTCCCTGCTTCAGCAGTAAGGGGAAACAAATTTAAAAGGACCTTCCTATAATTAGATTTTATACATGGAAAATTATGACAAATTTATGACTTAGAATAGATTCTAATTACTGAGCTGGGTAGAGTTGTCTTAAATCCAAAGTTGCCTTGGATTTGGGTAAATACGGCAAATGATTTTATTCTTTTCTATTTAGTAACCCTGCTTTCTGCCTCTGATCTCTGCAAGTCCATTCATAGCATCTGATAAAGTGGGCTGTAGCCTACAAAAGCTCATACCACTCCAAAAAGTTTATATATGAGGTACCATCTTGACCTACCTTCTGCCCAACTTCAGACTAACATGAGTAACTACCTCTGACTATTTGTAGCATACTTTTTATCTGGGATTTATGGGACAACACTGCTATTAAAAAATTAAAAATAAATTACTATAATAATAATCATTTCCAAATAATATTTCAGGGACAATAACCTTAAAAACATTCAACCAGCTTCCTCCTGCACAATCAATAAGAGTGGTTTTGAACTTCTAAGTGAAGTTAATGAAGTCTAGCACCCACAAAGAGATGATAGAAGTTTTCCACAAAATCTAACATTTTTAATATTCAACAGTTAAATTGTGTCAATTGTGCAAAATATATTATTGTTCTAAATAATGTGCTGCGAACACAAAAATAAAACTTGATGTTTGAAAAGTTGTTTCTACAGTTCTGAGTGGATTTTTTTTAATTAGAGCTGCAATTTCTCCTCCATACGCTATTCATTTTGTGCTTTTCTACTGATATATTCTTAGACAGCAAATCATTACTGCTGAGGTACAAGTCATAGGCACAAGAAGATGAATTAATAATGAATTACTAATATTAATTCTGAAACATTCTGGAAGTCTTGTTAATCCTTTCATTTTATTTCATTATATATTTTTTTATTTCCAATGAGCTGCTCTTTCTTAATGGATGCTAAAGTGTTTAACAGTTCTGAGATTTCTGAGTGGGACTGATGATGAAGATAGAAACTCTAGTATTGTCTAAATGTTAGCTATTCTCCACCTCTTATCAGACAGACTGTGATACTCTTACTTATGTTAATATGACCATAAATCATGGCTTAGTTATAATGAAAACAGTGACAATATTAGTGGAGTAAGATAGTACTTTAAGAAGGACTATCATGGTCTAGCCTTTATTGTGAGGATCAGTATACCTATTGTTTTCCTTTTTGCAAATGTACTTGCTGAAAGACAAATGAATATATCATACTTGTTAGTAGCCTGTATTTAATTGTGCTGATAGTAAGTTCCTATAGTATAGATCCAAAGGATATTCAGTGGTATTAATTACACTATACTTTATAATGTTCAAAATATTTCCCTAAACTATGTGCCTTCCCAAGATGGCTTTATGATAGAAAAACATTATAAATATTTGTGTAAGAACTCTTCATGTTCTATAGTGTGACAGTTTGAAGTCTACAACAAAGACCATGAAGAAAGCTATCAAACTATTAAGGGTTAAGTGCCAAATTATGATACTTGGTTACACTGAGCAGTACCTTATATTATGGTATAACATCACTTATTAAACCAGTTGAACTGTTCACAGGCCATGGAATTCTCAGTGTAAATAAATTTAGCAAATTTTGATCCATTATTAATAGGAAGGCACAAATAAATATTAATATTAACAAACAAGGGCGGAAATAGGGAGGGAAATAGGAACCACCCCTTATAGTCCATACGTACCAGAATATATTGATGATGCAAAATTGCACCAGCATAAGGAGGAGTTCAAAATGGCTGTTCACATAGACCAGACCACTTGTGCACTTCCAGAGAAAGAAGGAAGCAAAGGAAGGATTATTACTTTGAAAGAGAGCAATTTTAATTTATAGTGCTTCTTTAAACTAATCTTGCTGTAGTTTATGCACGACTTCTTTCTTAGGACTCTTGCTTTCCTAGCTTAACAGAAACAACCTGGCAGAGTGCTGGACTAAATGACAACTTGAGATCCCTTCCAGCCCTACTTTTCTACGATTTTCTGATTATACAATTTGCTAAGAACTCAGGCCCAAAATGGCAATAGTATGGTCCACTTATTATACAACCTTTTTTCAACTGATTGGTAACCCATACAATACATGCAAATTGCTATTCCCAGAAAAAAGAAAAATGACTTTACAACACACAGCATCACATGGAACTGTACTGTAAGTGTCATAAATGTGTTCCACACTGTGTTCTGAAATGTCATTAATCACAATTTCCAATATTCAAACCAGTTTCAATAGGTTAGTCTGTTATTAATAGTTCTACACTCAACCTATTTTTTGTGAAATTAGACCCTTTGTAACAAAGGCATTACCCATGAAATATTGAATTTTCCCAGTTGTATATAAATCAAGGAACCTATGAGATGTTCTTTGGCATTCGTTTAACATCTAATGTGTTATGAAAGTGAGAGATGATAAGTTCCCAGTTTCTCATGGGTACCATGAAGTGAACCAGATGGGCTAATTTTCATCAAATAAAGAAACGAGCTCACCTCAGGAATATTTTAATGAACTTGTACCAAGTAGTACTCCTTTAAGTCTATATAGAACAAATCTAAATTTATTTATAACTAAAGTAGTGAAAAATATATTTTTCTTCTGATATCTGGCTTTGTCCTATTTATACCCAAACCAAGTTAAAACTTATCTTCTATTATTGATAAATGAGATCTTTCATAATTAGATGTTCAAGCAGTTCTAATACACCATTAGTTATGGCTTTTATTTATTCATTATTTTCATTATGACTAATCTTTGTGCTCAGTATTTTAGTCATCTAAATAAACAGCAAAATTATACTGTGCTGTGTCATGAAAATGAGGTTACTCTTTATACAAGACAAGTGGAAAGACCTTCTATCATTTCTGCTGAATTTATGAAATACTAAATAATGTAATAGGAAAAAAAAGACTGGCTGCTGAAAAATCAATCCCACTGTCTAAGGCATATAGATAGGATAAAAGTATAGAGTAACGTGACATGATTCATCACTGCTAAAGCAATGAAAATAATGCTTGTATGTTGAACTTCAAATTAGCTTTGTTATCATCACAGAACATTTGGCCAGGAGACAGTGCTTTAGATCCCACTATAGGAAGGTGCTAAACTCCAGGAAACAGTAGCACTATTAAATCTAGCAAAAATGAGGCTTAGGGAGCCTATAAACTCTCTGGATAGAACCTGTTTAATTTTGTACCTGAGCAGCCTACTGCATTACAATTTTATGATATAGCACTTTTTAAATATAGAGCCTCATGAATGGAAAAAAACCAAACAGATTAGTACTTGCAGAGCTAGATAATTATGCAAAGGAAGTTTAATGTTTGTTAAAAGCATACAAGCTTGGTGACAGGAAGTGTAAGTGGTCAGTGACCCATAAGACAGATACAGACATTACACTTTTACTGGTATAAGTAACCCAGAAACTGGCCTGTTAACAGAGCCAGTAACTTCTGCTCTGTTATACCCAAAACAGAGCAGAAGTTCAGCACACATAGACGAGGTTTAAAAATGACAGAACCCAGTCTGAGATTCACCCCCACCCCCCCCACACACACACGCACACCATCTAAACTGCTCTGCTTACAGAAAAACTGTATAACTTAGATGGATTTCACCGTGGGCTTTTTGAATGTCTGTACCCCTTGCAGAATTCTTGCACTTTTCCCTAACAGTGAACCTAGGAAGAAGTTCTTCCATCCCAGATGTCAGCCAATTTTAACTTTACTCAAGGAAAACATTTCAAAGCTCCAGCTGGGAGAAGTTACTGAATTGAGGCAGTCAGGGACAGCCAACAATGTCTTATTTGCATCTTAAGAGGAAGAAGTACACTTTTTATCTAATACGTCTTCCAAATAGTTAGCCCACTAAAAAATATCACTAAAAAAATTAAAACAAGCACACAAACCAAATGTCTTTCTTGCATATTTCCAGGACCATCATGATATGATAACACACAAACTACTACTGGGATCTTAGTAACATTCTCAAATCTAATGCTTCCAGATCTATGTATATTATTAATATTTATTTAGCTAGTCTATGAGGTCAGGGTTATTGTTTGCTTGGCATTTTAGAGGTAGTTAAGTGGTATGAAATAAATGTAACAAAAATATGTTTATTTGTCATCTTTTGTTAACAAGAACCTGTGAATGAAATGGAAACCCCACCAAAAGGTTTTATTTGTTTCGCTGGAGCTAACTTAAATTTCTGACCAGTTGCTCAGACCATAGTCCAGTAACAGAAACCATAGTACATCTCTGTCTTAATAGTTCCATACTTGCTTTGTCACTTCATATATTTTTCTGGGATTAGTGGCTTGAAAGGAGAAAGGATGCTTATTTTCATCATCTAAAAATAACTTGTAAGTATATTTACAAGGAGTAAGTTCTTTTCTAAAACATAAAATGCTACCTTTATACATGTCTTATTCACTAATTCCAATATCTCTCTCTGCAGTAAACCTTTGTACATGCACAAAATATAAACTCTTTTGCAATTTTTGCAATATAATTTAGTAAAATTATTTAAGATGTTCTTTTCCTTCTTAGAACTTGTTTTATGCCCTTTTTAATCAACTGTTGAAAAGTGAAAACATATTTTGATCTAAAGCTATGCCCACACGTCCTGTACCCATGAAATACTGAATTTTCCAATGCTTCATTTAGTGTCTTGAGTCCTCACTGACCAGCACTGGTAACGTGAGCCTCTATAAGGCAACATGTAAACTTCACTCCTGTCCCGGAAGAAAATGTTTTCTTCCAAAACAAACTACAAGCATTCAGATATCCTTGTCACTTGTCTCAGAACAAAGACCAAAAAGGTTGATGGGATAACAGTTTTCCCTATGTTATTGCTATGAATGTCTGAATGGTTGTTTTGCATTACCATTGTGGGACAAGCAGGCTGGTCAGTCTGTCCTCTGGGTATCCCACAAAGTATTGCTTTGGCCCCAATCCAGGCCCCTCTTGAACTCTGTATGTTCATTCTGGCCCAACCTTGGATCTCTACTGCCCAGCAGTGACAGGATCTAGGTGGCTGTCCCTACCTATTAATCACCATTCACAGTGATTTTTCAGCCACTTCAGCATCAGATTAACATCAGCACCTACTGAACCAACCTCAAACACTATGAAGAATAGGGGACCTTTGTCCGCCTAACCATCCAGCTGTCAAGGAGGTCACCAGACCAATCCATTTCTGACAGCAGCATGTTCGGACATCCATACCCCCATATACTCATCCGTTATCTCTCCACTGTGACTGCCCCACTCAAGTTCAGCATCAAGAACAAGCACAGCAGCAAGTGGACCAAGGAGGAGATAGTGGATCTCACCACAATCTAGTATGAACTTGAGAACCAATGGGTTCTTTGGTCAATCCATTGAAATGAGGCAGTCTATGAACAGAGCACAAAGGAGATGGCCCAGGGACATTACTGTGAGTGGACCTAGTACTGTTCTGTATGCAATGTATGAAGGCATTAGTTCATGAGGACATAGAATGGCAAATGCATGTCAGGTTGTAACAGAGAGCCCTGGGCTTTCTGCTACTTAAAGAGGGAAAAGCAGCCCAGCCAGGGAGCTCTGCACCACAGCTGCAGGTCACCAGGGCAATGGGCTAATGGGATAATTAGCCAGCACCTGCAGGCAGTCTGATTAATGGAGGCAGGGGGATCAGGGGAGCATGTAGGCTCAGCACTGGGGCTAGCAGGACAGTCTCTTACTGGCTGCCACCAGGAAAGGATCTCCTGTCCAGGGGAGCCCAGGCTGCTGGGTTAGTAAGGGTTTATACTCTTAAATGTTGTTATTTATGTTATAGCCCAGGGATATGTGTTTATGTTATGTTAACCAGTGGTTTGTGGATGGCCTCATAGGCTATAGAGGAGATGGAGGCCTCATTAATGTCATGGGGGTTTGGCACTTGACTGTCTTGAACCCTGCCAGGGACAGGCTCAGGGCTTGAATGCTTACTGAGTGCAGAGTGGTATCCAAGAGGGGCAAAGTCCCAGAGAGGCCAGGTGCCCAGCACTAGCAAGGGCACAGCCACAGGGGGGCCAGGGACCTGATACCTGAGAGGGGTGCAGTCACACGGGAGCCAGGAGCCTGGCATATAGGAGCCAGGGGCTCGGTGGCTAAAAGGAATAAGAAAAGTTAGTCTCTCAAAGACAGGCCCTATTCAGTGGGCCTAGGCTAGAAGGCCTAGGTACATTAAAGGGGCAGAGGCCAAGGAAGCCAAGACCCCAACAGAGGCATGGGACATAGTAAAAGGGAGGATTCAGAGCCAATTAGGCTTTGGGTGCACTGTCAGGCACAATTGAGTGCAGAGGCCCAGACAGGGGCCTGAGAATTCAGAGGCCCAGTCAGGGGCCAATGACCAGTAGGACCAAGGCCTAGCAAAAGTCCAGGGGCAGCCTACCTGTTAATTTAAAATCCATCAAGGCATGGCAGAAGAGACAGGGGGAACACCCTAGGAGCAGAGCAAGGCATGGACATGGAGCCACCAGGGGGTGCCACAGCCACACCTAGGACCCCAACATGTTACGCAGGTACACACACAAAGCACGTCTACACATAAATATTACTGTAACACCAACTTTGGCACAGTTTGCACTGGCATTTATTTCTCCCGGGAGCAACACTTACATATGCGGCCAGGACTGCAGCACACTGAGCCAGTGGGGCCCAGCCCAAGCTAGCAGGGGGCTCAGAGGGTCAACCTGCCAGCTCAGAGATCTTTTGACCTGGCTCAACATATTGTGGAGGGGATGTTGTAGAGGGGCTGGCTGGGGCACAAGGGTACTAAAGTATAGGGACAGCCAGCAGGCAGCCCTCTTGTGCCCCAGCCACCAGTCACTGTCTCCTTGTGTAATAACAGTAGAGTAAATAACTGCCATTAGATAGTACTTACATTGGGTAGTACTAACACACACTGGAGTTAATTAATTTGCTTTGACCTAATAGCTCCTCATGTGTAGATGGAGATGCTTTACTGTGGAGCTAATTAGGCAACTCCACAGTAAGCATCTCATGTAGATGCCCCTAGGATCATATGTACCTACTATGAGGCACTGACCTGCATTTTCACAGTGGCATGGTTATGTCCAAACATGAGGTGCACACAGCAGCCCATGCTGCTCAGGAGAGGGATGAGGACTCTAACGTGATGGTGGTTGAAGACATGTAGCCCTTGAGACCAGCACAGCAACCCAGGTGATGAGTTATATTTCAGACTCCCAGGCCATCTGAATGGGACCCAGGATTCTGAACGGGACCCAGGTTCAGACAACAAGGGCCAGGAGTTTCCTGTCCTCCCCTTGTCTTCAGCAGCCTAACCAGCCTAGCTTAACAGGAACCCATTGGCCCAGAAGACCCAGCTCATGATGTGACAAATCCTGCTTCTAGGGATGGTAAGTGACAGCCCACATAGTTTGGTGGATGGTAGAACAATAACACCCTTCTTCAGCCCCCAGCAGAATTGCAGTTTGGGTCTGCACTGGAACCTCATGGCTGTGCTTGAGGACTGCCCTGCTGAGCTCCCTGCCCCATCCTCTGTGCGAGTGGGGTGTACTAATAATTGTATTGTGGGTCCCATTTCAGTTAGGCAGTGATTGATGCCATGTAGGATAATTGCTTGCTTAGTGCCACATCCCCCTACCAAAAAAAACACAACAGCTTTAATGTACAGCCATAGTGACCCTCCCTGCTGCACCTGGCCTCATGCCCAGAGTTTGAGATAAGGCACTAGTCCTGGCTTCATGCTCAGTTGTTGGCAAACCATGCTACTACTACAATGCACCGTCCCTTTGCCCGCACCTTCAGAATTTCACCTTGGTTGCTGCCCTAAGGATGTAGCAGTGATCGTCTTCACTCTCATGCAAACAACTCATAGATAAAGACACTTTATTATAAGCAAGCGATTGTAAGCCAGTGAGCAAACAAATGTGAAAAAGAAGCTTTTAGATCATCAGGCCTGACACTTGATAGTTAGTGCAGACCACTGTGGCATTTCAAGTTTCTCTGAAGTGGCTAAAGCAGTTTGTACTGTCCCAAATTCCTCTAAATGATGTCCCTGAAAGTCAATTTGTGCTTCCTCTGGTCCCCCTTTGAATTGTTTGTTGACACTTAAACTAGACACAGATTTATCATGCCCCTTATAGCTCCAACTGGACTGTTCATGGTGGTCATAATGACTAGTGAGGTCCAGGAAAGAGACAATGCACTGGTGACCCATTGTAGCATGCTCATCTTCTCCAGGAGTCCAAGTCACCAAGATCCACCATCTCTTGTAGTAAGAGATGAGAATGGAGTGCTTCATGCAGCAATGAACAGATGATAGTTCTGTTATGGGTCAGATGGATCAGAATGACATCATCCAGAGTGCCATAGCAAACCTGTTGTTTAAGACAAGGGTCATTTAGGGATGTAATAGAGTTCACCTCCAGGGGTGATTGTGACATCACTCTCCATCACTAGGCCCATCTGCCTACCCTGGCTCCTTAATTTGGCTCCTCTCTCCTGCTTAGCACACCCTGATGTTATAATTAATATGCTGTTTTAGGAAGCTGCCTTTGTGTAACCAGGGTTCAGTAGTGGGTGCCTACCTTCCCCCTACTCCTTCCCAGGCTACTAGTATGACTAACCTACACAGGGATCAGTCCCTCTCCTTCCCTCACCCTCTCTTTGTCTCTGGCTAGGGCTTCAGCCCCTATCAATTTAACATAATCAATCCTTAGTCCTCTGAGTGCACTCATTCTCTAGAACCCCTCCTGGGTTTACAGAAAAAGTCCTCAGTGCTCCTCATGTACTCATTCCACCCACAGAAACTCCTCCTCTCAGACAGCCACTCTTCTTGCTGGGCTTGTACTCATTGGGTGAATTTACATGTGCTCCCCACTGTGCAATTGGTACTATGCAGTCATTTAGTGCTTGCATTTCTGACCGTACTGCATGGTAGCAACAAGTTCCCATACAGTAGCTCATTGCTACTGCACAGTAGCAGTGGCATCATGGTTACTGCCTACTGATGCTGTGTTGCTGTAGCAATGAGTTACATAACTGTAGCTCATCACTATAGTGATGTAGGTTCTCATGTAGATGTGCTCATTGTCTTTCTGGAGGGCTCCATCCTTCTCCACCACTAGGACCAATCCCCTTTCTCTGTCCTGAAAGAAAGTTTGTTTCTCAGTTAACCACTCCTCCTTGGCTGGCTGACTTAGCTTCCTGCTTACTTGGCCCAGGTGCTGCTAATCTCCTCCTCCCATTTTGCTACTTTGTTCTTCCACCAGCTGCTTGCAAGCTGGGTTCTGCAGAGGGTTCATACTAAACAGACAGCAGCAAGCTTACCATGTTGAGACTTAGCCAGGGAATTAGACTATAACCTGGCTGGATGGACTTGCAAGTTGAAACTTCTGTTGGGGAGTTCTCCTCACTATCAGGGTAATAGTGAGAAAACCTTGTACTACTGTTCTTCCTCCCCTACATTTTTCCTCCCTCCCTTCCTCCCTGATACCTGAAAATGGATTTTATAGTTTCATAGTTTCTAGGGTCAGAAGGGACCTGAGCAGATCATCTAGTCCGACCCCCTGCCATGGCAGGAAAGAATACTGGGGTCAAACGACCCCAGCAAGATGTTCATCTAACCTCCTCTTAAACTCCCCCAGGGTAGGAGCCTGCACCACTTCTTTTGGAAGCTGGTTCCAGACCCTAGCCGCCCTGACTGTGAAGTAGCGTCTCCTGATATCTAACCTAAACCTACCCTCTGCCGGCTTGTGACTATTATTCCTGGTCACTCCTGGCGGTGCTTGGGGGAACAGTGACTCCCCCAATGCCTGCTGATCCCCCCTGACTAGTTTATAACAGGCCACAAGATCCCCCCTCAGCCTTCTCTTTTGGAGGCTGAACAGGTTCAGGTCCCATAGCCTCTCCTCATAGGGCCTGCCCTGTTGTCCCCTGATCATATGAGTGGCCCTCCTCTGGACCCTCTCAGTGCTGTTGACATCCCTCTTGAAGTGTGGCACCCAGAACTGGATGCAATACTCCAGCTGCGGCCTGACCAGTGCCACATAGAGGGGGAGGATCACCTCTTTGGACCTGCTCGAGATGCATCTGTGGATGCATGCCAAGGTGCGGTTGGCCTTCCTGACTGCCTCTCCACACTGCCGGCTTATGTTCATCTTGGAGTCAATGATGACCCCCAGATCCCTTTCCGCCTCCGTGCTGACAAGAGGGGAGTTCCCTAACCTGTAGGTATGGTGCCGGTTGTTCCTCCCGAGGTGCATCACCTTGCACTTGTCTGTGTTGAATCCCATCCTATTCTCATCTGCCCACCCTTGTAACCTGTCTAGGTCTGATTGTAGCCTGTTGCATCTTTCCAATGTGCCCACGTCCCCCCACATCTTAGTGTCATCAGCAAATTTGAACAGGGTGCTTTTTACCGCCTCATCCAAATCACTGATGAAGATGTTGAACAGTGCGGGCCCGAGGACCGAGCCCTGCAGAACCCCACTGCCCACGTCCTTCCAGGTTGAGAAGGACCCATCCACTACCACCCTCTGGGTGCGGCCCACCAGCCAGTTGGCGACCCATTTGACTGTGTGGGTGTCTACACCACAGCCCCCCAGTTTCTTAATGAGAACGGGGTGAGAGACAGTGTCAAAAGCCTTCCGGAAGTCCAGGAAGACTCTATCCACTGCTACCCCTGCATCTAATGATCTGGTGATCTGATTGTAAAAGGCCACCAGGTTGGTCTGACAGGACCTGCCACTGATGAACCTGTGTTGGTTGCCCCTAAGCATGCAGCCCCTAAGCATGCACAGAAGCCAGGCAATGAAAGGAGGATAAACAGATGTACCCACTGCAAGCATTTGCCCCTGGTCAGGCACTGAATCGAGGAGTCACAGTGGACTGCTACATAGTTAGCCAGGTGGCATGCAGAGGTTGAGAAGCACTACCTAGCCTTTGCTGAGTGTACAAACTAGATGCTCAAGGAGTTTGTGAAGGATGAACAGGAGTTCACAGATCAACCTATGTTTGCCTTAAAACTGCAGACAAAGGGCATCTTTGGTGCTCTCCACATCACCCCACCGGGGGCACATGCTGCCACCAGGCTTTATCCTCCCCCAGGTGTACTCCAGGGCAAGAGTGGGAGCAAGTATCAGGCAGGCATACTCCATGGCCTGAAAATATCATATAGTGGTTGTTAGACCCTGACACCATGTGGCGCCTAAAGGCTAGGGAGACAATGATCCAATTGCTCATGAATCCTGGTACCCATTAGCCAGAGCAAGCAGAGAGCAAACCAGCACACATTGCTTGCAACAGCTTTTTTCAAAATGGAGACAACTTTGGGTCAGGTCCCAAAAAACCAGCAAATCAGGGACCTGCACTGAACATTAGTTATTTTTACATTTTATACACCTTGGTTCATGCTCATTAACGTTCGTTCCACCTCTGTCCCTCCTTCTGTTCCAACCATTTCACATCTCAAGCTCCACCTCTGTTTACTGTTTACTTCATTAACATGGAATTGCCTATGCATTTTATTCATTTACATGCCTCTCTGCTAAGAGTGCATGCATCAGGCTTCTCCCAGTCACTTACTGGTTCTTTCTGGTTTCTTGCTGACTCTTGTTTCATCTCCAAGGTCTTGCTTCTGCTTTATCTCCTGACAATAGCTGGTGGGTTGCATCTTGTTCTTCTTACACAGTGAATTATATAACTTTACAACAGTACTCTGTTGTTAGAAAACTGCTTGCCTAAGCATTTGCAATGTTATTTTTAATATATCATTTGCCTTGTGGTTAGCAGTTTCACTGAGACACAGAGTAAAGCCTGGTATTCAACTGCAAATTGATGTGCTTCCTAAGATCCAAATATTGTTACCCTAACAGTGGTGGCTGCTGCCACCTGATGAAATGTAGGTATGTGCTGGACCCACAGCATTTTCATATTCACATGATGGGCTTCATTTGTGTAGGTTTATAATATTACTGGGGGCTTTTTTGCATTGAATTTGTTTACTTGTTCTACTCATCTCCTTTTTCACATTTCTGTTGTATTGTTTAATAAAAGATATGCCTGTTGTCAAAACTATGGCTGTGGTGTTCACCATCTATGAGACAGGAGCTTTCAGGGGCATGAAAAGCACCAAAAAAAAAAGGCTATTTAATGTGTCACCTGTGGGTCCCAGGACCAGCTGTGTCTCCCTTCCTCTCTGCTTCTTAGGTGGTAGCTCAGCAGCCCAGCAATGGTCAAAAAAAGCAGAGCAGAGAAAGGTCATTCACAACCAGCCAAAGTTGTTCCTTCTTCCCTATCTACCTCTCAACTACCTCCATCCAGATCCAGAGGCCCCCACAACTTCACACAGCTCAAGCTTTCACCACCTCCCTTTGCCCCCTCCTTCCACATCCTGGGAATAGAGCTCAGCATCCAGCTGAACATTTCTCCACCCTAACTTGCCCAGCCTGAGCATTTCTTCCCCAGACACCCTCTAAATGCACTGGAAATGACCACAAAGAGCACAAGTTCAGTTGACAGATTTAATCATCATTCTATGACTCGTTGCAACCTTCACCCTGGAAGCTGGAAAAGTGATCAGTCAGCACATCTTTCTCATACAGTGCCAGATGACTGGCCTCTGTTTGAGAAAGCACAGACACATCACCAGTTGGAGCTGGGCTCTGCCTCAGTTGGCAGGGGCTTCCCCTTGCCTCATAGATGTTATACAGCATGCATGCAGAGACCATAAACTGGGACATCCACGTGTGTCCTCAGGCACCTGCAGCAAGCCTTGAGACTCCTGAAAGCATCCTCCACAGTCATCCTGCAGCTGTTAAGCTGGTAGTTAAAAAGTTCCTTCTAAGCACCCAGTGAGAGGCTTTATCAGACAGGGGTACAGCCAGTAGGCAGGGTCCCAGTTTAGTAGTGGGGGCACAGTCACTTCCTTTACCTAAATGTCAGGGCCACCAGAAGCACACTCTTTCTGCTCCATCAGTTAAAAAATGAGGGAGCTCCTAAATATCCTGGTATTGTACTCCTATCCCAACTAGCTGGCATTTATGTGCATAAAACTCCTGTGATGGTCCACACATTTTTTAGGCATGATTGAAAAGTAGCCCTTCCAGTCAGTTAATTCACAGCCTCAGTGCACAGGGGAAAGATTGATGATGGGGTAATTGATGACCTAAATGCAGTTGGGGAACCCCAGATTGGCAACCCAGCCGTGGCCTCTTGTGGCTCAGGAAGATATATGAGCACAGGACCATCACCTGCCAAACTGCCCGACATGCCTCCTGCACTGCCTCTCCAGCCATCAACTTGTCAACAATTAAATGGCTTGCTACAGATCTGAGGCTGTCTAAGACTGTGAGCTTCCCTAAGGATAAGGGAAGTACACTTCTCCAAGGATAAGGATGCCTGCATTGCCATTGTTCACTGATGTATGTGTGGGACACAAATCTCCATGAAGGTGCCCCTGGATTTGCATGCCTTACTTATCATCCCAAGTAGCCATGGTGATCTGTTGCCACCAATCACTGCTTGTCTCCCTAGCCCAGATGCACTGTTTTGTGGTTTGGAGCCTCTCACACATCTACCCAGTCACCATGTGCTGACTTAAAGCCAAAATTTCTTAAACTGCTCTCATGGATTAGGAGTCAAACGTAGTCATGGACTGCCCATGTTGTTTGGCAGCAAGTATGTGCATGAGCTTCTCTGCCACAAGTACTATTGAAATGAATGAAGGCAGCCATGAACCTGTTGGCATTGCCTTTTCTGCTCAGTTTTGCTTATTAGTTCATAATGTTAGGCCAGTAAGGTCTGCAAGGTGACCACCACATCTGTATCCAATGATGGCTAATGCTGGTGGAAGCTCCAGATCACAATCAGTGGTGGCAACACAAATGCAGTGGAAATACAGGTTGCTGGTCGTGGGTATGAGCATCACTGTCTATCACATCTAATTTCCTACCATAAAAAATTCACTACCCAAAATGTGAACACCCAATAAGTGCTTTGCTTGACACTGGCAGAGACAAGGAAACCTATGGACACTTGACAAGTCCATACTGAGATGTATGTGCTCTCTTCAGCCACCTGCTGGGAGAAGAGAGGTGGTGCATTAAGCTGCTCTAATCCCAATTGAAGGGCAATGTGTGGATACAACAGTCCCATGAATTCTCCTGTCTAGGACAATAAACAGCACAAATGGTCCTGTAACAAATACAACATTGTTTATAACTTAAGACAACCTGCAGTTACAGATTGGCCTTGTAAATTATTTTTAGAGGAATTGTTCCATATACCTTCATCTAGGGCTGTGTGAGGCTTCAGTAGCCAATCCAGTTTGGAGGAGATTCAGCCTGATTCAGCGGCTTAATCACTGAATTCATAATCAAATCAGGAGACCAGTTAAAAGCTCTGAATTGAATTGGAAGCCTACAAGTTGTTTCAGAAAAGATTTGACCCGATTCGGAGATTTGGCCATAGACTAAACAGGCAGTGGTCTTCAAGGATACTGGACACAGATGCCTCCAGCTGGTAAGTTAGTTGTGATGACTGAAGGGGGGAGGGAAAAAGTGTGGGGGGTGCAGATCAATACCCCCACAGTGAGGGAAGGATTGGGGCTGGGCCTGGGACAAGCTGCCCAGCTGGGTCGGGGGACAGGTGACTCAGGGAGGGAGGCTCCCACCACTGCACACCGGCAGCCCAGGAGCTGCTCTTCTTTTGGATTCTCTGGCAAATCAAATCACTGTCCCTCTGAATTGGCTGAGTCCAAAGCAAATACTTGCCGTATCCACAGCTCTTCTTCCCCCTGTATAAGGACTCTGCACCACAGCTAGACAACCAGATCAGCAATAGTGAAGCCCCTAAGCAGGGACAGCTGAGCTGGAGCCTGCTGATTGGTTCCAGAATTGCTCTTAAGGAGCTCCTTCAGCTCTTGGCTTCTGTTGTGAAACAAATTGGCTTCAGTCTGTGTGTAGCTCTTGTCTGTGTGCCTTTCCAGGTGCCTATTCTTGCATTCCTTCCCATGACCCCAGTCCCTGAACTGCAGAACCCTGGTTTGACCTTGGCTTGCTTTCTGACCTCCACTCCTGTTAACCCCCTGGCTCAGCACATGAGCCGTGGTTTGGTCTTAGCTCTTCTCCTCACACCTGCTTCTGGTAATCCCCTGGCTTGGCATGAGGATCCTGATTTGACCATGGCTTGTTCCCTGACCTCTACTCCTGGTAACCCTTCTGACTTGGCATATGAACCCTGGTTTGACTTTAGTACCCAGATGCACTGGATGCACCAGAGGTGCATGCAGGACTGGACACTCCTCCTGCAGTGACTTGTGGCAGTGGCAGAATAGAAGGTGGATGATGCCCTGAATTGACAGCAGGAGGACCTGGCCCAGGAGAAGAGGTGACAGAAGGAGGACTTGGCCCAGAAGAAGAAGTGGCAGCAGAATGATACTGCCCAGGAGGATGAGTTCTGACCTGAGCTCCTGGCCCTGGAGTGAGAGCATCTCCAAATCCTGCAGGACCAAAATAATATGCTGGGCCAGGTTGTGGTGGCCACTGATGATGACTGCAGGACCCTGGACACCACCCTGAGCCTGATGGTATCATGCATGCTTGCCACTGCTCAGCCCCTGTCCCTAGCCCTGCAGGCCCCCTGCCAGCTGGCTGCTGCCTGGCAGCAGGCCCCCGCTGGGGCCTGGGAGGAGGTCCTCTGCCTCCTCCCACCCACAAAAGCCCCTGACCCAGGCCCTGCCCTGGGTCTACCACCACGCACCTGGGCCCAGACGCGCCACTTACCCTGGCTCCATGTAGGAGATTCCATGGTTTTGAAAGAGCTGCGTGGAGCTTTATGTCAGCCCTGCTGGGCCTGGACTCTGCCAGCCAGAGAAGCAGCCACCTGCTTGTTGGGGAGGGAGAGGGAAGGGGGCTCTGTTGGTTGAGGGGAGAGAGGGTCCTGTGTGTTAAGGGGGGAGGAGGGAATGGGCCCTTTGTATTTCTGGGAGTGGGGGAAGGGATATGTGCTGTGAGGGGGATAAAGATTTCTTCCTTGGATCTGTGCCTGGTATGAGAGTGGTGCTGAGGGTGGACAGGGAGTGGCAGGGAGGTGCATGGAACCCTGCCACCAGAACATGGGACTCATGGACATGGAGGACAGTGTCTGTTAGCACATCTTGGAGGGCACCACACACCTCCAGGACAGCATCCCTGGTTGTGGCCTTACCCACACTGAACAGGTGGCCCACTTACCAGAGGCTGGCAGGCATGGCTAGCTTGAGCAGTGCCAGGGTCAGGTGGTTGTCGGTGGGGAGGGCCAGGAACATGCCAATGTTCTGATGTTCCAGGTGGGGCCAGAGCTTGTGGAGCAAGTTGACAGAGGTAGCTCAGGTCAGTCAAAAGCCATTCACACACTGCTTATCATTATAGTTCTGCTGCACAAGGTGGTGCCACCAGTGCTGGCTGGCACACCAGGCACAGAGATGGCAGACCTAGAGGCCCAGGAAAGTGTCGATAGCTCAGGCAGTGGACTCAGGGAGCCCCTCATTGGTTTCCCTGGTGGAAGAAGCTGTGCAGCAGTGGTCCTGGGACTGCACTCTGTGGATGGGCAGGTGGTCACTGTGAGGGCGGTAGCCAGGTAGGGTAAGATGGCCATGGGCCAGGTGATGGTAAGAGTGGTGGGCCAGCAGGTCAACCAAGGCAAGCAGGAGTTTGGGACCCTGCTCCTTACTTCCAGGGCCAGGGGCTAGGGCAGCCACAGTTCAGGGAGTCACAGTGGGCACAGACACAACTGTCAAGTGCTGCCTCTGTGCATGCTACACTGCTCCTCTGAGCCCTGGAACTTGCTGTCCAGAGAGCACAGAGTGGGTTTTAAAGAGCACTGCCAGGCTGCCGGCAGCTGGAGGCAGAGCCTGGAGCTCTCCCCTCCGCGGCCATAGGCTCACATAGAAGGGCTGGAGGAACCTGACAGCAAATTTTCTGCCAGTTTTCTACACGTGTAGACACCTAGTCAAACTCATTTACTGTGCAATAGCTTACTGTACAGTAAATGTAGGCTCAAGTAAATGCACATTTAGACTTGCCCACTATGTTTTACATATCAGGATACCTATATTGTTCATTAATATTGTTTCCTAATATAGAAATACAAAGTGTCACTTTTAGGAAAAGGGAGTAGCTCCTTTGACCCAAAGTCAAGTGTATTTTTCTTAATTGCTTTGTCTATTTCTTTATATAGCTGCAATGTCCCAATGTCGCTGTAATCAATTTCTAATACTGAAGATCTTGTTTTTAGCTTTCTGTTGAATAAAAAAATATCAGCAGATAACAGCCCATGCTTCATTGGTGATGTTTTCTAATGTGACCTTTCTACAAATGGATCAGAGTCTAAGTCCACAACCTATTTCAGTATGCACTTTATTATTTGTCACTGTTTTCCACCAACCTGTTATACTGGGGGATAATGGTAACTAGTGGTTCTGTGGCAAAATCTGTACTTAACTGCAAATCAGTTAAACTCATGTTCACCAAACTGTGGCATATTATTGAGGTATACAATATCTAGTAAAAATAGATTTGAAATGTGCAATCCATTGTTTAGCTAAAAAATTCCTAAGAAATCTATTTCAGCATGGCAAGAATAATAAGCCAGAACAAGTATACAGTTCTTCCAAGAAAATGTAAACACATCTATTTACTTTGCTTCAGTGTGCTAATATTTCTATGCCACCAACATGAGTTTTTGATATGGCCTGTGTATTTTTTTTAAAAGAAGACATGTTAACTTCTTCTTCAAAGTCACTGTTCCATAGAGATAGGTGTAAAATATCTCTATTGATTTGTATGTACTTGTCCAACCCAAAATTAATAAATGCTCCATTTATTTATGGTCCATTCATCATCTGTTGAAACTTTGCCATTGCTCCAATGAATAATTTCTCTTAGCTAGTGGTGTTATTGTCATTCTTTTATCATGCTGTGCCAGATTTGTTGATTCTTGCAGACTTATGAAGTAATCCATTCCAGTTTTTGTACCTTCTTTTCAAATGCTGGTCAGTTTCTTAGTTTTCACTGGTTATCACTCCATGTGCGCTTCCATTTTTTTAATTTCTTATGGACTGTATAGAATAATTTCCATTAATCTTTCAGTGCCATATTTCTTTTCTTGAAATATTTTGGTTTCCCTGTCATACTTAAACTATAAGAGCAATCTCCACACTCCATAGCGTTAAGCTTAGACAGTTTGACTCTCTTTGGTTGGCAAATTCTAATTGTTTTGTCAAGGGTTACTTCTGTGTCTCCAAAAAGTATGCCTCAAAGTGTTTTCCATCATATCACAATCACAAAGTGGTGTCTTTTCAGGGACACAGTGGGTACATCTACATATGCACTTTAATATGCAGTAGCCTATTTTACTGTGTATTAAAGCTTCACGTCAAAAACCATTAATACAGAGTAAAAATAGGAAACTACACATTAAGTATCACTAAAAAGCATGAGCTTTTGCTACTGTGTACTAGAGCGGCTTAATGTGCATTTATTTAGTACCTCACATTAGAGGTACTAAATTTAATGTGCAGTAGCAAAAGTGCATTAATGAATGTGTAGATGTGCCCAGTGAGTCCTGCAACACTACAAGACCAGCCCTTCAATCATAAATTAGTTCTAAAATCTCCTGTTTTCACCTTATTTCTCCAGTCTATTAAAAAAAGTCACTAATATGTTTCTTTTATTTTATATGAAATGCAGCACTTTTTACAAGTTTCTAATACAGAGTAAAGGCTCGCTTAAATTTTCTCTTGTCATCCTTTATGTTTCCAGAGCATTTAATTTTTGGTGACTTTAAACCATTCTGTTCTTCCACTCAGATCAGTTTCTCAGTTTATTTTGCTCCTGGTTTGTGTGCAGTTCAGAAATCACTCAAAGCCAACAGTCAGAGGTCTGTTTCATTCAGTGACTTGGTTCTACTTGGCCAGCATTGTGTAACATGAGCCTCAGCCCAGTAAAACACGCTCCAAGCACATGCTTCTTGTGTTTTTAAATGATGAGAGACTGAGATTCTTAATGGTATGATTTCCTACAGGCATCCTTTTCATCACTAAATCAACTTTTAAAAATGGATAACCTCAATGTTATTTATATTGATCACTTGAAGGACTGAAAGTTAAAGCAGGTAAGGAACATTCAACGATATGCATCTAATTAAATCTGCATTTAATGAAAGGATTTGCCTTTGTTCCAAAGATGGCGAATAGCATACTGTGCTGCATTGGTAGGTGTGCTACCAGAAGGTCAGGGGAAGTGATTATTTCCCTCTATTCAGCACTGGTAAGGCTACATCTGGAGTACTGTGTTCAGTTTTGGAGCTGTCACTACAGAAAAGTTATGGACAAACTGGAGAGAGTCCAGCAGAGGGTAATAAAAATGGTTCAGGGGATAAGAAACATGTTTTCTTACTAGGAGGGTAGTATAACACTAGAGGGTTACCCAGAGAGGTGGTGGAGTCTCCATCCTTGGAGGTTTTCAAAACCTGATTAGACAACGCTTTGTCTGGGATTATCTAGTTGGCGACGGTCTTGCTTTGAGCAGAGGCTGGACTAGATAACCTCTTGAGGTCCCTTCCAGCCCTAATTTCATATGATTCCATGATTAGATAAACTCATGTCAGTTGCACGAGGAATTGAAATGCGAGTAATGAGCAGTTCTCCTCTATGTAAAGATAAGGAAGGAGACTCCTACATAGTAGCCATATGGTGACACCTCTCATCATCAGTTCTGTAGGTACCTTAAGGATACAGAATGAATTATGCTGATGTTGCCTCCAGTTTGTTGATATAGCTGAGACCATACTATACTAGAAGTGCTTTGCTGATGTTTCTGTTATACACCAAAAGCTATACCTGTAGAAATGTATACTCTCAGTACTCCTAATGTACTTCTCCAAATCATTCTAATATATTGCTATATTTCCCATAAAATTAAGCTTTAAAGCCAGTCAAGGAAATCTAACACTTGCAAGAAGTAATTTCAGAATGAAAGTTGTAAACCAGGGGTTAATTGTTCCTGCCAGATCTTGTATAAAGGTACTCTGAGTTCTACCAAATATTTCATGTGTGGGGAGAGATCAGAATGCTTAGAGCTCACTAGGCCTTCAGAATGAAAAGCAAGACAGCTGATAAAAACAATGCCATGAAATTGTCAGATCTGTGAGAGAGGAAGAATATGTATTTCTCAATCAAGTTCTTAAGTGAACTAAAGATTTGCAGCAACTTTTTTTTTCTCCAAACAAAAAACAAAAGGCTATAAGAGTATAAGCCACAAATTAACAGAGATCTGAATGGTCATTGTGCCTATCAGTGGGTGTGTCTACTTGTGCATTTTATATGGGAGCAGTTTATTCATAAGTAAACAACTTGCAAGTGAATGTTCCTAGACAGGCATCAAAACGTGCAGTGAAGGGAGAAGATTTGCTGCTAATCGCAGAAAACTGCTCCTGCTTCCTGGGGCCTTGCAATGGACTAACTAGTGCTAGCTCAGGGGCTGGAAGAAAGCACTAGGCCAGAAGACAGCTGTCTCCTGGCTGGGGGTGCAACTTTGCACCCTGACCACTGGGGGCTGCTGCCAGAGTGGAGACACTATCCCCCTGCCCTAGCAGTAGGGAGCTCCTGGTCGTGGCTCCCCAGTTGAGGGCAGCTGACTTGGAAAGAGCTGCAGGTGAAGGGTAGGTTCCAGCCTCCTGCCCTGATCCACTGATGGGGCAGCAAGTAGCTAGCTTGCCCCACTGGCAAAGGCTGGGATGTACCCCACCCCTGCAGCTCTTTCCAAGTCCTGAGCCTTGATCACGCAATTGAGGCACAGGGCTGGGACCTGCCCCTTATTAGGACAGTTCCCAGCCCCCACTCCACAGGGGCTGGACAGCCTGTTTCCCACTCAGCTCCACAATCTTGGAGCTGAGTGGGGAACAGGCTCTCCAGCCCCTACCAACAGGGATCTCCCAGTGCCAGCTTCTTGCTGTCAAGGCAGGGGTACATTGTCCCTTCCCAGGTTCCAGTGGTGAAGCCCGCCATGGCAGCAGGCAGCAATCTCCCACCCCCTTGTGGCCAGCTGACTGGGAACATATTTGCTCCCAGTCAGGAATCTACATGAGTGCAACTGCACAGTAAGTAATCACAAGTAAATTTACTATTTTCATTTGAAGGTAGCAAATTAACTCGCAATTAGCAAGGTTTACTGTGCAATAAGTGTGTGCGTGTGTAGATGCACAAGCTCACTGGCCACATCTACATGAGACTTCCACTGTGCAGTTGTTACTGCACAGTCATTTAGTACTTGCATAACCAAGTACTAAATGACTGTGCAATAACCAGTGTTACTCTGCAGTAGTTTCCCAGAAGAGTTTCCTAGTGATGCTTACTGTGCAGTAGCTCATTACTATTCAGTAGCATTGCATCATGGTTTGTGCTCAGCAACAGTACTGCACAGTAGTAATGAATAATAAATGTGGCCACCATTAGACCCCGACTTCATGCAGTCCCCACTGACTAGGGAGATGATGATACAATTGCTCATGGATCCTGTTAGTCATTAGCCAGAACAAACAAGGAGCAAACACCAGCACACATTGCTTGCAACAGCTTTATTCAGAATGAAGACAGCTTCAGGTGAGCTTCCTCACAGACACACAACATTTGAATACAGAGAGCAGCCTTGAATAATATTTTTTTCCACATTTTATACACTTATCTGTTTTTCTGTCCCATGTTGTACCATCTTCACATTCCTTAGGCCCCTGTATCTCATCTCATTCCTTACTGTAGCTGATTCACATCACACAGACTTACTTGCTGTTTTTTCCAGAAAACGGTTGACACAATTAAGATGGTTACTTAGCATAAGCACTCATAAGCAAAATCTGCTTTATCTTCTAACAATAGCCGGTGGTTTACATCCTGATTCTTTTATTTAACAATTATATGTTTTACAACACTGCTATATGTTTAAAACCTACTTGCCTAAGCATCTTGCAGTTACTTTTAATATATCATTCTGCCTTGTGGTCAGCAGCTTTTGCTGGGCCACAGATTAAAGCCTTTATTCAGCTGCAAATCCAGTGCTCCCCAAGATCCAAATATAGTCATCCTAACAGGCATTACATAGTAAACAATACTACTTCACAGTAAAGCACCTCATGTACATATACCTAGTAGGATGTGTATTTGAAACAGAATTGCTGCTCAGTGAGAGGTGCATTCTGTAACATCTTATATAGTGTTCTGTCCAATGTGTAATGGGGTAGTGGTCAAACTACCTTTTTAGGAAATGAGAGAATGCTAGTGAATGCATAAATAAACATATGTCTCTAATATAAGAAAATAGCTAATATGACTTGAAGCACTAGATACAGGCACATTATGTCAAACATTAAAAAGGTTCCTTATGACTCTTGTATAGGGACAGTCCTGCTCCTGGCTCCTCTGCAGTGCTGGCCCCTGCAGCCCAGCCCACTCCATCCCCATTAGTGTGGCACCCCAGGAGCTGTGAGCCATGCAGCCACCCAGCAGTGTCTTTGGCCACATGCATCCCACCGCCAGATAGGCAGGGGGTGCGGTGCAGCCCAGCGGTGCTACTCCTGGGGCCGCTGCAGCTGCAGCAGGGCACAAAGCACAGCATGCAGTGGGAGCTCCACCTCCACTTGGCTGCAATCCCTCTCCACCCCTCCCCACTCCTCCTTCAGCTGTCCAGAGCCTGCAGCCCCACATATGGTGGGGCTAAGCCTCCTTAGCACCGGCCTTCCACCACCTATGATTGATTGCTACACACTGAGCCTGACAATTCAGCCAGTTTTCTATCTACCTTACAGTCCATTCATCCATCCCATACCTCCTCCGCTTGCTTTCAAGAACACTGTGGGAGACCATATTAAAAGCCTTACTAAAGTCAAGGTATATTATGTCCATTCCTTTCCCCGAATTCACAGAGCCAGTTATATCATCACAGAAGGCAATCAGGTTGGTCAGGCTGACTTGCCCTTGGTGAATCCATGCTGACTGTTCCTGATCACCTTCTTCTGCACCAAGTGCTTAGAAATGGATTTTTTGAGGAGCTGGTCCATGATTTTTCTGGGGACTGAGGTGAGGCTGACTGGTCTATAGGTCTCTAGATTGTTATTCTTCCCTTTCTTAAAGATGGGTACTATATTTGCCCTTTTCCAATTGTCTGGAACCTGCCCCAATGACCATGAGTTTTAAAAAGATAATGGCCAGTGCCTCTGCAATCATGTAGTCAACTCTCTCAGCAACCTCAGAAGCATTGCATCTAGTCCCATAGGCTTGTACACATCCAGCTTTTTTAAATAGTCCCCAACTTGTTCTTTCACCACTGGGGTCTGCTCACGTCTTCCTCAAACTGTGCTGCCCAGTGCAATAGTCAGAGAGCTGACCTTGCCTGTGAAAACTGAGGTAAAAAAAGGAATTGAGCACTTCAGCCTTCTCATCATCTGTCATTAGGTTGCCTCCCTTGTTCAGTAAGGGACCCACACTTTCTCTAATCTTCTTCTATTTTCTAACATACTTGTAGAAACCCTTCTTGTTACCTTTCATGTCCCTTGCTACCTGTAACTCCAATTGTACTTTGGCCTTCCTGACTTCATCCCAGCATGTCTGAGCAATATTCTTATACTCCTCTCAGGTTGTTTGTCCAAGATTCCAGTTCTCGTAAGCTTCCTTTTTCTGTTTAAGCTCACCAAAGCATTCTTTGCTAAGCCAAGCTTGTCACTTGCCACATTTGCTATTCTTCCTGCATGTTGGGATGATTTATTCCTTTGCCCTCCATAAGGTTTCTTTAAAATACAACCAGCTCTCCTGGACTCCCCTTCATCTCCCCTGATGCTGGCCTCCCAGGGGATCATGCCCATCCATTCCCTAAGGGAGTCAAATTCTGCTTTTATGAAGTCCAAGGTCCATACTCTGCTGCTCTCCTTTCTTTCTGTTGTTAGGATCCTGGACTGAATCACTTTATGGTCCCTGCTGCCCAACTTGCCATCCACTTCTACATCCCCCACCAATTCTTCCCTGTTAGTGAGTCATAGATCAAGAAAAGCATAACCCCTAGTCAGTGTCTCCAACACTTGCACCAAGAAGTTGACCCCAACACTCTCCAAAAACTTTCTGGATTGCCTGTGCACTGCTGTGTTGCACTCCCAGTAGACGTCAGAGTGATTGAAATCCCCGATGAAAGCCAGGACCTGTGATCAGGAAACTTCCGCAAGTTGTATGAAGAAAGCCTCATCTAGTTCATGGGCCAGGTGGTCCATAGCACACACCCACCACAACATCACCCTTGTTGCTCTCCCCTTTAACCTTAACCCAGGGACTTTCAACAGGCCTACCTCCTGTTTCATACTGAAGCTCTGAGCAATCATATGGCTCTTTTACAAATAATGCAACTCCTCCCCCTCTTCTCCCTTGTCTGTTCTTCCTGAACAGTTTGTACTCATCCATGACAGTGCTCCAGTTATGCGAGCTATCCCACCAAGTCATTGTTATTCCAATCATGTCATAGTTCCATGACTGTGAAAGGACTTCCAATTCTTCTCGATTGTTTTCCCAGGCTCTGTGCATCTGTGTACAGACACCTGAGGTGACTAGCTAATTTCACTACTTTCTCAGGAATAATGAGGCCTCCTCTGTTGCCCCTTCCTGTTTCTGCTTTCTTCAGGTCCCCTGCTTCACCACTTACCTCAGAGCTTTGTTCTCCATCCCCATGAACACAGAGCAGGGTCGTTAAACTCATCTGGCCCCAAAGGTGGATCCATGGGCCAAATGAATAGCATGTGGCCAACCACATGGGCCAAACAAGCATCAGGCAACAGATGTTGGGGGTCAGTGGGGCAGCTGTGGCTCATGGGCTGTGCCCATCATGCAATGTTGGATTGACATTATACCTTTGATGGTCCAGGAAATATACAAGGATTTTTGTGGGTTATACTTTTATTGGATGGACCATAAGTTCGGGAAAGATTTAGGGAGACAAGCTTTCAGGTACAAGGCACTCTTACACAGGTGTCTGGAAAAAGCACAGTTAAAGGATTTGTCCAGGAGGAGCCAACTAAACTAGATTTAACTAGGCACCATGAAATGCAATTGAGTAAAGACCAGTAAAGAATCCTAACAGTCAGAACTATTCAATTGTGTACTAGCCACATACCAGCACTAATGGAGGCCCTCTCATTTGACTAGAAAATAATATAGAATAAACACTTAGGTCCTCAACTGAGGTTAAAAAACATGGTTCAGAGAAGCTCTGATGACTTACACTAGCTGAAAATCTGATAAATCTGTTAAAACTGATAAATCTAGTATTCTACAACTAAACCACTATGGAATCAGTATATCTGTGAAATCATTGTCATTATTGGCAGAATGAGACTGTACTCAATTTAATAAAGGAGGCAAAATCTGGCCTTAAATATTATGTGCTCAAAGGGGAGTGGATAAAGTGCCTCCATGGGTCATTTATATCTTTAGCTTACATGACACTCAAATAGTATTAAGGTTATTAGAAATCAAAGGCAGCACTAGTGGCCAAAACAAATGATAGTACATAAAATAAAAACCATACCTCAGCCTGTAAGGATGTGTTAGGACACTTCACTCTCCCAATTAGTAATGAGGAGTAGGACCAACAAAACAGACAAAATATGCTTGAATGCTTCATGTACCCAAAGAATATAGTTTAAATCAAGACAAATACATTTTAGGTCTCCATTTTGCCTTTCATTTGGAACAGGACACATTTCATGGAACTTCTAACAACATCTTCCTAGACATTGTTATATTTTAAACAAATCTAGAAGTTTCAAAATGTAGAGCTTAGACATGTCATTATTATGCATTCTTTAGGTTTTTTTGGTTTTTATTTTGATAAAAAGATTTGCTCTTTTCTTCCATTTTGCAGTGTTATTTTTTGTCTTTTCTTTCTCATAACTCTTATCAGCTAAAAAGTGTAAGTGAAACTTTCAAAAGGAAGTTATTTTTGCTTATTCTAAAGATTGGCTAAGGCCTGTTTTCAGAAGGCTATTTCAGAAGGCTGTGCCTTTGGGAAATACAATTCTATTATTGTGTAACTGACCCTTTTAAAAATTTATAGTTTATTCTAAATTTTTTTACATATGAAATAGAAGTTAGAGATCACATTGCTTCAAATAACACCCCCCTCTGCAAAACACTATCAACATTTTTTTCCCCTGTCAGTTCCTAAGTGGGGGGTTTAAAAATATCTGCTAAATCTTAACAGCTTAGTGTTAGGAAATTAGGGCAAAGTTGGAAAACTTGCTTTTTTTATTTTAAACAGCTTTATTTTTTCAAAGTCCCAGGAAAGGTAGAGTTGCAAAGAACTAACAGATCAACATATACTTTCTCTTCTTCTCAAAACAATATTACTTTTGCTATAAAGTAATAGAAAACAAAATAATATGCAAACCATATAAAATCTATTTTCATATGCCTTTGGGCTCACATAGTCTTTAATTAAAGGGGGCGGGGGGCACTCTAGCAAAAGATAAAGGCAAAAGAACTTGAATGCATAACATGTCTGCCAGTACATCTTACATGTGGAAAGACAAAATGTTATAAAATACAAAATGAGAATTATTTGTTTTTATTATTTATAACAATTTCACATCATTTTGCAGAATGAAGAAAGACAAATGTATCTCAGCTAAACAGGACAATATGCAAACTCTAAAACAGAACAAAATTCATTATATGCGACATCTAATAGCATGTATTTTCCATCCAGTAAATACTGTGTGAATCTGAAGACTACAAGACATAGATAATACAGATCATGCAAAACAAGGCATTTGACAAAACAAAAGTCAAAAGTGCCTCAAATGCATATGTTTTCTTAACCATGTTTTAAATGGATGGCGTGTCTGAATTATTTCTAGACATATAACCATGTTTGCTTGCTTGGGGTTTTTTTTGTTAAGGAATCTCTTTAAAATGCTGTCAAAACCCACAACAGCATCCTATTTTCATGCTGTATGCTCCAGTTTCATTTATTAAGAGACAGGTCAGTGGGTGTGTGTAACAAGGTGGCCTTTCCTCTTAAGAAGATGCAGCCATCACTATTAGGTGCCTTCAGCTGTAGGGACTTCTGCCAATGAGGGATAGTCCCACTGGCACTTAAAACTGCATAGGAGAGAGCAAAAGGAGGGAGCAGCTTGCCAAGAGGAAAAGCCAGTTTGCTGTGCTGAAAGGGTCTCTTCTAATTTCTAGAGAGGACGGAGGAATTTTGTTTGTGTTTTTAGAGACTAAAGTTAGTTTGGTGGAAATTGAACTGCCTGAGGAACTAATAGCAGAGCTAACTGGCCTGCAAAAGGCAGCTGGCTAAAGTACCTGATTATTATAGCTCCCTCTAGTTCTCCATTTCAGTTCCAATTTCTCTGAGTTGTTAATTTTAAAAAATATAAAAAGCAAAATCTCCCACCACACTGGAATTACTTTATTCTGGCATTTTTAAATTAAACACTAACAGATATCCCTGCAAGTTCATACTATAATGATTTTTAGGACAATTCCATATGCCGTGTAAAGAAAAATATGTGACTTTCTAAAAGTTCAAGGGAAATTGTGCCACAGATATGGGGGTCTCAACAACAGTAGTGGGACATGGGGGCAGCAGGGAGAGGGGGTCTCTTCTTATTACAGAGCTGTTTTTGCAAAAAAAAACTGCTGAAAAATTTTCACCTCCTTAAAAATTAAAAATCCATTTTTACATTGTCACAGAATTTTTGTAGGGGAAAATCATGCAAAAGTTCATTCTAATCCAGTCCCAATACAGTTACATACAGGAATAAAAAGTTAGAAACCTATCTTCCATGTAGTACATGACTTCAGGAACTGGAATCTGCCAGATAGTCACTTAACAAATTACTGTTCCAGAAAGCCACTTTACCTAATTCTTTTGACAAGCCTAGGTTATTTGAACTAGGCAATAAGCCAACTTGCATGTTAGCATGAGATGAATAAAACAGCACAATACTGTTAATGTTGTTATATCAATTAAGGGTGTGAAATACAGTACTTTGTGACAATGAAATTTACAGAGCCATCGGATTTTATCAGAGACCATGATCCTCAGAGAAATTGGCCTTTATGAATATGGAAGAAAGATGTTACAGGAAAGGAATCTGCATACCGTTTTTACTAAGGCTGATATTATTTTTAGAAGATCACTGTTGGACAAGAGAGGAAACTGTTGGATGAGAAAGGAAGGGTTTTGTACCTTCCCATCAGCCCCTGACCCCTTTTCACCAAGTAATATCAGCTTTGAGTAGCCGTTTCTCTGTTTTTCCATTGTCTTCAGACTGCTCTTTATAAATGAAAAATCGCATTCTTAAAATTAATCATTCCCAATTTCCCCTTCTTCAGACCCCTCTTCAGAGGGGTCTTACATCACAAGAAAGATACATGTATTCTCTGCATTTATACAGTATGTCCTAGATACCTGTGGTTTCCTACCTCTGGGATATTTAGGTTATGTGTCATTAGATAACTTTCTGTATGTCTATAATTTGAGAAATTAGAAGTGTACATGACAAAGTTCTCATGTGTGGAGCTCTGACTATTCTCCTTTCTGACCAACTGAAGTGGTCTTATGAGATGCTGTGGCAGGATGCTTTCTAGGGGTGCCGTGACTTCCCTTAGCGCCCCCTGGCTACCGTGTCAAATGCACCCTCACCAATCTTGCCCGTCATTTCTTTGCTGTTTTAAGTGTTTAGGGGAGGCTGCCTTTTATATCTGCTTTGACACGGTGCCTACCTTGCTATTCCGGGACTCAGTCCAATTGCCCACCAGTGCCCTCACGGGTGCCCCACTTTGCCTCTTGCGGCCCTCGCCACACTAGGGCCTGTCTCCCAGGCTCTCGTAGCCTGCACCAGGGCCTCTGCTTTTCAGTAGGCTCGCCCCCTCCTGGGGCCTGTACCTCATGCTCTCCGCCCGCACTGGGGCCCTTGCCCGCGCTTCTCGCGCTCTCCGCAAATCAGGGCTCAGGCAGCTTCAGCCTTACCTGGCCCCAGACCCCTTTCCTGGGTCTTATGCCCACTGGACTTTTCCCAATTGGGGCTCAGGCAGCCTCAGCCTTACCTGGTCCCCAGACCCCTTTCCTGAGTCTTGCATCCCACTGGGGCTTCTCCCTACACCAAGCTCTTCCCGATAATCACCCACAATGGGCTGGGGTCCAGACACCCCAATACACAGCACCCCCTGCAGCACTAGGAACACCCCCACCTTACTGAGGAGATCCTGATGAGGTTTCCTCCACCCCTACAGCCTCACCCAGTCCTCCAGTTGTAACAATAACCAAAACCAAAATCTCCCCCTCCTGGGTTACAACACAAACACAACTTCCAAGCCAACCTGGCTCCCTTTTACGCATATCCTTATCAGGGTTTCCTCCACCCAGTATTGTCAAGAAGACACTCTCTAGCCATCAGGCTGCACTGTGCTACTCTAGCACCCTCCTCCTCTTAGGCTACCAGCAGAGGAACTAGCTCTGGCCTTAGCCTTCTCTGTTTATAAAGGCCAGGCCCTGCCCCCGGTGGTCCCAATCAGTTGCCATAGCAACTCCCACCTTCTGCCCTGGTGAGTGGCAGCTGAGCCCATTTACTACTATTCAGTAGCAAGCACCCTAGTGCCCTGCTACAGATGCTTATACAAGTGCCTGGGGGTGGCAGGAATGGAACATTTTAGGTAGAGGTGTTCCCAGAGAGCTAGTGTAATTGAAAAGCTCCAGCATCATATTTATTAACCCCTGAACATTTAAAAATGCATGTGGGATGATTTAACTAAAGCTCATTTGATGAGCTTTAGTTAAAGAGCTCCAGCAGCCATTTTTAAATCTACAGGGGCTTGTACCTGTGGCACTGTGGCAATGCTGAGTCTGTTCTGTTTCTAATTAGAACAGAGAATAGACTCAATTAATCAATCAATTAGAATGCATCAGAGTACATGTATTGGCACCCCTAAAGCAGGTTTCTGTGGGTACAGTATCAATTCTGGATAACCTCTGTAAATTAAGAATGCAGGCTTGGCCCAGATAAGTTTCTAAGTAGTCAGATACTCATTTAAATCTGTCTGAACTCTCCTAATTTTGTTTATCTACAAAATATGACTTTAAGTGTTACACCAGACTTGGATGAAACTAAGAAATGAAAATGTCTTTAAAAACAAAAAAACAAATGAACAAAAACTTTTCTGAAAATATTTCCAGCTCTAAAAAGAACAAATTCTACAAATGGTCAAAAAGGCAACTAGCTGGGCAAATTGGGTTATCTGCTATCTTTTTTCAAACTGGCTCACAAATGCTACATATGAAGACACTCCTGGACAATTAACATATGTTAGTATTGTGAAAAGGAAGACAATCATGCTCAATATTTCCTGATGGAACATAAGGGATTGAAGGATGTACCATATTTCTTGCATATGACATGAACCTTTTTTTCCCCCAAAAGCCAGCTGCTGAAAATTGGAGTGCACATTATATGTGAGAAATATAGTAAGAGCAATGAAGTAACTGCTGCTTACTGGACAAAAACAGAAGTAAAATCTGCACAAGATCTACAGAGAGCAGAACAGTGAGTAGGCTTGACTCCCTAGCTGCTGCCACTCAGTTACTTACTGCAAGGAAATATCCTTTTTTCTTCAGTCTGTCTTTCAAAAACAAGCTGCCTGTCTTATTGCAGGTCATATGGTCAATGAGAAAAATATGATATATTTATTTATTATATTATTATTTATCTTATTGCTCCATCCTGCAAACTATAAGAAATGCAGATGCAGCAGTTCTGGCATCCAATCCACAACAGATGCATTTGGAAAGGGAGATCACAGCCAGTAGGGGTGAGGGTCCTTTCACATCTTGACACTGTAAGATTTAAGGACAGATAAGGGAAATACAGGAAAAGGGCTGGTCATTGATCCTTGCATTGCAGAAACATAGCAGTTGCTATAGAATAGCTTTGCTGCTAGTTGGAAAAGATTCCTTTCCTACCTAGTAGCATGATTTGCTACCTTTATGTGATACAAGTCATAGCCTGGTATTAACATATATATGTTATTAAAATAATATGAAGGAACTTAAGATGAGGTAGTCCTGTATGTTGACCAGCTGAAGTTGGGATGGTTATTTTGAAGCCCTTATTCTCTCTTTTTAACTACATTCACCACAGCTGTGTAACTTTACCCTTTTCCTGAAAGCAGGGTGGGGTCTATCCATCTTTATTTAATCTCTTTTAGAAAATCTGAGAGCACCCCACTCCCTGCTGTTCCAATGGGTATATTTCCAGTATAATACAATTAAACACATTTCTTGAAGACTGATGTAGCCCAGTACTGTTAAAGCTGCTGCAATATGTATGGTAGATAGTAGATGGTATCCTAATTATTATTATTATTTGAGTTAACACATTTCTTGCTCAACTATTTTATACTTTATGTCTTCTTTTGTAATGGTGTTTAGCAACAAAACTCTCTCTTTCCAGAATATCTACCTAGGGCTTTCTTAAAAAATATATCATTGCAATGAGAGGAGATTTGTATCTGTCTACTGTGCTAATTTCATTTTCACTGAGCAGAAAACTAAAGCTGATGGTCCTTCAGTAACATCCACATCCATTTTTTGATGGAGTGCAATGAAAGGACATCAGGGTACAGCTGGCTGGGGATCTGCCTCACATGCTGTGCTTCTCTTTCTCTTTACAGCTGGTTGTTCAGGCATGAAGCAAGAATGCTTCCAAAGAGCACATTCACACATTGATGGAACATAAACTTTATCACATTGTTTAGTAGTATGAACATCCAGGCTGTGAGTCAACCTGAGGGCACCTTGGCTAGCTTTTATTTTTTGTTCCCTTTTGCAAGGACAAATTGTGTTGTTGGACATTACACAGAACTCAGGAATAAGCCAGTAGCCATACCTGACAGATGCCTCATCTCACTTAGGAGGAAAATTGCATGCATTTTTTTCTCTTTGTTATACAGTCCTTTGTGAAATGTAGAGGAATTTAGATATAACTTACCAATGTCTCATTTTACATGAATTAAAAGTTTACATGAATTAAAAGATAACAGGAATTTTAAACTCTATTAATGCATAAAATGAGAAGACAGACATGAGACAGATGGTGGCAGTGGAAACTCTGTCCCTTCCATCCTTCAATCCATCAAAGTGGTCCAGTGCTAGATGGGGAAGAACACACTGATCAACAAAAGAATAGATCACACTGTTATCATGGGCATAACAAGGATTTTGAAAAGGGGAGTGCAGATGATCACGGAACTTCAGCTTCCACAATCGCAATCTGCTCTTTGGTGAGAGAGACAGTGGTCTGCTGGGAAGAGACAGCCTACACCTCGCTGCACTGCACTGGGGAGGAAGCTCTTCTCAGCCAGAATGGCTGACATGCTCGACCAGGCTTTAAACTAAGCCTTCCAGCGGATGGGGGGGACTACAACTACAGGAAGCCCACTGGGCAACTTTTGTAAATCCAGCAGGCTAAGGCACTCAAGGGAACCCTCCCCTACCCCAACCCCAACCCCAGAACAATGTGTAGGGAAGATTGGGGCCTCCAATGGGACACTTATGTCTTTGTATACCAATGTCAGGAGCTTCATGAATAAACAGAAGGAACTGCTCCTTCTGCTAAATAAGAATGACTATGATTTCATAGTCAATGAGGGATAATGGCAATGATTGGCAAGTCAGTCAGCAATGCAGAAGTCCTTGACTTCAGGAAAGCTGACTTTGACAAGCTCAGGAGGCTTGTTGAAAAGGCCCTAAGGGATCACAACCTGAAGGGAAGAGGAGTTCAGGATGCATGATTGCTCCTCAGGGGAGCAATCTTGAAAGCACAAGCAATGTCTATCCCATCTTGGAGGAAAGGTAGCAAAAGAGCACAACAGCACCTTTGGCTCTGCAGGGAACTTGTGGACGTCCTGCATCTAAAAAGAAAGACCTATAATGGATTGAAGACTGGAATCACCTCAAAGGAAGAGTATTTTCTCTGGTCTGGACCTGTAAGGAATGAACCAGGAAAGCCAAGGCTGTGACTGAACTCCAACGGGCTATGCATATCAAGGACAATAAAAAGTCCTTTTTTAGATATGTGGGGAGCTGGTGGAAAAGCAAGGGTAACATCAAACCCCTGCTAAACCAAATGAGAGAACTGACACCCAGGAAAAAAACAACCTGCTTACTGGTTATTTTTTGTCAGTTTTTCACCAGCCACAAGGGACGGCTCTGCTCAATATGGTATGGGATGGCCTAGGTAAGGGATAATTGTCACCCTACATCAATGTAGACCAGGTGAAGGAACACCTTGAGAGATTGGACACCTTCAAGTCAGCAGCCCCAGGCAGTTTACAGCCATGGGCACGAATCTTCAAGAACTCATGGTACTCCGGTGAAGTGCTCAAAAACTGGAAGAAGGCCAATGTGGTGCCTATCTTCAAGAAAGGGAGGTAAGTAGATCTGGGGAACTACAGGCCTATCAGCTTGACCTCTATCCCTGGGAAGATCTTGGAAAAAAATGATCAAAAGGACCATTCTTAACAAACTTGCTGATGGCAACATCCTGAAGGATAGCTAACATGGGTTTGTTGCAGGTAGGTCTTGCCTGACCAATTTCATATCCTTCTATGACCAGGTGATATATCACCTAGACAGGCGAGAAGAGATTGGCATCATATATCTTGACTTTAAAAAAGCCTTCGATCTCATGTCCCATGATCTCCTCATGGAAATATTGGCCAACAACAGCCTCGGGTACGTCACAGTACTATGGCTGGGAAATTGGCTTCAAGGTCAGACCCAGAGAGTGGTAATAGATGGAAGTAAATCATTGTGGTGCACCATCACCATTGGGGTCCTCCAGGGCTCCGTCCTTGGGCCTATACTCTTTAGTATCTTTATCAATGATGTAGACATTGGTATCAGAAGTGGACTCGCCAATGTGGAAGAAATCAAACTTCACGTTGTGGTTGAATCGGAACTGACAGAGCCAGCTTTTCTTTATTTAGAGCTATACTGTGATCACAGGGAGGATTTCATACAGCAAGGGTAATCGCCCACTTGTCTGTTTCAAAGGAATCCTTCCCCTCTCTAAGTTTTCAAGCATTTTTATACCTAAGACAGATAAAGAGAGAAAAAAAATACAACCTTGGAGAAACTAAAACAAGTTTACTTCATTGGACATCTGTGCACAGGTAATAAGACCTTCAGGATTTCTTATCTCAAAACATGTAACTGAAATAAGCAGAGCACTAGGGTGCTTGCTACTAGCGCCAGTAATAAGGACAGCTGCCAATTAATAGGGCAGCACAGGTGAGGGTTGCTAGGGCAACTAATGTTGGTCAGCTGGCTAGAAGAGGGCAGGGCCGGGCCTTTATAAACAGCCCAGGCCAGGGCCTAGCTAGTAGTTCCTCTCTGGCAGCTGCAGGAGCTCTGTGGGTGAGCTGAGCAGCTTGGGTTGATGGTTGCAGCCTGACCACTCTGACCAGCTGCAATGATGCAGGGGTAAAGAGAACTCTGACAAGGGTAAGACAGAGCCAGCATAGAGCGGAGCTGGGTTTATGAGCTTGGGAGCTTATGATTGCGTTATGAGCCGATAGGCTTCTTGTTTATGTTGGAGCTGCTTGGTGTATGGTTTGTCATCGTTACACCGGAGGACCGGGTGAGGCTGTAAGGGTGTGAGGAGGCCTCATGGGAGCTCCCCAATAATCTGGGGGTCCCGTGTGCCCAGTAGTGGCACAGCGAGTGGTGCCAGTGGGGCACAGCTGTTGGTGCTGAAGAGGTGTGGTGTGTGGGGTTTCAGACCCCAGCCCGTAAGGGCGGTATTTTGCCCAGGGGGGCAAGCGACCCAGGAAAGGGTCAAGGGGCCAGGCACGGCTGCAGCCACCTGAGCCCCAAGCACGGGAAACACGTGAGCGAGACCCCAGAGGGGGCAATGAGCACGACAGGCATGGCACAGGCCCCAGAGGGGGTGAGGGCTCAGCTTTGTTTGTGGGCACATTGGCCCAGCCCCGGAGCTAAAAGGGGGCAGCGAAGAGCCCCGGAGCTAAAAGGGGGCAGTGAAGAGCCCTGGAGCTAGTGGGGTATCCCAACCCCAGCCCAGCGGGGCAGTATCGGGAGTAAAGCCTGAGTAGGGTGTAAGACCCCAAAGGAGGGTTAGGGGGCCAGGCACGGCTACAGCCACCTGAGCCCTGACCACGGGAAGCACGGCATAGGCCCCAGAAAGGGCAACGGGCACGGGAAGCATAGCATAGGCCCCAGACAGGGGGCGCTGGCGGTGAAACCACCTTGGGGGTGCCAGGTAGGGTGCTGAAGTGTAAGGGCTTGATAATGCCCGGGAATAGCTGCAAGGCTTGGGGCGTGCTGAAGGGGAGGTTTGGAGGCACGCATTGCCCATAAGGTTGGGGTGTTGAAGCACCCCACTTGGAACGGAGGCAATACCAGTGGTGTCAAGATGGAAGTTGGCAGCCTCCCTTACTGAACTTCATAAGATCAAAGATGTGGCGGGAAAGAAGAGGGTGCTGGGCCACCTTTAATTGACATGGCAGGGAGCGCTAGCAGGATCATGGCCTCCCCTGCACCCACTCCATGACAAGCAGTATAAGCACTTCTGGTCTCTGTCTGTTTTTTCTAGTCAAGTAGGCCAGAAGCCCGACTAAATGTACTCCTACTTTCCCTATTCTTTTTGTTTTCAACAAGTTAGAAATTTATAGCTCTTTAACTTCTAGTTTTTCCTTTATCTTTACTTTCTGCTATTTCAACATACAAATTATATACTCCATTTCTGGTTATGGGCTATTCCTCACTTGCTTGGAAGCACAGCTTAAGCAACCTTGTATTATCATAAATGCTAGGCATACTCCAATAAAAACAGCAAACAATATCAACGAACTATGAATGACGGTAGAGCATAAGGAACTGAAAATCGAGCTAAACCAAGAATTCAAATTCGAACTATCTGACTCATGCAATTTAGCTGCTTCTTTTCAAATATGTTTACTTAAATCCTGGATTTCTTCTGAATTATTGGGAATATAAGTACAACATTCTTTGCCTATTAAAGCACAGACTCTTCTTTTGCTGACTAGTAAATAACCTAACACAAGTCGGTTTTGCAATGTCATTTGCCTTACTGCCTTCATTTCTGTATTTATTTTATCAAAATTATCAGCAGGGGCATTAGCAATCTTTTCCAGAGATGTTGCAACTTTCTTTATCTCGGACATAGCTAAGCCTGTTCCATAGCTGGGGAACATTATAACCCCAAAATTTGATTTTTCTGTAATTTTGCGAAAATTGCGAATTCTTCCTTTAGGTAAGTGAGATTTTTAATAGTAAAGGCTGGATACGCTGCGGAGACATAGCATGTTCCTCTCCAACTGGAGGGAAGATTTTTATAGGCCTTATCTCCATGCAGAAAATAGTGACCAGCTAGTGCAGTATATCCACCTGTATTACATCATCCATTGTAAATAATAGCCTGAAAATTGACCTGCAGGGAAGTAGTTAGCTATCCAGGAACCATTAGAAAACTAAGCAACATTTATCCTGAATTCTAACTTGCACTTACTGACTCCTACTACAACACGAGATCCATTACAGGTCCAACAGAACTTTCCATGGGTGGCATAAGCTAATTGTACATAGACCGGTTGCAACTTACATTCTGCCAAGTTTCGTTTCCATGAAAATCTGAATAGTAAGGGGCTAACATCTGAGTTGCATTCAAGGGTACCAGTATCATGGGTATTCCTCCAGTAGACTAGATAGGGACATGACTACATATCCAACAATGAGAGACATTTAAATCTATCCCAATTTGATTAACTAAAGACAAAAACACATTTTCATGAAATGATCTTCTTTGTCGGTGCGGAAGTTTAGTTTGGTTTACAGTTTCTTATAACTGATGAGTCAAGTTCATATAAGATGGCCCAAAAGGAAATACTGAGAACTATTTAAATCACAACTAACCAACTCCACCTTGGGAACCAGGAGTCCTGAAGGGCATAGTGGTGTTGTTGGGGCACATCTGCTTTGCTCTGCAGTGGCAAATCTCTTTGCCAGTAGGTGCTTGGCTAACTACTGGTCTTGGTCTCCTGCTGGCAGGCACTAGGCTCACTACCAGTCTGTGGAGGCTGATTACAAGATTGATATGGAGGAGACTCTGGGTCTAATGGGGCTGATGTTTTCTTACTGTGTGAAGTGTGGATCCATGTCTGAAGTCCTTGACACTTTATTGCAGTGTTGGTAGTCAGGAGTACCTGGAATGGGCCTTTCCAGTGAAGTTCCAGTGATGACTTTCATTGATGGACTTTTATTTGGACCCATTCTCCAGGCAAGATAGAATGGCATGGCTCATCTGGTTCTTTGGGGAGAGCTGCTGGTACCTGTGAATGAAAACCCTTAAAACACTTCATTAGCGCCTTACAATAGTCCAGAATAGTATCATCAAGTGAATGTATATCACAAAAGTGGGAGGCAAGAGGTGGCAAGGCAGGGGTCTTATCTTTAGAATTTCATGTGGGCTAAGCCCAGTCTTTCAGTTGGCAGTAGATCTCATACTCATAAGGGCTATGAGAAGTGCATCTGGCCATTTTAGGTGAGTCTCAGCACAAATTTTGGCCAGTTTATTTTTCAGAATGCCATTTTGGAGTTCCACTTGGCCTGAGGCCTGTGGATGGTATGGGCAATGAAAGTTCTGTTGGATCTGCAGGACTTTGCAGATTTCTTTCCTTATCTGTCCAGTAAAATGAGTTCCTCTATCAGAGTTTAGGGATAAAGGAATACCCAACCTTGGAATAAAGTCTCTGAGCAACATTTTGCTTACAGTGATGGTGTCAGCTTTTGCACATGGGTAGGCTTCTACCCATCCAGAAAACATGCATACGATAACAAGAACATATTCATAAAAACAACATTTCTGCATTTGAATAAAATCTATTTGTAAATTTACAAACGGTCCCCAAGGTGGAGGATGTCCTTCAGGCTTTCCCGCATTATGGGCTTGGCAAATAGGACAGGTGTGGCAGTACTGTTGAGCCACACATGGAAAAGTTGGAGCAAACCAATTAAGCTAACAGCTTCTATCATCCCCCCACCTTTGTTCACATGTGCCATGCCATGGTGTATGCGAGCAAGATGAGGAAGAAGGACCATTGGGGCCACAGGTGGCCATCCAGGGTGCTCCACAAATGGTCAGGGTGTAACAAAAACCCAGCCAGTCTCCATGTATGTTTCTCTGGTTTTGGAGCCTGGTCTTGGAGGAGGGAAACATCGTGAAGACTTCCCAATAGAGACTGGTCAGTTGGAATAGACAAAAACACAGGCATAGTCTAAGGAGTGGAAATAGCTGCAGCTTTGGCAGTGGAATCTGCCAGAGCATCCCCACGTGTAACATCACCATAAGTTTTCTGGTAAGCTTGGCATTTAGTAATAGCAACAGCAGAAGGTAATTGTAAAGCATTTAACAAGGCATTTATGTATGGACCATTACTAATTTTGGCACCTCCTGAAGTGAGGAAGCCTCTTTGTTTCCAAAGTTGATCTTAATTGTGTACAATACCAAAAACATAGTGAGAATCAGTATAAATATTAACAGAGGCTAGGGTGCAAGCCCTGATGAGGGCCACAAGATCAGTAACTTGTGCTGAATATATATTAGGTAAATGATGGCTTTCGATAACATCATATTGGGAACATACTGCATATCCTGCAACAAGGGAACCTTTAGAGTTTCTTTGACATGATCCATCAACATAGAATACTAGATCTGGGTTTTGCAAGGGGTTGTCCTTTAGATCAGTGTGGGGCGTTGTTAGGTGAGCAGTAACAAAAATACAATCATGGAGTTTACCATCTGAAGGGGTAGGTAACAGGGAAGCAGGGTTTAAAGCAGGGCACCTAGTTAAGGTGACATTTCTAACAGAGAGAAGCAAGATTTCATACTTAGTTAATCTAGCATTTGAAAGGTGTTGGGTTTTTGTTTTTAGTAAAAGAGCTGCTACAGCATGTGAGACAGCAACAGTAAGCGGAGAACCTAATACAAGGGTGGAGGAAAGTTCAACAGTGATGGCAGCTGCAGCTACAGCACGGAGACATGGAGGAAATCCAGCTGCAACTGGGTAAAGAGTAGAGCTATAATAAGCCATGGGACGGTGCTTGTTTCCATGTGTCTGAGTAAGTACTGCAAGTGCAAATCTGTCCTTTTCATGACAAAAAAGAATAAAAGGTTTAGTATAATAAGGAAGGCCTAAGGCAGGAGCTTGCCACAGAGCTTGTTTAATAGAGGCAAAAGCAGCTTCGATCTCTGAAGTCCAGGATAAAGGCTCAGGGGTTTTAACAAGAGTCAGATTTTGCAACGGCTTGACTATAGAGGCATAGCTGAGTATCCACTGACGGCAGTAGCCAGCCATGCTTAGGAAGGTATGCATTTGGGACACAGTAGTTGGTCTAGGGATTTTAAGAATAGCTTTTATTCAGGAAGAGGAAAGCAGTTGTTCTCCAGTAGAAATATCAATTGAAGCCAGGTATACTGAAGTCCTTGATAGGTAAATGCAAAGAGAAACTGGCTATCAGGGTGTATAGGAATAGAGAAAAATGCAGAACACAACTTAACAACAGTAAAATAACAAGCATTAGGAGGAATACAGGACAAGATAGTAGCTGGATTTGGTACAACAGAAAAAGTAGGTAAAACTGCAGAATTTACTGTATGGAGGTCTTGTACGAAGTGATAGGTATTCTTTCCAGGTTTTTACAGGAAGAATAGGTGCATTACAAGGGTTCTTAGTCAGGACAATGATGCCTTGCTTTAAAAGGGCAGTTATAACAGGGCATATCCCTTCTTCAGCTTCTGGATGTAAAGGGTATTGAGCAACTTTGGGTTAAGGCTTAGCTGGGTTTAATTAAATTTTTACAGGCTCAGCTGTATGGATTTGTGCTACTTCATTAGGATTCTGGGACCAGAGAAATGGAGGGACAGCTTTTATGATTTCTTCTTGCAACACAGAAAGATCAGGGAACTTAGGCTCAGGAGGTGAGCTAGCTAAGGCAGCAAGTACTGCTATCTCATTATCACAGGGGACATCTAAATAAACACCATTAGCAGAGCAATAGATAGTACAGCCCAGTTTACAAAGCAAATCTCTGCCTAATAAATTAACAGGAAAACAAGGACTAAGGAGAACAGCATGTTGATCAGAAACAGGACCAAGAGAAACACTTAATGGTGGGGAAAGAGGATGAGGAACTATTTGATTTGAAATTCCTGCAGCATTTACAACAGCAGAGGAGAGGGGAGTTGGGGAAAATTCTTCAGCTCGAAGAGTAGAGCGGCTTGCACCGGTGTCTACTAACCATTTTGTAGAGATGCCATTTATCTCGCAAGAAATGAAGGGATTGTCTTGATTAAGTGGGAGAAGTGAGACTGTGATGATGTTACTATTCCTCAGGCTGGCCTAACAGGAGGCTCTCTGATTCGGGAAAGAGAATTGAGTGAGAGGAGGTGGTGGCGGGTTAAACGTCAACCCCGGCTGGCCAGGCCGGTGAGGACATTGAGCCTTCCAGTGTCCTGGTTGGTCACAATAATGACAACTGTCATTATTTTGGGACTGAAATCCTCTTCGTCCCATCTCACGACCACGTCCCCTGCCTCTGAACTGGCCTGGATGGGAAACCTCAGTTTCTGCCCCTGCCTAAAGTCTGTAGTTGTAATGACATCAGCTTAGTTTCTGTGGATTCCTTTTTCTTTTCCTGGCAGGTTGTACAATGATTTGTAATGTTGACTAGCTTTGCAAGTGGTTTAGTCTGCCAACCTACAGCAATTGTGCACAACTGTTCCTGGACTTTAGAAAGAAGTCTGTGGACAAAAGCGAAAGCAACTGCTTCTGGGGCAGTTTCAGCTGCATTTTCAATACCAGAATGTCTTTCAAATACTAGTTTCAAGTGGTCCATGTAGTCTTCTGGGGATTTTCCTTTATTTACAGTTTACAGTTATGAATTTTGTCCCAGTCAGTTTTCCTGGGGAAAACTTTAAGCACAGCCTCAAGGAGGCAGGCGTCTTTGGGCATCTGTTAAGTGATGTCCTATTCCGGGGTCTTGAGTAGGCCAAGTAGCCTGTGCAATGAGGTGTTTGCAGACCTCAGAGGGCAGAACACTTCTCATTATTTGGTTCAAATCTGCCCAGGGTGGATTATAACAATGGATTACAGTGTCTAATTCATCTCTAAATTGTTGGGGTTCCTCTCTGATGTTGGGAAATTGTTTAACAAGGTTTAGGAGATCTCCTGGAGTCCAGGGAACAGGGACTTTGATAGTAGTTTCCCCATTTGGACCTTGCCCTGGAAGCTGGCTTAAAAGAGCCTTTTTAGATTTTAAAGAAGGGGCTGGACCATACTGGGTACCAGACCTTAAACAAGAGGAGGGGGTTGAGATTTCAAGACACAGATGCCATGCCTTCAGTGGATGTGGGCATGCTCAGGGGCAGGTGACGGTTGTTGAGTGATAGCTTCCTGGTGAGGTGGGCTAATCCTGCTGGAAGAGCCTATTTCGTTACTTTGGACTTCTTCAGGTTCAGATTGTGCCTGGGACTGATATGGGAGTGGCACATTAAGAAAACCAATTATATCTTCTGCAGATTCATTCTCAGTTATTTCTGGGTAAAGTTGTTTTGGTGGTGACGGTACTATTGATGAGGGGCCCCCTTTTGGTGCACTTCTCTGTTTTAATTCCTTTAAACCAGATGGGGCAACTGGCAACTGACGCCCAGGAAAAAGCCAACCTATTAAATAGGTACTTTGCGTCAGTCTTTCATCAGTCCCACGGGACGCCCATGCCTGCTATGGGACAGGGAGATATGGGTGATGGGGATCCCCTACCCTCCATAAATGCTGACCTCATGAAGGAACACCTTGAGAAGCTGGATACCTTCAAGTCAGCCGGCCCTGACAATCTGCACCCCAGGGTACTCAAGAAGCTGGCGAGCGTCATAGCCCAGCCCCTGGCACGGATCTTTGAAAACTCCTGGTGCTCTGGTGTAGTGCCCGAAGACTGGAAGAAGGCCAATGTGGTGCCGATCTTCAAGAAAGGGAGGAGAGTGGATCCGGCTAACTACAGGCCCATTAGCCTGACTTCTATCCTGGGGAACATCTTAGAAAAGTTCATTAAGGAGGCCATCCTTGAGGGACTGGCCCAGACTAACATCCTAAGGGATAGCCAGCATGGGTTTGTTGCGGGTAGGTCTTTTTTGACCAATCTCATTTCCTTCTATGACCAGGTGACCTATCACCTGGACGAGGGAGAAGAGATTGATGTCATATATCTTGACTTCAAAAAAGCTTTTGATCTGGTATCCCATGATCACCTCTTGGCCAAACTGCCCAGTTGTGGCCTTGACTCCACCACGATCCGCTGGCTGGGAAATTGGCTCTGTGGTTGGACCTAGAGGGTTGTAATTGATGGCAGTCACTCATCATGGTGCCCTGTGACCAGTGGGGTCCCTCAAGGCTCTGTCCTGGGACCCATACTGTTCAACATCTTCATTAATGATGTGGACATTGGAGTCAGGAGTGGACTGGCCAAATTCGCCGATGACACCAAACTTTGGGGCAAAGCATCCACACCAGAAGATAGGCGGGTGATCCTGGCTGACCCAACAAATGGGCAGACAAGAACCTGATGGTGTTTAACACTGTTTAACACCGAAAAATGCAAGGTTCTCCACCTTGGGAAGAAAAACCTGATGCATCCTTATAGGCTTGGATAGCTCTACAGAAGAAAGAGACTTGGGGGTCATCATTGACCACAAGATGAATGTGAGCCTGCAATGCAATGCTGCGGATAATAAAGTGACCAAAACGCTGGCTTGCATCCATAGATGCTTCTTGAGCAAATCCCGGGATGTCATTCTCCCTTTGTACTCGGCCTTGGTGAGGCCACAGCTGGAGTACTGCATCCAGTTTTGGGCTACACAATTCAAAAAGGATGTGGAGAAGCTGGAGAGAGTCCAGAGGAGAGCCATGCGCATGATCAGAGGTCAGGAAAACAGATCTTACGATGACAGGCTGAGAGACATGGGACTCTTTAGCCTGGAAAAGCATAGGCTCAGGGGTGATCTGATGGCCACCTATAAGTTTATCAAGGGTGACCACCAGGATCTGGGGGAACGTTTGTTCACCAGAGTGCCCCAAGGGATGACTAGGTCAAACGGTCACAAACTCCTGCAAGACCATTTCAGGCTGGACATAAGGAAGAATTTCTTTACTGTCCAAGCCCCCAAGGTCTGGAACAGTCTGCCATTGGAGGTGGTTCAAGCACCTACATTGAACACCTTCAAGAGTAAATTGGATGCTTATCTTGCTGGGATCCTATGACCCCAGCTGACTTCCTGCCTTTGGGGCAGGGGGCTGGACTCGATGATCTCCCAAGGTCCCTTCCAGCCCTTAAGTCTATGAAATCTGAGATTTCAGTTTCTCTTGGGAGTCCTTAACACTCCAAACTTGAGATTCTTGATGTCTTTTGAAAGCTTCTTCATAGCAATCAAAAAATATGTCCCACTGAGTCTGTGGTATATTACTACCTCTTAACTCAAGGTCTCTGCGGAGATGAAGAATTTTACTTAAATCAAATGTTCTCTCCAGGGGAAACTGCCAGCTAAAATCATCTCTGGTATACCAATTCCATTTGTCTCGAAACTTACAACTTTTTATGGCCACAGTGTGTGTACATGTACAATGCTGGAGTCCCTTTTGGTGGAGCTGGTATGTCTTTAGACTCTCCACTCCCCATATCTTTAAACTCTATTCACACAGGCTTTTCATACAGGAATGGCTTATTGAGGGTGTTGGGTCAGGTTGTGAGATTTGCTAGTGTCACAGAGATGCTGTGGCTAATGTCCAAAGACAAGACTCCACTGCAATAACAGCACACAATGCAGTTACTCGTGATTTTAGACATGGATCATTTATGAGGGTTAGGAAAGGGTAAACCTGTCCACTGGGTCACAAGGTTCCAGTTGGGCCCCCTTTCATTTAAAACTCCCCTTCTGGACAGCCTTGGGGCAGCTGAACCCAACCTTAGTCTCAGACCTGGTCAGTGGCTCATGTTTCTCAATTCATACTCTCAATTCACTCAAGGGAATTTCTGCATTGAGGCATGAGGTTCAAGAGCATTTCTTTAGTCTCAGCCTTGGTCAACACTTACCGTGGAAAACACTCACACTGTAAGAGTTTCCACCTTGCACCCTTGGTTTTGAAGAACACACAGAACAAATCTGTTGTCTTCGGGGCAGCTACACAAGGTTTCCACTCCTGGCTTCAGAGAGACCTCATAGTTCTTTACAGAACTTAACTCAATTCACACAGGAACATACTTTCATTGACAACAGCAACACAGTCTTTCACCTTAACTCTTTCTACTCACAGTTACTACATACATAGTGGGTCTGACAGTCCTGGCAGAAAAAAAAGTTTGGATAGGGTGAACCTCGAGCAGTGAATCAGGAAGACACAGAGACAACCTCTCACTGAAAAGTCCAATAGAAACTTCAAAAGGTCTCTTACCTTGTTTTGGCACCAGGGCTTCAGTGAAGAGATGTCTGTGTCCCAACTGATCACTCTGGGCCTCTCTGATTCATGGCACCAAATTGTGGAAGAAATCAAACTTTGTATTGTGGTTTGTCCCGGGGGCCGTGGTAACGTGGGACACTTACCTGCAGCCTGGGATGAAACTTGTGCAGAGTGGAGAGATGAACCTGTGCAGCTTGTTAGCCACTTCTTTGTACAGCTATGGCCGGCCGGTGACATCAGCATCAGACACCAGCCAGCAGAGTTAAAAATGGCAATCATCACTCCAGAGGGGATGGATAGCTTGGAGAAGTGGCTGCAGCCCATGCCAGTGGCAGAGTGGGCTATGTGGGCAAGGATCCAGCAAGCCAGAGGGGCTGGTGGCTGAGGAAGGAGGCACCACAACCAAGATCTCAGCTGATCTCCAGAGAAGCGACGGGCCAACCAAGTGAGGGAAGGTAGGAGCAACCCCGGGAGTGCCGCGGGATTTTAAAGTGAGTGTTGGGACAGCAGGCATGGAGGACGCTGAGCAAAAGGGTGAAGAGCAGAGGACAACCTGGGAGGAGGGTAATTGGGGTGGGATCGGTACATTTGGGTATTGACTGTGGGGTCTGAGCCGGTCAGGAAGCAGCCGTTAGAGGGGTGTGCCCTCCACACCTTTAAGGGTCCAGGGATGGGGAGTTGGTGGTGGGTTGGTGATAGGAGCAGTAAGGATTCCAGAGTCCTGGAGTTAGGGGAACGGAGACCAGCAGTGTGCCCCATAGTGGGGCTTGTGGGGAGACTTTTTAATAGAGGTTACGGCGAAGGTCCCTCACGTGACAGGGTTAGGGCATACGGCACTACCAGGGCTAGTAGGGTCTCCTGTTATTGGCCCCGAGACATTGAGTGGTGGCCGAGGCCTGTGGGGAAGACCACAGACAATGATAAGGTAGTACATTGAAGGTGGTGTGAGGCCGGGGTGTAGGGATGGCGGAGCCTCATGAGCAACCATTGGGCTTAGCCCAGGCCACCGAGGGACCCACAAACTAGCCCTGCCCACTGAGGAACATCAAATCATGGCAGGTGAAAGTGGGGTTGGCAGCACGGGAGGAAGAACTACCCCAGAGACGAACAGGCCCGGAAGGGGCAGAGACAACTGCAAGGAGATCATAACCACCCCAGAGTGGCTGATGGAAGCCTGGCAGTCGAATAGTTGAATCAGAACTGACAGAGCCAGCTTTTCTTTATTTAGAGCTATACTGTGATCACGGGGAGGATTTCATACAGCAAGGGGAATCGCCCACTTGTCTGTTTCAAAGGAATCTTCCCCCTCTCTAAGTTTTCAAGCATTTTTATACTTAAGACATATAAAGAGAGAGAAAAAAATCTGACCTTGGAGAAAATAAAACAAGTTTATTTAATTGGACATCTGTGCACAGGGTAATAAGACATCCAGGATTTCTTATCTCAAAACATGTAACTGAAATAAGCATTATCAGCACTTCTGGTCTCTGTCTGTTTGTTCTAGTCAAGTAGGCCAGAAGCCTGACTAAATTTACTCTTACACCAAGTTCATCAATGACACCAAACTTTGGGGTAAAACGTGCATCCTGAGGATAGGCCAGTGATCCAGACTGACCTAGACAGGTTCAGAAAATGGGCGGCAGAAAACCTGATGGCTTTCAACACCAAAAAATGAAAGGTATTCCACCTTGGGGAAAAAAACCTGCAGCACACTAATTTGCTCAGCAGTGCTATGCCTGTTAGCACTACGGTTGAAAGGGACTTGAGGGTCATGATTGACCACAAGATGAACATAAGCCACCAATGTGATGTCGCAGCTGGTAAAGCAAACAAAACTCTGGTTTGAATCCATAAATACTTCTCAAGCAAATCCCAGGATGTCATCCTCCTACTGTACTCGGCCTTGGTGAGACTGAAGCTGGAGTAGCATCCAATTCTGGGCTCCAATATTTTAAAAGGACGTTGAAAAGCTTGAGGGTGTCCAAAGGAGAGCCACGTGCATGATTAGAGGGCAGGACAACAGACTCTATGATGAGGCTGGGAGCCATGGGACTCTTCAGCCTGGAAAGGCACAGGCTCGGGGGGGGGGGTACCTGGTGGCTGCCTATTAGTATATAAGGTGTGTATATCAGGAGCTGGGTGAATGTCTGTTCATCAGAGCACCCCAAGGGATGACAAGGTCAAGTGGTCACAAACTCCTCCAAGACTGTTTCTGGCTGGACATGAGGAAAAACTTCTTTACTGTCCAAGCCTCCAAGGCCTGGAATAGACTGCCTTCAGAGGTGGTGCAAGCATCTACTCTGGACTCCTTTAAGAAACATCTGGATGTTTATTTTGCTGGGATCTTTTGACCCCAGCTGACTTCCTGCCCCTGGGGCAGAGGCTGGACTCAATCTTCTGAGGTCTCTTCCAGCTCTAATGTCTATCAAATCTATGATGTGGTACGTCATCCTGTATAACATAACACGTATTTTTCTCCAGTTAAAAATGAATTAAATGCTTTACTGATATACTAGGGGCCAAGGTTATATTATTCTATTTAAAATGGAAGCAAAAGCAAATATAATTTTATTGGCATGGCAGTATAAGAGTGGTGCTGTAGCTGTTGAATGTGCTTTCACTTGCTATTATGTATGAAAACACAACAAACTAGGCAAAAATGATCAAAAGATGGTGTTTCATTAGTTCTGTAGTAATTACAGTTAAATGTACATCTCATTTAGATTCATAAAATAAAGTCTGGCCTCTCTCAGCATTTTGGCAGTGCATCCAGTGTTTCAGTGAAAGTTATTTCCATACTTTAATGTTTTTAGCTACAGTTAAAAACAATCTGCATTACCAGGAGCAGTTAAGAGATAGCAGAACTGAAGAAGAAAGGATAGCTTGATTAGTGGACCATCAAGACCATTAAAAGGACAGAGAGGGATATTAACACCTGAAGTGTTTAGAATTTATAATGAGCTAGAAAGTCCATTGAGTGTCTCACTACTGCCTGAATAGGAACACTGCTGCCACTGTCATTTTAAACTTTGGGTAGCCCAGAAATCAAACCGGGATGCAACTGCATGAGTGTACCCCCTTGGATCTGCCCCTTACTGCATTTTACACATACCACATATTCCCACATAAAAAAACCTTGTTTTGGGATGGAAGAATGAAGAATAAAAAAGGGGTGGTGGGTTTTTTTTGTTTTGTTATGTTTTTTGTTTTTGTTTACAGTAGTATGTCTGTAAAGAGGGAAAGAACCTTAACTTCAGCTTACTCTCACCACCTTTTTCCTGTTCAGACAAAAGCTACCATTTTCACCCGTTCACAGCTGAAATGAATTGTTTGCCTGACTGAGATGAATATTAGATGACTGTTTCTGCTCTAATTCACTCCTGAAAGGGTTAACATTGTAACTGCTGCTGAAGACTGGATTCAGCCCCTGCCTCCATGTGGGAATTGGAGGAAGAGAAAGAAAAGAAGCAGCAGCCATCTTACAGCCTTGCTACTATTCTGGGAAGAAAATTGGCTTCCTTATTTAAGATGAACACCTCAATATTGGAGGACTAAGTTCTGGGGGAAAGGTGCATGTGGTACATGAATAAATATAGCAATTTACACATGTCTACAAAAATATGCAATGAAATTATGCATTCTACATTGTCCTAATTTTGCCTTTTTCTGCAAATAAAATTGAAATGTAAAAACAGCCATGACTTGTTATAGAGACGCTAAATTGCTTTTTCTACATTAGATCAATAATACAATTGGAGAGATCCATTTTCCTCTTACATCTTCAAGAATAAGCAAGAACATATATAATTGTTTAAAATGTTCTATTTGTTTTAGGGTGAAGGCTAATAAAAGGCCAACACATCAATTAACCATCATCTCTTCCTTTAACTCTTTTTGGTGAGTGTTAGTTACCTAAGTACCTTTGACAATTTGGGCATACATGTCTGCAGAGACATATATTGATTAAACAAGTGGTTATTGATTCTCTGAAGAAGATACTGTCTTCTGAACAGTCTATCCTGGTAGCATTTAAAGTGAATATTCAAAGGACTTTAGTTGTTCCCAGCTAAATGAGTAGTGTTGTATACATGTACTCTTCACAGACTTGGGATATGTTCAGATTTCATCACTAGTTCACTTTCTGCTAAGTAGTAGAACCCATGGGTGACTGGTGCCACCTTACTCAGGGGGGAAAGTGCCCCCCCCGTGACCCAGGGGGGTCCCCCAACAGTCAATCTCACCAACTGGGAGCATCCCCCCACAGTTAATCTCGCTCATTGGCTTCCAGAAGTGTCCATGGTGCTTCCAGGAGTGGCTGCGGTGCTCCCACTCCCTGGCCAGCACTAACAGGGGGGCACCAGCACTCCCACCAGCCCCCCCCCGCCCATCACCTAAGCAGGGAGCGTAGCCTGTCAGGGGGTGCACCAGCACTCTCAGGGAGTGCACATATACACCCATGCACCCTGTATGCATGGCCACTGGTAGCACCTGAAGTGTAGAATGAGAGCTGTCATTTTAATGAAGATGTATTAGTTCTTAAATCTTCTATGAGTTTATATTGCAGATTACATACAATGCAGAGAATTGTAAGTGATGCTTTACTGCAATTTTCCACAGGAAGCCATGAATAGATATGGTTACTATTTGAAATACAAGAGCTGCTTAGAGCCTCACTGGTAACATCAAAGCATTCATACAAATCCACCATAGGCTACATGATTGAAAACTGTCCCTAGGATAACTTTTTAGAAGGATAGATATGGAAAATCAGAGAATCATTAGAGAAAAACTGTCTTTATTCAATTGGAGGAGAATGTTAGAAAGGTTAGGAAAGTCAGAGAGAATTCTAGAGTACACAACAATATGGTCTCATTTTCCATCCTTTTTTATGCATTTGTATAATAGATCTCTTTGACCATTTTCTTCACCCACTGACATTTGGAAGGAAATTGGGTATACATATCCTTTCACTATTTCAGAATCATTGTTTACAAAATATATATATAGGCTTGGGACTTTCAGATTGATCACAACTTCTTAAACAGAGGATTTACTACTTGCTTATACCAGATCCTTTTACAGGGCTCTGGCGGTTAAAAGTAGCCTTCCTATGAATTTAAGTGTCAGTTACTTGCTGAGGCATAACAGCACAACCCCATACCCTGGACAGTAACAGTGCATGTGACAGTGCTAGCTGTTGCACTGGCAGCAGTGGTGATGTGGCCAGCCTCCATTTGTGGCAGTGGCTATTTTTGTGCCCTACCCTTCCCCCCCGCAAAAAAAGGGGGAGGGGGGGCTGCTGCTGGTGTTACTTTTTCCCCTTCAACTTAATTAAACTATTGGTTATTTGTACTTTAAGGACACAGATGAACCCAGCAGTGTGGTATGTGGGGCAGCAAACAGATCTGTAGCACCACATGCCACACAATCCAGTGTTCTCCTTGCTGCAAGGGTGCACTGGATATCCAGGGGTCAAAGAAACCTGTGGGGGGGAGGGAAACCCAGCAGCACAAACTCAGGCAGCATGTGCTGCTGAAAAGTGGAACAAGGCCACCCAGAGCTAAGCTGTTGCTGACAGACAGGCTCTGCCCAGCAGGATCATCACAGCTGTAGCCCCAGGAGGTCCCAGGACCCTAAGTTAGGCTGCTGGGACTAGCACTATGCCCCAGGGTAACTTTCCACGTTCCAGAGCACATGTGGCATAGGCATTCCCCAGGGACAAGTAGCAGTGATGCAAGGTGCACTGCTGCTACTTGCCCCCAGGGAACCAAATATCTACGCTTGTCTGGATGCACCCTAAGGGCTTTTCAGGCTTTGCTATTAGGCTGATCATGGCACCTTACTATGGATCCAGAGGTTTGAGAATAGGCCTCATTTTTTAACTTGTCCCAAATGCATGCCCTGACTCATTCACAATAGGGTATCTTGGCATTCAGGCTGGCAAGGCAAAGCAACATAATGCTAACTACATTATTCTCTTGTGTTCAGCTAGTTACAGAACCTAGTGTGTCTTAAACATCCTAGTCCAATGGGCCTCCAGGCTTGGGTGGATTACTGTCTTTTTTTAATGGCCTGTTCACACTTCTAAAACATCTAAAACAATTAAAAACAAGTTTAAATTCTGATCTCAAGTGAAGTCACACAACAAGACATTGTGTAAGGGACCTTTAGAGATTTTCAGGAAGGTGGCAAATAAGTTTGTTATAAATCACTGTTGCAACAACTATTAATAATGCCATGAATCCCCTGTCAGTTGTACAACAGGAGAAGACACCTAAAACAGTTGCTATAAAGCAGTTGACATGCATTAACTCCTCACAGCACACTTACTTTTACCATGGTATAATTGTACATCTGTCCTTTTAAGGAAATAGAGGTTTTGGTTTAGTAAGGGTCTTCAAGCCTTTGCCTCTATCTAGAAGGGATATATAATCCATTGTGACTATTGATGACTTCATACAGCACATTGTATAGTAAATATAAATTTGAATGATGTACATTATGAAAGAGATGCTTGGTGGAATGAATAATATTTCCTTAAATGCTTGTTTTTAATCTTTCAAGGAAAGTGTGTCTTGCTTTGATCAATTATATGGTAATGATATTGATCTAAAAACTATGCAACCATAGAGCATTTAGCACTTTTCTTGGTAAAACAAACAAACAAACAAACACAAAACCCCAAAATATGCTGTGATATCCTGAGGAGATACCTGGATTTTTTAATTCAACTGACAAAGCTATTTATGCATTTATGAATCAAATTATGGACTACAGGGCATTATGTTTACATAATCATGAATAATAGTTCTCCCTCAGTTTTCCTGTGTAAAAATTGTACTTTACTATGAAATACAGGTAATTAGTTATGCTACTAATTGAAAAAAAAATTAAATACATTAATGTATCCTGCAGGAGGGTAGGCACTGGGGCAGGCAAGTGGATGCCCCTGGAAATTTCAGAAGCAGGTGGGGTAAGGCTAACTCTCTCCCTGTTGCAGATGGAGGACACTAGAAAATTCCAGACCAGCGAGTGGAGTGTCTCCTGGAAGCCCCTGGTAAGTTCAAGGTCATGGGGGTGGCCTGGCCAGTGCAGCCCTGATCAGTCGGGAGCAGGGGCTGTGCCCAGCTGTAGTGAGACAGAGAGATCAAAGTTTTGGGACCCATACCTACCATTCTATCCATCCATCTATTCATCCACTTGCAGCTAGATCCTCATGGAGAAATGATGGATCTCATCACCAGCTGGGGCAAGGAGGAGACCAAGTATCAGCTCCATGAAGGGTACTGTAAGAGGGATACATTCAACCACATTGTGCAAAAGATGCAATTTCATGGCCAAAGCAGAGATTAGGTGCAGTGCCAGGCCAAAGCAAAATGGATAAAGATCCAGTACAAGTACAAGCATGATGCCAACAAAAAGTCTGGGGCCAGGAGGCAGAACATGCCCTTCTACAAGGAGATGCCCTGCTTTCTTGCTGTGGATGGGGCCATTGCCACCCCACATATGTACACCTCCACCAGGGGGAAGAAGGAGTCACTGCCAGGGACATTACTGAAGGAGGAGGTGCAGGAAGGCCCTAAGATAATGGATCAACTGAGTGCTCAGGAGCAGATCCAGGGGGCCACAGGGATAACAGTGGCCCCTGAGGAATCCATCCCATTAGTGCTGGTCCCCAGATCATCACAGGATCTGGGAGTGGAGTTGCAGCTGGACCTGAGATTCCTTGACATATTCTTGGGCATTGTCAAGAGCATGAAGAATACAGTGCAGGAGCAGAGGGAAAGTTACAGTGCAACAGAAATTGAGACATGATTTGGAACCCAAACCCATGCCCTCTACCTCACAGGAGCCCTCCCCTGGTCCTCACCCCATGGACCATGACCAAACACAGGGACCCAAGACACTGTTCCTGGAACAACTGCTACCAGTCTTGCACTACCACTGTTCTGACACTGCCTCACTGCCCCCCTTCCAAATGTTCAGAGTGCCCCCCAGTCCCCTCTGCCCCAACTACTAGTGTCTCCTGGAAGCCCCTGGTAAGTTCAAGGTCATGGGGGTGGCCTGGCCAGTGCAGCCCTGATCAGTCGGGAGCAGGGGCTGTGCCCAGCTGTAGTGAGACAGAGAGACTCTGCTGCAGTATGACCCAAAGCACTCACACCTAGTCCTCCCCCCAATTCTGGTGAAGACCCAGGTACCAATTAAAGACATTGAGTTGCCCAGGACAGTATGGCTCTACCCCAGTCCACATGGCTGTAGCAGGGACCCAGGCACTGGGAGAAATGGGAAGCACATAGGGATAGGGGGAAAAGAGGCATGGACAGGCTCTACCCACAGCTAAAGGGATGGGCAGGTAGCAGAACAATGATGATCCACTAGTTTAGGATTGCAGTGGCTATAATTGCTTTGATTGCCTATATTATTTTTCTTTTTATATAATGAAATATTTAACCATTAAAATAAAGTTAATTTTGCTTTAATTTACTTTTTCTAATAATTTGATCCGTCATTATTGGTGTTCTGGAATTAATCATCTATTTTAAATTTCTTATTGCTTAGTATAAGTATATTGGACATATTGGTCTCACGATTTTAGACATATTTTACCACTTGGTCTCATGACTTTAGAACTTAAATTTAGTATAAGAAAAAGGCTTGTGTAAGGGTTTGTGGTACGTCTGGTGTTTGTGGAAAGAAGTAATGAAAGAGTGAATAATGCATGTATGTGACAACATGAAGGAAGACAGTCCTCTTGCAGTAGGTGAAAATAGCCTTCTGTGGTTTAACAGCTAAAGGCTGCAGTGATGTTGAGTCAGTGGTTAAGGATTACTAAATACTGGATCATGCTTCATCCTAATGGCTGAAGACTGCAAGCAACAGCCCTGCTTAAGATTGCAGATCACAAAGCCAGAAGATCATGTCCTACCAATCCCAGCCTGCCACAGGGACAAGGAGGATGACCTTTGCGTCTAACTCAGCAGAATCCATAAGCTTGTATGGACAGCTATCATGATAAAGAATGAACACTAAACAAGGTTTTGGGTTTTTCCACCTGCAAGAAGAAGTTTTGGGCACATCCAACAAGACCTGACTCCAATCACTCTCGTCAGTCTGGCCAGTCATCAGACTGAACAAAGGAACTTTAGAACTTGGTAACACCTTAGCTAGACAGTCCTGCAAAGGTTATCTTAGTGTGCATGCTTGTTTCTTTTAAATGAATGAATGAAGCAAATAACCTTACTGTTCTATATTCTTTTCATGTTGCGTGTTTTATGTTTTATGTTCCAAAAAATGTGGCATTGTGCCTTATCCCAATAAGATTCTGGCTTGTTTTTAATTCACACTGTACACCCTGTGCACACAACGCTAGCTCAGAGTCCTCTGTTCAAGCCTGTTTCCAGAAGACAGTCACTGGATCTGAGCCACTGGCCACTCATGCTCCCCAACCCCTTGGAAACAATTGACCTCTACAGGCCATTCCAGCAGTCACAGCCCTCTTCCAGGCTGCTATGGCCAAGAACCTCAGAAGGGGGAGCATGCCATGCAGGGGTATAGGGACATGGTAGGACTGTGTATTGGCCCACCCTGACCACTTAAAGTGCAAGGCCCCAGGCCACTAATTACTCAAGAGGTTTCTGCCTTTCATCAGTGAGCAAACCAGTCATGTCTTCCTCTCCTCTCTCTCTCCCTTCCTGGACTGCAATCAAGGTGCCAGCCCTCCAACCCATCTTCCATTCTGTGGGTACCTAAAGCTGCTTCATTATTAACACTTTCCTGCCCTATCTCTTAGGGCCATGCTCAGCTACTGGGAGAGGCTGAGCCTCTTCCCAGAGTGCTGACATTGAAACAGCCCCCCCCTCACCACCTCCTTACACTCACGGAAAGGCACTAAACGAGTTCACTGAATTCTTCAAGCAGAGAGTAAAAAGGAGGTACAAGTGCCAGTGCTCTGCACCCTACCTGGATTGGTAGCATCATGGGACTGGGTGACAGAGAAGCCAGGGACAGGAGATAACATGCAGCTATCTATGAGAACAACTGGAGTTTCAGTACAACAGAAACAATAAAAAAATATTCCCTAACCAAACAACTCCTCTCCCTCCAACTCTCCCTCCCCCCAGTCCAACAAAGTCACAGATGTGGTGGCAGGGGAACCATTAGAATCATAGGTTAGGGTTGGAAAGAACCTTGGGAGATTTCATAGACATTAAGGCTGGAAGGGACCTCAGGAGATTATCAAGTCAGGCCCCCTGCCCCAGGGGCAGGAAGTCAGCTAGGATCAAAGGATCCCAGTAAGATTGTTGTCCAAATGTTTCTTAAAAGAGTCCAGAGTACGTGCTTGTACCACCTCTGGGGGAGTCAATTTCAGGCCTTGGGCAGTAAATAAGTTTTTCTTTATGTCCAGCCTAAAATGCTCTTGGAGGAGTTTCTGACTGTTTGACCTTGTCATCCCTTAGGGCACTCTGGTGAACAGGCATTCACCCAAACCCTGATGTACACCCCTTATATACTTATAGGCAGCCACTAAGTCACCCCTAAGCCTGCATTTTTTCAGGCTGAAGAGTCCCATGGCTCTAAGTCTTTCATCATAATGCCTGTTGCCTTGCCCTTTGATCATGTATGTGGCTCTCCTCTGGACTCTCTCAAGCTTTTCCACATCCTTTTTAAATTGTGGAGCCCAGAACTGGATTCAGTACTCCAGCTGCAGCCTCACCAAGGCTGAGTACAGCAGAAGGATGACATCCTGAGATTTGCTTGAGAATCATCTATGGATGCAAGCCAGAATTTTGTTCTCTTTACGAGCTGCGACATTGCATTGGTGGCGCATGCTCATCTTGTGGTCAGTCATGACCCCTAAGTCCCTTTCAGCTGCGGTGCTAGCAAGCATAGCACTGCCAAGCCTATAAATGTGATGTGGGTTTTTGCGGCTCCAACCCCCCTGGCCAAAGCTGGGCCATTCTCAGCTAGATCATTACCTCAGCCTATCTAGAGAGACTTGTAAGTGACATTCCAGCCTCTTCCCCTCACCCATCTTATCTTATCTTCATGAAAAGTCCATGGGTGCCAGGTGACTTCAAGTCTCATGGCATAGCAATCACTGTATTGACCCCTCAAGCAACGTCACTGCCATCCCACTGCAAAACCTGAAAGTGAAGTGACCCCTAGCCCCACTCTCTCCCAGTCTATTCAAAACAGAATGATGCTGGAAAGCCAAAGGTGGTGCATAGTGTCATGGGATGTGGTCCTTAAGGCTGGCCGTGTTCTCCTAAGGCCCCTTGACTGTGCCAATTTGGGCCCAGTGGGCACCCTCAGTTCTCCACCTCCACATCTTTGACAATAAATATGAAAATAGGAAGGCTGCCTTTAAGTCCTCTTGGACACAGTTTGATGGACTTACTGAACCCCATGGGTTCCCAGATCCCTTGTGGATCTTGCTTCACAATGGGTGTTTTGTGGGAGGACGCTAGCTTATGGGCTATGTGTGTGGCTCCAACCACCCCTTTACCATGCCCCAAGCCTCGTAGATGGTACCGGCCTTGTCTTGCCTTGGCCTCATTGTAATTCAGTCCCTTTTCCTTACAGGGCTCCCTGCACCCCAAATGCCACTCCCTCTCTGGTGCTGGGGTCCCCTGACTGCAGTGGGCCCCCAGTGAGGCCTCCTGCTTCCCCAAATAGCCTCACCCAAACCATTGGTGTTATAAAACTACAAACAAAACATAAGCCCCTGGGCTATAACTTAACATAGGCTACCAAAGGTGTACTCTGCCCCTTTACCATTACCCGGAGCAGAGGTTAGTTCAGCCTTTTTCCCTTCTCATTTGAAGAGGGGTCCTTCCCCCTTAGCCACTGGCAGGGAACTGCCTCCCTTAGTTCCTGGGGTTCATATGGGCCCAAGGCCCTGCCCCATGCTGCTAGCTGACCAGGTACAGGTGCTGGCTAATTTCCTCCTTAGCTGGTTGCCATGGCAACCTGCACCTGGGCTCCTGCCTGGCTCTTTGTGCTCTCTTCAGGCAGTTCCTGCTCTTCTAGGAGCAGGGCACCTTAGTGCCCTGTGACACAGCAAGACTCTTCTGAAACAGCAGAGGTGTGGAGAACCTCTCTCTGGGACCGGTCATGGCTTCAGCATCACATCAATACTTGTGGTGATTGTGAACTCATCCACAGGGGTCAGCTTGTCATAGTAGAACTACAGGTATTACCCAAGCCCAACTCTCATGCTGGATGACAACCCAGGTTTCTCTTGGATGCCTTCAAAATAACAGCCCCCATCCAGTTGTTGAACACCTCCTGGGGGTAATGCAGCAGGAGCAGGGTGTATTGGCTGGCATTCTCCTGGGAACAATGACATAGCTTATCCCTTCAGGCCTGGCTGACTTTTACCAGGGAAATGTTGGGGATGAAGCATTGCTCCTGCATGGACACACCAATGAAAGTCCTCTCCTATAAGGGAAAGATGTGGGGGAGGGCACTAGCTCTGGGCCTCTTCTGGAAGCCTCATGTTGGGGTATGGGGTGATGTAAGATTCATGGTAGCCAGTCAGGAGTGGCCTGGGTGTTTGGCTGTTCATGGAAGTCTCCAGAAGTCTGGAAAGCACATAGGGTATGCTGAGAGGCATGCAGGATTGACCCCACTTATAGTCCTCAGCCTGCACAGGCTGTGTGCATGCCATCCACGTCCTCCCCCCAAAAGGTACTATTCACTCCCATCTAAACTAGGCCACTTCAAAAAAACTGCATAACAGATCAAATTCTGCTTAGGCTTTTTGACCATCTGTACGTGGTCTATGAATGGTCCAGTGTGTTCTGTCACCATGATAGTTTTGATCAGAAGAACTTGTAGTGCTGAATACAACACAGTAAACCACTTCACTATTCTCTGTGTTCCTGGGTATCCTTATTGCTACAATTTTACAAACTGAGAGGTAATGTATCAGATATCTGAAGTAATTGGATGAAAATACTGAATCAACCAGGCCTGTTTTGTGTTTTTATCCAGTACTGAGAGTATTATTTTTTGATATAATCTACAAAACAAGTTTTTGTTTGGGGTCTGATCCATATACATTGTCGTCAATAACAATCAGATCAGATCTTATCTGATTTCTTTTGAACTATATCTCACACAGAGCTCATCAGAAAACAGAAGTTCTATTTTAAAATCAGTGTTTTTTTCATCCTAAATTAGAATGAATAGTCAACATTTTGATATTTACAAGAGAATGGAGGGTCTGAAAAAAAATATTCAGAAACACCGGACCATGTCATGGCATAGCATAAACAAAATGGGAAACTCAAAAATACATGGTGGGAGCACCTACATGTGCAATTAATGAACCTGAATAAACTCTGGAGTTTACTGCTGCATATTTTATTGCTTCTGGGCACTCTATTTGAACATAAGCCCAGAACCACAACACATTGAGGCAGGTCAGAGAAACCCCAGCTAGCAGGGAGCCCACGAGGTCAGCCTGCCAGCTTGGGTTTGTTCCCCCTGGCTCAACATGCTGACTGGGCCACAACTGCTCCAGTGCAAGGTAAAAAACTCTGCAGCAAGAAAGGACTTACTAGTTAATTAATTTACTCCTGCCTAATAGGGGCAAATGTGTAGCACAGCTACTTAGTCTACTGTAGTAAATGTCTCATGTAGATGTGTCTTGTGTTTGTTATTTAAATTAAACATTTACAGCTAACATTATGAAATTCAGTTAATATAGTTAATTTTTCCTTGGGTTAATGTTTTTCCTTGGATTTTTTCCCTTTGAAATATTTTGATTTTGGTGAAGCTCTATTTCTGACCAAGTGTGCTATTAAAAATGTTCAGTCAACTGTAGTCTTAAGCCACTTAATGCAATTGGTCAAGGAACATATTAGAAAGGATGAATCTTTTAAATATATATAAAAAAAGATTGTTTTTAAAATAAATCTACATCCTATGAGCAAGACTAAACTTTTGTATTGAAGGAAAGAAAAACTTTGAATGCCCTTTTGCTACATATAAGACACAATTTTTAAAAAAAAGCTTATCAGCTAAGGCTTATAGCTTGAAGGCCACCCAAAATGTTATAAGTTATTGCAGACAATATAAACTATGTTGGTTATATTCTTCTGCAGAATTTTCAATGATATTTGGTGTTGACCTCTTTTCCCATTGGGATCAAAGGTAAACCAAGCATTGACTTTCATGGGAACAAAGTTAAATAATAGTGAGTGCTTTAAAACTAAATCCACACTTTTAGGGTGCCTATACATGAGCAGCTGGCTGCTCCAATGCGCTGTAATTCCAGAGTGTAGAAGCAGACATGATTGAGTCCTGTGGAACATGGCAATTAGTATGCTCCAGCAACCTCCTATGTCTCGTGTATCAGTGTCCCTGCACTTCAAAACAGCAGCAGGGGCATTTTATCTAAAGTTAATTCAATGTGCTTTACATAAAGCACCCCTACCAACACAGGGACACAGATACACAAGATGCTCCAGGCACTCTAATTAGAGCAGGTCTCAGAGCTACTTTATTTAAAGCACCCCCCATGACTCCCAGACCACATGTATAAATGCCCTAAATTACTGTAGTAGAAAAAATATAATGACTTTTAAATGTATGTATACGTATATCTAGTATCATACATTTAGAAAAACCCCATGCATTTTCATGTGTAAGAATTACTTTACTCACCCATAATATGTAGCAATTTCAAGGATGAAATGAAGCTACTCTCCACAATGGCACTGTTAAGTAATGCTAATAAACACACAGGACCATAGTTTCAAGTTCTGTCTGAAAAATGACATCTCCAATAGGCCAACATCCCTTTCTTCATTCTGGGATACTGGCAAAACTGTAAGAGTACTACATTTCTTTACTCTAGATTGTCCTTGGAAATCTTCTGGGCTCCTACTGAGCAAGCTGAACTTTGATTAGCTTGTCAGATCTGATAAAAGCAGACCATGAGTGAGTGTTACAGCCTTTCATGGCATCCTGCACTAAATTTTTGTATTATTAAACAAGTCTGGTTTTGTGACTTCCTTGCAAACCAGACATTGTTAAGGTAGGGGAAAAATCAGGGAGCAAGAGAGCTGGAACCAATGCCTAAGCCTCAAAAGAGATTATCGCTGTTGTTTGGTTCTGAGGATTAACATTTTCCTGTGAAATCCATCCTGCAGAGTGTAAGAAAAATGGAATGGAAATATTTTATTATGCTGCACCATGGACTTTCTGAGAACAAAGAAAATCTATATCTTTTTATTGTTACATAGAATATAGTATCAGAAAAAAAGGATTTGTTTCTGGAGACAGAACAAATGAATAATGTAGCTCTTGTTGCAGTTTACTAGTAATAACAAAAGAGTTATTACTACTTAAATGCAAGTGCTGTGGTGACACAAGACAGTGTCCTCCAAAGGAGTAGCAATCCACAGGAGCAGAGAAGCTGGTGTTGGAACTATTTCTAAAACTTGAAAAGAAGTTCCTTATTGTGATCTGTATAATTTGGTAGGTGATTGTTGCCCAGTTTATATCAAAGCCGCATGCTAGTATGTGACCACAAACAGTACATCAATTATAAAATATCTATCAATGTGAGTTGATTAGCTACAGTATCTCCTGCCTATTCAAATGCATAGTTCAGAGGAAACATTGCTGTACCCAATTTGATTTCCCCCAGAGCAGTACATGATGTGTTATTTGATGCCCTTCAAAGGACACTATTAGCCAAGCTATAAAGTGTCTGATTTTATTAGCTTTGCTGGGTTTTATCAGTTTGTAAATGTGTTATTTTCTCCATTTATTGTGCCTATGGGATCCAGAGATAGAGTGAGCTTCAAGTTAATATGTTTTGGGAAGCCAGCAGTGGCCTTACTTTAACACTCTACACGGTGTTGCGATGACATTGAAGGTGGAGTCGTGAAAACTGTAATGTCAGGGCCATTTATCAAGGCAGTTCCTCACTGCTATAAAACTCTGCTGTGACATTGAATTCAACACTAGGTTTTTGTCCTAGATAGTGTTCCTGCCTTGTATAGCTAACAATCCCAAGTAACTGAATAACATGTAGTCAATAATAAGAAAATAGGTCAGGCCAATGTTCAAAAAAGAAGAATGAGGTTGGGTTATTTGCATAGAATGTATGGAGGGCTTCTTTTTGTTTGCCATCTTCTGTACTGAGACTGGCTTTTAATGCAGTACTATAGAATCCACTTTAATCTGCAGTCTTTAAACAGCATGCACATTTTGCGGGGATGATGAGCAGAGAACAGATTTGTTGCAATGCATTTCCAATGACTCTAAACAATGTACTGGTATAAATGGTCCACCTACTACCTTTTAATGGCATGCTTGCTGTTCCCTGGAAGCCCTTTCAAAGCAGTTAACAGGTGCAAATAGGTATTTGTAGCATAAATTTCCAGCTGTGTGGTCCTATTTTCACACCGGGCTTCCTTCCTGATATATTACAACTACTAAATGAGTCATATTTACATGAATATCATTTTGTAAAGTATTTTTGCTTAATCCAAAAAAAAATATTTGCTATGGAACACACTGAAAACATAACAACATCTAAGAAATAAACACATTGCTAAGATTTTTTTATTTCTAAGCTCATGTGTTTTGACCAGAAAGTACTTTTTAAGTAATACTATGCAAATATACTTGCAGAATTGGCTAAAATAAATATGTAAAGAGTATAATGTGTGTGAGTTGCATAAAGCATTTATAGCTAATGCTATTCAAGGTGCTTCCATGTAAACAATAAATTACATATATTAATAATTCAGCAAGCTACCTTTGCATGTATATGTACCTACTTTCAATCAATGCATGACTACTTTGAATCCAAAACTTCTGCTCCCATGCTTAAAGTTATTCATGTGCTCAAGTACCTTGCTGAATGAAGACCTACACACAGAACTAGAGCATTAAAGTAACCCTTAGTTGGTGCAGTGAGTATTTAGGTGAAAGGGGAACTCTTAATATCATAAGAGGCACGCAAGAAGATGAGTTTAAGGACTTTCCAAATACAAGTCAAACCAATGGAAGAGAGAACCTTGGAAGAGTCTACTTAAAGCTAAAACAGCTGCTGATGGGTAAACAGAAAAGAAGGCAATGTCAGGGAGTTAGACAGGAGCTGCATAACCAAGAGGCAAAGAAAAAACAATGTGACCAGTGTGTATGGGTAAGTCATCAAGTCCAGGGCAAAAGGAACCAATATAATATCGGATGCAATATGGATTTAAATGTGAAGTCATATTGTCAAAGAATCAGATGACAGATACAGTTTTGCTGCCTCAATTATAACAATCTAGAAGGGGGGAGGGGGAATATCTGTCAGGAAAGTTCTGACAAAGGTTATCTGTCACAGAAGTTCCCTAAAATAGCTCCTACATTGAGATACTTATGCCATGATGGATAAGCAGAATAAATATCCATGACTGAGACAAAGCAGATGGGGACTGGGTAAAGAGATTTGTTCTTAGAGATAAAAGGGAAGGTTACATTTCCAAGCTATAGGCATGAAAGCTGCTGGACTCTTTGGTTATTGTAAGTTCTGCAGTTCAGGGATAAGCTGCAGCTGTGATGTCTCCTTTAATACAGTCACAAAAACTTCTTATGGGCCTACATCCACACTTGTCTCAGAGTAGAGTTCACACACTTTTGGAGTGGAACGCACTTTTAGAGTGAATCACCAAGCTAAAGAAATTTTGGTTTACCTACTGTATTTATTTGCAGAAGGTCCCAATAGATTTGATACCTACTGTGGAATCCTGTCTGGGAGATCTGACCAGGCCATAAAACCAGGGACAAAAAACAGCTGTGTCAGAACAGACCCTGGTTTATATATCTACAGGAACAAGAAAATAAAGGGTTAAAAAGAAAAAAAACCCCTCAGTTGTGTTTTGCTTTAAGTCACCTTCCTTCTCCCCAAGCACTGCAGCTGGCTGAGAGAAGGCATCCCCTGAAATTAATGCATCTCTGACAGTCTTTCCCTCCCAGTCACTAGGATGCAGTGTCCCTGTTTTCCTTTCCTTTAGTCTACCTGCTGATTAGAGTATGGTGGGTATGAACTTGAAAAGAAAGTCAGTGTATGTCAAGCATTGCAGTTCTGGATTAACCATACCTATGAGAGAGAGACGGGAACCATCGATCCTTCTGGATCATGGTGTATACATGAGAAGTCACCCAGACTTTGGATACATATACCTAGGCAGGAGTGTAAAGGAGTGGAGGCTGCCCAGATCTTCAGCCCCCACTTTAGGTCATTAACACAGAATCCAAAGGCCAGATCAAGTCCAGACATTTAGTGTCTCAATGGCTATAGTTGGATAAGCATCTGAAAACCAACTGCCTATAATTTACCTTCCTATAGTCCCACATAGCTAAATAGGCTCTAGAAGCACCCACAAATATAAGTGCCCACAATGTTCTTAAAAATAAGCAAATTTCACAGAAAGTGTCATTTTCTTCACCATAAAGTCCTGAGCACTATGGCTAGGTACAGACTTTACATGTAATCCACACTAAATGCTCAGAAATCAAACCAAACCTGTAATTGTACAGGGGCTTTGGGCCAGACTGAAAATGGTAGAAGTCCATCTGAGATAGTCCTGGATCAATATGCACTCAAACTTATGCGATTTAGGTTAGTCCAGTACATCAAACTTCTATAACAGTTCCACTATTGAATCAAGTTAGGTCACTGTCCACTGACATCAAGGCTCCTTTGTGGGCCCCTGCTCACCTGCCCCTGCCAGGGATGCATGCTGGAACTTGGCCTGCATTCTGTTGCTCTGGCTGAGCACCCAGCAGGCCCCACCCCTGGGCTGTCACAGAGCTGAGTCAGCAAATCCCTCAGCCCTGCGTCCTGCCTCCAGACAGCTATCAGCCTCAGGCAGGAAAGGGTTGGAGGGAGTTCACCAGCTGCTGTGAGGGGAGATACCAGTGGTGCGCTGTGCATTTCCAACCTGGGTCACTGGGGCCCAGAGTGTCCCTTCCTTGTCCCAGTTCCATCTGAGTCCTGGGACCTATGAGCTGGAGTGGCTCAAGGAAAGGCTTGGAGAATTCCCCTATTACCAACCCCCTTAGCCAGTGCCGAGCTCCCATCTAAAGCCTCTTCCCCTGCATCTGGAAGACTGGTCCCTGGGGGGAGCAGCCATGGGTGGTTTCAGTCCAGGAACAGGGGCTGCATACCAGAGAGCCAGGGAAGCCCTCTGCCCAGCCCTGCCTTCCCATGAGCACTGACTGCTGCTGTCAGCTGAGCTGGCTCAGTTCAGACAGGTCCATTTCCAGGACGATCTCATCAGCAGCCTTGCCAGGTCCTCTCCCTTGACCACAGCAGCAGTGGCACCTGGAAATAGAGTGAATCAAAGGAACTAAAGACAAAACCCCAACTGGAGCCAGGTAAGCACCTCTCCCCACCAGCCACAGCCCTTGGCACACACTTGCCCCCTCCAGTCATGCTCCCTGAGATGCCATGGTGTACATGGCAGCTGCCTGGAGAAGCCTAAGCCAATACCCCGTCTGGGGAGCATGCAATGAGAGTGCATGAGTATGCATAAGCCAGAACCTTTCCTGAGGTCTTTTGTTGGCCCCTGGCAGCCCAGCTCTGCCCCATGGTCTCACCTGGCTAGGCTGCTGAGCACAGCTATGGTTCCACCTTTGTCTCTGCCCACTTACCACACCCCTCACCCCTGAACTGTCCACTGCACTGCTCTCCAGAGGGTTGGGGGAGGGTTGGCTGCCAGCTCAACCCAGCACTTCCCCCCTAATCTCAGTGTAGTATCACCCCCACAAGGCACTGAAGCCACAAGGGTGTAACTCTACCCCTCTCCTCCCCAGGGACCAGGGCCCCATGGATACAGGGGAAAGGGCTTCAGTCAGAAACTCAGCACTGGCTGGGGTGAGGGGAGCAAAAATCCTCACAGCCCTTCCCAGAGCCACTCCAGTGCATGGGTACTGGTGCTCAGATGAAACCAGGACAGGGGAAGGCAATCTATGCCCTGATGATCTGGGTTGGAAATGCAGGGTGTGCTGTAGGCACCACCTGTCTCCTGGCAGATCATGAAACCTGCTCTCCCCTTCTTCTGTCCTCTCTCCCCTATGCCCTCACCCCACACAAAGCCCAGGGACCCCCCTACTACCACAAGTTGGAGCAACCCCGCAGAGATATAGCCTGACCAGGCTGCAAGGTGAGCATGCTTCCCTCCACTGGCTGCATGCAACTTACAGATGCCTGTGTCTTTCAGATCATGTGGCTGTCCAGGGAAGTGTGCTCAAGAAACAGCCAGTCATAGGTAGCCAGGCCACTCTGCTGTGCTTAGCAGTGTCCAGCAGCCTGGGGAGACCACTGGGAGGCATGCAGAAGCACTCCAACTTGCTGGCCTGAGCCAGTACAGGCAGCCTGCCTGCTCCCCCTCCCCCCCGCCCCAATGCTCCCAAAGGGCAAACACGTGTTTTGTTTGTTCTTGATCTAACCTGGGGTGCTTAGGGTAAACTACATAACTTAGATCAGAGGTTACCAAACTTTTTCTTATTCTGTACCCCTACCAACATACATTCTATATTTTAGCCCCTTAAATGCCACTTATTATTATATTGAAAATTAAATCTGCCATTACACAATTTCTCCTGCATACTCCTCACAGTTGACTTGTGTACTCCCAAGGGTACATGTACCACAGTTTGGGAAACCCAGATTTAGAACAATTCCACCTCAGGCTTTTTGAATATCTGTGCTTAGCCTATCTTAAGTTATACTGGCTTGGTTCAGGAAGATGTGCCTTGCTGTATAAGGTCAGTAGGAGAATAACCGAAATACAAATTAAAAAACAGTGATAGTCAGTGTTCAGGAAGAGAGATGCTGCCAAAATGAACAGGTACCTCAGCTCTAGGAAACTGTATGAAAATAGTTATTAAAGCATATTAATGTATATATACCATTTTTCTGCATTAGAGAATGTTCACACATATAATAGCTTACAGCATATAAATGAGAACACTTTTGACAACCTGACGAGAAATGTGGAAAGTAGATTTCAGTTCATTAAAGAAAATGGAGGATGGTTAAAAAGTTATCTTTAAATGATAGGCCTCACTTAATGAGGTTTACTGATACAGCATCAGCAATTAGAAATCCCAGAGATTGTACTGTACACATTACAGCGTGTATTGTAGAGAGACATCATAGTTTAGAAAAGGGAATATATACGAGGAATTTGGAACACTGGAATTAGATTTCCCTACAATATGTGTCTTAAAAGCTCTTATTGGTATAGATCAGCCCCTTTCAGGGGAAGTTCTGCCTCCCCTAAAAGAGGTCTTGTCCAGTCTCCCTCCTGAAAGATGCCCTAAAGCCAGTGTTGGCATGGTTTCTAGATGGCCAAGCCTCTGGCTTTGAGACCCTGGACCTTCTTTTTTCCTAGATTTGTTGGCCAGGTGTAGCACCTCCACTTCAGATACCTGCTTTACCCACCTCCTAGAAAGTGGGGAGGGGTTTACACTGACCCCTCTAAATTGTTTTCTGCAAGAATTGCAGGATAGAACTCAGTCCATCGAGCCTCTCTGGTCACACATATCTATCTTTTTTTAAACTAATTTCAAAAAGTAGAAGTGATTGTGATTTGTGATTGCCTTTTATGATCAGGTCACAAAGGCAATGGATGCAGGTGTTGCCATGGACGTAGTCTTTCTAGACTTCAGGAAGGCCTTTGACACTGTCTCCCACCCCATCCTCATTAAAAAACTAGGCGACTGTGGCATTGATGCCGACACAATCAGATGGATTGAAGATTGGCTCAAGGGTCATACTCAGAGGGTGGTGGTGGATGGGTCATATTCAACCTGGGGTGAAGTGGGCAGCAGAGTTCCCCAGGACTCGGTCCTGGGGCCTGCGCTGTTCAATTTCTTCATCAGCAATTTGGATGAGGGGGTGAAATTCAACCTGTTTAAATTCGCTGATGATGCCAAAATTTGGGGTGAGAGGAGCACGCCAGTAGGGAGGGAAAGACTGCAACAAGACCTGGATAGGTTACAGGAGTGGGCTGACATAAACAGGATGTGTTTCACTACTGACAAGTGCAGGGTGCTACACTGAGGCAGTAGAAACCAGCAGCACTCTTATAGAATGGGAAACTCCCTTCTTGAGAGCACGGAGGGAGAAAGGGATCTTGGAGTCATTATTGACTACAAGATGAACATGGGCTGACAATGCGAGGTCACGGTTGGCAGGGCTAACCGGACATTGTGGTGGATCCACAGATGCATCTCAAGTAGAGCCAGGGAGGTGATCCTCCCCCTCTATGCGATGCTGGTCAGGCCACAGCTGGAGTACTGTGTCCAGTTCTGTGCACCCCACTCCAGGAGGGATGTGGACTACATTGAAAGGGTCCAGGGGAGGGCCACCCGCATGATCCGAGGACTACAGGGCAGACCCTACAATGAAAGACTGTGGGACCTAAACCCATTCAGCCACACAAGAGGAGGCTGAGGGGGGACCTGGTGACTGTCTATAAGCTCACTAGGGGGGACCAGAAGGGTTTAGGGGAGACACTGTTTCCCCTAGCACCCCCTGGCATGACAAGGAACAATGGACACAAATTATTAGAGAGTAGATTTAGATTAGACATCCGCAAGAACTACTTCACAGTTAGGGCGGCTAGGAGCTGGAACCAACTTCCTAGGGAAGTGGTGCTGGCTCCTGCCCTGGGGATCTTTAAGAAGAGGCTTGATGACTACCTGGCTGGACTCATTTGAGTCCAGTCTTTTCTCTCACCCAGGCAGGGGGTCGGACTTGAAGATCTACAAGGTCCCTTCCGACACTACTTCTATGATTCTATGATTCTAAGTGGCTACTATGAACTGACTAGGTAACTTTGGGCATCTTTATATGTACTCTGGGGGCAGGGGTGGTGCTTTAATTAGAGTGGCTGTTGGAAGCCACTCTAATAAAAGTGCCCACAGCATCTCATGTATTCAGCATCCTGCATGTTAAAATGACAGCACAGGTGCTTTAATTAAAGCTTGCTCAATGAGATTTAGTTAAAGCGCCTCAGCTGCCATTTTGAAGCATGGGGGCGCTGAATCCATAACATGTCAAGGCTGCTGAAGTGTGCTAATTAGCATGCTCTGGCAGACACAATTAAGTCTGCTCTGATGCACTGCAAATACAGTGTGTCAGAGCAGGCATCTCACACATTTTATGGGTACCCATAGGCTGTTGAACTTCCCTGAATTGCTTCTTGTTTGAATCAGATCATATATATTTTTTAGGGGAAAAAAATAAAAACTTGATTGAAACATTTCCAGTGATGGCAATAATGACTTTTATTTTTTGGTTCAATAAACTAGTCCTGGTATTTCATGATCATTGTTGTAATTCAAGAATTTTAATAAACATTATGTGTACGCCAAAGTTCATATGTAATTACTAGAACATTATGTAAACTGTAATAGAATTATTTTATAATGAGCCTTCTGTGTCTATGTGCTATTTTAATTAATTTGCACAGTCATTTGGAAATATCTTTCTGGTGTATTCACAGTCCTACAACTAACACTTGATATTTTTATTCTAATGTTCTACATATATTGAATGTGTAATATTCTTAGTCATGAAAAGATATATTGTCAGTCTTGTTTTATCTTCAGAAACCTCAATTCCTTATTACAAAGATTAAAACATGGGTATAAATAGTCCTTTTTGCTGGTTTTTATTTATTTATTTATTTTGTAGCTTGTAAGGTGCCCCAGTCAACAGGGTTTCCCTTTACAACCCCTCCCACACATAGTCTTAAAAATAGCCAAATGTAGCCTATGGATATGTACAAGTGTTCACCGCACTTGGTTAGGTTAGGTGGCTTAAGTTGCCTAAACCTAACCCAGGAGTGGTGCAAACTCCCCAGGAGCTATGCAAACTCCCCACCTAACTGGGAGTTTGATGCTGCTGGAATTGACATATGCAGCCTAAAATAAGTAACTTGGTGTGGGGGAGGGGCTCCCAGGATTTGGGGGAGGGAGCTGGTGGGTCCATGGTGGCTTCTGGGTCTGAGGATGGTTGGCAGGTCCATAGAGGGCTGGGAGGCAGGGTTGCCTTGTCTGGGAGAGGGTAGTGGAGGGGCTAAACATAGCCTTGTCAGAGTGAGGGGGGTAGGAAGTACATATCCCTGGGGTTTGGATGAGTGACTGGGCTTTCCTAACCCCAGGGCTGTGCTGTGAATGTGTACAGGTATCTCTGTCTGATTGGAATACACCTTCATAGATAGATTTAACACCTTCTTGATTTAAAGTTAGTTCAACTAAGATCAGTCATACCATTCTCTGGGTGACTTAAGCCCTACAAATACCTGCATACCTGAGCATTTAGATCAACCTAGCCTTGGTGAGGTTATTCTAAATGTAGCACTTGTGTGTACCCAATAAAACCTTTTTTTTTTAAATGGTCAGTGGCACCTATTAACAAATACTGAAAAAACTTTTATTTTTCAGAAAAAGAAAAAAGGTTGCTATATTTCTGGCCTATAGATGAGGACAATTTTAAGATCCCAGAGCTCTGTTTGATAACTGATGACATGTATTTCTTTCTTACATAATTCTGGTCCTTGTAAAAGAATCAGTAATCAATTACGACTTTTTGACATTACCCTATTAGTCTAACATATCCTTTAGTTCATTCACTTCTACTTAGCAGAAGAGAAATGAAATGTTTAACTCGAGATTATGCCAACATACCAAACATAAAGAGCAGTCATGTCTATCAGAATCAAAAGAGGCAGTAGAGATTATAAAACCCTGATGTTAGAATTGCAGGAAATGCTGAAATGTTAGAAACATTCATTGATAGGATGTATAGGAAGTGATGTGTTTTACACTATTGAGTTTTCCCAGTACCTAATTTGTTTACTTTTCTGCCTATGACAATTATGCCATCACCTACTTACAGTGCCTCTCTGCTGTCTGCATTGGCCAGACAGGGTGATCCCAACATGAATGGACACCAATCTGACATGAGTTCCCAAAAGATTCAAAAGTTTGTGGCAGAACACTTTATCCTCCCTCCTTCACTTTATCCATCACAACCCTTAGAATAGTTGTTTTTAAACAAAAGTATTTAAAAAAAGAACTTGAATGTGAAATTTCAGGAGGGGAAATAATCCATAGGCTGCATTGTTTTTAGTGTGGGCTCAACAGAGACTCTAGATTTTTATCTCCTGATCTTGATTATCCTTTATAACTCTTCTATCCCTCAATGGGTTAATTGCTTTGTTTATCCCTTTTGGTCTTTCCAGAACACCTTCACTTCTCAGATGTGCCTCTCCCTTTCCTTCTTCTGTTCTGTCCCATGTTATGCATGGCTCTCTATTTACATTATTTTTATTCTTTTCTTTTTAGTACCCATGCTCTCTGCAAGTTCATTTCATAGCATCTGATGAAGTAGGCTTTTGCCCATGAAAGTTCATGTCTCTCTGAATGAGTTAGTCTGTAAGGTGGCACACTGCCTTACCTTCTGCCTAACTCTAGACTACAATGGTTAACTACCTCTCTCTTACCTAATAAGCTAATGTCCCTCCTGTCTCTAAACTGGTATTCAGTTCTATGCGTTGTATCTGTCATTAATAAAACAGCACTCATATTGCTGAAGAAGAAATTGACATTTTGTATATTAAGAGGATGCTTCCAACATTCATGGCTTTCTTATGGAGATTTTACTTCTATTTTCCTTGTTTTGTTCTTTTAACAGAAAGTTAACATCATTGTGACAGAAAGAATATGATTGTGCATCTCACTTGGAATGACATAAAACTTTGTTACAGAGCTCAGATTTGAAAGATCCATCAGTTATAGAAAGCAGAGATGGTAGTAACTGGCTGTGTTTACACAAGATACTTTACTTTGCAGTAGACTTATTTACTACCCAATGGTGGCATCTACATGAAACACTACCATACAGTCATTACTGCACATTTATTTAGTACTTGTTTTAGCAAGTTTTAAATAATTTGTGCAGTAACCAGAGTTACTGCATATTAGTGCCAGCAATGTTTTTTTAAATGATGCTGTATGCAGTAGCCTAATAATACTGAATAGTAGTGTATTAACATTGTCCATGCTGTGACATGCTACTGCACAGAATTTTTCAGTTACTGCGCAATCAGCATCTCATGTAGATGAGCCTAGTAAAGCATTACCATCTACACATGCAGGTGCTTACCCCATGTGGCCTACACTGTGGGATGGAGGAAGAGGTGGTCTGCCAGCATCTCTCTCATATGGTGTCCTGGCCCCCACTGCCAGGTGTGTGGCTTGCCTGGGGCCTCAGCTGGGGGGGCATTGCTGTCACTGTTGCCACAGCTGGTGCTCCCTCTACCAGGCATTCTCAGCATGCTGCACCTCCTCTGCCCACACCTCATAGAAAAGCTCCCCCCAGGCCTCACAGATGTTATGCAGCACACAGTCTGTGATGATGACCCACGGGATGTTGGTCTCAGTGACTTCCAAACAAGCAGTGAGGGTGCACCAGTGTCTCTTCAAGTGGCTGAAGGTGGACTCCACCAGTGTTGGGGTCCATCCCAGGCACCTGCTGAAGTGTGCCTGGCAGGAGTTAAGCTGACAGGTGTAGGGCCACATAAGCCAGGGCAGGACTGGGTACATGGTGTCTTCAAAGAGAAGGGGTAGGACAGTCACCTCACCTGGTTGGAGGTCTGGGACTTGATGTGAAGTTCCCCCTCTCCACCAGGGCTGGCAGGGCACAGTTGCAAAAGATGCAGGCATCATAGATTCCCATGATGGGGAGCCCAGCCAGGACTGATGTTAGTGAAGGCACCCCAGTGGTCCATAACAGCCTGAATCACCACTGGCTGTAGTACAGGTAGTGACCCCAGGGCGGACAAGCGACAGGGATGTGGATCCTGTCCAAGGCCCCAAGACACTGTAGGAAGCCCAGGGAATGGAACCCTTCCACCACCTCAGAGAGGCCATGCACCTAGAGTATGGTGTGTCCCAGCTCTTCCTGAATAGTGTCAAAAACCTCCAGGACAGCCTCCTTAGTGGTTGCCCTGAAGAGGTAGCTGACATAGTGCAGCTGGTGGTTGTGGCCAGTCAGGTCTCTGTGGGGAAGGGCGGCCACATTATGGTGGGCTGCCACTCCAGATGCAGGTGCATGTGGCGGAGGAGCTCCTGGAATGTGGCCCAAGTCATCCAAAAGCAGTCCAGGCACTGCTTATCATCCCAGGTGTGCTGGACAACACAGAGCCACCAGTCCTGGCTAGCAGCATGGGCCCACAGTTGGCAGGGTTGGAGCCCCAGAAGCTCATGGATACCACCTATAGTGATGTCCATGTCCACATAATCGGTGTACCTGCCAGAGTCCAGGCAGTGGCCCAGGGGCTGGTCAGCATCAGCTCAAGGGCAGGGGTCCTCAGACAAAGCACTGAGCCTGGCCACATGGCCACACAGCATGTGTGGGCAGAGAGGGTGGAGACTAACCTGGTCCTGAAAGGAGTCACTGCAGCAGTGAAACATGGAGAGGCCATGGTATGGGTCATTGCTGCTAGAACCTGGGTTTGGAGCAGCCATTGCATGCTGGGCACTAACTTTGCAGACAGTGTTGTAGAGGGCTATGCCAGCATGCTGCATACTGCTCTGGGCCACAAAATCAGGCTGTCAGGGAGCACTAGGTGGGGCTGCCTTTTAAAGAGTGCCCTTGGCACCCAGGCAGGTGTGCCTGGAACCTCCAGTTCTCTCTGGCTGCAGCAGGGGGTGGAGCAGGACAGGCCTGGAGCAGGCTACTCCCATAAGCAACAAATCTGTTCCCAAAACCTTGCAGATGTAGACTCCTACCCAGGGCTGGTTTACTGTGCAATAAATTACTGTGCAGTAAACCCAAATGGCATTATTTGTACATTTGGACATGCCTGCCTGGTGCATCTACACATTCTTTAATGCCCTGTAATTACTGTACATTAAGTTTAGTACTTGCATAACCAAGTACTAAATCAATGTGCAGTAACTGGCATTATTGGACAGTAGCACCAGTGCACAGCTTTTTAGTGATGCTAATTGTGCAGTAGCCTAATACTACTGTAGAGTAGCATATTAGCATGGGTTTTGCCTGCCATGCTACTGCACAGTGTTATTAAACTACTGCACACTTAGCATCTCATGTAGATACACACACTGTTTCCAAAACTTCAGTGGCAAAAGTATTATCGACATAACTTCAGTGAAAGCCGGAAGCTGCAACTTCACATTTAAGTAAGACTTTGAAATCATGAGGAAGAAGAGAGACATAACCAGCCACAAACAGAGGGCTGTGCAGATAGCTGCTTTCATTTGCTTGGGTATAAATAAATAAAAGTCATTTGGGATCAACTTGAAATGATTTTTAAATTTCCATTAACCAGAAGGAAAATGAACATTACTTTGGATCAAAAGAAACATCGTGTTCAACCTAAAGCAAAATGCTTCATTTTATTTTGAAGGGCCTTTTTAACATTTTTATTTTTTAAGTGTTTAATTAAATCGTAAAATAAAACATCATTATGACTAAAAGACTAGAAATGCTTCCTCAAAAATGTCAAAACAAAGCACTTATTTTCCATAATTCTTTTATGTTTTTTTCCCCAAGCAATTCAGCAAAATTGACACAAGTTCATTAATTGTTTTGGTTGACTTAAATCTGCATTTTCAGGGACACTTTGGCCAAAAGCTGTATCCATGGCTCCACCGGTAGAATGAAATATACAGGTTTTATGTTTTCAAAATTCTCCACCACTAGTGAAAAGGTAGTTTTGGAAAACTGTTTCTAAGCAAGAAAGATGTCTGTATTATACTTCTTTCTTGGTGTTTTTCATGAAGAAGCACGAACGACACCTGCCCCTGGAGGCTGGGGGAGGCACAGCAACCACCTGCAGGCAGCAGCATGGCGGTAGTGAGTGGGGAGGATGCCCGCAGGCATCCTTCTACCTATGCAGGTTGATGTTTAATGACATAACCTAACCCTACATGGACTACTAAGGAAATTCAGATAAAAGTGTGTGGGAAACAAATAACAAAATGAAGAAAGATAAAGAATATATAAAAGTTGGAAGTCTTACATGTGCTTGGAATAATGGGTAGTAAGCCCAGTTGTGTATATGTAAAAAGGTTAACTGGCATCTATCTACATGTGACACTACATTGCCATAGTAACAAACTACAGTGATGCAGCATCCACAGGTGTCTACATAGGACCAGCAGCTATTTCACCATAGTGACACACTCCCCGATTATAATGCACTGTTATGGCAAATAGCTGCTAAAAATAACCATGCACTATGCATACGTCACAGTACAGGTGGTTACTGTGCCATGCTTCAGTGTTTCCTTTTGGAAGTACTAAAGCATGATGCAGTAACAATGTTGCCATAAGGCAATATGTAGTTACACCCATCCTGTATATTTTAAGGTCCAGAGAGATGTAAATTAAAGGATACCAAAGGAAAGAAAATGCGACAGTGAATACTTACTGCACCTCATATTTATTACTAGGAAAATATTTGTTAACAAATTACCATACTATTTAAAGTATAAAATTATTATATTACAGTATCATCCTGTTTTAATGATAGTATGAAATCCACATTACCAATAACTCATACAAAAGACTAATATGAAATCCCATACCAATGTTTTAAATGTAATTAAATATGTTGTATTCACTTGGAATACCAGGAGCTCTATTAGAGACTAGAATTTCTATGTATTGTTAGACATTCAAAAAAAAAACAAAAAAGTTACTGTTTCCACACAATTATGTTGTCTTTATTACTTGTATACAGTAGCTAAGAATTGGCACTCAAAATTTAAAGTTCAAATATATTATATTTAGGTTTCAGTGTGTTTTCCTCTATAGTTGTTAGTTTTGGGGCAGTAAAAAAAAGTAAGACATTTCAAACTATCGTCTGTCATTCTCTAGTTCCAGAATCTAACAATAAGAAAAAGCAAAATAGTTTTTAGAGCCAACACAATGTCAGCTATCATGTAAAAGGAGAAACCGCAATTTATGAAAGCTGAATTTTGACTTTAAATTATAGCAGTAATATATTCTAGTAACCTACTAATTTTATATAAGTAGTTGTTCTGACTATTAATTAGATTTTTCAGTGAGAGGTGATAAACAATCATAAATGCATAAACATACTCCAAATTATTTGTTTTCCTTAAGGAAAAAAAAAGAAGCTTTATATATATCTTTTAAATATTACAGGGATCTCTGTACTACTTATTCTATTTTTACAAAGTCTGTCTCTATTTAAGAGCAACAGTCAAATTGTGGTGGACCTACATTGCATTAGTTTCTAAAGGCAATACATGAAAACATTTTAGAAGAAGAAAAAGAAGTCTCAGATTACCAAGGCTGAAAACTAATAGTGTCTAATTGTTTTCAGTATTCATTTAGGAGTTAAAAGAAAAAACCTAGTCAGTTTGAGGTAGTTTTCCCCTTAAGATAAAGATGACTTGGCAGGTTTACTTCCGTTTTCTGCCTAAGCTCCAACCATCCTGCCACTGGCCGATTGCCTTGATGTCTGTCATCTGGTTTTGATCTCTTCTCCATTACTGTACAAAGTGGATCAAAACTGGGCAATGAGCCATCTGGAGACTGTAAGGTCAAATGTTTTCACTGAGAAGGATATGAAGGAAAATACTTGCCAATAATTTTAACAAAATGTGAGAGATTTTAGAACAAGTACATCTTTGACTGGAATTTAGCCACAAAGGCATACAACCTCCACTGAATGTTGTAAAATTTGGAAACAGATCTCTAACAGAAGGCTAACAGAGATTATGAAGAGACAACTGTTTGGCTCATTATGAAGTCAGATGTGTTTTATGGCATTTGAGTGGACAGCAGAAACCCTGACATTAACACATGGCTCATTAGAAGTGAATTTGAGCTTGGCCTTTTACTTCACTTAAAACAAAACAGCTAATGTACACATGAATCTCCTTGAAAATACCAATGACATATCTTAAATGCATGTAACAGTGATTTAAAATAAGGCACCGTATATCCAATATTACATGATTAAGAATATGGTGCTGGCTATAAAACCACAGGAATAACAATGACACAGCAAGGGAGAAGATCAGAATCATTTTAATTTCCCTTGTTTCTGATGATAAATACATAGAGTATTTAGCTTTTTCCTTTTCTGTGCGAACTGTTTTATCATGTTGCAGGGCTGAGAGCATTACAATGCCATTACAGTGTCATGTTCTGAGCATTAAACAGTAGATAAGGTCAACTGCAACGTCTATTAGAAATGCTGGCTTTGTAAGTGCGCTATTTTAATTTTCATTAACCTGAAACTTGGCATGCAGGGCCACACACATCGAATAAAAAGCTAGCCTGAAATCAATGGCAAAAATCCCATTGATTCAATTGAGCCACAGTTACATTCTATGTTTATGCTGCATCAGTTTCATTGGGTTCAACAGTACATGGGTTTGAAGGCAATTAGTAACATACATATTTTAAAAAATAAAATAGCTTATTATGTAAAATATAACTTTAGTTGTAGCCTGATACAAAGTTGATTTTGTGGCATATTAAGGAATGAAAGTGTCATGGCAATTAAAAAACCCTTCTGAAGTATTTAAATTAATGTCTTATTGAAAACACCTTTTGTTATCTTCTGGGGAAAAAATAAACAAACCCAGTAGATGTTACCTTCTGTGCTACGACTTATGAGAGAAATTTTTCTACCAAAATACTGACACACTGGACACCTGAGCTTGGTAATAATTTGTATGCAATTTCTTTTCCTTTTGGATGGTTGTGGGAAGCAGGAAATTAGGCAACTTTGGGGGAAATACAGGAGTGAAGAGATTGTTATAGGATTAACATGGAGGGCAGAAGGCAGATACAGGGAGACAAGCAGGGAGATCAATAAGGAGATATGAAGGCTTGCGGCATGTGTGCACTTTGAATAACATGACACCTACACCTGGGAGACAGCACTGGGGAAAGTACTGTCTGTCAACCTAGGTGCCAGATTGTTGTGGGCATTTAGGTGCCTAAATGACACTACAATCAGGGAGTTAGATGCCTAAATACCTCTAAAAAATCTGGACTTCAATAATCTTTCTGGGGTGAGAGAAAAGGGAAAGGTGTCCAGGATGATGCAAAGAGCTTATTTTACATAGGCATTACACATGCAATGGAGTCAATTTTGAAAATTTTCTAGAAAAAACATATATCAGATAGTTTAAGTACCAGTGATGAGTTCCTCAACTCATTCAAGCCCTTCATTCAAACAAAGATTTGCCAAACCCTGAATTATGCTAAAGTTGCTCATACTTTTAATAAAAAATATTTATCTAACCTCCAGACAATGAAAACAATGTTTTAAATAATAATAGAAAACATTCAGTGTATTTTAAATCTCTTGCTGAATGACTTCCCTTTTTTCTATTATTTTTAATTGGAAGGTTAAATGCATAAGTACATATATTAAAAATATATAAATTGTATGTGATGGAGTTAGTGTTAACAAATATTGCTTTCCAGTAAAGCATGAAAATAATAAAGTGAAGTATTAAATACCTGATGTAATTCCAGTTGAACTCAAAGGATATCATTACATTCATTTTACAAAATGGAGAATAAGCAGAAACACTATGGTAGTGATTCCAGATAACAACTGGAAAATTAGAGGCCAAAACCACATTCATAATAATCTTATAGCTCTGAGATGCTATGGATGGAAAAAAATAAACTCCTAGAAAATATTTATTATATTCGTGGATATATATGAGATTTTAAAGTAACCATTATACAATGAATATTGTGTCCCATATTTTATCAGGCAAGTCGAGAAATGTAATTTTAATAAAATTAAAACTTAATTTAAACCTAAACAATGTCATCCTTCCCTTGTAAATAACTACTGCAATACTATCTCTCATGGCATTATCATTAACAAGCTAAAGAAAAACAGACTAGAAGAAAGCACCATAAGGGGATACATACCTGGTTGTATCATCGTAATCAATGAGTAGTCATTAGTGGCTCAAAGTCCAGTTGGGAGGAGGTATCAAATATCCCCAGAGTTATATTTCAGGTCCAGTATTGTTTAAAATATTCATTAATGATTTGGATGATGCATTTTAGTGCATCCTTAATGTTGGAGCAAAATTTTAAGTATAGGTGCTGCCAATGCATGAACTCAGTTTGATTGAGAGTGGAAAATTCCATGCAGGGCCTGAGTTACCCCTTCTATGACCTCAGGAGCTGTCAGTCAGCCCTGACCCACTTTCAGCTCTGAGCAGATTCAGTTGCTATGCAGATCTTAGTGCAGAGCATGCCCAGTGTACGACTGGAATGAGGTAATACCTCTAGAAGTTTCTCTTAGCTAAGCAGCCTGATTGGCTATGGGGCTGCTATAAAAGGTCTGAGGGCCCCTCCCTCAGGGGGGAGAAGATCGCGTCACTGCAGACAGAGGCTGGTGTTTCTAGGGACTGTCTGGCAGTCAGGCTCTTGGGCCTACTGGTCTCCTTCCCCAGATTAGCACTCTGTGCTGGTTAGAGCGATTGTGATTTTGATCTCCTGGTTCCTGATTCAATTTGACTGATTGCTGACTACAATTTTGGACCATCCCACTACGATTTCACCTCAACATTCTGGCATCCTGACCTCGGCATTACTCTACGACTACTCGATCGTCCACCAGTATTGGACTGGCGTCGCGTCTCGTTTTCATCATTCACCGTGTTACAGTTGGTTTGTTGTTTGTGTTGTCCACTCAGTGAGCTGTTGACCAGCCCTGGGACTAGGTCTTTGACTGAACCTCGTGGGCCAACAGACCCCTTTGTTGTTCTTGTTGTTGTTGTTGTAAACTGTAACTGAAGACATCGTTCTCCTACGCACCTAAGCGTAAGTCAAATAAATTCACAACTTGTTTAAGAAACCGCTACGCTTCCCGTGCCTCAGTTCTCCATAGCCAATAGAACCCGGCCTGTTACCGTGTCTAATTGCCACCCCGGCCCACCGTGACTCTGGGGTTTGGTTCCCCACCCCGGGACACTTAGCAAGTAGGTGGGTGACACCAAGTTGGGTGGAATTGCAGATACTCTGGAAAGTTGGTCTAGGATCCAGAATGACCTGGATAGACTGGAGAAATGATTGGGAATCAACCAGATGAGATTCATCAACAGGGACAAATGCAAAATTCTGCAATTGGGACAGAATAATTGTGTGCAAAAATACAGATTGGGGAATGATTGGCTCTGCCGGGAGTTACAATAGACCATAAGCTTAATATGGACCAACAGTGTGCTCTTGTCATAAAAACATAAAAAACCAACAGCATCATAGTTTCATAGTTTTATAGTTGGTAGGGTCGTAAGAGACCTAAGCAGATCATCAAGTCTGATACCCTGCCATGGGCAGGAAAAGATGCTGGAGTCAAACGACCCCAGCTAAGTGATTGTCTAGCCTCCTTTTGAAGATCCCCAGCGTAGGGGTGAGCACCACTTCCCTTGGAAGTTGGTCCCAGCTCCTAGCCACCCTGACTGTGAAGTAGTGCCTCCAGATGTCTAGCCTGAATCTACTCTTGGTACACTTATGACCATTGTTCCTCGTTACTCCTGGTAGTGCTCGGGGGAACAGGGACTCTCTCATTGCCTGCTGGTCCCCCTTGGCAAGTTTATTTGCAGCTACCAGATCCCCTCTAAACCTTCTCTTGTGGAGGCTAAACAGGTTCAGGTCCCATAGCCTCTCCTCATAAGGCCTACCCTGCTGCACCCAGATCATGTGAGTGCCATTCTCTGGACCCTCTTGATGCTGTCCACATCCCTCCTGAAGTGTGGCACCCAGAACTGGATGCAGTACTCCAACTGCAGCCTAACCAATGTTGCATAGAGGGGGAGGATCACCTTTTTGGACCTGCTCGTGATATATTTATGGATGCATGACAAGATGCAGTTAGCTTTCCTGACTGCGTCACCACATTGGCGGCCCATGTTCATCTTGGAATCAATAGTGACTCCAAGATCCTTTTTTGCCTTTGTGCTGACAAGAAGGAAGTTCCCCAGCCTGTAGGTATGTATGCTGCTGGTTCTTCCTCCCCAGGTGCAACACCTTGCACTTGTCCATATTGAAACCCATCCTATTCTCATCCGCCCACCTCTGTAACCTGCTCAGATATAGTTGTAATCTATCCCTCTCATCTAGTGTGCTCACTTCTCGCCACATCTTAGTGTCATCTGTGAACTTGAACAAGGTGGTTTCCACCCTTTCATCCAAGAGCCAATGAAGATATTGAACAATGCGGGCCCGAGGACCGAGCCCTGGGGAACCCCACTACCCACATCCCTCCAGGTCAAAAATGTCCCATCCACCACCACTCTCTGGGTGCGGCCCTCCAGACAGTTTGCGACCCATTGAACTGTGTAGGTGTTGACACCACAGTCACCTAATTTTTTAATGAGGATGGGGTGAGAGACAGTATCAAAGGCCTTCCTAAAGTCCAGGAAGACTACATCCACTGCAACACCTGCATCCAAGGTTTTTGTGACCTAGTCATAGAAGACAACCAGGTTGGTCTGACAGGACCTGCCTCTAATGAACCCATGTTGATTGCCCCTAAGCCTAATCTCCCCACCGGTCCCTTGCAGATGTGCTCCTGGATAATATTCTCAAAGAGCTTCCCCAGGACCGAGGTAAGACTAATGGGCCTATAGTTTCCTGGGTTGTGTTAACAGGAGTGTCACATGCAAACCAAGGGAAATGATTCTTCCTTTCTATTGAGCACTGACGAGGCCACACCTAGAGTTGTGTGTCAAGTTTTGAGCCCAACACTTCAAGAAGGATGTAGATATGTTGGAAAGATTCTAGCACAGACTAACACAAATGATTTGGAACCTAACAGACAAGACTTATGAGGAAAGGCTGAAAGAACTAGGTTTTTTCCACCTGAAGAGAAGACTGATGTGAGATTAGATAGCATCCATAAAGAGGATGGAAATAGCCTTTTCTCAGTAGCCATGTGGGACTAAACTAGAAGCAATAGCCTCAAACCACAGCAAGGGAAATTTAGATTGGAGATTAGGAAGAACTTTTTGACTATAAGAATGGTCAAGCGCTGGAACAGGCTACATAGAGAAACTGTGGAGTCTCCATCCTTGGAAGTGTTGAGAAGCAAGTTAGACAGACACCTGCTTGGCATATTTTAGTCCTACCTTTAGTCCTACCTGAATAATCCTACCTTTATCAGGAGGATGAACTAGATGACCTCATGAGGTCCTTTCCAGCCCTATTTTCCTATGATTCCTATAACAATCATTTTCCCTGTGAAATAAATAGCACATTGTACCTAAGGTATAGGTTGTAGTCATGTTGGTCTATGGACATAGGCAGCCAAGGTTCTTTCAGTAAATGTGATATATTTTATTAGATAAACTCAAATAGTTAGAAAAATTCTTTCCAAACTTTTGGGAACAAATGCCCTTCATCAGACTGAGGAAAGGCTGGCAATTGGTCCGTGCTCTTCTTGGATGAAACAGTAAAGAAGCCAGAGGCCAGTATGCATGCAAGAAAGCCAGTCAGTGAAAATTTAAAGTAAGGTAGTCAATGAGTGAGAGACAGGTAGGGGAGGTGGGGGAGAGAGGGAGAGAAGAAGAAGGAATAAATAATAGAGAGTTTACCTGGGGACTCAGATATTAGGCAGGTTATAATGTATCATAAATCTAATGTCTATATTTAGTCCATACTTTTTTGTATCCAGGAGGTTAATGAGTCCATAGGTTCATCTGTGAAAGGTGTTTTGTGAATTCCCTTTGAGGATTAAAGCTAAGAGACTGGAAAGAGAGTGGTTTTCTTGTGAGAAATGTGCCCCCACAGGTAATTGGATATTTTTGGATTTTCAGTGTGCGTTCATTCTGGTATGCAGTTGTTGTTTGGTTTCTCCTACATATTTTCCATCAAGGCATTTGGTGCACTGGCTGAAATATATGACATTTATGGAGGTTCAGGTAAGATCCAGGAATGTGGATGGTTCTGTTGTGGGGTGTAGTAATTGTGAAGGGGAGGGAAGATGTGTTTGCAGATTTTACATTTTCTGTCATGGCATGGTCTAGATCCATTCAGTGGTATCCAAAGGGCTTGGCTGTATAGTCCAGTTTTCTTAGTGTGTTTAGGATGATTGCAGGTTCTGTACAGTTATGTATGTTGGTCTGTGGGTTTCTTGTATATAGTGGTCTGTATTTTACCATTCTAGATAGTGATCATCATGTCTAAAAAGGAAACATTGGTTCTGGAGCATTCAAAACAGAGTGTGATGAAGGGGTGATGATTGTTGAATTGTTGACTTATAACATGCTCCCTAAAATCCACAAACAAGGAAACCCTGGCAGACCAATCATGTCCAACCATGGAACCCTAACTGCGGAAATATCAGGTTTCATTGAATCAATCCTAAAGCTTCTTGTCACCTAAAGAGCAAGTTTTGTCCAAGACACAACAGATTTTCTACAAAAACTTAAAAACGTAAACCACCTTCCCACCAATAGCCTCCTGGTCACCATGGACATTACCAGCTTATATACCAACATCCCACTCCAGCATGGTATCCAAGCCTGCCTTACATATCTATAATGCAGGACTGCAACTCAGAGTACAGACCTAAAGATATTACTGAACTTATACACATCATCTTCACACACAACAACTTCACTTAATAGCCAACACTTTCTCCAGACCATGGGCACAGCTATGGAGACCAAAATGCCCTACAGTGTGCCTACTTTTCTATGAGCCACATAGAAGAAGAATTTCTCAAGGATTGTACCATAAAACCCTTGCTATAGTTATGATATATCAATGACATCTTAATCATTTGGGTTGAAAATCTAGCAATCTCTGGTTGATTTCCATCAAAAATTCAACAATCATCACCCCTCCATCAGAAGAAAGCTGCATAGATTGAATTGATTCTGCCTTGGAATTTTTTAGTATTTTTTGTTATCCCAGGTGAGGCCTCACCAGTGCTGAATAGAGTCGAAGAATCATTCCCCTTGATTTGCAAGTAACATGCCTCTTAATGCAACCCAGTATGCTGTTGTCTTATTTTGTAACAATAACATCCTGTTGAATCACAATCAATTTATGGTCCACTCTAACCCCCAGGTTCTTCTGTACAGTGCAAGATTTGTGCTCATTCATCTGTGTGGCTAAGTACAGACAGTCAAACACCCTGAGGCTGAATTGATTCAGTCTTTCCAGGTTCATCTAAACTGTGCAGATTGAAACAATTAGCAAATGAACAGATATTCACTTCTGATTCAGAAAATGTAGTCACATGCCTGCAGTAGTTCCAGCCAGAAGCCGGGCGGTGGGGACGGGACGGGACTACCAGCCCGGGGCTAGCACAGTGGAAGATGGGGGTTTAAGCATGTATTGAGCACAGCACTTTGCAACCTCAAGCACATGACAGAACAACCAAAAACCTAAGCTAAGTTCACATACAGCCCAATAAAGCATAATGAGAGCTCACACAGCATAGTATAGCTTAAAATAGAATATAATAAACAAATAAGATAAGATAATGCCTTGCATATGTTTTTCATAATCCTGAGGGCAGAGTGTCTCCTTACAGCCAGGTAATCAGAAAGTCCTTGCTTCCGTATTCCAGTCTCCCACCTTTACAGGTTCTGCTTTATAATATAAATTTAGTTCTCTGCTTTCTTTGGTCACACTACCTCAAGCTGTCTGTGACCCTTTCCTGTTCCTTCATCTGCAGCACATGTACGTGATGATTGTGACAGGTCTCTGCCAACACCTCCTACCTCTTATTCTGGTCCTGCAGGGCCTAGCTCTGTGCTCACAGGTGGCAGGAGACAAGCCCAATTCCCCAGCCTCTTAATCAAGTCTGCTTTGCAAGGCTGAGGGTTGAAAATAAAGAAGTTAGGGAAGTATTTTTTTATCACCAAAATCATGGAACAATTTCATATGTGAACACTATCAATCAATTATTCAGCACATGCCCTGCAGAAAAATATATCAGTTGAAGTGAATTCAGAAGTCCTGAATTCTAGTCCTGTACTCTAACCATTAGCTGATTTTTTTTTTGCTAGAAAAAGCCTTTTCTTGAAAAATGAAAAGTCCAATTCTTCCAATATCTAAATTAGTATCTTAATTACTCATGTAGATATTGAACACTAAAATTAGTATAACCATATCAAGTAACAACAATAAATTGATAAGGCTCATAGAATAATATATGACAGTACTGCCCAACCGGTGGTCCCATGAGCTGGATCCAGCTGGTAGACCTAGGCTAGCATTTGGCTCAGGTGCACCTTGGTCCTGATCCAGCCATACAGCAACATGGACCTCATTCAGCTGTATGGCAATGACTTAGGTCAGCTTGCCCACAATCCAGTGGCACAACAAGAGCCCAGACCCAATCTAGCTGCACAGCCACAGCCCAGCTTAGGCTCAATTTGACTGTGTGGGGCTTAGAAATTTGGCAGCAGGGGAGAGGTGCAGTGTTAATTGCCACTGCTCCCCTACAACTGTATTTTCTGACCCAAGGGGAGCCCTGACAGCCAGATCCCCATGGTTCAGTAGGCCAGATTTGGACCATGAGCCAGGGTGAAAGCCCGCCATGCCCCCACTTCTCTGAAGCACCCTAGACACCCCCCAGCAGCCTCAGAGCCCCCTGCCAACCCCCAGCACAGCCGGAGGTAAGTGGGGCCATGGTGGGAAGGGGTTAACCCCTCTCTGAGAAGGGAAGAGGTGGCTGCATGGAGCTGGGCCGGGTCAAGCCCCGCCCAAGCCCCTACTTCGCCTAGCCCCCAGGGAGCCATGTGACCAGAGCTGCGCGAACAGGCTGTGCAAACAAGTGCACTTGTCTGCTGGTGTGTGAGTTAGCACAGAGTTTGTGCAGTAGGGCATGTGGGAGGGCCCAAAACCATGCCTGCAAACCCCCCAGGGTAGACAGTCCCAGCCATAGCCAGCCTAGCAGGGGCATGACATGGATGTGCATGTGCAGCACCCCAAGGATCCCTCAGGCACCTCAGTGACCACCACCCAGACAGAACCTTGGTTCTAGGCTCCACACAGACAGAGCCCCTGGCTCCTGGCTGTGGGGGCTGCCTGTCCCTTTTTCAGGCTGTGGGGCCCGGGAGCATGGTCATCTCCCCATGTGGGGTCTGTTCCCTTTTGGGGTCTCTGGTGTGCCAGCTAGAGGAGCTCTGGATGGCCACACTCCAGAGACTGCGTGCCATCAAGGACTGTGAGCAGGAGATTGATTCCTACTGCCAGGGCCTTCTCCCCCAGGAGCTGGAGGGTAGACCACCAGCTCCCTCCAGGACAAAGGAGGACTTCAGGACCTCCCACTCTGTCCAGTCTGTCCAGTCAGGAGCATGGACCAAGGTGGTCAAGGGCCCTAAGGCCCGCCGCACCAAGGCCCCTGCCCCACCAGAGCTTAGCAACAGGTACACACCTCTTGCTGCTCCAGCAGAGCCTGCTGAGTTGCCAGCACCCACAGGCAACACAGGTTCAACTGCAGCTACCATCCCCGCTCTCCCTAAGACAAAATGTAAGGTGTTTGTTGTAGGGACACCATCCTGAGGGGGACTGAGAGGATGATCTGCTGCCCCAACCCCTTAGTCCAGGAAGTCTGCTGCTTCCCAGGGGCCCGCATTTGAGACATTGTGGAGAAGATCCCAAAGCTCCTTCAGCCCACAGAACACTATCCCATGCTCTTATTCATGTGGGCACCAATGACATGGCTTGGAACACTCCCAGCCAGGTCATGAGGCACTACAGGGATTTGGGAGCAGGGCTAAAGGGTCTGAGGGCACAGGTGGTGTTCTCATTGATCCTCCCAGTCTTGGGCTATGGGCTGAGGAGGGAGAGGAGGATCCACGTAGTCAACCAAAGACTGTGGCGCTGGTGTCATCGGCAAGGCTTTGGCTTCCATGACCACAGCCCACTCTTTGGTGAGAGAAGTAGCGAGCTGCTGGAAAGAGATGGCCTTCAACTTTCTCCACTGTGGAGGAGGCTCTTCTCAGCCAGACTGGCTGACCTGCTCCGCCAGGCTTTAAACTAAGCTTGTTGGGGGACAGGGGGACTACCACCACTGCTGGCCCTCTGAGCAACCCTTGCAAAGCCAGCAGGCCAAGGCACTTAAGGGAGCCCACTCTTGCCCCAGCTCTGGTACAAACTGTGGGCAAGGCAAGAGCCCACAAGGGGACACTTGCCTGGCTATACACAAATGCCACGAGCTTGGGGAATAAGCAGGAGGAGCTCATCTTCCTGCTCAATGCAAATAATTACGATGTCATAGGGACAACAGAGACTTGGTGGGACTCCACCCATGACTGGACATCGGGTATAGATGGCTATACCCTGTACAGGAGGGATTGTGTAGATAAAAGGGGTGGGGGTGTAGCTCTCTATGTTAAGGAAAGCTACATGTCCCTGCAGGTTGATATAGGCAACCAGGGAGGATGACTGGAGGGAACATGGCACAGGGAAACACAACGGTGGGAGTCTACTACAGACCTCCCACCCAAAGTCCTGAGCTTGACCACGAGTTTACCCGGAAGCTGGCCGAGGCCGCATGCTCCAGGACCATGGTAGTCATGGGTGACATCTCATGGGAGGACCACTCAGCAAAATCTGAGTGGTTGCAAAACTTCCTCTCATGCGTGGATGACCTCTACCTGACTCAAGAAGTCTATGGGCCAATGAGAGGTAAAGCTCTGCTAAACCTGGTACTGGCTACAGGGGATGACCTAATCGGTGACCTAGTGATTGATGGGAAGTTGGGTGAGAGTGACCACGAGCTGATCACCTTCACCATCCACCATAAAGCTGGCAAGTCAGTCAGCAACTCAGAAGTCCTTGACTTCAGAAAAGTCAACTTTGACAAGCTCAGGAGGCTTGTCAGTGAGGACCTAAGGGACCATGACCCCAGGGGGAGGGGAGTTTAAGAGGAGTGGTTGCTCCTCAAGGGAGCAATCCTCAATGCACCAGCTAAGTCTATTCCATCTCAGAGGAAAGGCAGCAAGAGGGCACAGCAGCTCCCCTGGCTCTCCAGGGACCTAGAAGACCTCCTAAGGCTAAAAAGAAAAGCCTACAAAGGATGGAGGATGGGATTCACATCCAAGGAGGATTACTCTGCACTGGTCCGGTCCTGCAGAGAGCAAACAACAAAAGACAAGGCTGCAACTGAACTCCAACTAGCTTTGAGCATCAAGGATAATAAAAAGTCCTTTTTCAGATATGTAGGGAGCCGGAGGAAAAGCAAGGGCAACATTGGACCCCTGCTGAACCAGATGGGGCAATTGACAACTGATGCCCAGGAAAAAGCCAACCTATTAAATGCGTACTTTGCGTCGGTCTTTCATCAGTCCCATGGGATGCCCATGCCTGCTGCGGGACAGGGAGGCCCAGGTGAGGGAGATCCCCTGCCCTCCATCAATGCTGACTTCATGAAGGAACATCTTGAGAAGCTGGATACCTTCAAGCCAGTCGGCCCTGACAATCTACACCCCAGGGTACTCAAGGAACTGGCAAGCATCATAGCCCAGCCCCTGGCACGGATCTTTGAAAACTCCTGGCACTCTGGTGAAGTGCCCGAATACTAGAAGAAGGCCAATGTGGTGCCTATCTTCAAGAAAGGGAGGAGAGTGGATCCGGCTAACTATAGGCCCATCAGCCTGACTTCTATCCCGGGCAAGATCTTAGAAAAGTTTATTAAAGAGGCCATCCTTAATGGACTGGCCGACACCAACATCCTAAGGGATAGCTAGCATGGATTTGTTGCGGGTAGGTCTTGCTTGACCAATCTCATTTCCTTCTACGACCAGGTGACCTATCACCTGGCCAAGGGAGAAGAGATTGATGTCATATATCTTGACTTCAAAAAAGCCTTCGATCTGGTATCCCATGATCACCTCTTGGCAAAACTGGCCAATTGTGGCCTTGGGTCCACCACGATCTGCTGGCTGGGAAATTGGCTCTGTGGTCAGACCCAGAGGGTAGTAATTGATGGCAGTGACTCATCATGGTGTCCTGTGACCAGTGGGGTCCCCCAAGGCTCTGTCCTTGGACCCATATTGTTCAACATCTTCATTGATGATGTGGATATTGGAGTCACGAGCAGACTGGCCAAGTTTGCCGATAACACCAAACTTTTGGGAAAAGCATCTACACCATGAGATAGGTGGGTGATCCAGGCTGATCTGGACAGGCTCAGCAAATGGGAGGACAAGAACCTGATGGTGTTTAACACCGAAAAATGCAAGGTTCTCTACCTTTGGAAGAAAAACCTGCAGCATCCGTATAGGCTCAGCAGTGCTATGACTGGAAAAGAACTATGGAAGAGACTTGGTGGTCATCATTGACCACAAGATGAACATAAGCCTTCAATGTGATGCTGTGGCTACTAAAGCGACCAAAATGTTGGCTTGCATCCATAGATGCTTCTCAAGCAAATCCTGGGACATCATTCTCCCCTTGTATTCAGCTTTGGTGAGGCCGCAGCTGGAGTACTGCGTCCAGTTTTGGGCTCCACAATTCAAAAAGGATGTGGAGAAGCTTGAGAGAGTCCAGAGAAGAGCCATGCACATGATCAGAGGCCAGGAAAACAGACCTTATGACAACAGGCTGAGAGCCATGGGTCTCTTTAGCCTGGAAAAGCGCAGGCTCAGGGGTGATCTGATGGCCACCTATAAGTTTATCAGGGGTGACCACCAGTATTTGGAGGAACGTTTGTTCACCAGAGCGCCCCAAGGGATGACGAGGTCGAATGGTCATAAACTACTACAAGACTGTTTCAGGCTGGACATAAGGAAGAATTTCTTTATTGTCTGAGCCCCCCAAGGTCTGGAACAGCCTGCCATCGGAGATTCAAACACCTACATTGAACACCTTCAAAAGCAAATTGAATGCTTATCTTGCTGGGATCCTATGACCCCAGCTGACTTCCTGCCCTTTGGCTGGACTTGATTATCTTCTGATGTCCCTTCCAGCCCTAATGTCTATGAAATCTATCAAGTCTATGACTTGAGAAACCCAGTATATGATATTGAGGAATAAACTCTGCAGTGAATTTGAAGAACTTAGGTCTGTCTTTAACCTAACAATGAAGTTCAAACAATGAGGTTTGAACTTCTACTAATAATGTAACTTTATTAAGTAGAGCTCAACATAAAACTACTAAAAATAACAATGCAAAGTCTGACAGACTTATATCTATTACACAAATTTTATTGGAAATCTATAGAATGTTATTTGGTTATTTAAATGTTAAATCATTAAATTCTAACTCCTTTGAAACTAATGCAAAAATCTCATCTATGTTAATAATGCCAGATATTCATCCTGAAATTTGAACATATTGTAAGATGATAATTCAGACACATTTAAACATTTTTCTCAACCTCAGTGCATGCCTTTTACTGCCTTATGTCTTCATTTTTTCAGTAGCTCATATTTCTTAATTTGGATATATGTAGGCAGAGCTGATGATTCTATTGAAGGTTGTAGTTTAGGTGCAGAACTTTAAATATATTTTAAGCCCATGAATCACTCAAAATATTACAACTCTAAAGGAAGGAAGAAACACTCTTGTGCTTCTCACAAATTAGTTTATTTATGCAGAACCATTATTCATGTATATTTAAAAATGTTAAGTAGTATTTGAAGTTAGTTTTTCTCCTGATTTAATATTCAGGTATATAATATTAGTTTTTTATAGCCATAATCATTGAAAAGGTAGATAGCAATCTCCTAAGTTTAACATTAAATATAGTGTAATTTAGCATAATTCATCAATATTAATAAACAGTTTCTTATATTTTATACTCAAGAATGTATTTTAAAATAAATGCCATGCTTTTGCATAATGTACACATTTTTTTTCATTTTTACTGGATATATAAAATATTATATTGAAATATATCAATGATTTTTTAAAGATAAAAGTTGAAATTTAAAGGCCTCATCCCCAGATTACTTTGCTCTATTGTTACCATGAATAGATATTTATGTTAACCAATATATTCAATGCTACATCTTCAGCTGGTATAAATCAATGCTGCTTTAATAACTTCACCATGCTTATTATCAATGAGATGGAGTACAGAAAGTATAAATGCAAAGCCCTTTATTTAGGACCTTCATTTCTGGTTTGGAATATCTGTGATATTGATTTCTACCGATTCAAATTAAGTTGTTTTTTTTTATTTATTATTGTTCAGCATACCATAAGTAGTTGATACCTGAGATTCAGAAATAGAACTGAATTTTGATGTTATGTGACTCATCGCTTATATCATATGGGCCTACCTCCTGTTTCCAATGAAATACATTGGAATGTTGCCATGGGATTAGTAATGTCAAGATATCACTCATCATAATATTTCTATTCCTAAGCTTACTGAATATTTAATATTTAAGATCAGCAAGAGAATGTTACCTAAGTATTTGTGTTCGCTGCCCCAATGACTAGATAAAATTCTACAGCCTGTGCTAGATCTAGCAAGATACCACTATGGTCCCTCAGGCCTCAGTTTTTAAATATATAATCTGGAGAAGCAATTGGTGTTTGAATCTTAAGGCTTTCTACATGAGTAATTTAGGGTGCCTATACATCAGGCAATTATTTTGGGCAGAGGGCTGATAACTGAGTTTGGCAAGCTGTCGAAGGCTGCATGGGCAGTCCCACTCCTTGACAGGTGCCCCACCCGCTGGTCATTATCTTGTGACCATAAGTCCCGCCCCTTAACTCCTGACCTTTGCCATCAGAAGTACCTCCCCCTGCCCTCAGAAATACTCCTTTCAGCAAGAGGTTTTGCCATCTTGGAACCAGAAACATACCAAATTATATTCTAAAAAAACGAACATCTAAAGCATTGATTAATTTGATATCAAAAATATTTTTGACCTGATTTACTGTGTTTGTGCAGTGCACATAGAGGTGATTTCACAATAGCTTATAACAAAGTTTTACTTTTGTATATTGGGTGCCTGGATATGTGGGGTGAGGGAGCATGTGGGTATGTATATGGACATGTGGGTTGTGGGTGGGTATGGGGTTTATGGGGAACTGTGTGTGGGGAGAGGGTGGCTGGGGCATGTGAGGGGGTGTGGAGGTCTGCATATATGGCAGTGCGAGGGGGGTGCAGGTGCATATGTATGGTGGGGTGGGGTGTGCATGTGGGACTTGCTCTATGGACACACACACACACTGCTCCTGGCTGCATGTACACACACACGCACTGCCCCTGCCTATATCTACACAAACACTCTGACCCTGCGTGCACACATACACACACACACTGCACCTGCCTGCAAGCACATGCACACACACACACACACACTGCCTTTGCCTGTGCATGTACACACACATACACATACACTCTGCCCCTGCCTACATACACATACACTCTGCCCCTGCCCCTCCCTTGCCATACCTGCATGGACCTGTGCTCCCAGTCCCATGATGCAGCCAAGAGCCACATGGCGCTGGAGCAGGGCGAGGGCAGGCAGCATGGAAATGCCTGGGGGTGGGTGGGACTGAACTCCTGCCTCCTGCTGCCAGCTCCCCTGTAGCCTACTGCCCCTTGCTTCTGTCATCGTTGGCAGGTGTCCAGGAGCAAATTAATATTAATTGACTATTTTTAAGGGCCCTGTGGGCCAGATAGGGTGGCCTGCTGGGCTGGTTTTGCCTGTCCCTGCTATATATGTACATTAAGGCTGCTTCAATGTGCTGTAATTACAATGCACTGAAGCCAACTCAATTAATCAAGTCTGCTGGATTGTGGTAATTACCAAGCTCCAACAGACTCCAGCATCATGTGTATCAGCATCCTTGCACTAAAAACTGGTTGCAGCGGTGCTTTAACTAAAGCTCATTCAATGAACTTTAGTTAAAGTTCCCCTGCCACGATTTTCCAGCATAGGGATGCTGATCCATGTGATGCTCCAGGTGTTTTTAATTAGGATGGTTTTTGGAGCCACTCTAACGTGCTGCCCAGACCCCCTGCTCTCTGCTCAAGTATGGGGTGCAGGTGAGCAACAGCCTAAGAGGGACTGCCCTTCCCAGACAAACCCTATCTGAGGTCTGCATGGGGCTTTAAACCCCCTATCCCAAGCTCAGTGTGCTTCCCACACCCCTTGCTGGCTGCTGGAGCAGGGAATGAGGTAGGGGTAGGCAACAGACTGAGAGGGACTACCCCCCCAACAAACCCCAAAAGGGGTTCTGAGGTCTGGGGTCTTGGATGGGCTTTACACCTCTCTTCCCCAAGTCACTGTATTATGCCAAGCCCTGCAGGACCAGATTGAGAGGTAGGAGGTGTTGCCAAAGACCTGATACAATCACCATATATATGTGCTGGAGATGAAGCTAAGGGAACAGGGAAGGGGCTGCTTGGGCAGGTGTGACCAAAGAAAGAAAGCAGTCAATAAGGGAAAAGGGAGGGGCCATAATTGCAGGCCATGGGGAAGGGGGAAGAGGCAATGGAACCAGGCTGGTCCTCTGCCACTTGTTAGCACTGGTAGCTGTAAAGGACTTTGACTTAATCAGCTAGTATATACATGCAGATTATTACTGTTATTACTGTTCGGGGGGGGGGCAGCACTTTAAGTAGAGTGGCTATAAGAGCTGTTCTAATTAAACCACCACAGCGTCTCAGAAAGCAGTGTTCACTCACTTCAAAATGGTGGCAGGGGCATTTGAACTAGAGCTCATTTGATGAGTTTTAGTTTAAGCACTGCTGCCACCATTTTGAAGCATGGGATGACTGTTATACAAGAAGCTGGAGGCTGCTGGAGTGCAGTAATTACTATGTTCCAGCACACTTTATTAAATGAGTCTGCTCTGACATGCTGTAATTACAGCATATTGGAGCAGGCCTCACACTGGTATACCAGTACCCATCATTACCAGTGAATTTTGTCACTAATCAGTAATTCCTAATAAAGAAGTAAAGTATATTTGCTAATACTGGCTAATATTTATAAAATATTATATATAATAATAAAATCAGTACTGCTACTAATAATAATACCTATCAATGCTCTCTCTCCCCTAGGTGATGGAGAGAATAGAACTAAGTGATTTTTTTCATGATTGTAATTCATTGATCAACACCGACTTTATTCTTTATGCAGAGAGAGAAAGTCTGATTGATAGGCTGCTAAGGAGAAGTCCATATTAACTTCTCAGAAACTATAGATGGACAAAGTAGCCAATGTCTAGAGTTTCAGTTTAACACCAAAACAGATCTGTCCCTAGCTTGGACTTGATGAAGGTGAGATTTTAGTATTTTTCCCAAAATTTAATAAATGTTAGTAGATCATCTTTTCCTACATAATTATGTGCCCCTCTCTGATTTGGATCCTGTCCAAAGGGGTAAAAATCTAATCTAAATCCTACTAAAACAGGGTTAAGACCATCTCTAAAATACATTCTTATTTCTTTCAGTGATGGATTAGATCAGTTAGTTACTTGGATTAGTTTATTCAGTCTCCTGAAGAGATAAACTCTATGTAGCATAAACAACAATGATATAAATTACTGAGGATGAGATTCAACAATATTAAGGCATTTTGAAATGTATTGCATTTTATATTGCTGAATTAACATGGAACAAAAATCTAGACATTTTTAGAAAACTATATTTCAAAAAAATATGGATTGAAATAATAGAATTAAAAAAAATTCTCATAGCTCCTAACATCTGGTTGTGTTTATAGCAATTACTATTCCTTTGTAAATATTATTTTAAATCTCAATATTTTTTCTTCTATGTCCATTGGTTTATTTTGCATCGTATTATTATTTTAGTCAGCACATTAATGTTGAATGTAGAGTTTGATAATTATTTTTACTGTTGTCTTCTTAAATCAGCATTATATCTTCTAATATTATTTACTGTACTGAAAATCTATTTAATATGTATGGCTCCTTTAAAACTGTTCTATTCTTTATTCAAGGTAATTTGAGATTCCTCTAATTCTGTAAAGGTTAAATCAGTTAAAACTTAACATCTTTTTAAAGTAGTTTATAACTGGTAAATATAAAACTTCTGTTCAAAAGACTCATTCCTCCCTTTTTTGTCCATGTTTATTAAAATTTTGTAACTAAATTAATTAAAAATTAGTTTTAGAATATTCTTTGGTTAGTTTTTTTTATGGATGAAGTTTACAGTGATTTCACAGCTCATGGATAATTAGTTTTCCTACTATTCTTTGATCTTTAATCAACATCCCACATTTTTCAGCATTTATTTTTTAATAGTGCCCTGCAGCTTTTAAGTTTATTTAGTTCACACTTTATTTTCAAGGCCTGAAAACAAGCTTTTACTTCCAATGCTAAAAAAACAGAGCAATAATTAAGTGTACCTAACAGGAAGAAAACATTTTACTAACCCAAATAAACTCCAGCATTACACTGCACAGATCTCATATGGTTGTATGATATTCAGAATAAGAATAAATCATTTTGTGATATTATAGCTCTGGGGATTTGTATGTATAGGGATTTGCATCTGTAGTTAATATATTCCCTGTAATTTAAAAACAAGTATTTACTCCTCTTCCCCGCTTCCCCTTCACGCCCCCCCACCTCCCCCTGGAAAGTAAAAGCATACAGGCAGACTTCTGTTTACCTTTTTGTGCCTTTACAGCACTTTCCAGCTACATCTGTGGCATTTTTGGCACTTATGTGCAGGTTGGAATTTGAGTACTCCTGCACTGGAGTGTATAAGCATGCATTTGCAGACTGAGCATCCATGGTAGACTACTTACTAGCCAGTATGTCTGGGGAAGCTTCAGTAGCTGATTCAATTCAGAGGAGATTCAGCTTGATTTGGCCCCAAACTGAGAGCACAGCCCTGGCTCTGCCTGCCTCACACAGCACAGTGTAGCAGCAGCTGGGGGGCTGCAGCCACCCTAAAATTCCCCATACCCCAGCCACTGAGCCAGGCCTGATCTGGGTGCATGTGCCCAACCCCATGCCTTGCCACTGCTCTCCCAGTCAGGGAGGGGTGGGGCAAAGCTGCAGTTTGTCCAGGGAGGCTGAAGCAGCTTCTGCTGCTGCGTGCCACTTGTCCAAGGCAGTGAAGCAGCACTATCCCATACCTCTCCACCCCAGATGGCATAGGCCTCCACTCCCAGCACCATCCATCACCTGTCCGGAGCACAGCCTGGTCCAGTCCACCCAGTGCAGATCTGGGAGCACACGCCTGCTCCCATGCCCTCCAGGACCAGCAGTAAGAGCTGCTGGAGGAACCACCAGAACAGCAGCTCCTGGACCAGCAGTGTATAGCCCCCCACATGGGCTGGGCAGATTGTCCCAGCCCCGGCCCCAATCCTGCCCTTGCTGTGCAGGCATTGATCTGCCCCCACCCCCACACCCCTTCCCTCCCCTCTCCACTCACCACAACAGACTTACCAGCTGGAGGCAACTGTGTCCAGTGCCATTGAAGACTGCTGCCTGTATAATCTATGGCTGAATCTCTGAATCACTGCTGAATCTCGGGATCTGAATTGGCAAATTGAATCAGGACAGTGATTCAAATCACTAAATCGAATCACTGTCCCTCTGAATTGGCCAAATTTGAATCCAAAGCAAATACTTGCTACTTTGCACAGGTCTACTGGCCAAGCATGTATGCTGTTTTGTACATGTGCCCATTCTGGACATTCTGAAGTGATGAAAACGTAGCCAACTCTCTTCACCAGCACCTCTGTCTACTGATTCCAGCTTTGCCTGCTGCATATGCTGCCCTTCACCCTTGGGTCACACATGGCCACCAGCATGTGAACCATACTGGACCACAAGGGATAAAGCTGTTTTTTGATCCCCTCATTCAGATGCCTCATCAGTGCCTGCATGTCTGGTGACAGCAGCTTGCTCCAGCTAGAATCACTGATCCCCTGGAAGCTCTCCATTTGGCTCTGAAGTTCCCTTACTATGGGGATCCCCTAGCTAAGGAAGGCATCATCGGCACTGAGGGTCTCAGTGGCCTCAAGGAAGGGCTTGAGGACCACCAAGATTTGAGAGATGGTATCCCATTCAGCTCTGATGGTATCCCATTCAAGGGGCTGCTGATCCCAATCTCCCTGAGCAAGACCATCTCATGGATGGCCTTCTGTTGATCCACCATCCTCTCAAGCATCAGGCACATGGAATTCCACTGAATCTCCACATCCTGCATGATTTTGTGCTGCGGGGTGCTCAGGTCTACTTGCTTGTCCTGCAGCATCTTGCCCCCCTTGATGCCTTCCCACAGCATCTTGCCCCCCTTGATGCCGTCTTCCAGCATTTGGAAATGAACTTGCTGGTGGTGCCAGTGTCATCACTGGCAGCCCTGTCCCCTTCCATGGTGTCTCTGACACTGAGGTGCAACTTGTGTGCCACACAGTAGATGCCAACAAAGTTGGCATCACAGACCACCTTGACCATATTGGCCCCATTGTTGGTGACCATAAACCTGCAGGTGAGCTTGCCCTGGCCAATGAGCCACCCCTGCACCAGGTGGTTCATGACCCCCATGATCCTGGTTGCCGTGTGGGACTCATCCATCACCTCGGCTTGAAGGAGAACCCACCGATGACCTGACTGGTCACACCAGTGCCCTGTGAGGGAGAGGTAGGCACGATCTCTACTCCAGGTGCGCCAGATTTCTGAGGTGAAGTGTAAGGCCACCTGTGGACCTGCTTTGTGCAGCTCCTCCCTCAAGTACTCCCTGCATGCCTCATATAGGGTGGGCAACACCATCCTGCTGAAGGAAGTGCATGAGGGCACTTGGTATGATGGGGCCATGAGTGCCATGAGCCACCTGGACCCTGGCTGCTCAACTAAGGAGAACGGCTGGCCATCCACAGCAAGCATCTCCCCAATGCTTTGGGTGATCTTGCTTGCTCTTGCAATGCACCCCACTTTCTGTTCACCTTTTCCCCACTGTTCCAGGGTGGCCTGCCTTTGGTTTGGGGAGGATGGGGGCTTTGGAGCAAGAGGGGGACTTCCCTTTGGGCATGCTTTTATTGGTGCTAGGTTGAGAAGGAGCAAGGTCAAGGGGGTAGTGCCTGCAGCACCCCGTGGTGCTTCCATGTTTTGTTCCCTTGCCCCAGCTGATTTTGGCTTGGCAGTGCAGGCAGATAGTGTACATGGGATTATCTGCCAGCTCAAAATGATCCCAGCCAACACTACCCATTCACTTCTTGGGTATGGGTGCATGTGTGGATGATGCTGCACCTTCCCCCTCCTCAGCAGGCAGAGGCACAGCAACAGGAGGAGCAGATTCAGCTGAGTCACTTGCCTTCACCTCTACCTCACTTCCTACGAAGTGCTGTCTGGGGAAGGAGACCTGACTCTAAGGGAAACTTGAGAGGTGTGGACCACAAAATCAGATGATTTCCCCCTCCTTCCCCAAAATTTCCCTTGCTAGGGCACTGAGATCCAGATCCAGCTCCTGCTTTTCCTCTGGCACTGGAAGGCTCAGCATGAGAAATGAAATAGGGGTGGAGTAGGCTGCCATGCTGGTGTTGGTACTACTGCTTGTTGTTGTCATGGTGGTGGGGGGGTTATGGCTGGTGGTCTTGGAGGGGGTGCAGTCTCAGGCACAGGCAGTGGCACTGGCACTGCTCCCCTCTCTTTGCTGCTTATGGAAGACTTATCCCTTCTAGCTGGAGGAAAGAGGCTGCGTCTCAGTTTGGGGAAGGGGGGGAGGAACTTATAGCTCTCCCTCTACCCCCTCTTCTGCCCCTCCCTGAAGATGTGCCACCACCTGCCTTTCCATCATGCTTCATAGTGTGTTTCATAATTTCTTGCTTTTATACAACTATATAAACGTATTTGCGTTCCTATATAAATTCAGTAATGTGAGTCAGTGTGGCACAAAGTAGAAATGTATAAAAACAAATATGAATGAATGAATGTATATGTCTTTCCTCCTAGATAAATTCAATAAGGTGAGTGAGTGTGGTGCAAAGTATAAATGTATATAAAAATACAAATGTATCTTTCTTCCTATATAAATACTGCAATGTATATATGCTGCAAGCTTTAAATGTATATAAATAAAATACAAATGTATTTCCCTTCCTATATAAATTAAATTCTATAGTAATATTCTATTCAATATAATTATAAAACTGAACACAATAAATCAATGACTATAATAATAAAATAAAAGCATACGGAAGAAAGAAAAAGATACTCTGAGGTCCCTCTCGCTAGGCTAGCAAGTAGGAAATGAAGGGTAGCCTTTGTTGTCTGACACTCCTGAACAGCTGGAAAACTGCTCAGTAACTGACACCAAGGCAGAAAGCAGGTCAGTTCAAACAGTGCTGCTTTTTATGCTATTTTTCTGTCCCTCCTCCAAAGCACTGGCATTGGAAGGGACCTCACAGAAGGATGACAGTCACTGGCTAGCTACACAGTCAATACGAAGCAGTCCTTCCTCCCTCTTTCCCCTCCCTCTCCTTACTTCCTGTTTTCCTGCAGGCAAGCCCAGTTTCAGCTTTGAAACTCAAAATGCTTTGAAACTTTCAAAATGTTTCGACTGCCCTCATTTCATTTCAAGGCTGTTTTGAAGCCCTTCATTTGATTTCTATTTCACTGTTTCTAGCTCAAAACAAGTCAAAACAGTGTTGAAATGAAACAACTGGTGAATTTTTGCACGGCCATAGTATTTATTAAAAAGTAAAACCTACAACATAAACTAGACCAGCAGAGTTGGTGCTTTATATATGGCAAATTTGTGGTGTCTTTCATTATATTTTTCCCCATCTATGTTCCTTTTATTCAGTGGAAAAGGAAGTGAAAAACTAACCTACCTGTCAATTATTAGTGAAATTTCCAAACCATCTGGTTCCATTGAATTTAAAGAAATAGATGGACTTTACTTGTTTGTAGTTTATTACTAAGGCTTACAAAATTCAAGTATGTACAGTAAAGAAATAAAATTAGACTTAGAGTACTAATTGTCTTTCTTGATTTAATGCATTTAGATGTATTTAAGCAAGCCACATGTTGTTATGGAAATCAGCGTGATTTTGGAGTATAATGAAAAATACTGTAGGGCTATATGTCTCCAACAACCCAAGAAATGCAGATATCCATCAAAACACATAGTTTATACAAATATGGAGCTAGAAGAAGTTTAACATTTTAAATGGTATTATAGAATTATAATATAAGATTAAATTATAACTGTTGGACCATATCCTCAGTTAATATAACTGGAGTTAATTCCCTGGTATAAACAGAAAATGAGGTCTAATAAATGAATGTATTCTATGGATAGAACCAACTAGGTACACAAGTATCCAATAAATGGAAAGCTATTATTGTGAAATATTTTCTTTTTCTCTAACTGAAAGTATCTCAGACTAAACAGGTGGTATTTCAAGAGTTATGATAAAAATGTACTTGAAAATATACTTAGAAAATTAATCATTCCAAAAGGTTTCTTGTTCTGCTACCTATAATGTAACAACATACAGTGCAAAAAGGAAAATAACATGGCACAGACCATTACAAAGATATACCAGTGCCTGGCTGGATAGAGAGCTGGTTCATTTATATAAGCAGCCCTTTTATTATAGTTCACAAGTAGACCACTCTCCCTTCATAGAAATAATTTCTAAGGTCAATAAGTGTTTCAACCCAAATAAACTATACATTAATGTTAAGCCAACAGACAAACTTCATCACTGTTGTGATTGTACTGACTTCAGCATAGTTGGGCCCAGATGAATTTGGCCAAATGTATATGAAAAGCTACAGACAGACTCTGCAGTGCCACAAAAGATGAAAGCTGAGCTTACAAAAGGAAATTCAGATCCAGTTATTTCATTGTAGTCTTTTCCTTTGTCCCTAGGCAGCTTTTGGGATCAGTGGTTATGTGTTGCTGTAAATGTTCTGACTGTTTTAGTAGTTAATGTTATTCTCCAAAGCTAGTCTAACCTCACAATTCATAGGCTGGAATAATCGACACCTCTATATTACAGATGCTAATTTTCTTGCTCCAGATTTTCAATAAACTGTTTTGCATATTACAAATGAGTGTAAGTTTTTCATTATTTTCCACATATGTTTCCTTCTACCACTGACCAGTTTTTCTATGACTCATCCTATCATATTAGCAGAAAAGCCTGAACCTCAGAGGTGACCTTATTGGCCCAGGATAGCTGTCTAGCTAGTCAGTGTCAGACCATGAATGGAATCTATTGCTATAATGAGTGCACTAGGGATGCTACTGCTTAGCAGTAAATGGATACAGCTTCTAAAATTGTGTCCAGACTACAGTCAGAAGGGAGGGCTTCTATTAAAATTAATAGCCTGCTTGCTCTTTTTTATCAATGTATTATTGAAATGGTGTTCTTTCAAGGTTGCACAGCTGGTTTAATACTGATTATGTTTTAAGCCCGAGTGGATAATTAAATAGGATAGAAATGAGTGTAGGGTTATTCATGACAGAAAAGATGCCAAGAACAGTACAATAAAGGCCATTTGCTGATAAAAGGAAAGAAGCAAAGATAAATTTACTGCAAAACTATTAGTTTATGGGCTTTCTTTGCTCCTCTGCAGAAGAAATTAGCTTTATTCAAATACTTTCAATTTTCTGCACATTAAAACAAAGATCCAACTCCTATTCCTGTTGTTCATTCTCTGACATAAGATATAGCAATAAAAGACAGATACTGATGAGATCTCTTAGTCTTAGGGATTTTTAAAAATATAGTCAGACAAGTCAACTTCTTAGATAACCCAAGATTAGAAAATATAAAAGCACTGGTAACTCTGAAAATAGTATTAATAATAAAAATAAACCCCCAAGGATTTTTTTTTTACAATTTAATGATTTTGCATCACTAACCTATATTGGTTCATATCAGCACCTGGCTCATTTCAGAGATCATGGAATTTTCTTCATGTACAGAATGTTTTCTAAGTCCCTGTAGCATATGATTTCATTTATCATTCCTTTCTGTTGAGGATGCATCAATGATAATATTTAAATATTGATGTTCTAGTCCTCAGAGCTTGATCAGGAAGGATTATTCACATGGCTTCTCCCACGCCCTTCTGAAAGTAATAAGAAACTCATTTTATGATTTCTATTGGAATCCTTCTTGGAGAGATTAAGAGGCATTACTTCCAACTATAAAATGAAATAAAATTAAAAGAACTGGTTCTGCTGTTTCTAGATTAGAAGAAAATGTCATAGCACATTGCATACTTTCAAAGGTTTAAATAGCTTTGTTATCATTAAATGAGGCAATTTAAGCTGGATAGATAAAGGTCTGATCCTTTTCAGAAGAGCTCATGCCAACCTACTAAATACATGAAGTAAGATGGTGAGGACAAGGTCCATGAGCTACCATGAACAGAAATATTACAGAACTAAAGGCTTTAATAGCTAATCCAAAATATATTTAGTTCTGTGACCTAGTGACAGTACATACACATTTAGACAGGGTTTTGCAAGTATCTGTGGCCACTACATTTTGTGGAAGTGAAAATGTGGAAGCGATGGTGCATTTCATTGAACAACCCAGATAGTCTCATTACACCAGATGAGGCATAAGCTTCATAGGATCAACTTATGGAAAATATCTTTTTGCTGCAGAGACTAGACACAGGCCTTAGTTTGGAATTAGGCTGTTTAGAAAAAGTTATTTTTATAGCTTCTGTAATTGTCCAGAAGCAAAACTGGTTCTATAATATTTTGCTGAGCATCCTACTGGTTGTTTAGTCTGTCATAATATATAAAATTTCATTGCTCTGATACCACTGTATCAGCTTTTCCAAGCTATTGCAAGCAGGCATAATTAAGAATAAGCTAATGTTCTCAGACTTAAATTGTTATGCATATTTTACAGTTCTTTCCATGTCAGACATTAAAGTTTTTAAATTTCAGCTGGTCAAAATTATTTTTTCTTAATTTTATCAGTTTCATTTCTGTTTTTGTATGTTTAAACCCTCATTGTTAGGCTCCTAAAACAACTAATAGAATCTTTTTTCATGATAATTAACATGGTGAAAAAACTAATGAGGATCTCAATTGAGATTTCTTAGATCTATAACCAAAATGTAATAGACTTTCAGTCTTTCTTTTAGAGTTGGTAACATTTAAGCATTTTAGTACTATACCGTGTAACTGAGATTTTAGGAGAACAGCACTATTCAGATTTACAGTTGCAGTATTTCATGGATCAGTTAAGAGGGGACAGTTGTAAAAGAGCTGAACAGCAAGTTTTCTTCCAAGAACACCTGACCTCCCGATTTTCTTCAGCTTATTCTACCAACTGGTAAATAATAATTTGCAGTTAGCGTGTTCTTAATTACCAGTGATCAGTCACTGAAAAGTGATTATTATAGCATATTTTGTGGACTCTTCTGATTAAACTCTTACTTTCAGACAGTAGAAGTACTGAGTAGATACACTCCTCTGTATGTCTATGAATGGTCAGAATAAAGCCTATCATAATATTCAGGACTGCAGTATACATCTTCCTACTTTATACACACAGACTGGTCTAGAACAAGTGTGTAGTGTTTGTGTGTGCATTACGTTTAACAAGTGATAAGAGTGAAGGACAGAATAGGTACTGAACATGTTAAAGAATATTTAGATAAGTTAGATGTGTTCAGTTCAGTAGGGTCAGATGAAATTCACTTTGGGGTAGTTGTTAAGTAGCAACAACAATGAAAGACCTATTGCTGATTAGCTTAGAGAACTTCAGAAGGACAAGGGAAGGTTTCAGAGGAGAGGAGAAGAGCAAAGATAGTATCAATCTTTAAAAAGATAAAGAAGCATTTGACAATTTACAAGACAGCCAGCTAAACTTTTTTTATCCATGAAGGTTCGCAAATCAATGATTTCTTCGTAATCAGTTTATAAGAACCTAGAGTATAATAAGGTGATAAAAACAGCCAAAGAGAAAAAGATTGTGTCAAACTATGTCCTTCCTTGACAAAGAAATTAGTGTACTGCATGAGAGAGAATAGATGCGATATATTTTAACTTCAGCTAGGATTTTAACACTGTCCCACATGCCATTTTCAGAAGCAAACTGAAAATTTGGTCTGAATGAAATGGGTGCTCTACTGATGTAAATTCTGACTACAAGGGCATATCTACATGTCACCTTATGGCAATGTTATTACAGCTCTATATTTTAGGAGTTTCTTTTGGAAGTACTAAAACACAGTTCAGTAACTGTCCACACTGCGCCATGAGCACAGCACACAGTTTTAGCAGCTAGTGATATCCTAAAATGGGGAAGTGCACTGCCACAGCGAAGTAGCTGCCAATCACAAGTAGACTTATGTGATTACTAGGTCACCATAGCACATCATACGGAAACATAGCACATTGCTACAGCAATGTAGGGTGACATGTAGATGCACCAAAAGAGTCAAAAGGCCAAATCCTATTTACCTTTAATTCTCTTAAGTGATGTATACATACAGAGCTATGTAACTGCAGTTTGGGGCACTTATGTACAGTTTGCAATTTGACATTACCAGCACTGGCCTAATGGGCAAGCAATTGTTCAGGGGAAATAGAATCACCCAAATTCATGTATAAGGCTAGAAAAGTCCCAAATCTTTTGCCTGGAAGAAAAACAACACTAGATACTGGAAAAAAGATGATGTTCCATATTTTGACAATAACCTCATGATTAGGTAAATGACAATATTATTTTTAAGGAAATCTGGGACACTGTCCATCCTGTTCACCCCCTCCCTCCCAGTCATTGGTGCTGCTGCAGGCAGGACAGCAGAGGCACAGGGTGCCATCCAGCAGGGAGATAGAATGGCCTAGTGTACCAGGCAGGCAGACCAACACTGCTGCTGCCGTGCAGGAGCATGGTGGATGGACTGAGGCAGTGTTTAGCTCAGCCCACTCCCACCTCCAGCTGCTGCTTAGCAGAAGTTGGACTGAGCACATACAGGAGACAAGAGCAGTGCCTGCCTGCCCGCCTGCTTAGCATACCATGCTACTCCACATCCCTGCCAGATGCAACCTGCACCCTTGACTGCCTACCTCTGCCTTCAGTAGCCAATTCCAGGTATTTTGTTTCAATTTTCACCAACAGGCCAGGATGTCAAGTCAGCCTATGAAAACTGGGGCTGTCCCAGCCAAACTGGGTTGTATAGTCACCCTACAATTAGGACACTTGGTAAAGAAGCAGGAGAGCAAGATTCTATTGATGTTTACATTCATAGTGGTAGTCCTGAATGGCATAGCAGTAGAGAAAACTTAGTTTAGATAAGTGTTTATCAGGGCAGGTACCAGATGATTGTAAAATGACAAATATAGTGCACATTTTTAAGAAAGGGAAGAAGGAGGATCCAGGGAACTACAGATGGGTCAGCCTCACCTCAGTCCCTGGAAAAATCATGATTCTGGTCCTCAAGGAATCCATTTCTAAGCCCTTGATGAAGAAGAAGGTGATTAGGAAGAGTGAGCATGAATTCACCAACAGCAAGTCATGCCTGACCAATCTGATTGTTTTCTATGATGAGATGATTGGTTCTGTGGATGTGAGAAAAGCAGTGAATGTTATATACCTTGATTTCAGCAAGGTTTTTGATACTGTCTTCCACAACATTTTTGCAAGCAAGCTATGATAAGTATGGGTTGGGTGACTGGACTATAAGGTAGATAGAAAACTGACTAGATCATTGGGCTCAAAGTGTAGTAATCAATGGCTCAATGTCTAGTCAGCAACCAGTATCAAGTGGAGTGCCCCAGAAGTCAGTCCCAGGGCTGGTTTTGTTTAATAACCTCATCAGAGACCTGGAAGATAAGATGGAGTGCACCCCCCAGCAAGTTTACGGAAACCAGGATGGAGGGACTAGTAGATTCACTGGAGGGTAGGGCTAGGATTCAGAAAAGCCTAAACAAATTGGAGGACTGAACAAAAGAAATCTCATGAGGTTCAATGAAGACAAGTCCAAGTCATGCACTTAGAACAGAGCAATCCCATGCACCAGTACAGGCTGTGGACCAGCTGGCTAAGCAGCAGCTCTGCAGAAAAAGACCTGGTGGACTGTAAGTGAAATATGAGCCAACAGCATGCCCTTGTTGTGAAGAAAGCTAATGAAAACTGAACTACATTAGCAGGAACATTGCCAGCAGAGCAAGGGAAGTGATTATTCTCATTGTATGTGCACCGACTGAGATTGGCAGAGCACCTCCTGCAAAAAGCACTGTGGACACTGCCAGCAGAGCCTGTAGGCAGTCACCACTCGCCACCCCCCCCCATTGCTTCTGACACCAGCGACATCATCTGTGGGTGGTCCCTGATTGCTGCTGGCCACCCCTGCAGCTGCTGGCAGTGTCTGTGCGGGGGGTCACTGAATACCGGTCAGCACCTGCCATCATCCCCAATGACACTGTCGTGGCTGCCTGCAGGAGCTCTCTGCTTGCCGCCACCATGCCTCTGCCACTGACACCACCACTGCCACTTGCAGGCAGTCACCGTGCTGTTCCAGCCTCCAGGGGCATGCGTCATTCATGATTATTATCCTCTATTTGGCACTGGTGAGGAAACATCTGGAATACTGTGTCCAGTTTGGGCACTCCAATACAGAAAGGATGTAGAAAATTGGGGAGAGTCCAGGGGAGGGCAATGGAAGTTGGAAGGCTGGGGAAAAAACTGTGGGACTTATGGGAAAAGGCTGTGGGAACTGGGCTTATTTAGTCTGGAAAAGGGAAGACTGAGAGCATTTAATAACTACCTTGCATTACCTGAAGGGTGGTTCCAAAGAGGACGGAGCTAGACTGTTCTCAGTGATGGCAGATGACAGAACAAGAAGCAATGGTCTCAAGTTGCAGCAAGGGAAATTTAGGTTATATATTAGGAAGAATTTTCACACTAGGAGGGTAGTAACACACTCAAACAGGTTACCTAGAGAAGTTGTGAACTCTTCATTCTTGGAGGGTTTTAAGACTTGGCATGACAAAGCCTTGGCTGGGATGATCTAGTTAGGGATGGTTCTAAAAGTGTTGAAGTAGATGACCTCCTGAGGTCCCTTCCAACCCTAATTTTCTATGATTCTTTATAAAAAAAATATAATTAAATGTGGTTAGGCTCATATAGAATCACTTTCAATGGAGGTTTTCAAGTACAGGTTCAACAAGCTTCTTTCAGAGAGGACTTAGGTATACTTAATCCTCCCTTTGCGTGTATGTGGGAGGAAGCTAAATGACCTCTAAGGACCCCTTCTAATTCTACATGTCTATGACTTACAGGAGTTGATCAAACATCTGCAGATATCACACATTGTTGTCACAAATATAATACTCTGGGAAAGCCTTAGCACAGAGAAGATAGAAAAACTGTTTGCCCGTGAACTATGTGATCACACAAATTAAGAAATAGCTATATGACTTGCCTCATTGAATCAAAATATGGGACTATTTGTGAAGAAAGGAATGATTCACTTTGTTCCATGGCAGCAGGGACTGGTAGTGAAAGTATCTTCTCTGCTTGCAGGGTGTCCCACTCACTGTACCATAGAATCTCACTCCCTCTTTCTGTCTCCCTGGATTCTTAATGCATTTTATATTAGACAAGGTTGGGATAAAACGAGTAACTGTCTTTACAGGAGGTGCCAAAAGCAAGGACTCCCCACTCCCAGGGGGAGTTGTATTCCTTCTTGTTTTACTTCCCTTCTGGCCTAGTGAATGGGACCCTTTCATCTTGTCCAATCAGCCAGTTTGATCAGGGGGACATTTATAACACCCCTAGGATGATAGCTCATAATTTATTTATTTCAGCACTTTACTTGGAGGTAGGAGATGTAGGTTTGACTCCTCTAAGGATAAAGGAGGCCTAAAAGGCAGGTCTCTGGTTACCTATACAAGTGATCTCACCATGAGACCAGTAGGTAAAAGTGGGCTCTTTGACCATTCTGAACTCAATACTGAATACCATTGACAGGAAATTCTGGTTCAGGCAAGTATCTGCCTTCCAAGCAGCCTGGTTCCTAACATGATGGAAGCATCTCCCTTGCTGTCCTGATTCAGAAGCCTAAATTTTGAGGAGAGTAACTCAGAATGTGCCTAGATTTCCTATTGGTTAGCTGTAGGAACCTATCTATTCAGTGACTAGATGATCTAACTCATCCTTGGGAGGCAGGTAGGTCTCATTTATTGTGCTGGAAATTGAGGGACCTAACTTGTCATTTTGGATCACCGTTCTCAGGCAAGTTGCTAAGTTTTAAGTGTCAAAGAGCCTAACTGGCAGATGTCAATTGAGATCTGTCCCCAAGAGATTTTGCTAAAATGAGATAACATCCACCAGTCTCGGTTTCACATTGTGACACAGTTTAAGAAATGTCTAAATAAAACTGATGATTATTGAATCATTTTATAATGAATATTGTCATATAATTCATCACAGCTCTGTTACATATGACTAGGGACCTTGTTGTATAAATTAGGTTCAATGTACGGCATTAGTATAAAGGACTGATTATCACCAATTTCTTTTGAGAAAGAAGCATGTAGTAAGATATCTGACAAGTAAGCGAAGTATCAGGCAAGAAGTGTGATAGTAAAACAAAAGAACCAGACATGTAAGGCATCTACACACAAACATGGTGGGGCGAGGGCACTTTAATTAGAGCAGCTCAGAGAGTCAGGACGTTGTTTCCATGTCTTATCCAAAAGCTCAGACAATCAGTTGTAAAGATGCATAGCACAGCTATATAGTCCCCTCCAGGGAAGAAGACTGTGCTAGAAATGTCTTTATATGGTTTCATTTTATTAAGGAATTTCATAATGGTAATTAATTAATGACGTAAAATAAAAGAGAAATGCTTTGTATTTGTTTGGGGTCTGAACAATAACAATGCCAAAGAAAAATAGTAAATAATAAAAGATCAAACCAAAAAATTGCATAAAATAATGTATCTGAGCCTGATTTTCTAAAGATCACAAATCTTTAGTTCAATACAACTATTTTAACCTTCTTTCTCAGCTCAGGTCACTTTATCAGTTCTTGTAAATCTGGGAGCTGGGATAGGTTGATTAAATTATACAAAGTTAATACCAATGCAAGAACAAGAACTTTTTCTCTTGTTATAATACTCTCGTGTTCTGAGGATTAAATCTGGAATGGTCTTGTAATATTACATGCATAGACCAGTGCATATGGCATTTCAAGAAATGAGAGAATGTCTGATAGTTAATCATTCCTCTTATACCAAATGCTATAGCAGATAGGAAGTAAGAGTGGTAATTCAAAAGAAAGCACTTTGAACAGAAACAAGATGACAATGATTTCATTCTTCTGTGCCAATCAATAGAGCTGGCATTCATGACTTGTTTAAGAGATGAGACTGCACTGCTATATTCTAAATATTCACAAAATATTTGAAAGCAAATAAAGATACTGTGATTGCTGAAAAGAAGGTCTTGACTCAGTGTTCAATGTATGAATGTAACCTTTTACATTTACAGTATAATTATCCTCCTGTGCAATAGGGACGAATAAATTATAAGAGGGATATGCAAGAAAAATAAAATCACATAAAATGGGTTTCTCCACTGTAATCACTCTCATCTATCTGGAAACAAAGCACAGTCTTTTCCTCACCTCAGCCCCCTTGCAGGAGAAAGGAAAGAGTGTTTATAGTGATGTAATTTATCAGTGGCTGATTACTAGGCATGAATGGCCAGAAATGTAACAAGCAGAGTTGGCAACCTGGGCTAACCTCGCAGGAGAGCAGGGAGCTGGGGTGGAGCATGGTTCCAAGAGTGTGGTGGGGGGGAATACAGTTCCAAGAGCAGCCTTAGCCATGCCAGGAACTCCTAAACTGCTCCTGATTGAACTGCTGTTCCATTGCCACATCCTCTGCCCGCCCCAGCTGTTGCTCTTAAGGCAGCAGCAACAGCAGCAGCAAGAGCAACAGCAAGAGCAGCAGCTGCCAGGGACGGTTTTGGAGTCGCTGGCATAGATAAGTCATGTGGCTGCTCATGATGCCAAGGCACAGACTTTGAGGGGGTGGGAAGCAATACGAGCTCCCCTCCTAACTTGGCATCCAGGATAGATGCCCCTCTTGTTCACCCCTAGTTACACTACTGTAAATGGCCATCATAAGAAAGCATAAGTAGGAATCACTACCTTGACCCCCTTTATACAGAGATCTCAAAAGAAGAATTTTTTCCCTGAAGAAAATTTGTCTTTGCAATTTAGGAGTCCAGATAAACTGTTATGGTCTTGGAAGCTTTGAATTGGGGATGTGACCCCAAAAATAATTTGAATGGAAAGTTTTTGTCATAAATTAAAAATAATTCATTAAAGTGAAAGTTTTCTTCAATACATTTTTGCTGATGGAAAATTAAAGACTAGATTCAATTTATTAAAGATACATAGATGTCTATCTGCCTTTGTAAGTCTACTGATTAGATGTTCCTGAGATCCTCAAAAGTAGGTGTGTAAATATTCTTCATTCCTATAGGTGGGCACATACAAAGCTACTGATGTCTTTTCAACACCTGTTTCAAGACAAAGTCCAAAAGGGAATTTTCAAAGCATGGAGGGGAATGTCTATCTCACCAGTCGGACCCAATTTTTTTTATCCTGGGGCACACTCTCAGAATGTCTCTAAGCCATATATGTTGCCTATACATAGTGAATGAGAGTGAATGGAAATCTCTTATTTCGTCAGTGGTAGTTCCAGGGTTAGCAGAAGGATATACAGACATGGATTTAGAGACCAGCATTCAGCTGGCTGCTCTGAAAAAGGGCCTTGGACCCCAGGCTCTTTCTTTCCACATTAAAAAAAAACCAAAACTACTGGCTTATAGAGTGAGGTGAGTCTCAGATGCTCTGCAGTTAGAACAGTTCCACTTTGCATATTCCAAAATTTACAAAGCAAGAAAGAGCATACCTCTGTGGCCTAATGGCTAAGGTAATCAATAGGAATGGAAAGTCCTGAGTTTATAGGAACATAGGAAAGCAGGTCTGGAAGGGACTTCGTGAGGCCATCTAGTCTAGACCCTTGCTTGAGCACCTTATAGACTACCCAAAGTGTATGTATGTGTGTATGCTACATACGTGTATATATATATATATATATATGTATGTAGCATATATAAGCTTTATCTTAGCCAAAAGGCTGATATATTTATATACCATACACACCCACATACACTTTGGGTAGTACACACACTTTGGGTGGTCTATAAGGTGAAAATCTATCCTTTCTTCTGCTGATGTCCAGGTTACTCTCTCCCTGTCTATCTAACCCAGTTGAGTACCCTAACTTCCAAGTTCCAAGATTCAGAGTGCAGGTCCAATGGTATGAAAACCATAGGATAGTGTGATGTCTGGGTGGTCGGTGACAATGATACCAGGATTCCTTGAACATTTCACAAAATTCTGTTCTCTAGGAGGATCATTAGTTTCCCTGGTGTGGACCAGGTACTGATGGTTGGTGCAACATGAATGCTGCTCCATTGCCAACCCTTGCACATCCAGCTACCATTGTTGGGGTCTTTGCTACAACCCAGACAGTAGCTGTGGCAAAACACAAACCATGTCGCAGATTGTTGATGACTGCCTGCTGACTAAGTTTAGTGGCTCTTTGCAAATCCTCAGAAGTGGGACTTACGCATTCTGTATCCCAAGTGGATGGAAACACCAATGGGTAAGTGCATAGGTATTAAAAAATAGTACAGACCTAAACTTCAGAACAGGATAAAAGTTTCAGTCTTTTGTCCTCCATCTTTCTTATTGGCTACCACTTAGCATCCCCCACCTTTCTAGACAACCTTATAAAGAATTTTAGCTCTCCCTAAAGTCTATATAAAGGGAGAAAGCACCTAAACTAAGTAAGATTGAGTTGAGTCATTAGAGTTCATTGGAGGCACCCGAACTTCCCTATTGACCATACCGGGATCATTGACCTGTGCACAAGCTGAAATTGAATTCTAGGGCAAGACTTCTAGATTTTTAAGTATTCCAGTTCCCAAATGTAGATTCCTCCAAGATGAAACTGAATCCAAGCCATGCAAACATTTGAAACTTAAAAAAAAAAAAAAATCTGACCCCTAGACCTTAGGTTATTTTATACTGTAGCCTTTAAAAATAAATTGTTATATTTCTCTTTCAAATTATATTTTAATTCAATATAAAATATGCAGGGACAATCTATTTCCAAACATCCATGCCATACAATAGGAGATACTTGCCTAAGCACAGAATTGGATCCCAAGATTGAAGCAAGTGATTGTGCACATAATTTGGGTTTTGTGCACATCTCCATGTTGTCTGAATTTAGCCTGGTTTCACTATTCTGTTCACTTCACAGGGATATGAACCTCAAAAACAAACTGGGATTTTTAAATAATATTCTGACTTTTTAAAATTGAACTAAAAAGTCAATGGATTTTTAATATAATTAAATGCTACATGAAGGATCAAATTCTCTACTGGCTTATATCAGTTTAGCTGCATTGAAAACAATGGATTCAATAGATGTAAATGGGGACTGAACATATCTTGTGTATGCTTAATATTAGTGACAAATTAAAAGAAAATTGATAATTTTATGGGGCCAGAACATGTTCTAAACAAGCATCCTTTTATTTTTATATTTATCTTTATGCATGAATGTCCCTGTTCAAGTTCCATTATTCTATGAGCATATTTGATTTGAAGGCACTGGAACATTAATATATGATCTTATAATCCACATGCACAGCTGTTTTTTAGAGGGGAAAAAAATATTCCCCCAACAGTTGGGGGATTCTTTTCTTTGTGCAATGTCTTGGAAGTTCTAATTCTAAAAACATGTCTGTTTAAAGATCAGGCTTCAATGCTGTTTTATAATGTAACGACTCATTAATATACTATGACTTTGGAGCCAATCCATTGCCTATGGATGCCAATAGAAGGATTTGTATTGTCTTCAAAGGTCATTGGGTCAGTCCTATCAGATCTAAATCGTGTAATGACTATCTATTCCTTATTTTAGGACATATAAGCATGGAATGTAACCTCCTTAATGTTGTGTGAAAAATTGCACACGGATCCAGAATTATTTAGGTCCTTAAGAATTTTGCCAACAGTTTTAGTGATAGAAAAAATGTTTAAATTATTGGGGTGAAGCTGGTGAGTTTATTAGGTGCTTTTTTGGCATTCATTTCTGTATTTATTTAAAGCAGATTTAAGAGAACCCAAAGTTTGCTATCATCTTATTATTTTGCAATCAATAAGCTAGCTTCCAAAGAATGCAGGGTAAGAAGTTTGATTTTCATTAATATATTCCTGTTTGACTCTGTAAGCTATAAATGTTATACAGTTTTAAATCTCTTCCTCTTTGTAAGTTTTAACTGAACTGAAGCAACACATTATAAATTCTATCTTTTCTTTGAGACTTCCTGAGTGATGGATGGTTCATATTGATATTAAATTCATTAAGTGTGTCCTTAGGGGAAACCTGACTTGAAAACTGGTTGCCTTTTAATTTCCCTCCTCTGCTCCCCCTCCCCCCCAAGTTGTTTATTAAAATAAAATGTTTCTTGGCCTGTGGACAAAAAAGAAAGATAAAAGATACAAACTAATTGTATTTCCTATATTTAATAAATAATGTTACCCTAACATCCAGAGAAGACCATTTCTTTTTAATGTAGGAAAAGGTCATATAGTCTCTTGTTTTCCTACTCTTTACATTTTTGACACCTATGTGAATTTGTTTCATTGTTTTGGACTGTTTACTTCATGCATTCTATAATATAAATTCCTTTGGCATTTTGCTGGGCATTTTCCCTTGTGGATTGAAGTTCTTTTTCCTTTTTAATTAGATTGACCTTTTGGTTCACTTGGCTGCCCTCAAAATGACTGAGAATGACTGTTCTCTTGGTAGGCAATTTGAAATAAGCACAGAAAGACTGAAAACAGTCATTTAAAATAAAAATATTTTTATACAGTGATCCCAGCAATATAATTGCATAATCATCATTTTCATACCCCCTAATACAAAGAAATACAAGGCACTATAAATTTTGGGATGATTTAATGATGATATGTTGCTTCTCATCTTCTTGAGTAAGCACTGTTATAGTGCACTTTGGACATTTTTACACGCGGCAGGGGTTTAGACCTTAGTGGCTTATTCTATGCCCACTAAATTGAAATGGTGGGTCTTAATTGAAATTCACCATTTCAATTTTTGTGTCATGTTACAGGGGCCCTATCCTTTTCTGTTTGTTTCTTTGGTTTTGTCAGAACTGGAGCCTGGCCATGGCCAGGGGGTGAGCTGCCAGCAGTCTGAGCAGCCCCTGAGTTTTGGGGGGCTCCAGTCCTTTCCTTTGCAGTGATGGTGCCCCCCAGAGTTGCCAGGTGACTCAGCTTAGGGGCAGGGCCTCTAACAGGGCCCACTAACAGGGCCCAATAACAGCCCATCCAGTTGGCCCCAGGAAGCACTGCCATTGTGGAAGATAGGACCAGGGATTCCCACAGATGAGGGGCTGTTTGGCCCACTGGGAGCTCACCCCCCTGACCATGGGAGAGTTGGACAGGTTCTATCAAAAAATAAAAAGGATCAGGCCCCTCACTGCTTCTGTGTTCAGCAAGCTCCTGTGGCTGGAAGGATGCCTGAGGCCACTCAGGAATGAGCTGGTTTGCCCCCGGGGCAACACAGGAAAGCAGTAGGAGGGTGGCTGGGTTTTTTAACAGCTAGAGAAAGTGATGGGGATGGTGCACAGGGCACAGGGTTGCCTAGGAGGGCTACTAGCTGGTCAGGTGCTGCCCAAGCTCAGAGATGCCTGATCCAATGCTTTCCCAAACCCACCCAGGAATCCAGTGCCCCATGCATCATCCCTACCATCTTTTTCCAGCCACCAGCATACCCAGCTTGCTCCTGGGAGAGTTCAAGGAGGTGGCAGGAGGGCAGCTGGGTGTGCTAGTGGCTAGAGAAGGCAACATGGATGGTTCATGGGGTGCTGGAAACCTGGGCAGGCTCTGGGAAGTTTTAGATCAGGTGCCTCTAAGCTGGGAAAGCACCCAGCTGGTTAGCAGCCTTCCTGGGCTTTCAGCACCCTGTGCACAATCCCTGCCACCTTCTCTGGCTGCCAGAAAACCCAGCTGCCCTCCTGCTGCCTTCCCACACTACCTCAGAGGCAAGCCAGCCCACTCTTAGGTGGCCCCAGGTGTTCTGCCAGCTGCAGCAACCTGCTGAAGGCAGAAGCAGAGAGGGGCCAAATCTTTTTTTTTCCCCCCCAGTGGAGCCTGCCAGACTCTCCCAGGGCTGGGGGTGGCAAGCTGACAGCTGCATCATTGCAATTTGCAATGTTGCAAACTAAAATACTTCGGGATGTAGCTTAGTTTGCAACAATGAAAACCCCAGAACTGTTACACGTGTACACTGTGATGCCATTAAGCCACACAAAGTGACATTTTTGTCACATGTACATGGTAATGGCATCATGTATACAAGAGCCCTTTGTGACTAATATTCAGAGTATATTTTAAGTATCCCATAATACCTTGCTTTTTCTAGCCTTCCAAGTTACAGAATGTAGACTTAAGTGGCTGTAAAGCTTCAGGGCCCTTTTCTACCATTCATTAAATAGCATTTCAGGCTAGGTATGGGCATTCAAAAAGCCCAAGGAGGAATCAATCTAAGTTAAGCAGTTTTCTGTAAGTAACATAATTTATATTGGTAGCGAGCAGAACACATATTCACCTTTTGGTGGATGGAGGTGCAAATCTTACACTGGGTTTTGCCATTTTTAAACTGGTTTCTGTATGCCAAACTTCTGTTCTATTACAGGTATAGACTGGTTTTGTGTGCCAAAGTTCTGTTATGGGTATAGACTGGTTTCTGATCACTTATACTGGTAAAAGTATGTACCAACTAGCCTCTGTGTCTTATTTTTATCAATATTACACATGAGAGACAGTAGTTAAATAACACTGTCCAAGCTAAAAACTGCATTCAACAGACTTTTCATGAGGTCAAGAGTGATTGCAAATCCTTCAGTAAAAAAATGTAGAGAAAGATCATATTATCCAACTGTACATAATTGTTCTGAAACTATAATAGCCTAGGCACAAAAACCACTCAACCACTTTTTACCATGTTAATAATTATGAAAAAGGTACTTTCCCAGCAAAAAATAATTACACACCTTAAGCTCCTGAGTGAACAGGATTTTATAAGGTAAATTTTACCCTGATGAAATTTTGAAATGCCTCTTAATATTTTTATACTATTTGTTTTCTTCTGTTACTTTTACTAATAGACTTGAATTGAGTTGCTTCTCATTTGTATCAACATCAATATGAAAGAAACAAGGCCCAATGATTTCACATTGTATTGTAACTCCTTAAAGTAGTTTAGCAGTATAGATCAGTACTCGTATGTGATTAAATTTAATTGGCATTATCATTACTGTCATGAGCACCACAAATTGCTTTGAATGTTAGCTCATATTGTCATTTACCTAGTAAATAGTGGATGTGTCTACAAGACACTTTGCTGCACAGTAGACTAATCTACTGTGCAGTAAAGTGTCACCACATAACCATGTGCAGCTACTATACAGTAAATTAATCTACTGCACAGTTAGCTAGTACCTGTTACAGGTACTAAATTATCTGTGCAGTACTTTCTGTGCAGTAAGGCTTTGTAGATGCTGATCAGGACTTGGTACTATGGCACTCCCAGCTCCCCACAGGAGCAGGGAGCTGAGCAGTACCAGGACTGGGGAATTTTTGCTTTTCTACTCAGCTAGGGGTTTGGCAGGAGCTGTCTCACTGGTGGGGCAGCTGGCAGCAAGCCAGTAGCAGGACAGCTCTCAGCTAACCCTTGGATTCCTCACCCAGATGAAGGCTCACTTCAGGCTGCCCCAACAGCCAATCAGGGAAGAGGACTGGGAAACTCATGCAAGGGAAGAGACACTTTCCTAGCCCCATGTTATGGGGCTAGGAAACAGCTGCCCCACCAGGCCTGACCCCAGTGCCCACTGCCAACCTGGGGCTGCTACCAGGGAGATCCTAAAGCTCCCCCTGGATGCCATAGTGAGGCAGAGCAAGGCACAAGTAGCCCTGCTCTGAATTGCTCCTGATGGGTACATACACGTGTAGATATGTTCCCAGGGAAAGTGCAGTATTTTACTGCACAACAAGCTTACAGCACATTAATGTCATGTGTAGACACACTCAGTGAGTATATTAAAATATGTTGTACCATCCCTAATGCTCCTGTGAAGTAAATGTCATGCATGTGTGCTATAGAAAAGGTCAAGATCCAAGCAGGATTTCATTTTCTGCTGTACCAGAGGACTCAGGAATGCATGTCCAGAATTCTACCTTTCAGACATCAGGATGTATTTTCAGGACTTCAGGATGTAACACTGGTCACTCAATACAGTTAAATAAAGATCTATTTCCTGCCTGTCCACTAGCACCCCAAATTAGGACCCCTTTCCACCCACATGAGCTAACATGATTACTATTCAAAACCAATGTTAATAATTTAAAAAACTGTTTTCTAGTAGTGAATTGAAGGAGACAACCAAAATTTGACAACTGTGAAAGAGCAAGAAGGAAAATGGCACATTGCTTATATAAACAGCAAAATAAATACCAATATTTCAAATGGATGAAACAGAGAGAAAGCTAGAAATATGAGCTGCATGCAAATGTTGGCCTCTATTCAGCAAAGTACTTGAGCGTGTGGCTTTGATACAGTAAAGGATTAATGACCATGTTAAGGTCTGTCCTTATTAAGGCCAGCACTTAGCACTTAATTGCAAGCTTAAGCAATGTCTTGCATAAAGATGAAACTGTTTAGAAGCTTAAGTGATTTGTCGCATCAGGATCTAAGTAAGCTTTTGGGGGAAGTGAAATTAGATTTTTAATATGACTGGTTCTAAATCATTCTAATAGGTAAAAGTACCATATCCCTCACTGATTTGGTTTTTAAATATGGAATGTTGAACTCCAGGAAGGAAACATACAGTAGATCATATTTTTAGGACTTTCTGTAATGAGGACTTAAAATGGCAAACAACGCCAACTTTAGAATAATGGCCTGATCCCCAGGGCTTCATTTAACATCTTCTTGATTTATCTCTGCCTGAAAATTCACACTTCTGATTATGTGAAAAATAGAATTATTTTTCTTCAGTCAAGTTGTCATAACAGATACATAGAATTCTTCAGACTATATGAGGTCCATATGGCAAAAACCAGTGTCAGGGGATTCATTCATTCATTCATTCATCCTTTACTGGAGGAAAAAGTAAAGGCATTCCACTTCTTTAGAGCCTAGTCTCCTGATCATCTCACTGTTATATATTATTAATTCCTTATTCTTTAATCTTTTCAAAGCCCTAAAACGTGGGCCTTATTAAGTTAGGCCATATTCTTATTACTATTTTGTGAGATAGGTTAGCTGTTTTCTAGTCTACCTTCTGCTTATGGAGGTTTCTGGCTCTATTTCCTATTTCCTTGCCAGGATACTGCCAAAGAATCTGTTTGACATATTCCCCCCAGCTTCCCTGACAGCCATAAAATGTTCCAAGGTTTCAGGCTTGTATCTTGGAAGTTGCAAATTAGTTACTTAACAGAGGGTAGGGAAGTAGCTGCTCTGTGTCTTAACTTTTCTGTAGATGTTACATATAGAGCTATGACACTTCCCAAGAAGTAAAACAAGCAAACAAAAAAATATAGTTCACAATGTTCTGGTCTGGGAGGCTCTGACAAAAGGATTTTTCTTTTCTTTTTGTTTTCTTTTTAAGGTACAGCTCAGTGATATTGTTGGCATGGCCTACTCAGTCTCTAGTTCTTTTACTTGGGGCATTGATTTTACCCCTCTGTAACAGCCAAAACCAGAGGGATTAATAAGCAATAAAATGTGCTTCTTGGAGGCATTTGGTATTTTGCCTAAACAGGTAATATTATTTAATATAAAGCTTGTAAGTTTGTAAACTGCAACTGTAACTTGTCTGTCGTAAGTTTAACCAATATGATAAAATTAACTGTTCATTGAACTGACTGGGTCCCATAGGCAAAGCTATAGGTATAAGATTAGGAGACCTAACCTTTTTTGCTCAGGGTTCAGCCTTGATGATAAAACTGGATCTAACTGCCTGGCACACCCAATACATTCTAAGAAAACATATCCCAAGAAAGCATATTCAAATGAAGCCTAAAAGGGGTTGGAACTTAGGCGGAGCAATGTCAATTTCAAACCTAAAGGTGCTGCATCATAATTTGCTTATTGGATAAACCCAAGTCTGGGTAGTAACCTTTTATGATAATTTTAACACCTTTCAATCCCATAGGGTAACAGCTATAGGGCAACATTATGAGTGGTTATGAGGCCAACAGATTAACATAAGACTAGATATAAAAACACGTGCATCAGGTAACCAGAAAGAAGGAGGGAACAGAATGGTCATTTCTGTTCCATGCCTGGACCCCAGACTCCTGGTGTGAGTGAGAATCACATCCTGATCAAGGGACCTTCCCCGGTAATCCTCTGACTGCATGGCTCAGGGACGCCCAACTTCGCTGGAATCACTTGACGAGTACCCAGCATTGAGGGACTATCGATAAGTTGCCAACTCATGTCTGTCTCGCTGTTGTTTTGAACAGCCCAGTGGCTAATATCCTCGCAGTGCCCAGTTGGCCTGCGACAGAATTGATCTATCTGTTGTTGTTATTTACTATTAGCTCTTCAATACTGCATTATCTGCTTATTGCATTTATCTTTCTGTTAACTGGTGTTTGTGTGTAAGCTATAATAACTTTGGCTTTATTTCACTCCCAACTTTGCCTCCTCGATCCAAAACTGAATCAAACAGCCCAGTTGGCCTGTGATAAAATCGATACACTCACAGTGCCCAGCTGGCCTGTGACACCCCTCTTTTTTGAAGTTCCCACAAAATCTGACTGTAAGCCCCCAGGTCCCTTCCCCAGACACATGTCTTTCCCCCAACAGCATACAAACCAAAGGTCTGTCTATTACCACAATCTACTTTTGTGGTCTCCAGCTGCCTTTGCTTACATTACAATCTTGTCTAATATCTGTTGATACTGATGAAAAGCTGCTCTTTGCACTTCACATTGATAAGAGTTTATTGTGACCTGCAGCTTATTCTACTGCTGCTTGGCCCAAAGCATTTTTGGTATCAGAATTTTCATTTATTACTGCAGTACCCTCAGACATGGCTTGTTACTGGGCCAGAAGTTACGTAATTTCATCCATGTTAGGAATACCATCTGGTTTTCTAGCAGGTCTGTGCTACCATCAATGTTCTTTTTATAGTAGCACCTCTGAGAGAGTTTGCTCCTTCCTACCAAATGAGATATTTCTACTTCAGCCCTTGAGGACCACAGGACCCCTAGTCCTTTGGCCTACGATCTCCTGACTCCCAGTTCTATAATTTTTCAAAAAGCCTAACAACATGAGACCTAAAAGGTCTGACTTCTCCTGCCTTATGGGAAAGGATACAAAGGATACCTCTAGTTATTTCCAAATCAGTTTACCCAGCTCCTAGGGGAGATCTCTGGGTTTATTTCCTAGGCAGATTATTGTCAGACTGCTGCTCAGTAAAAGGCTTCTTCAATAGAAATCTTAACCTATCTAGCAATCACCCCACTCCAGTAAAGTTTTGGCTTTTTTCCAGCTATTGGTAGTCTGTAGCTAGAGAAATAGGAGATCTGTCCATTAACCCCATTTTGGCTATAAATAGCCAAGGGTTTATGTACCCCAGAATAGCTTCCAAAATAATTTTAAGTCCTATTTGTTTTAGTCACCTCATTAGAGGTGATGTATGCCTTGCATGCTATTACTAGATGAAATGTGGCATAACTAGGATGGAGCAACCAAAACAGCTACCCTGGGCACCAACTTGGGGTGGGGGAGGTTAAAATGAAAAGCTGCCATTTCAGCTACATGATTGTGCCAGTGGCTTGACAGCAGCTACAAATCATTGCTGCACCCATGTGTCATGACTACTCCAAGCACCCAGAAGGATTGATACACCTCTAATAGAAAATATACCTAGAAAAATATGATTTGGCCTATTCCACAATTCAGTTAACTGTTTTTACCAACCCGAGTTAGTGATTTTGAGGTGAAAGAAGTGAGACTATTATCAATGATTCCTCAAATGCTTTTTTGGGTAGACCAGAGAGCTTCACGGTTATTAAAGGAAATTTTGTCATGAACTAGGTATCAGTGCAGCAGAAAGAGCAAAGGACTGAAGAACTTGTTAGCCAATCTTTTCTTTAAAAAAAAAAGGAGACATCTTTAAGGATTTGGTACAGATCTTTGTGTAAATAATAGATTCAGCCATTTCTAATTAATATATTACTTAAGTAGTTCAAACTAATAGCTACAGTTTTCCTCAAGTAATTGTGTGAACTATTAAATATCAACCTGATATTGTGTTCACACAAAGGTTGGAATAATATTGGATAATAGAACTAGAAATTATTTTGCCATGTGGAAATCCTTTCCATTCAAATGTGTTTTGAAAAAGAGACCATCTGTGTTTTTATTTTTTAAAATAGAAACTTTAAAGGATATAATGCAAATACAGTAGGAAATGTTTAACTATATACCATATCATGGAACTATGCCTATTTACACCAACTGGGGAGCTGATCCTGTATTTTAGATATTTCCCTAGCACAAACTGATACATATAGTGAATATGATGGGTGAAATCCTGCTTCTATTTCTAAAGTATTCAGTTTCCATTATAGTGTGCAATGTAGCAGAAGTCAAATGTAATGTATATGGTGTCATGAAATCAAGGGTTATTACTATTACATGTGGAGCTGACTGTTTCCTGCTTCATTGGTGCAGTGAATTAATTGAAATTAAGTGTCTCTCAACATAAATTTTGCAATGTCTTTGCTTCATTTTCTCTAATAATACTTGGATGAACGAAGAATTCATTAGGTACCAACCGAATCATTCTAAACTGCTTAAAGCATTGAAATAGGTTTTGTGTATCTTACATTAATTTCTGCAGGTCAGTATAACTTACAGGTATGTAGATTTAAATCTGAATCAGATTTCATATCACCACTTCCTTTTAGTTGTAAAGTTCTGATTCCAGATATGTTGATACAATGATCCTCATCAGTTTGGTTTTCTAATAGAAGTCAATGCAAATAAGCTCCTAAATTTGAACAACCCTGAACTCTGAGAAAATCTGAGCTGAAACCTGCACGTTGTAGCTTATGTCTCATTTTCTTTTTAAGTATGAAACCTGTTAAGCAACATACAGAAACAGGAAGATCTTTCTATTGCCTGAGTAGGTACAGGGTCAAAAATTCAAACAGAATGAAGGTATCAGTGTAATAAGCCTCAAACTGATATACCAGGTAGTTTCAGAAGTCTTTGGTTTATCAAATATCCATTCCTTCTTTAAATATCCATACTGTTTTGAGCTCTAAGGGCATGTGTAGATGAAAAGGGGGTTTACTTCACCCTAAACTGAGCCAGTGGGTTTTTAAAAACACCGCTTCAATTTAGGGCAAAGTAAACCCCTGTGTCGTGTACACCCATGTCTTACCTGCTTCTCTGGTGGTGGGGATGGGAGGGTGAGCTGCTGGCGGGCAGAGTGATCCCTGGGTTGCAGGGGGAGAGGGGAGCTGGTGCTTCCCTCCATGGCAGGGGTGGCCCCCCACCAGGTGGTACCTGCCTGCAGGCACCCGGCTTGGGCAATCCTGGAGGGCACCTAGGGGAAAGGACTGGGTCCCCATGCAGCTCATGCAAGCAAGCAGTCTCCAGAAGGGGTTGTGGGGGAGATCAGGCTCCCCACTTGTTTTTTTTTTCTTCAGTGAAGCCTGCCTTCCTGGGCTGCTGCCAGGCTGCCTGCACTGGCTGCCTGCAGAGTCCCTGAGCTGCACGGAGTCCGGTGCTTCACTCTACAGTTGTAAGGCAGCAAACTAAAACTCCTCAGAGTTGTTTTAGTTTCCTGAATCCCAAAGTCATTGAAGGCGCATTACACTGCCGAATGTGCTACAGTGGCTGGAATTAATATGTAATATGCCGCTGATGCTTGCAAACACCAATGTCTTTAAAGCAGAATAAAAGCATTTAACCTGCTTTGCAATGTCATGCACACATGCCCCTTGTTTCGTCTACACGCTCCTTAATAGGTTTTACAAAAAGTACACCACACACTAGAAGAGATTTTGATTTTATAACTACAGAATTATCATCAGTACACTTCTTTTACCTCCTTAAGGAAATGGAAATGTGGGAGATGTGACATCCTACCATGCCATTTATAGCTACCCATTTAGGTTTCATAAGTGTTTTGGATGTAATTTTTCAATTGTTCAAAGTTTGTATTTTCCACTGAGCATTTTGTCCTTTTACTACCAGTTTTCTTTACCTAGTACCTGTCTAGGATTTTCAGTTCCATGATATTTCTTTTCTCTGGAAAGAGATGACTATTGTAGCCCAGGTACACCCAGGGGTGTGCCCTGTATGACAGAGGACGTGATGGTGGTCAGGCCACAGTGCTGAGAGAGGGGCTTGCCACCTGGGAGCAGTTCCCTCTCCTCTCTACAGAGCCAAGTTGAGACCGAGTGCTTAACTATATAGAAATTTATTGCTACAATAAATACATATGAATAAAAAACATTAAATATTTACAGTAAAAGTAGTATGTGACATCTTATACAATAACCTGCATTCAACATATTGTACCACTTCAAAGGACTGTAAAAACATAAACCGGGTGATTCACAGCATATGCAATAAATAATCCCCCTGCACAGAATAAGCATTAACACTTTGGAACAGGTGAGTCAAGGCATCAATACAGTAAACATATATGAGCATCAACTTAGATAACCCAGGTAAGTGGAGGTAGCAATAACATAGACATACATAAACAACAATACAGGTATGTTCCAATAATAGGCAATAAACACACATAGGCAATAAAGACAGATAAACCTATATAAACTTCCTTAAGGAGTACCTATAACTGTATTAACCTCTACTGCATGAAACAACAATAATCACAAAATAAGGGGGTAAGCACAAAATAAGTACCTCACAGAGTGTTCCCTGGAGTCCTCTTTAGGACCCCAGGATATGGATATCCCCCTCCCACAATGGAGGAGGGTGGAGGCTGCAGACCCTCCTCTCCCAAATCCACCTCCCCTGTGGGACCCGCTTCCCTAGCAACTCCTGCTCCCGCTCTGAAGCAGCCAAAGTTCATCCCCTGGTGGCCACTCCTGCAAGGGCCTCTCTCCAGCAGCACCTCTGGCTCCTGTTGATGGCCTGGGGCCCTGCACTGGGCACCCCAGGTATGGGTGTTGAGCCCTTACTGGCTCTGGTTCCCTGGCCTTACTCTGGGGGGCCCTTCCCTTTCCCAGGCCCTGCTCTGGGCACCAGGACTCTTTTAGTTTAACATGGAGCCACACTGCAGGGCTCTGGTTACTCAGCCTAGAGCTGGGGCTAACTTGAGCAGCTTCGAGCTGCTCCCAGGGCCAGCTTTCTATGTGCTGACCTGCGCACTGTGTGGGGCCTGAGCAGCCTCAAGCTGCTCCCAAGGCTGGCTCTCTCTCTCTCTGATGGATGCACTGTCTACCCAGCTACTTGCCAGGTTTGCATGCTTAAGTTGCCTCAAGTGGGTCCTAGAGCCTGAGCAGTGTGTGCCGATCCACGCATCGTTGAGGCTCAGGTGAAGTCCCAAGGATGGTCATCTCTGCAGCTCCTCTCTCCTCACCATCTCTCATTGTGTTGATCTCTTCCAGCATGCTAAGCACACTCTCCTTTTATATGCATCAGAGGCTCCGCCCCCAAAGTTCTCTGGACCTGGTAGGGTGCAGTCTTGAACCAGGTCCAGACTGCTCCTTGCCCCTGCCCTTCGGGGAAAGGGTATGGCCTTGCTTACCCTGGATTGCTTCTGATTGGTGGATGGATTCCACCAATTGGAATTCCAGAATCTCAAGCCCAAGACTCATCCAGAGCTCAAAAGGTAAGTCTGCTACACTATAAATAAAAAGCAGTATATGGGAATTATTATCAAATCCCTTAATGTCAATCTCAGGAAAGAAATTATGTGAATGCATACAGCAAGGAAGGAAATGTGAGGCCTTCTGGATGCAAATTTATAAAACAGGGAATGAGTGATACCATAGTGTACTACTGAAGGGGATGGGGGGCTTGCAGTTTATTATTATTATTAGTTACCTCTGTAGCCTCCCTCTGAAAGTCAGGAGTCTAGGAAACCTTTGAGAATGGCATAAGATTCATCAAAGGAGAGGTAAATCACCCCACCCCACAGCAGAAACACTGGTTTAACCTAGGAATGATTCCTCATTCACAAAAAGCATTCTGGCCTTACTTGTATCTGTGGGCAAAGAAAGTGGTTTCAGGAATGAAGAAAATGTTTTTCCAGTGTAATACTGACTTTGGTTTAGTTTAGCTTTGGAAATGTTCTTTGTTAATTTAGCAAAATATTGCATTAATCTTAAAGACAGTTAATTCTTTCAGCAATATGGTACACAAATAAATTCTGAGAGTGTAATTGTTGCCTGCTCACTATTATGCCCTATTGAAAACTTTGCTTCTACTCTGCAATAATCTGTGCCGCAAAGCTTAGGCACATTGGAAACAGTAAGACTGGATTCTTGGCTGTATACTCAAATTTCTTTCCTGCAGTTTTTATGTTGTTATATAATAAGCTGTTTATATTTATATGAAAACATAATGCAGTATCATAAATGTTATGTTCACAGCTTTCAAATTGGTGATGAAAGGATTTGGGATGTAGTTGTTCATATGAATTATAGCACACAGTGTAATTGTTTGCCTTCATATCCCAAGAATTAAAATGTTGCCATTCTTAGTAAGAGGTTGTGATGGATCCTGTTATGAAAGTACAACGAAGAGTTTTGGGAAATCTATTTGGTTAAATAGTGTCATAACAGGTATGTCCAAATCCTATTTGGAAATGTTAGCAGTGTCTATCGGCTTTGGGAATGGTCCCTGACAAAACTAGAGTTTACGAGCATTGAAAATCTCATCTATCCCTTTAGCAATCTCATTAAAATCAAAGGGTCCCACAGGTTTTTACAATTAGAGTGGATAGACTGAAAATACAAAATACAGAACTGCAGCTGAAAATGTCCTTGTATATTATCCATCCATGCTATGTCTTTGTAGCCAGGTACAAAAACAGTTTTGGGGGTGAGAAAAAAGAGGTTTTGCAATTTTTCCAGAATTATATTAACAACAAACACATAATAGTGTCAATAATATTAATAATAGATAAAATTGACCTCTGATTCATTTCATTAGGAAAATAATATACAATTTCAGTCTAATACTCTCTTGTTAAAAAGCTGTTTGAGGCATCATAAAGCAGTGGAACAGAAGAAAGGTCCTGAGTCTAAGCCTCATAACCAAAATGTTTCCCTTAATATTCTCTTTGAATGTTGCTTGCTAATTGCTATATAAAATCATATACCATATTTACTTTCATAACACACACACTTTCCATCAAAAAAATCAGCCTTCCAAAATTGGGGCCTATGCCTTAAGTCAGGAAGTTGATTCTTCTGCCCAGAATAAAGGAACAGAGACACTGTAAAATGGCTGCTGCTTCTTTTCATTCTCTTCCCTCCAGCTGCCACATCAAAGAAAGGAGAGCAATCTAGAGAGGATGCAATGAGGTAATCCTGCCTCTCCTTTGATTCTTATTCCACCCAAATTTTTAAACCACTCAATTTTAAATCTCTGCCTGGAAGAAGCTGTGATATAATTCTGAGGTTATCAGTTGATTTAATGCTTTATTATAATCGACTTGATTCCTGCTAATCTCTCTTCACTTCATAGGTATTAATGACCCTCTCTTCTAGTTAATGGTTTTGATAGTCCATTAATCATGTTAGTCTTTCTGATAGCTACTTCTGGACTTGCTTCTCCTATTTCACAGCCCTGAAGACTATTTTTCATTCTTTTCAAAATTCTAGATCCATCAGCAGCTACAGTTTCAGCTTTGGGACGAGAAGCCAAGATGGTGACCATTCAGCTATGTAAGTGTTAAAACCGTAGCTTTTGCCTGAGGAGGAAAGGGAAGGTGCGTGAGCTGAAGATTAGGCTCTTTGCAGCCATAGCTTTGGGAAAAAAATATTTTATTCATTCTGCCATCCCCAAAACAATGTGTGTGTCTTATTTGGGCATATGTGATATACCAGAAAACATGGTGTTTCTTTTTAAATTGAAACAGCTAAAAATACTACTCTGAACTTTAGCTTTGATAGAACCAATATTGCCCTGAGATTTCTGTGACATATTTTGCAATACAATTGGCCTAAATCTCCATTCTATTACACCATTATACTCATGTAAATTTCATTTTTTTTAATGTTACAACACAAGCTTTAAACTAATATAGAAGTGGGGTAAATCAGGTTCATTTCACTTCCCAAATAAATCGCTTGTACACATGATGGGGATTTAATCCCCTAAGGTTGCATTCTGTGCCTCCTAAACTGAAATAGTGGGGTTTTAATTGAAACCCCACCATTTTAATTTTTTTTGTCACATTGTAACGAGGGGCCTGATCCTTTTTCTTTGAGGTCAGGAAAGAGTTGGATCAAGTACTGCCTCAGACTGCAAAGTCATTTAAAACCCCCAGAACTCTTGAAAATGTACATTGTGATGATATTAAGCCACACCAAGTGATGTTTTTGTCATGTGTACATGTTAATGGCACCACATGTACAAGCACCCATAGTGATGAACTAAACATCTGTTTCCAGGTAAGTGCTTTGCTGAAGACTGTGAGACAGAAAGAATTCCAGTGACCTTTGAACTGATATAATGTCTATACAAGATGCAAAGTGGGGAGATTTTTCTTTTAAAATTCCCTTTAATTTTTTTATGTAAATTTGGATTCTTCAGTCACTTTTGGCTACCCATACATCCATTCTGACAATCATTCTATGTCAGGGATGAGCAAAATATGGCCTATGGGCTGAATCCAGCTCACCAGGCACTTTCACCTGGCCTGCAGGCACCCCCCAGCAAATTGTGCCCAGTCCTTCCTCCCATGAGAGTGGGAGCAAGTTGCCAACATATACACCCCTGCCCAAATATGCCCAATAGTACTTCACTCCCACCCTCATGGCCAGAAGGGCCTAGACCAGCCAGCAGCAGCTTCTGGGTGGGCTGCTGCTGCAGCAGCCACGCCAAGGAGACCTGCTTAGCTTCCCTGGAATCCCACTTACTCTGGGCACTGGGTAGGGAAGCAGCAGGGGTGGGGGCGGGGACAAGGAAGTGGCAACTGAGTGGGGGCAGGGAGCATGGGGTGGGGGCAGCAGCGTGGAACCCATGCCAAGTGGGGGGCACCCCAAACTCTCCCACATGCCAGGCAGCACCTGCTGTCAGTATCAGCAGCAGGAAGGAACACGTGGGGCACTTGTGCCTTGTGTAGGCATAGCTCTAGCCAGTGCTGCACATGGGGGTGAGAGCAGAGCCTGCCTGGCCTGCCTCTATTGAGGAGGTTCTGCATGGCATGTGAGCAGCTCCCACACTCATGCAGCACCAGGGAAAGCTCTAGTCTGGAGCCAGCTGCCTTCTCTGCACCCTGGCATGCAGGTCCTGGGACTCTTTGGGGAACCAGGGGGGCAGGGCTTCCTCCACTCCTGGTGGAGTCCTGGGAGATGCATGGCAGGGGCAGGGAAGATAGCTGGCTCTAGCATGGGGCTTCCCCCAGTGCTGCCATATGGAGCCCCTACAATAGAGGCAGGCTGAGCAGGCTGCACTTCTCACCTCCACATACAGCGCTGACTTCAGCCATGTGCTACCAGCACCCATATGGGGCATGAGCACCCTGAGTGCCTGTGCCTGCTGCTGCTGCTGGCAGTGAGGGCTGTGTGCCATGTGGGGGAGTGTCTGGGGGTCCCCAAACCTCCCACTATCCCTCAAACCCCACAAACTTCACACACCCATACCCTGCCCTCATAAGCCCCCACATATATACTACAAACCTACCCTATGCCCCCACACACAGCCACAACCCCTCACAACCCCTCAACATGCACATACCCACACCCCACCATACACACCCACATGCCCCCCACGCTCCACCATACACAGCCCCCACACCCCACCATACATACATATCCCCTACACCCCATACACAATATACAAGAGTAAGACTTTATTTCTGAGTTATTATGCAATCCCCTCTATATACAGTATGCAAACACAAATCATGATAAATACTTTTTGAAATAATGTTATAGCAGGTGTTTGACTTTCAGTGTATGATTATTTTTTCTGGTTCCAAAATGGCAACCCTCACCTCCCAAAAAGAGTATTTCTGGGGGGTAAAGGGAGGAACTTCCAGTGACAAAGATCAGGGTTATGGGGTGGGACCCTATATGGTAACCAGAGGGGAGGGCAACTGTCAAGGGGCAGTGCTACCCATGCAGCCCTCAACAACTCACCAGAACTTGTTAAGGAGCTCTCCAGCCAAAATAATTGCCTGCCTCTGTTCTATATGCTATATTCTGTATAATTTCTCACTACTATTATAACTAAGTTTTCCCTCTGAAGATTCCCAGACTAATTACTGTTCCTAGAGAGGATGTCTGTGTTATGAATTTCCTGATGTCAAACCAGTAATGTTTTTCTGAAGGAAACAGAAAATAAGCATTTCAAGCATGTAATAAACATTAAAGAATTTTGAGTAGTGAATTAACTTCTATTTAATGGCAATTATGTATTTTCTTTATGCCCATTATCTCTCATTTTGTTGTTTCATATTTACTTGAAGATTTCTATTAGAACAGGATCCTTCATTTTAAAATTTCCCATGTAACTTTAGCTATTCTATAAGGGCAAAATTAGGAAGAACAGTTGAGGAAATCAAAGTGAAGAATAACATTCATTTTTGTCATGTGATGATTTAGAAATCCAATCTAGGAAAACAGAAAAAAAATTGTTGTAGGTCACTTGTTTCTGTTTCTATTTTTGTTTCTTTTTCTTTTTTATGAAAGAGTTTCTGGTAATGAAGAAATATCAATGGCCTAGAAAAAATGAAATTAGAATTAAGACAATTAATTGATTTTGAAAAATCACAGTCAAAGCTACATTAAATGCTTTTCCTTCTAAAAACATTAATCCCATTGTAAAGAATGAATGGATTTCCTTCTTAAACAGATTTTTAATTAGATATTAATTAGTCTGAATAACAATTTCATAGTAAAATATTAAACTCATTTCTGGGACAATAATGAGAATTCTCTTCACAAACACTGTTTTTTTCCAGGTTTTTTATTAGTTAATATTAGAAAGTTTTTGCTCTTTTGGATTCCATGAACTACCTTTACTTTGGGATTTGGGTAATTAGGCTCAGGTTCTATAATTCAAACCTGCTCCTTTTGTATCACTGAAGAAGCAGAAAGGCTGTGAGTCACCTTCAAAAATGTTGCCGTGGTGTGTTATAAGGGCAATTTAGGCCCTTCATCTCCTTTCATTTTTTTAGCAAAGGGTTGTGATATGAGAAAGGCATGAGGGAGAGGGTACAGCAAAGTTCTACTCAACTGTGCCTACATCCCAAATAAAACCATCCTTCAGACAACCAATTAGAACTTCATGGAAGGATTACCCATTCAGTCTGGCCAGGAATGATCCTGGGAATCACAACTAGGGCTGTGCGAAGCTTTGGTTGCTGATTTGATTTGGCAGAGATTCAGCCTGATTCAGTGGCCAAATGCAACTCCACATCGAATCAGAGGACCCTCTAATCCCTCTGATTCAAATCAGAACACTCCAAATCTATTTGGAGAGATTTGAAAGATTCAGAGATTCAGACATAGAGACAGTTTAAAATGATTTTTCTACATACCTCTAGGTAGCAGGGATTTGTGAGTGCCCCACCATCACAGCACATGGAGTGTCCCACGGGAGTGAGGGGGCTCCCCAGTATGCTCGGCAGCAGACCTGGAAGTGAATCAGAAGCATTTCCAGTCCACTTCTGGGTCAATCAGGGAGTGTTCTGCCCCCCTCCCCATGCTCTCACAGCTCAGCAACTGTTGCCTACTGGGTCTGGGGGGGACACCCGGGGTCCCCCTGCAGCTGATTGCCAAGCTGGGGAGGCATGGGGTGTGGGGAGCAGCACACTCCCTGGCTGACCGAAAAGTGGACCAGAAGTACATCTGGTCCACTTCTGGGTTCGCCGCCGAGCACGTGGACACCCACCCCTCCCCCCCCCCCAAACACACACTCCTCTGGGATGGTCCAAGCACCCAAGCATCACAACAATCACGAGCCATGCCTGCTACCTCAAGATATGTAGAAAAAACTTTTAAAGCTGTGTCTGTCTGAATTGCTGATTCTCCGAATCAACATCAAATCTTCAGATTTGGATTTGGCCAAATCAAATCAAGAATAGTGATGCAAATCAACTAATTGAATTACTGTCCCTGATTCTGGCTGAATCTGAATTGAATAGGACCCGCTTTACACACCCCTGTCAAGAAGACAGTTCTGTCTTGTTCGTTAATCTATTCCTTCCCCCTTCCCTGCGCCCAACAGAGATCATGTTTAGGAAAAAAGTGTGTTCTATATCATATTGGGAAAAATACAATGTTTACAGCAAGTAACAAGCTATTTTCTGGACCAGATTATGTTTTCCCTAAGTGAGGAAGTATATATAGCTGTTTAGCTGTACAATCAAGAAACATATACTATTAGCCTTGTCAGAAAATTAAACAGCTTCTTACAGCTCTTCATTGTACCTAAAGAAATTTAGATGAGATGTGGCTATGTAGCTGTGTTTGATATTTCATTGAAAAAAACAAATCTTTAAACAGCTTATTTAGAAAAATAGCAGGTACTGTGTAGATTGACTCTAAGAAAGTGTTATTGAATTTCATAGATTTATCATTTAAAGGCCAAGAGTACATGGTAGAAAAAACTGCAGACATTAATAAAGTCCCTGGAAGCTTGATAAGGATATGTTCAAAAGTGAAAGAGAAAACTATTTAGATAAGGCCATATTCTATGAAACTCAAATGTGATTATTTGGCTGCTATTCAGTGGCATTACAAAATTATGCATAATGCCTCCTGCACAACTGGCCTTTTGGCTGAATGATCAGATTGAATAAAAAGCAAGCTTTTGCTCATACAGTCTCTCTCCCCCTCTTTGCAGATTTATAAAGTATTCACTATAAATACTTTCCATCAGAAAGGAGCAATATAAAAATGTAAAAAAAGTATTGCACCCAGGCCTTCAACCTATTACAGCAGATTATAAGAAACTATAGAGTGAACAGAGTTAAAGTAATTGCTACTCACAGACACTGCAGAATGGTGAAAGAATAATGAGCAAGCTTTGCAGTCCTTTAGGCTGCATACAGACATTCAAAAAGTATGAGGAGGAATTGATCTAATTTACATGATTTTCTGCAAGCAGCCTAGTTTGGGTTGGGATCAAACAGTATACACATTTGCCTGTGAAGGGTGGGGAGAGGGTGTAAGCTTTATGCACTGATCAAGGCCTGCAGATTTAGGGTGCTCCTGCATGGCTTCCAGGATGCTCCATGGACTCCCTAGTCTGCCAGAGACTGCCAAGCACAGCCAATCACCTGGATCATCCAAGCATTGGTTGCTGGGCATGGGCAAGCATGCCCCCAACCCCCTACTCTGTCACTGTGGACCCTGCCCCATGTCCAGCCCTAGGCTTCCAGAAAACCCTGAGAAAGAGTGCCCTCCATTGTGAATTTCACATACCTCCATATCCCAGCTTGCCTACACTCTGCCATGGGATAAACACAGACACCCAGGAGCTGTAGTGTGTCCTGCTCATCACCTTATGTGGCCCTCACAGGAGTCTGTGGGACATCACACATGAGCACCCAGACATGATGGGGCAGTTGGTCACCATGGGATGTGGCTTCATGCTCCCAGGCCAGAAGCTGTATGTCCCATACAGGGCCACCTACCTCACACTCCACTTGCCAAGCATCCTGGACTAGGCTACTGACTTTCACATAGCTGCTGAGGATGAGGCCACCTAGCATGACATGTATGCTGAGGTTCTCTGGCACTACCTCCAAACCATTAAGTGCTGGTTCTGGGTCCACACCACCAGCAGCAACTGGTGGCAGTGGATCATTCTGGGCACTGGGATGACAAAAAGTGGGTCTAGTCTTTCTACATGTGCTGGGCAACCTTCCTGGACTTCATTCGCTGGCTGATCCCCAACACTGTGTGGCAGGATGTCAGCATATACCCTTAATTTCAGAGAAGTTGGTGGCCATTACTGTTGTGAAGCTGGCCATCCCCTACAGTCTGTGATATTACCAACCAGTTCAGTGTGAAGAAGCCAATGGGGAGGTGTGCTTGGTCATCTAGAATGTCCTGTCTGACCACTTCATCTTCCCCATCAACCTACAGGAAGCCATCACTGACTTCCACTGCATTGGCTTCCCCAGTTGCATGGGGGCTGTGGACAACACCCACATCCCCATCCTCTGCCTGCCCAAAAGCACATTCATCAGCTGGAAGAGTTACTTCTCCATCATTCAGCAGGTTATCATCAATCACCAGGGCTGCTTCATCCACATCTTGGCAGGCTAGATGTTCAAAGGCTGATTCATTCCTCTGCAGTTAGACCCAGGCTAGGAAGGGGTCACAGGGAGTAGAAAAGCCTCATGGGCCTCCTGCCTGTCAGGTGAATAATCTGGGGCTGACAGGCTCTGCTGCTAGCTGCAGTCCCAGCAATATCCTGGCCCAGTAGTCTGATGGGCTGTACTCCACCCCACCCCTAGTTCTGAGTGCTTCTGAGCCCCGTTGGGACTTTTATGGAACTACTTGGGAGGCCTGAGTACACAGGGAAACTGCCAGGACTGGGGAGGAGTGGATTGGCTCTTGGGAAGGGGCAGTGTCCCTAACAGCCTAGACATGCCAGTTCTGCTCCTCTCATTCACTGATGCCTGCTGGGTCTTTCTGCTTTCCTAGAACTTGGGTAACCAGCTCCTCATGCCACTCCTCCTATCCCAGGTCCCCCTCCCACTCCAGTAGCAATTGGTGAGGGTGCAGTAGGGACCTTGCCCCCTGAGTGAGCATCCAGGGATATTTCCCATAGGACCCCTTCCTGTCACCCCTAGCAAGAGTCTTTGGAGTGGGGCACATCATGCCATGGAAAGTGGGGTCACAGCCTCTCTTGCCACTCCCAGCTGGGAGGGTAACAGGCTCTCCTTGGGAGGCATCACTGGTGCCAGCCAGGGGAGTCATAGGTGGATGCAAAGCAGTCCTGGACCCTGTCCAAAAATTGCCTCTTCTGGTGCTGTGACTTTGGCAACACCACAAAGTCATGGGTTGCCTCCTTGAAACAGCAGGGAGCCACTCAAGCCCTTATTCCTGTACCTTGGTAGCATGGGTATAAATATTAGGGCTGTGTGAAACAGCACTGTTTCATTTCAACTTCTGTTTCGCCGCTTCAACAGAACAGTGTTTTGTTTTGAATTTCGTTTCATTTTGTCAAAATGGTTTCACTATTTTGACACTGTTTCAGCATTTCACCCATAGGCTATAATGAGGAAGCATGAAACTATCTATAACTTTGTCAATTTTTTGGTGGATATGGATGAAAATAGCCAGGATGGTAGCCCCTTCTGAGGGCACGAAGTCTGCCAAGTTTCAAGGAGATAGATGTAGGCATTTCTGGGAAACTGCATCTCAAAGTCTTGAAAGCAAAACTTGTGTAACTTGTAAATGTTACAGCATGGGGGGGCGTGAAAACATCAGGCGTGGTAGCCCCTGCTGTGGCGATGAAGTCTGCCAAGTTTCAAGTAGATAGGTAGAGGGGTTTCTGGGAAACTGCACCTCAGGCTGCTGACAAGCAAAACTCGTGATATGTGTGACTCCGTGTGTGTGTGTGTGTGTGTGTGTGTGTGTTGAGACACACCCTCTCACTGGCACTAAGGCCTCTACATGACACAGTAGTGTGCCCCAATAAGGTCTCCTCCTCACTTACAACCTCAGCCCAGTCTACCACTTTAAATGACAATAGGTAATAACTTAGTAAGCAGCACAGTAGCATCAGCAGCATCTCAGGCAGCCAAACAGTCACAGTCAGTATCAGAGCAGTCCTTCCCCCATCTTTTCCCTCCCCCTCCTTGCTTTCTGTTTGCCTGCAGGCAAGCCCAGCTTTAGCTCCTAGCTGTCACCTTGGTAACTCATGTGTAGATAGCAAGGTAGGTATGGTAAGTCTTCTGCATGGACTATTTCCCCACCTGGGGCTGAGAGCCACACTGCTACTCTCCACCCAGCACAGAGGAGATTGGGGTCTGGACTGTGTTGTGGGTGGGCAGCAGGCCCTGTAGTGGTGCTGGGACATGTAGTCAGGGAAGGAAAGGCTGGGTCCCTCTCCAGGCACTGCAGCAGGCACCTGCTCTGCTCCCTCTGTGGGTCCAAGGACTCAGGGTCCTGTGGGGACTCAGACCATTCCCAGAGCAGGCAGGGACTGACTACTCCTAGGAATGCTGGCTGAGATCTTACACCACCCCTTTTCCCCTATCCTTCCCTTACAGGAGAGGCATTTCAGCATTGTGTCCATGTAGGAATAGTACTTCATTCATGACATTTCCCTGGTGAGAATCACACAGACCAGGAGGCATGAGCTTTACCATTACTCCAGGGGGAACACCAGCTAATAAGCCCTGCTCCTGCTGCAATACATGGTCTCTTGGGAGTTGCTTGACAGCTAGAGGATGCTATCTATTTTGATGGCATGCCAGGGACACCTAGGTTGCTATTCAAAGTGAGAATCTGCCTCATATGATAGCTGTGACTCCACTATGATGAGCTGACACCCATGGATGAGTTCACAATCGCTACTGCTATTGACATAATGCTGAGCCCATGACCAGGAGAGGTTCCCCAGGCCCCAGATGCCGAAGAAGAGTCCTGCTTTGTGCTTCCATTGACTTTTCAGTACTGTTATTCTACTTTGAATGCTCCAAGAGGGGCTACGGGATCAGAGGAGAAGAGGGAAGGGACTGGAGTGCCACTTGCAAGCCTCTCCAGGTGCACAACTTGGGAGTCACCCAGGCAGTAGGAGTGGATCATTTGAAATAACAGTTCCCATGCAGAACTCCTGCTAGACCATCTATGCCTTTCTTGGACTGAGAGGAAGGGAGGGAGAGGGTTGTTTGGCAAGGGGGAACTGTTTTCATGTGTGCTATACTGAAACTCTGGTAGTTGTCATAGATAACTGTGCATTTTCACCTGCCCCTGACATTAGTGTCCTCTCTCCCACCCAGGCCCATGGTACTGCCAACTGAGGTGGGACAATAAATGCCATCCCTTGTACCTTTTCTTTACACTTTGTCTGCAGAACTCAATAAACTCTTTCAGTGTCTGTCTATGAGTGCAGGGAGGAGGGAGGAGAGGGAGTTGTTTCAGTACCAGTACTCTGGCTACCTGCGAAGAGGCTCTGTTTCTCCCAGTAGCTGAGCATCGCCCTAAAGATAGGATAGGGAGGTGTGAATGAGGTAGATTTAAATTCCCATAGAATGAGGGATGGGCTGCTAACTGCCGAAGACCAGGGGCAGGGGGCCTGAGGCCTCCACTGCAGTCCAGGATGGGGGTTGGGGGCGTGTGTAATCTTCCCAGTGCTGGAACACAGAAACCTCTTAAGCATTTAGTGGCCTGGAGTCCTGCTCTTTGAGCAGTTAGGGTGTGGCAAATAACCATCTCTCAATGCCCCTCCATCCCTTCACTGCAGCCCCCAGTCCCTTTTGGGCTTCTTGGCCTCAATTGTTTGAGAGTGGCTATGACCATGGGAGTGGCCTGTAGTGAATGTGGGTCCACCACTTCCTCATCTTCCCTCCATCTCCCCAGGGGCTTTGGATTTCCCCCTCATTACCTGTGTCCCTTTCACAGCTATGTGGAGCAGGGTGAATGATACCATCCCAGACTGTATGGTGTGTTTGATCAGTGCCTAATTAGTCAGTAGAGGGGTGGGGAGGCTAGCCATAGAGCCCGCTGGTTGTGCTACAGCAGCAATCTTTACACTGGTAGTGGGGGTTGCAGGGAGGAGGCTCTCTGCATGTCTGGATGGGAAGCAGTGAAGTGTCGGAGGAGTGGGAGTGGAACACCCATGGCAGCTGTGTGTGTATTGGTGTCCCAGGGCCTGCATGCTCATCCGCAGCCTGTGGTGTTGAGGACCAGTGTGATGAGGGCTCCCGCAAGGTGGAAGGCATGGGCTCAGACTCCAGGTCCTGGGTCTTACTTTCTGTGGTGTTGTAACTTCCCCTCTGCTCCTGTGTGCCATATTGCCTGCTCTCAAACATGCCTGATAATATGTCAAAGGAGCTCAGGTCCACCTGCAATTCAGCTCCCACATCCTGTGATGATGCGGGGATCACCACCAATGAGGTGGACTCCTTGGGTGCCATTGCCATCAGGTGACCTCTTACCCTGGGGCACCCAGGGACCTGAACCTGGGGACCCAGTTGTCCTATTGTCCCAGGGGGAGAGGGAGGGAGAGGGGCTGCTTTTCCCATGCGCCAAGCAACAGTTTCTGTCTAGGTGCCGTTGCTGCTGGTGCTGGTGCTGCTGGTGGTGCTGCTGTTGCTGCTGCTGCTCAGCCTGGGTGAGCAAGTCTGGAGCAGGTACGGGGTGGACCAGGTTGGGGCTGTGCACACGGGTCCCCCTGGTACCACTGGTCCAGGACCAGCAATGGCAGCCACTGCCTGGACTGCCCAGAAAGGCAGTTAAGCCATGGAGCCAAACCAGCTTCACTGTGTGTCCAGTGGGTAGCAGGATGCACAATGGGCCAAATGGTGCTTGGATCGGGCAGGACCAAGGGACCCACCATGGGCCAGACAAAGCCCCTCTGTGGGCCGCATCTGGCCCACCTGCCATAAATAGAGGGAACATCAAACCTTTCTGATAATGTTTATAGTCACTATTGGAATCTGTCACTCCTTCACTTACCTGTGCACATACCCACTTCCATTCTTGTATGGCTTCCATGACTTTAATGTCTGAGTACTTGCCAGAGTTAAAAAAGGTTTAGGGCTTATGACAGGCACATTTGAGGGTTTAGGGCACATTTGAGATATAATATTATGCAAAACAGATACTTAACATAATAGTTTTGAGGTAAATCCTATCAAATTCACTACAGGACTTTAAAATCATGATGATACCTCAAAATGTTGAAAGTAATACATTTATCAGTTATGTAGGAAAGCAATTAAGAGCCATTTCTGCAAGCCTTGATTAAATCAGAAAAAGACTACATTACAATAGCTGGAAGCATGTTCATAGAGCTGAATTAATAATTCATAGTGAATAATTTGTTTATTGAAAATCACCTTTTCCTGTTCATTAAATGTTCATAAATTGATAGTCAAATTCTCAGGTGGATTTGTTATTGAGAATTATTCACAAACTTGTTTGTGTTTTCCCCCCCTGCATTTAATTAAGAATATTAAATCTCAGAATCTATGGCTTGTTGGCTATCTATATGTTATGCAGTATTGTTTCTGTTTGATAACTGAATAACTTATGAAACCCACCCATATTATGCATGGTTTTGTATTACTATCAGGCATACCTGTTCACTTTTGATGCATATTTGAACTTCAACAAATTAAATTTTTGTGGTTGCTGAAAAGTCAACACCTCAATGTTTGCAGAAAGAAAGCTTGAAAGTCGCAAATATGGTCAAATCAAAATTCATTTTAAATAAATATTACTGGGCATGTATTTTCAAATAAGATAGAAACACATTTTGCAACTCACTGTAAAAACCCAATTAAAAGAGTTTTCTCCTATATTTTGTCTGATTTACAACATATTATAAAAGTCCAGATTCAGAAAGATACTTAAGGCATGGGGGAACATAAGTCCATAGCCCAATGAGAAGGATTGCAAGAGGGGAAGGGAGTCTCGTGTTCAAATCTCTGGTTCTAGGACTGTTTAAGCATTTTAGACTATATAAAAGGAAGCCAGAGGCTCCTGTTACTTTAAAAGAGAAAGCATAGCAGACTTAACTTGCTGTGGGGAGCTAGCTGCAGTGCAAGAACCAGCCAAAGGGCAACCACCGAGAAGGGCAGAAGTAAAGACTGCAAGCAGCTGGGCCAAGTTATAACAAAAGAGAGCAGGCTGGCTATCAAGCCAAGGTGAAACCCCTGTATGTAGCTGGGGAGTAGCACCTGACAGGAAGGACTGGAGCTTTGGGGTTCATAAGATCAGTTCCTGAGAGCAAGTGGGGGGTGGTCTTATATGCTGTAAGGAAAGGAGATCTGGGGTTGTCTGCTAGAGACAGACTGCCATGTACTTCAGCTGTCTCATAGAGCTTGAAGGAACAACCTATGGTCAATGGTAAGGCAATGACATAGAGCAGGCTAGATTTCACTTGTGAAGCAGGTTACTTATATTTAGGTCATGATTAAGCTTAATCAGAGGACTGAGATGTGGCTATGGAGACAGTATGGAAGTACCTAAGAGGCACCCCACATAAAGTCCTATAAGGGTCAGGGACCATAATGGGGCTGAGTAGCACAAGAGCAGCCTGGCCTGGGTCAGGGAGCCCAGGAGGCTGAGTGGCATGTGAGCAGCCTTGCTTGGGTCTGTGACCCCAGGGCAGAGAAGCCCAAAAAAGTCAAAGTCTGAGCAGAGTGAGATGGATCTGGGAAAAGTGAGATGGGGCTGGGGGCCAGAAGCTGAGATATGAGTCAGTAGACTTAAACTGAGGGCTCACAGCCAGAGAAAAAGGCCTGAAGCTGGGAAGGCTGAAGCCCCAACAAAAGTTTGAAGCCTGAGGGGCTGAGTGTTGTGTTGGCGCCAGGGGTGTCCTTCCAAAGTGACCAAATACCACCTGCAAGGTAAGGCAAGTTAAGTCATAGTTACAGGGGAGGCCACAAATAGCTTATAAGGTAACTGGTGATCTGAGGGACTGACAGCTCCAGGGGGGCCACAACTTAGCACCCAAGAGGCAGGACTTGGTCATTTGGGTACAGAAGGGACCCACTTAAAGTGAGTTGCATGATTGTATGTTGGGTCTTGGGATCATCTACATGTGGCCTAGATGACCATAACAGACAACAGGAAAGAACAGAATGACTTTTATTGGTAGATGTTTAGGATTACCCTAAATGATTGGCCAACGTAGATTCACTGTCTAGAAAGTCTGAGAACTTAATCTTGATGATTAGGATAACCCTTAGGTAAATTATAGCTAAATCTTGGACAATGCCTAAATGGAGGCACCTTCAAGGCCAATTAGGTCAGTAGGACCCAGGCACTCAAAGGTATTTAGGCAACTACTTAAATTAAAATCACATGTGAGTTAAGCACCCACAAACCTTGGAGGACCTACAGCTAAGTTTGAGAATGTAAATTATGTGCCTAAATCTTGAAGGAACTTGTGAAAATAGTATCCCAAATCTAAGATGTCTATAAATCAGCAGTTGCAAACTAGGGTGCTTAATGTGTGAAAAATATCATATTTAAGAGAATCAGAGTCAATGTGTATATTAAAAATTTAGGATGATGATTTGTCTATATAGGTAGAAGCTGAAGTATTTGCATATTACAATATAATGCTTATTTTACCTTTTACAAAGGCCTGTATCTGTGATATGTTCACACCACCGTGACTTAACACATCAGTGACAATCACATTAATCCAGAGCAGCTATTATGTTAGGATAGTTATCCCAAGATATGTTCAGTCAGGATGTGGCTATCAAAGACAAGGTAGTCTTTTTACTTTAAGGAAACATCTTCCTCAAGATAAGCTATGGACATAAAACATATCGACCAATGTAGTTACATTGGTATAATTTTGCCCTGATTTTTCCAAGGGTCATTTTACACTCAGTTCAAATAGATCTTACCAGTATACAGCTGTCCATCATGTGTCAATTCCTCTTTTATACTGGGATAAAGACTGATAATGATGTAAGCTTCTCTTGTATCCAGGCCCTAAGTGGTGAATGCAAAATATGACCCACAACTATTTATTTCCTTAAAATATAGGAATTTAGGAAATCAGTTAAATATAGAGTAAAGTTTATCAGTTTGTTTAAAAAAAAAAAATCCTGTAGTAACTGTTGCAGACAGGATAAGCAAGGGCAAAAACATCCACTAATAATTAAGTGACAATTAATTATCTCACTATTGAGACCTCACTTTTTCTGTCCATGAAAAGACAAAAAATAGTTGCACATACTTCACTGAAAAGATGAGAAAAAATTGGAGACATCATTTCCAAATAATGTTGTTCTAGCTCTATCACAGTGTTATAAAAAGGGTATCTTGGCTTTAAGTCACTTCAGATAGAGCATTTTTATATGACATTGTGACCCACTGTTAAACAAGTTAAATGAGACAGGAATAAGTTTACTCAAAGTGTATTGATGGCCTCTTCCTTGTAACTGATTATAAATCTGTTTTGGTCCAATCTGACCTTTCAACAGCATTGGGTAATGACTATCATGAGATCTTCCAGTAACCCACTGAGGACCCTTCTACATGTGTGGTTCAAAGTGTGATAAGATCGAATACACAATTCACACAGTCACACTTCCTGCTATGCTACATATTCATGGCAGAAGGCACAATTATGGGATTTCACATTATGTCCCATCATGCCTTATTGCATGGGGGAGACCAATACTGGGCTTTCCCTGCACTGACAAGAAGCAAGCTCCTGCATCTGGAAGCCCCTTCAGCTGAAGAGGCTCCCAGCCCCAGAGGCACATCATGTTCCCTATGGCTGGAAGAGCATAGCAGCTGAGATCTCCTAGCCATGGGATGCATGAATCAAGGCCCAAAGGCTGCATGGGAGATCAGAGCTATGATGGTCATCCAGCTGCATGGGCACACCATGCACCTCTGGGGCTGAGAGATCACAGCTGCACCCTGTGGCTGCCAGGACCCAAAGTCCCTCACTTACCAGGCACTACTGATTCTGAGAGTCCTCATAGCAGCAGGACTCCCACCCTTTTAGATTGTTTCCTTCTTGTGAACTGAGTTTCTGGTATGAATTACTGGTTCTTATTCTTATGTTGTCAAGAGGGGGAAAAAAAAGCCTGATTTCCATAGCTCAAGGAATAATTTAAGAGATTATCTCATAATATATTTTTGTATTTCTTAAGTAAGCTGTAGTAATGCTGTAACTGCAAAAAAGACATTAGAAAGCAGAATGTATGGTTGGCTAGAGTTTACATGTTAAAAGTCTGTTTCCAAATAGCTAAAACAGAATTCTCATAACAAATGCACAAAGACAAAAATATCAGGTTTTTATTTACTACCTGTGACATAAGCTGCCCCCATTTGTGGTCAGGTGTGCCTTTGAGACACACCCCCAGGGTATTTTCATTGCTTCAGAGCTGCCCTTCAACCCCAAGCCCATCTCTGGATTTGCTGTTTAAATACTGAGAACAAACTGAGATGCTCCAAAGGTCACCTCATCTTTACCTGCCTCCTAAGAGCTGGCAAGCAGGGTTTGGCAGCTAAAAGAATCACACCCTTGTCTGGTTGTATGCTCAGATAGGATAGATCCCTGTTTCCTTGGAAGAGGCTTGCCTGTATGGCCAAGGGCTCTAAAAAAACACACTTACCATTGAAAATGTTATAAAAACAGGATCAAACATAAGAAATCAGTGAACATATGCTGAGATACAGACAAACATACATGAATAAAAAATGAAAGAAAATATCAGAACAATAATCTGAATTTACCCTGAAATTTAAACTAAGTACAAAGCTCCTATTCAGCTCAACAGGTTAGAAAACAGCTCCTGATCCTGACCTTCAAGTTAAGACATCCTGCAAATACTCTTATCAACCTATTTCACTCAGCTTGCTGGCCTCAAATAATTCCTTATACCCAAGAATACTAACGTCCAACATTTGCTCTTTTGGCAAAGCTTAAATTTAGTTTCTTATTTGGCTATTTAAATGTGTTAACCACTGAAATCTTGGTCATCCCATATTATGCCTCTAAAACCTGTCCTTCCCCCCAAGCCTGTTTACCAGATTAGAAGGTTTTTTTTCTGATCTAATTATGACCAGGAAAATATTTACATCTTTTCAAAAATGAAGATTACTAATCCCATATCTTAAGGATACTATCTCTCACTTAATTTCCCCACTTTGAGAAACATCCTTCCCTGAATAGCCTGTTTTTATGTATTATTCTTATGGGTCTCTTTCTTTAAAATGTAGATTCATCATCATCTGGAAAGGCCTGGCTCATGTGCCTCAGAACACATCCACAAGGACCTATCTGACTGACCATTATACATACTGATGCTGGATGCTAATTCTCAGTGATTGCTTCTCTTAACCAATTAGGCTTTGAACCTCTCCCAGGGGTGAAACTTATTGTTTAGGAAGTTACACCTGAGAATCATTATCCTGTTATGTAATCCTGGCCTTATTATAATTTATAAAAAATATGCTTATACCAAATGCTTCAACTCATATAAAGATAGGATGATATGGCTGAACACAGCTTGATACGACCTGTATCTAGAGACTACATAAGCCCTACCCGTAAAATGAACTCAAGAAAACATGCATGACATTGCACATATGCCTCAAAATATTGTAGGTTTGTGACACTGCCCTTGCTGTATAAACAATTAATTTCACACTAAATAAAGCGAAGCCAAAAAGGAGACATCTGACATTAATATGATCAGTTAATAAATGAAATTGGTTTAATTAATTATTATTAGAATAATGATCTAAATGATTAGACACTTAATTTTGATACCATTAAAATAGTTGTGGTTTTGTTTGTGTGTTTTCTTCTTTTTGATGAATGGTTGGACCTGTGAAGAGACAACATCTCAATGCTAGTGCCACTTCCCAACAGATATAGTGGGAATGCCTGCATTCATTTCATCTCTCTTCCTATGAGGCTGCTGAAGAACATCCTTACTTTTTCAACACATCTTCCTTCCTCCAGTACACTAGTGATGGATGTTTGGTAGTTTTAATGAAATTCAATCGAAAGTCCTATCCTGATATGGACATTAATATTTTTAGAAAGAAATGTCAGAATTAATCTTTATTTCTGATAAGTATCTTCTAGTAATGAGAGCACCTGGGTTTGCTGCACTAGCTAAAGCTCTACTTTGTTGTTTCCTTAAGTCCAATCAGTCTTTTGAAATAAAATACAATTACTTTAATTAGACCAGAAAAACAGACAGCAATATAAACTATGAGCAAATAGCACAATGGATGGGTAATTATTAATCAGGAAACACCACATTCTTCAGTTTGCTCTCTAACCCAGCATGAGATGCTAAGTGGACTGATTACTGGAAAGTCTTATAAACTGTGCATCCCATAATGTCCCTGAAGTTAAAGTTGCAGTAGGTACATACAACCATCACATTTCTCTATAAATTGCATGCAGTTTTTCTGAGTTTTTATTATGTTAGGCTTAACAAAATTTAAATAAAGGACTAGCTCTGAAATATCTTCTTTTTTATTCTTGCTATTAGTTATTCTTACATTAGCCGTTTCATTCTGCCACCAGGCACATCAAAATTCACCTTTTTTCATACGGTGCACTCACCACAGACTTTATACATGTGAGTTCTGTCTCAAAGGCAGGAAGAAGAAGGGTTTGGGGCTCCTGTCTTTCCATAAAGTTGTGAAAAGCAGAAGGGCATGTCCACTAGCAGAAAGACCGGCTGACAGAAAATAAGACAATATAATGGGTAGGAATGGTATTGACTGATAGACATTCTCTACCAGTCAAAACCATCCCTAACAGCTGAACACGAGTTGCAATCCCAACCTTGGGTTTAGTTGGACAAGGTTTTAAGCTCTATTATGACCTTACCTGTAGTCTACATGTTTCCTTACTGCCAGTTGACCAACTCTCTGGCATCATTGCATCTTCCTAATAGCATGTAGGGGACTTGGTTGCATAAGCAGTTATGTTAGGTTCAAGCTGTTGCAATTTAGCACATGCCAGATGTCTAGAGTAGGCATTCATTCAATAAGCGATCCAATTCCCTAAGAAATGAAGTTAGAAGTGGACTCAAGGGATGATTCTCTAAAGTATATGGGAATAAATTACTGGGTTTCTAGAATATAAGTGAGAGATCTGCTTTCACGAGTACCCCTTGACTCATACAAGAAAATGACAATGGGATCCCACTAATGGAGTGGGCCATGTTTGAAAGAGAGAAAACTGACACTAGTCTTCTCAAAATAAGTTGGAAAGATCAAAGAAAGAATAATGGCCCTCACTTTAAAATATATTTCCTGGAAGTGTTTTAAATGGTTTAAAAAAATTGTAGCCTAATTAAACTACATAATGTACATCCCATCTTCTAAATTCCTTTTTGGCTATGATGATATGGAATGTTGGTTATTTTGGACATCAGCCTTGCAATTACAAGAAAAAAAAAAAAGACAAGTCCCATGATGGAACAGGGTGTGTACATGTTGTGCCACAAAACCTTAATGTTTGGCAGGGTATTCATGAAAGTTGGGACTGGCTATTCTAAACAGACTTTTTTCCATTTAACATTTTTGCCATGGTGTCTGATAACATTGTAGAAATATGATATGATAACTTGCCCTAAATCCCCTGTTTCTCTCTTTAAAAAAAAAAAAAAGCTATCTTTTAGTATTTTATAAACTCTGGGTGTGTCTATGCGTGCATTTACTCTGGCTTAAATTTTACTGTGCAGTAAATTACTGCATAGTAAGTGAGAATAAGCCAGTGTCTACATGTGCAGGCATTAAAGTTGCATTAACACTGTGTATGGACTGACTTGGGACTAAAGGTAGTCCCAAGTCAGTCCACACACACACAGAGTTACTGCACAGTAAGGCATCTACATGTGCATTACTGCACAGTGACTAATCAGGTGTAAATTTGATAACTGCATGATGCTGTAGCAAAACCCCCAGTTTTTCTTTTTTTTTTTTGTTTATCTTAAAATGCATTCCCTCCCGTTCCCCAACCATTTCTGACTTTTCTCTCCCTCTCTATTCCCAATAGTTAAGTATAAGTGAGCTCAAACTTAGGATAAGCTTTAAACATTTTTATTTTGTTAGCAGGTTTTTGGTTTTGGATATTCATTGTTTTATAATCAATAGGTTTGTATTAATTTTTACTGGCGTATATTGTATTATTGTCACTTTTGTATTGATTTTTATTGTTTCATATGGATATTGTATGGTTTAGGCCTGTGTTTGTAAGTGAACCAAAGTCATGTCAAGTTTCCATTTTATTTGTCAAGCCTCCATCTTCTGTCCTCTGCCTGGGCATCCCATGTTGCAACAATATGATTCATTGTACCCCTCCCATGTAAATTGGTTCCCCGATGAATGAGAATGATTGGGCATGACTGAAATACAATAGTAGCAGGCCTCTACTGAATGGCCTGTAATGACTGGGCCATCACCTCACATTGATTCATCCAGAAACCATGGACCTCACCCAAGAACAGATACAAGACTAGCATTTGAAAGACCAAAGACCCTGCAGAACCAGCAACTCAACCATTCTACACCACCATTACAGATACCCAAAACTGCACATCTCTGCATGGAGCACACATACTCAGTATGCCAGGGGCTGACCCTTGCCTGGGCATGCCTCCTGTCACTAGGGTCTCACACAGTCTGCCCCTGTAAAGAGGGGCAGTGAAGACAGACCCAGTGGGAACGCCATTTCCATCTGGACCAGACCAGCTTCACGTCACTTGCCGGCAACTCCCTCTGGACAACACCAAGCTGAAGGAGACCCCGAATGGCCATCAAGGATCAACATCCAGCCTGGGATAGGTAGATATTACCTGTACACCTCCTCCTACAATTTGGACTCTCTCTCTTTCTCCTCCTGGACTTCAGTGGACTTCAGTCCCTGCACCAAGCTTCTTTAACCCCTGCTGCCATTGTGTGTGCGTGTATGTGTGTGTGGGTACAAGGGAACCAATTTGGCATTATGTCACCATCTCCCCTGTCCAATAAAACCACTGTCATTTGCAACCCTGAGTTGGGTCATGTTATACTGAATCCCAGTCCCTTCCCTATCTTAAATTCCAGCCTCGTTCTGTCTGTCTCTCAGCTCCAGTTCCCACCCTCTGCTAGTTTCTCAATCTCCTCCCAATTCCATCTCCCCTTTTCTGCCACCTCTAAGCCTCTCCTTGCTTTCCTGCTGTCCCTGCTGCCTACTGCTTTTCTTGTTTCATAGTAGTTTCATAGTAGCTAGAGTCGGAAGGGACCTAGGTAGATCATCTAGTCCGACCCCCTGCCTTAGCAGGAAAGAGCACCGGGGTCAGATGACCCCGGCAAGGTGCTCATCTAACTTCCTTTTAAAAATCCCCAGGCTAGGAGCCTGCACCACTTCCCCTGGAAGCTGGTTCCAGGCCCTAGTCGCCCTGACTGTGAAGTAGCGCCTCCTAATATCTAATCTAAACTTACCCTCCGCCAGTTTGTGACCGTTATTCCTGGTCACTCCTGGCAGCGCACGGGGGAACAGGGACTCCCCCAATACGTGCTGATCCCCCCTGACCAGTTTGTAGCAGGCCACAAGGTCCCCCCTTAACCTTCTCTTGTGGAGGCTAAACAGGTTCAGGTCCCGTAGCCTCTCCTCATAAGGCCTGCCCTGCTGACCCCTGATCATACGAGTGGCCCTCCTCTGAACTCTTTCCATATTGTCCACGTCCCTCTTGAAGTGTGGCGCCCAGAACTGGACGCAGTACTCCAGCTGCGGCCTGACCAGTGCCGCATAGAGGGGGAGGATCACCTCCCTGGTCCTGCTCGAGATGCATCTGTGGATGCATGACAGGGTACGGTTGGCCTTCTTGACTGCCTCCCCACACTGCCGGCCCATGTTCATCGTGGAGTCAATGACGACTCCAAGATCCTTTTCCGTCTCCGTGCTGGCAAGAGGGGAGTTCCCCAACCTGTAAGTGTGGTGCCGGTTCTTCCTCCCCATGTGCAACACCTTGCACTTATCAGTGTTAAACCCCATCCTATTCTCATCCGCCCACCGTTGCAACCTGTCAAGGTCAGCTTGTAGCCTATTGCACCCTTCTAGTGCACCCACATCCCCCCACATCTTAGTGTCATCAGCAAACTTGAACAGGGTGCTTTTTACCCCGTCATCCAAGTCACTGATGAAGATGTTGAACAGTGCGGGCCCGAGGACCGAGCCCTGCGGAACCCCACTGCCCACATCCTTCCAGGTCGAGAAGAACCCATCCACTACCACCCTCTGGGTGCGGCCCTCCAACCAGTTGGCCACCCATTTCACCGTGTGGGCATCGACACCACAGTCTCCCAGCTTTTTGATGAGGACAGGGTGAGAGACAGTGTCGAAAGCCTTCCGGAAGTCCAAAAAGACTACATCCACAGCAACCCCTGCGTCTAATGATTTGGTGACCTGATCGTAAAAGGCCACCAGGTTGGTCTGACAAGACCTGCCACTGATGAACCCATGTTGGTTGCCCCTGAGCATGCATTCCCCCGCAAGGCCCTCCTGGATGTGTGCCAGGATAATTTTTTCAAAGAGCTTACCCGGGATTGAGGTAAGACTAACTGGCCTGTAATTTCCCGGGTCCTCTTTTTTTCCCTTTTTGAAGATAGGGACCACATTGGCCCTCTTCCAGTCCTCCGTCACCTCGCCAGAGCACCACGAGTGCTCATAGAGCCGCGCCAGGGGTCCCGCAATGACCTCGGCCAGTTCCTGCAGAACCCTAGGGTGAAGAACGTCCGGACCAGCAGACTTGAACACGTCCAGCCTCTCCAGAAGTACCCTAACTAACTCCTCGCTAACCCCTGGCCCAGGCATGTCTCTCTCGGGGCCCGAGGGGGGCCCAGCAGGGAGGTGGCTGAACTGGTTCCTACTTAGGAAGACAGAGGCAAAGAAATCGTTAAATATGTTAGCTTTGTCATCTGGCGTGATGATTAAGTTGCCCATCGTGTCCTGCAGGGGCCCCACATTACCCGGGACCCTCTTTTTACCCCCTATGTATTTGAAGAAGGACTTCTTATTGTCCTTATTCCGGGAAGCTAGTCCTATCTCCAACTCTGCCTTGGCCCTCCTGACTGCCCCCCTACATCCTCGGGCGACTGTAACATAGTCCTTCTTGGTGATGACCCCATCTCTCCATTGGGTATATGCCTCCCTTTTAGCAAGGAGACATTCCCGGATGCTCTTAGTGAGCCATGGGGGTTTATGTGCCCTCCTGCTCCCTTTGACCCTTGTTGGGATTACCTCCCTTTGGGCATGGAGGATCGTCTCCTTAAGGAGCAACCACTCACCTTCGACATCTGATTCCCTTCCCCTCTGGGTCCTCAGCGCTTCCCCAACGATCCTCCTTAGCTTGTTGAAGTCAGCCCTCCTAAAGTCTAGGGCTGTTGCCTTGCTGCAGCCCTTTGCCACCTTATGCTGGATGGTGAATTCCAGCAAGCGATGATCACTGTCTCCCAGGTGGCCCATCACCCGCAGCCCCCTCACCAGGTCATCACCCGTGGCCAGCACCAGGTCCAACAAGGCGTCTCCCCTGGTGGGACTGTGCACCTCCTGGGTTAGATGGAGGTCCTGCACTCTGGCTAAGAACCGACGTGAGCGATCAGACTTGGCTGACTGCTCCTCCCAGCAGATGTCTGGGAAGTTCAAGTCCCCCATGATGACCACATCCTTAGCCCTCACTGCCTCTGTAAGCTGACCTAAGAATTCCTGGTTGAGCTCTTCTCCCTGGTTGGGAGGTCTATAGTAGACTCCCACCGTTAAGTCTCTCTCCCCTGGACTGCCTTTTACTCTAACCCAGAGCACCTCAGAGTGCCCCCCCTCTACCCCCTTGCTAATTAACGAGGAAGTATATTCCTCCTTGATGTAGAGTGCTACTCCTCCACCTTTCCTTCCTATCCTGTCCTTCCTGTATAGCCTATAGCCCTTGACACTCACCGCCCAGTCATGCGATGAGTCCCACCACGTTTCTGTGATCCCTACTATGTCAGGGCTGGTGACAGCTAGGAGGAGGGCGAGTTCCTCCTGCTTCTTCCCCATACTTCGAGCATTCGTGTAGAGGCATTTGAGGCCTCCAACGGTTGTGCCCACTGACCCCCTAGTCTCAGCAATGCCCCGTCCCCCATCGCTTACCTGTTTCTCCCTTTTGACCATTGGTCTGGGCTCGCTGGCTGTTGCTGGGCCTGGTAGTTCATCGTCTCCTCCGCCCTCATCTTCCCCCTCCCCCGACGAGCCTAGTTTAAAGCCCGCCGAAGGAGGTTCACCAACCTGGAAGAGGACACACGCTTACCTTTAGGGGAAAGGTGGAGCCCATCCCATCCCAGCATGTCTCTCATCACGATGTGCCGGTCATGGCTGAGGAAGCCAAAGCCCGCCTCGAAGCACCATTCCTGTAGCCTCCAGGATTTCTGCTGCCTGTCTCTCTGTTTTCAGGTCCCCCCCTGCAGCTTCTCAGCTCCTATTAGCTGTCCTGCAGTTCTCTCCAGCTTCCAGCACCTACTGCCACTCTCTGCAACTTCTCTACCTGCCCCAGAGCCATCCTCTGGCTCCCCACACCCAGAGCCCCTTTTTAACACCCACACTTTCCCTTAGTCCCATTTTTCCCTCCCCCTACCTTTTCAGCTCCCCCGTAGCTGTGTTGGCATTGTTACCCTGTTCTGCAGGCTTTGGGCATTGTCTTTTAATCAATTAAGATCAATTAACCTGAAGTTACCCCCGCACCTCAGTTCTTCAGCCCAAGCTCCTCTAGTCTACTGTTTCTAATCCCAGTCTTGGTAACTTAAACTCCCTACACTTCTACTTTATTACCTTAACCTTTCCCCATGTATCCCAAGTACACCAAGCACATACATACATACATACATTCATGCATAAATATCACAATAGGGTGGTATGTGTGTAAATTAGTAAATACACACACACATATATGTTTGTGTGTGTGTGTGTGTGTGTGTGTATGGCACTGTGTGCATAATATACGAATTAGTGATCTGTGTTTAACTTTTGGGGCATATGGTGTATGTGCCTGAGCTGGTAGTGTGAGCATATATGCCTAATAGGGGTGTATGCACCTAATGAGTGTGTGCTTAATTGATTTTTATTTGTGCATGTGCAGTTGTACACCACGCCCTCCTCTCTAACAGTGCAATATTGAGATCCTGAGCGTTGGCCTGACCCCTTAGGGCAACAATGCAGGTATCAAATTTTCACTTAAGTTGGCATAAATCACCATATTTACTGTGTAGTACAGGTTTGCACATGTAGACACACACCCATACTGTGCAGTAATTTCACTTACTGTGCAGTAAATGTGCACATGGAGGTGCACAAGTGGGCAATGTGGCATGGGTGCCATAAACGGCACAGGCAACCTCTGTTGTGTGGCACTTGACAGACTGGGGAGTGATCAAGGATCACAGTGGCAAATAGAGCAGAGAACAAAGTACAGATTGGGCAGGAAGCACAGGGAAAGAAGCAGAAAGCAGAGCAGAATATCAGAATGAGGAAGGGGATTGGAGTAGCCCTTGGGAAGGATGTAGGGCTAATTTGTGGCCAGAAAACTTGACTCCCTCTGGTCTAGTGAATGAATAGTATATCTGTGATAAAGCAAGTGTGCAGTGGTTTGTAATTATGCAATGAATCTCATTCATCATGCATTTCTAATAATGCTAGTCTGGTTTTTGTCATTTTAACTGAGAGAAACATGCTGGCATTTTAAATGGAACACTGGGATTAAGGCCACTATTCAACAGAATAATGATCTAAAACCAGCATCCAGCAATCACATACCACAATTACTACATTGGGACATCAGCATGAGAGAGCATTCTATGATCCCTGGCTTGTAAATATTAAAGATTAGAAATATGAAACTTCTGAAGTTAAGGTGTTTTTAGTTTATGTATGATGATGCTGATCATGCTACAAATTATAAATGTAAAACATAAAACTAATTCTCAGATGTATTTTCTTAGAACAGGCAATGTGTGTGTGTGTGTATGTGTGCGCACACGCGCCTGCTGAAGCTAGAATTCATTGAAAAAGTCCCCTGAAAGAAGAGACACATTGCAAGCTTCATACTTAATGGGCACGCCTACACAAGATATTTACTGTGGAGCTCACTAATTAGCTCTGAAGTAAGCATCTCAGCATCTACATATGCACCCCTATTAGGACACCGGAAACTAATAAACTCTGCAGACATTCTGAAGTTTATTCATGCGAACTAATTGCATGTGTAGATGCACCAAATTAGTATGAAACATGCTAAACACTTGCAAAAATCTTCCTTATAAACCAGTGAAAAGAAAAGAAAAAAACCCCCAGCTCTTTAAACATGTTGAACATAATTCTTGTAAAAAGGTAACTTAAGGTTCTGACTCAGGGGACATTTTGTCACATGATTGGCCCCCTGAAGCATCCTACAGCCATGCCCTTACAGAACTGCACAACTGCAAAGTGTTTTAAAAGGGCCCAATCCCAAAACAATCTGAATCCTCATTACAACTCTCTGATCCTGAGAAAATCTGAACCTACATTAACTTATGTCATTGCAGGCACAAGGGGGCTCCGGTCAACCCTCCAGCAATCCCCAGACCAAATTCCCTCCACTCCCTTCCCCACCTCCCATTCTGAAGACAGCACCCCAGCTGGTTTGGGGAAGGGGCAGAGCTAGGGGAGAGCAGCTGTAGACTCACAACCACTCCAAATTTCAGGTCAGCCCCTGCAACCCTCTGGGACCCAACAGCAAACATCTGTTGGGTATTGGGGATCGCTGTAACTCACAGCATGCCATGAGTTACAGTGGAGAGTTGCATGCCTGTCAGCACCCATAGATATAGCAAATTTTGGTGCAGTATAAATATCATTGGCATGCATTTGGAATAACTGGCATAATAAAAATGATGCGTATGACTAAATGTAAATAATCCAAACTCATATTGTTAAGACCTTCAGTACTTATCAACGTGTTATGACTCACTTTGGGGTATTTCTATCTGAAAAGCAGCATAGTATATATTTCAGTCATTATTACTTCATATATTTTTATTAGTAAAATGTCATGGGAGAATGCTCAAAATACAAATGCAGTTAAGACTTTTATTCTAAATTATTGTTTCTTGGCCCTATAATAAAATATATCAAACAGATAGATAGATAGATAGATAGATAGATAGATATTATTGAACAATACAGTTAGAACAATATATTTACTTTCATATGCCAGAATATAGCAATGTATTCATGCCAATCTATTGAGTGTAAGGATCTGATTCTGGTCTGTTATTGCAGAGAAAATTGGGTAATAAAGCTTTCTAATCTTGCTGAAGTCAAGATTTGTTCTATATAAGTTATGTACCAGTACAATAAGCTCTTGACCTATTAGTAGGTGTGACTAATTAAACCACCCTTTCCATCAAACTATGAAACTGCCTGCACTGAATTTTATCTGCCATTGTTTTCTTGCTCATTTAACTTCTTTTTTCTGAAGGTTTTTCATAACTCTCCCTAGTTTTGATGATCATAAATAATTTTATGTTGCCTGAAAAATGTATTAACCTATCATTAACCCCTGCTCCAGAAAAAGCAAAGATGGATTAAACTACTGAAAGTTTACTACTATCCCTGGGGTCCTCTGAAATTAATCACTTTATTACTATCCTTTATTTCCTGTCTCTTAACTAGTTCTTAATTCATAACAGACCTTTTTGCTCCCCCATGATTCCCCCAAGTTCTTTTTTCCCTCATTTTGTTCGCTAAAATCCTCCTTGCGTTAGTCACTCAGCTCTGTTTCAGAACCTTATGCACACTGACTCATTAGTATGACTTCAGACCGAACTTATTTTCAATATTACCTCACTTTGTAGATGGTCTGTCAAGCAGCATCTCTTAACAAAATGAGTCTGTTGGTAAGTGGGCAGAGACAGGAGGAGGTATCACTTACTGGATCAAACTACATTTTTTATTTAGTTATATTTATTATTAACCTGTGAGACAGTAATACTTGTTCTGGATTTGAGGTTTTTCTATTTAATTATAATGTGCAGAGACATAAAAGAAGAAAAACAGAAGTCCCACTTTCTCTGTTCAACAGAGAAGCAAACATCTAAGCAGAAAGCAAATATTTAAACAGAAACCCAGAATTGCCTTATGCTGCCCAGAAATGAGAGCACTTGAACCCAAGTATGAAAGTAGAGTCATAGCATGCTCTGGCCAGGTGTGTTGTCTGGGGAGTAAATTCCAAAAAAGAAGGCTGTTCACACAGAATATCTTGCAGCAGTTCTCTGTAGCCCAGGATTCCAACTCAAAGATCTCTGCTGACTGCAGAAATCTAGCCTGCCTTTTACTTGACTTCAGACTAACACAGCTAACCACATTTCTCTGTAGCTATATGGCATTAACAACTCATGCCCCTGGAGGCTGGCCAGGGCATGGCGGCCACCCACAGGAGGTGATGGCAGTGGCGGGGCCATGGCGGCAGTGAGCAGGGAGCTCCACCAGGCAGCCATGGTGTTGGTGGTAGGGGAAGGCGGGGGGGTAGTGAGCGCTGACGAGTGGACAGCAACCACCTGCAGGTGCCGCTGGCAACATCAGCAGCGCTTCTTTGAGCGGGGTGCACCACCGTTCTCGGGGCTGCATGTGAACCTGCATCCACTGTTCTACAGGACAGAGACAAGGGGTCTTCATTTACAATTCACATTTTTTTTTTTTTGCTGAAGACGTTACAGTGTTCATTTTCTCTGTTTTACTTCCCTTGATCTAAACTAAAAGACTTCCAGACTGAACAGACATGCTCGCCGCATTTATCCTCCACAAATGTAATCTCTAGAGCTGCCCTTATTGACATTCTTCTCAACAGTTTTAGCACAGGGAATAAATACTGAATCAGCATGTACAGGCCTCTCTTAGAAAATCACTACTAGGCTGCTACTACTACCTGTGGTTTTTTAGTTCGTGGAATAAATTAAGACTGTCCACCTGGCAGCACTTTAAAGAGAAAATAGTATGTGTATGATTTCCTTCTTATGCATATGTTATTTACAATCTGTTTGTTAATTTGTTATTAGGAAATCAAAATATTTAAATATTACTCTCCTGTCCCAGCCCTTGTCACATAAGCCTTGACTTTTCTACACACATATGGCATGAGGTGGGGAGAGAGGGGAAGAGGGAGGGAGAGGGTGAGGGAGAAATGCAGTGGCCCTAGCTGTTTATACAATTCACAGCAACTCTAATTTGCAACCTTTTTACTACAGGATACCAAAACATGGATTAATAATGTGAAAATTGCCTCTCTCAAGTAGACATCTCTATTTTCAAAACAAATATGTGAAAACAAATTATTTGGGATCATTTTTTCCTTTAACTTACTCTTCATGCAACTTCACTGAAGCCTGTTCTATTTGTAGTAAAATGTACTTCTGTGTGTGTGTGTGTGTGTGTGTGTGTGTGTGTGTGTGTGTGTGGTGATTACAGTTTAAGTAGAAACCCAATTTTGTATATTGAACATCAGAATAATGAAATTGTGTACCAAATTAAAATTTTCAGTATGCATCATGCCAATTATAAGAATCTAATTTGAACAGAATTGTAATGGTACAAAGCATAATTTCATAATTGGTCACCCTCTTAAAGGATAGAGGGAGCTCTTACAGTAAAAGCTAACTGCTGTAGATGAGAGAGCACTCAAGGAACACTACCTGGCCAACTCTATTAGCCCTATGGGAGTGTGAACCAGAATACCAGTTATAATAGAATGTAAAGACCTACACTTTTATAGGTATTAACATGGTATTAATACCTAGATGACTTCCTGATATCCCTTCCAACCCTAATTTTCTATGTTTCTATGCTTACACAAGAATATATTTTGTTATGATGGGGCACTTTTACACAAAATGCATCACTGCGCAGTCACATAATTTACTGTACAGTGTACTGTGCAGATGCTTACTGTGCATTTACTGTGCAGTTAAAACCCTTAGAAGAGTCACATGTCTAATCTTTAATATTTACAAGCAAAGGATCATCGAATATTCTCCCCCACTGTTGATTGGCAGAGGGGCCTGCTGCTGACCAGTGGGGAGGCAAAAATCATGGCATATTTACGACTGTGGTTTTCAGTTCCCCAGAAACAAGAGGCAAATGGCTCATTCAGTAGGGCTTCTCAGCTAATCAGAGGTGGGGGAGTGACAAGTGGCTAAATGAACAAAAATTAAAGGATCAACTGTAGAGGGGTACTTGCACCATGATTTATAGAGTTCCCTAATAATATGTCATTTTTACTTGGTATATTTTATAGTCATAAGTGTTAACTCCCTTACTGAGGGCTGATATGATGACATCGACAGGAAGCTGTCAGCCATCTTTGTGTGTGTGTTAGCAGTTGCAATAAAGCCCTTTTGAGAACAAGTGGCCTCCTTTCCTTTTCCTCAGCTATGAGACAGTACATCTTTCGTCTCAAAAGACTACAATTTTAAGAAATCATTTCACTTTTTTTTTAAATTTTGATCCAAACAACCATTTTAAAAAAGCAGATCATTGTCTGTTGTTTGTTGTGTACACATGGATTGTAAAGTTGGTTAGAAACTGGGATTTTTTTTTCCATGGAAAAATGTGACTAGTAGAATCAAGATAACCAAAGGAGAAAGGATGCACATAAGTAAAGTATAGAGGAGTAAAGTACTGTATGATAAAACAAGTCAAAGAACTTTTGACATGTTTGACTGAATTGAAGCCAGCAGGACCTGACAGAATTCACCCCAGGGTGCTGAAGGAACTAACTTGGAGTCTTTGGCAGTAATATTTGCAAATGCATGTGTGACAGGTGATGTTCCAGAAGCCTGGAGAAAAGCTAATGTACATACCATCTTAAAAATAGGCTAATGGCAGGACCCATGGAATGAAAAACTGGCCAACCTGCCTTTGACACCTGGGGACTTCCTAGAGATAAATTATAAAACATTAAGTTTGTAACTAGGTGGAGAATGAAAGGAGAGATCACTACATGGATTAGTTAAGAACAACTCATGCCAAACTAACATGGGTAAATGATTCAGTGGATGAAAGGAATGCAGTGAACATAACACACATGACATTTAATAAGGGTTTTGACACAATCGCACATGACATTGTCATGAGTAGGCTGGAAAAATGTGGGGCCAGATAGACTTACCATTAGGAGTATTTCAGCATAATTTGTTGAAAAAATGCAAACAAAGAGAAACTAAAAATGGGTCAATGTCCAACTGGCAGGACTCCAGTGAGGTTTCTCAGGCACCTGTTCTGGGTCTAGTGCTGTTTACATTTTTTAATGCCTTTGATACGGAGCAGAGAGTAGGCTGATCAAATTTGCAGACTACAGAAGACTGGGGGGAGCTGTAAACACTTTGGAGGAGAGCATTAGAATTCAAAGGGATTGTGATCAGTTTAATTGGGCTATAGGTAATGAAATGAAATTCAGCAAAGAAAAATATGAAGTGCTGCATAGCAAATAAAAAATGCAGAATTATGGAATAGTGGAATAACTGGTTTGTCAGTTGTGCTGCCAGGAAGGATCTGAGGATTATGATGGATCAGAAACTCAACATCAATCAGCAATGTCATGCAATTTCAATTTGGGGTTGCAGTAATGGCATATGTGAGTCAACAGAAGTGATAGTACCACTCTATTCAGTGTTGGTAAGGCCTTAGCTAGAGTATTGTATCTGAAAGGTACAAAGTAATGATTCTCATCCAAGGTGCTGTGGCACCCCAGGGTGCACTGAAATCCTTTCAAAGGTGCCTTGAAGAGCCACACAATTATAGCACTGTTAGGCATGAAAACATGATAATTCATAAAATAAATGCACAGATATTTCAAGAAGTAATTTAGGCTGTTAAAAACATTCTGACCTGTTGTTATTTTTTTTTGCAAACAAAAAAGTGCTCCATTCTGTTTTTCATAGTCAAAAAACAAGTGAAAAGTAGGAGCAGGCATGTTCTGAGGGGTGCCCTGAGGCGAACAGAGTTGAGAACCACTAAGGATTAAGAAGACCACAACAAAGTTAATTAATAAATTGGAATGCAAGCACTATGGAGAAAGGTTGAAGGAACGAGGTTTATTTATTTTGGAGAAAAGAAGATAAAGGGAGAATTGTGACAGCTTATTTAAAATATCTGACAGTCTGCCATACAACAAAAGGGAAAAAATATTCCCCCACACCACAGAGGGCAGGACAAATGGCAACAGTTATAAACTAAAGAAAACCAGATCCAGATTAAGTTCCAAAATAAATTTCTTAATGTCTAACTGTTGTCTAGGGAAGTTGTGGAATCTCCTGAGGATTTTAACAGGAAGCTAGACAGAAATCTGCCCAGAGTGCTGTAGGAGCAACACTTTGTGCTTCTCTGCAGGGAGTTCCGGTGGTTGACACTGAAAGTCTCTCCCACATTTCAGAATCTGTAATCTTCCATAAACGTAAAGTGGTGGTACGGTTTATCCCTTAGTAAATAATAGCATCTCTAGGATCCATATGCTGATTATGGGATGGTTTATCTACAGGCTCGGTACAGACTTTCAAAAAATCTGAGGTGGAATTGATCAAAGTGAAATAGTTTTCTGTAAGTGATGTAGGCTAGATCAGTAGTGAACAAAACACATGTTCACTCTCGTGGGGCACACAGGTGCCTGTACTAGGCTGGCCATGCATCTTGATTAGGCTAGGATACTCCAGGATTCCTAAGCACAGTCCTGGCAGGTTGGCCATAAGTCCCAGGCCAGAGTCCAGCAGGGAGATGGAGTGGCATGGAGCACCGGGAAGGCGGCTGGGCAGGCACCACTGCTTCTGTATAGAAGCAAAGTCATGCCATGTGTAGGTGGAGTGGTGCTTCCTCTGGTCCACTCACCGTGCTCCCACCTAAAAGCAACAGTGCTTGCTTGGCTGCCTGCACCATGCCACTCCACCTCCCTTCTGGACTCCAGCCCAGGGCTTTTGACCAACCAGCTGGGACTAGGCTACAGAATCCTGGAGTGTCTCAGGCAAACCAGGGCACATAGGCACCCTAGCTTGTACTGGCTGAGGCCAGGAGGTTGGGAGCATTCCTGCACACTTCCCAGCATGTCCACAGGTTCCTTGGGTTGCCAGTGACTGACAAGCACAGCTGAGTGTCCAGGCCACCCTGATGGACTGCTGTACATTATGGGATGCCTCATGATGGGATGCAGTGCCACATCTCAGGGATGTGGGTGCCCAGGTGCCAGCATTCATGCATGGAAAAACAGATTCCTCCCTTCCCCACTCCTGCTGCTTGCTTGTAGTTGATAGATGCCTAAAGCAGGAAGCGAGGATGCAGAAAGGGTTTGTGCTGGGAAGGGTCTGGCTGACTTGCTTCTATGACAGCTCAGGGGCAGGGCCCACTGGGCACCTGGTCAGAGCAGCCAAGCACAAGGCAAATGCTAGTGTACCTCCCTGTGAGCAGGGGATAGCAGCAAGCCAAAAAGGAGCCTGGGATACTGGTGGACAGAGACCTAACTTGAATCTGTTGGGGAACTGAAACTGAAGTTCTCTGCATGGGTCTAAACTAAACTGAATAAGTCTGAGTGCACATTGATCCAGAACAATCTTAGATGAGGTTTTGCCATTTTTAGATACTCCATGTGGGCAAAACTTCTATTCTGTTGTGGTTTAGAATGGTTTCTGATCACATATCCCAGTAAAAGTGTGCTATCTTTGCCTAGCCACAATGAAAACCAGCTAGGCATTGCCTCCAGTAGAAACTCACATAGGACAATGTGTTACACTAAAAGAGTAAGGGCATCACGAAGTGGCTAAAATTTTATTTCTATTTCCTATATTGCCAGTTTGTTATTCAGATTCTAGTGTCAGTATACTGAACATGTGCTTCCAAGAGTAAAAGAGGACCCAAAGAATGCAGGCTACAAAATTGTGGCTGTGTTCTGTCTCCCTAGCCTTCTTCAGCTCATAAATATTTCAGGTTAACTGGTTTTAGTATAGTAGTTAACATCATAGATTTTCTCTGTCATTAAAATTAATAAATGATTTTTAAAAAGCTGTTTTCCTAATTATAAATGCCATCACATGGCAACCATGAGAAACTATAATTTGCAGTTACGAAACACTATCCTATTAGCCTCCCTAGTGTTAACATTGTTCGGGTCACTTATTAACAACAAAACTATTTCAGTTTCAATACTTGGCTTTAGAAGTATAATTTATTCAACAAGTGAGCCAAATATAATTTATTCCTTCATATTTTAATCATTAATTTATTCTTTAATAGCTAATAATTTCAGCTTTTCTTTCCCTGTGCTACGAACATTTTTCAGAATGCCCTATGGAAAGCTGTGATCCTGGGTTGAGACTTTAAAATAATAATTTGTTTTGTTAAGACATTTTTTCCTTTCTATAATCCTCTATTTAAAAATGCAGTCACTAAGAATGGAGAGGCAGTGAGAAGAGCTGTGCAAATTTTTCCATTCAGACCTCAAAGTACTTGACATTAGCCTTTGTTCAAGTCAGACCTGTATTCACAAATGAACAGTGGTTCATTTTCTTACAAATGTTTTAGTTCACAAACTGCCTAGTGAAGGATCTTGCAGTCTGTTTTGTTGTAGGTGAATGTCTCAGATAATATTGAGTCTGCTATGCAGGGAGCATGTGGAGTTTGACTGGATTCAGAGACACCATGTAAAGAAATTCATGCAGTTTCTCCCAAGACTGCAGTTCAGCTGACACTAGTTTATATAAACAGGAAAATCAAGCCAGTTAAGCAGAAGCTCTCCTCACCCCTTTTGTTTCCTTGAGATTTCCCTTTAGTGAGTACCTCTGTTTCAGCTGGAAGTGCTGGATGTCTGCCATTTGGGAACCTAAGCCACTGCCCTACTCAGAAAAATAAGCTGGTGGGGGGAACAGAATAAATTTATCTTAATGCAGATTCTACCAGCCACTTGCATTGGTTTATTTAACAGAATATCTGTTCCATGTATATCAAACTGCAGGGGGCTCCAACTGCATTTAAACACATGCTTGGCTGAGTTTGCAATTAACTCTAACCTAGCTAGGCACCTATCATGAATTAATGAGCTTTTCCTTGCTATGTATATGTGTGTATTACATGTAGAAAAATGACACTAAAAGAACATTTTTTTAAGATCAACCATGAAAATTATAAAATACCAGAATGATGGTGGCCTCTAAAACTTCAGTTTATTCCCAAAGAGAATAGGCGTTCTTATAACGATTTTTAGTGATATGATCAACAAATTATATTTTTCCTACATGACACCTGCCTTGGTCAATGCACAATATAAGCACATCACATTTACTAAGTAGCTATTTGATGCTTGTTTTTTCCCTAACTGTTCCTAATTGTTGCTGTTGTTGGTGCTGTGAACGGCTGCATATTATAAAACCTTAATCTAAAAACAGAATTAAGAATTCCTTGTGAACTTCACTATGGCACTCCTCAGTGCAGTATCTAAGTGCTTCATAAACATGTTTTCCCTGGTGCCACACTCTCCCAAAACATGGTTAAACTATTGGGATATAAAATGTGCCTTGAAGGTCAACAATCTATTGTATCATTTCCTTTTATAATCTTCCCTTCTCACCCCACCTACTTACTAAAGACTGTCTTTTAATTAAAGTATTATATTTTGGCTTACATAATATTAACATTCCAGTTTTGCAAAGGGGAATTAGTTTCACTGAGTTCAAAATTCGAATCCCACTTCTGGTAAATCAGTGTTTATTGGTGCACAGCCCAAATCTTAGCAAAAAAAGTTCAGAAGACTTGAAATGGAAAACATTTGGAACAGGAATGTTTAAAGATTAAATTTCTGCAAACAAACTAGTTTTGACCCCAAAATATGTATAAACACATTTTATATTAACAGTAAAAAGTTTTTGCTAAACTGCAGATTTTAAAAGGCATAATAAAGTTTCCATGACAACATTGAATAGGATATCAACATTTTTAAAAATATGTTAGGATTGCAAAAACAAGCATTCACAAGTTAGAAAGTCCCAAAACAATGTTATTTATGCAGAATAAAATTATGTGATTCTTTTGGTATCATATTACAGCTGTGTGAACAAAACACACAGCATCCTTATAAACATATCCCGAACCTCATTGTAACTTTACTCCTTTAAAATTCAATTTATTTTCTTTTAGAGACAAAAGGAGACAGAGCAAGAAGCAGCACAGTGCATTTAAAAATGACAAGGCACAATCACTGTCACAAAACTTCCATTGTGTTTTGGTTGATTGGTTGGCTGATTGGGCATATTTATTTAAAATATTTTCCTTCCAGTCATAAAGACACCAGAAGTCCCTTGGATCTTGTAAAGCAAAGCCTACCTAAATGGGGGGAAAAAGAGCAGTAGCACAGAGATAATATATAGACAGTTTGAATGATCACCAGTTTTAGTTAAATATTACTTCCTCATGATAAAGGCTATTAAAGCTGAACAGGAATTGTTATGTGTTATCACTAGGAAATACACTTAATGCAAAATACACACACACACACGCGCACGTGCACACGCACACACACACACATATATATTAATTTCTTCCATCAGGAAACTAATATATTTTGTCTTGTATGTATTCATCCAATATTTTTATAGGTATCTAAACTACGTTCCTTTTCCAGTTCAAATTATTTCCAATCAATAAACAAATTCAATCAAGTCTATGTCTATCCTCCAAGTCTTCACTTTCTACTGGGCCAGTATTTTACATGCAGCTTCCTAGCTAGAAGGCCTCAACATTCAGATGCACCTTCTACCTCACCTCTCCTCCCGCCCCCACACTGTATGCTTTATGTGAGCCGGAAAAGCTGAGAAGCAATCCAGGTGTTTATCCAACATGCTGAAGCAATCAATATGTGTTCATTTAAGATACCCCAGAATTTCATGCAAGTTAGATTGCAAACACCTTTTGCTTCTTTCTCCTCTATGGATTAGCATTATGTCTACAACTCACATAATGTATAGGTTACCCCCCAGAAAGACAATCATGGTGAGTTATGTCAATAACATGGGAATGTGTCTTGTTAGCAACCTCTCTCATAAAAACATAAGAAAATAACAAGTGCCAAACTGGGTCATATCTATGGTCCATATAGCCCAGTATTTTGTTTTTAACAATGGCAGAAATGGATGTTAAACAGCGGGTGCATCTACATGAGACGTTACTGCGCAGTAACAACTGCACAGTCCGCCGCTCATGTAGACATGGCTAGTGAGAACATCAAGCTGGATATCTCTAGAGACATCTGTTCCCTATTTAATACCCTCCCTGACATCCCCATTATTGGTTTAGATATTCCAGAGGAAACATCTCCAACTATTCTGTTCAACATCCACTAATAGATCTATCTTCCATTAATTTATCCAGTCCGTTTTTGAACTGGGATATGCTTTCTGCCTCTGCCACCTTCTGTGGCAATGAATTCCACAAGTTAGCTATGTGTTATGTAAAAAAGTAGTTCCACTTGTTACTTAAAAACCTGTCACCTACTAATTTCAGTGGGTGCCACTTAACGTAGTATTCTAGTACTCGGTGAACAGCAGTTCCCCGTTCACTTGGTATATATCTTTTATGGTTTTATACACCTGTATCATATCTCCTGCTCAGCCTTCAACTTTCCAGACTGCAGAATCCTAGCATTTTTAGTCTCTCCTGGTACAGCGTTTCTCCATGCCCCGTATCATTTTAGTTGTCCTTTTCTGTAGCTTTCATCTCATTAAAGAAAACAGAAGAATGAGAAAACTAAACTATATATCCCCTGAGATACTGTGACTGCTCAGAAGGACACAGATTAATGAAGAAGCAAGACGAAATGAAATCCCTTGTTTTAATTCAAAACTCAGAAATGAACCACTGTATTTTGGTAATATTAAAGCAGTTTATTAATCACAAATAAAATATTGCGGCTGTTTGTCATTAAACTTTTTCAGGAAATTCCATAATCCAAAAAAAATCCATATTTTAACTTTTCAATCCATTTGAGGAAGAAAACAATTTTTGAAAAATGTGGCTAATCCTTAAGAAGAAAATTCTGCGTTTTGACAAGCTTTAATGGCTAGCCAGGATGGCCTAATCCTACAAATATTTATGTTAAGCTGTCTTTCAGTCCATATTATTGACTAAAAACTTTTAACCTGAAGTAAAAGACCTTTAAAAAGTTTGGGGTGTCTAATAAGATTTGACCTTTAAAGAACAAGAGAGAGATAGCTGCTTTCCTGTGTTTTGCACAGAATTGGTCAAACATTCTGTTGAAAAGATTCTAATTTCTCATTCTTTTAATATTCTTCTTGAGCAGTCCAGTATTGGTCTCGGTGGGTACTATCTGCTTCTGTAAATCTTTTATCATCAACTAATATCCAGCTGTCAGCTATCAGCAGTTTGAATTTGAACCCTCTCAGTCTTCTGGAACAACAAAGCATTTCCAAGACATAAGAAAAATATTTTTCATCGCTTGCATTCCCCCTCTTATTTCACAATAACTTAATGGAACTGTTCTTGAATTGAGATTATAATTATAAAAACAGTGGTATTTATTGTTGTTTTGGATAATGCATGTATAATTCTCATTATGCTTAATGGAAAAAGTAATGTGTTTAGGGATGTAGTAAAATTCTGAAAAGTATATTATTTATGCATATTGCCTTTCACTAAAGGATCTCAAAAAGTTGTATAAACAAAAATTGGTTATTATAGACCTACTGATTACGTGTAGAAATCAGATTACATAGAAATCTGACAACTTACATAAAGTTATTCTTTTATTCAAATGCCAAAATCCTACCCCCAAAGCCTGTAGGAATCTTGCCATTAACTTTGATGATAACAGGATCAGGTACACAGGTCAAGACACAAGAAAAAATGTAAGGGTGTAAAAGAAAATCCTTGAAAAGAAAAATGAAATAATTGAAAAAGGATAGGGAAAAAATGAAAGAATTGTTTTGAAAGGAACCTATAAAAATTAACAATAAAACTATTTTTGACCAGAAATATATCTTAACTTTGTTTTAGCAAGAAAACAGTTCCCAGAAGATTCAGTTATTCGGACAGTTCTATTCTCTAGCACCCATCCTATGTGCATGTACTTCTTTGCTTCAGCCAAAGATTTTACCCTGTACATGCAATTCACACAAACATTTAACTTCCAGGTTGGAACTTACAAATGTTTATGTGAGCACACCTGGATTTTCACACACACACATAATTACTTTGAGAAAGCTTGTTACAGAAATTTAGTAGGTTGAGCTCCCTTTTAAATATGTTGTTGCCCATGATGACGCTAATTTGGACATATTCTTTTGTCTGAAATATAAGCATAGATCTGTATTTATGCTGTACATCCCACAAAAGTGACTGGTATTTTTTACACCTTGGTTTTCCATGTGTCTAAGTTTGTGAGGGAGATCACTGCAGTTTATTACAGTCGAAAATGACCTACAGGTCAGAATAATTAGAGCACTTCTTTCCTAATTCCATTTTTATATTATTCGCAGTGCGTCTTGTAGAAATTTGGACAAGTGATGTGGATACTGCAGTCTGTAGACTTTTGAAAGGAATCTGAAGCTGTGTAAAAGACACTCTTTGAATTCAGTTAAAACAGTTTTCTCTAACTGTTCACTGAATCACTTTCACTGGTCATGATCTGTCTGTGGCAAACTGTTTCTCCTTGTGATTGTGAAGATTACTCCTGCCAATGCTCCTTCTGACAGTGCTTGCACTTATAAAGGTCAGGCAGCTCCAACAGTCATTAAAAGCAAGAACACTAACTCTCGCAGGTCTCTCTGTAAAGAATTTAACCTTCAAATTACAGAACACACTGCTCTGCAGAGCCAGTGCTATAGCTAGCCTGAAATTTAAACCCATTCCTCTGCCAACCTAAATGTAGGCCTTGATGTTGCCATACCAAAAGAAAATAATCACACATCTAGGTGGACAAAGGACCTAAGAGATATCCATCTACAAGGCATTTTACTTTATCTTTTTAAAAAATTAGATGTCTGTACGGAGAGTCAGTGCCTGGGTTTCTCAGCTTTCAAAACAAATGATAGGCCTTTCAGCTTCTAAGAACCATGTGCTGAAACAAACCATCCCAGTTGATTCCCAGTACAGCATAGTGACTTCTTCTTTTCCCTTTGAAAATTCCTTTGCCTCCTGCCAGAATTAGTTGTCATGTGAGTGCAAGCTCAGAGCACAGCTGAGATAATTTAAGGTTTGCAGGAATTTGGCCTATCTATGAATGGCTGTGTCCCACAGTATAATTCAAAAAGGATAGCAGTGCAAAAACCCGATCTGCAAATGAGAATGAAGGTTCACTTTTCATCTTGATGGAAAGTAAAAACCAATATTTTTAATTTTTAATAAAACACATTTGTATTGGGGCAGTAGCAGCAGAAGGATCCTGCTGCATATAAATGAAGATGGCCCTCTGGTTTGTCTCACACAGCAGAAGAAGGAAGACATGATGATGAAGAATGCCTTTTGCAAGTAATAAAGAGAAAGAAGAATAAGTCTTGAGTCTCTTGGAAAGGCAATACCTTCTGGATTCAGGACCATTTGTTAGAAATGCACTATAATGTTCACAGTTTTAAGTTTGACATCAGCTAGATTTTAGATTGTGCTAAAATCATCCTTAATGGCCTTTCTGCCTCATCAGTAGTGCACCATTCAAGTAACAAAGTGCCAATCAGTGGCTCTTGTTCCTCTTTAGCTTGAAGATAATACTGGAGAGCTTTTTTTCCCCCAGAGATCATGATCTCTCTGCTTGATATGCCCTTTATTAAAACTAGAGTTAAAGGTCTTCAGGTATATCCATTATAAACCCCTAATTTTCTTGACGGCAAAAAATGTGCTACAAGAAAAAGCTTAGCAAACTAAGTCTTAGACCTCTGAGAGCACTAGTTTTACTCTACATGAGAGAAAGAGGGATAAAAAAAAATGCTGTTTCTCAACTATAAAAGAAAAAAAATTAATAAACAGTATATGCTATATTGTACTGCTACATATGTAATTAAAACTATTCTTAATTAAAATAAAATGTCATGGACAGTTCAAAAGTGAAATAAATCACTTTTTGACAAAAATAAATTTTAAGCAATGGAGAAAGGAAATGATTCATATGCAGTTTTTAAAGTGAATGGCTTGTATGACTAAGGGTCTTTCTCTCCTTTAGATATGGCTTAAACCATCTCTGTTGAGACAGATTAGCCCCAATTTATAAAACTAATATTGATGAGCAATTCTGTAGATTTTGCAGTGCAGCAGGTTGCACAAATATGTGGTGATTTCAAATATGAACCCTTTTAGAAAGGTATAATTTTTAACATTGGATCCTTTTTTTGGTTTTTTAATATATATGTATAATATAGCATGAGAATTATTACTTCATTAACTTCATTATGCTGCCATAAAAGTCTTGTAAAAAAATTACACTCAATTAATAGTGTCTGTACCAAAAGGAGCCATGAATTGACACATAAACTGGATGTTTTCTAATCAGATGTTAACCTTTTTATTTTGCCCCTGTTTAGTTTAAGATAGACAACACTTATGCACATGCCAAAACATGTGCATATGCCTTAATCCCCTGTAATTTCCATGAGATTAAAGTGTGTGCTCTTCAGGTTCTGTTTTGGTTATAGTCAAGGTTATAATCAAGTGTTATTTTTTTTGATTTTGCACATAATTTTCAGGACTAAGAAAACCTGTAAAGTTTCTGACATATGCTATCAAAAAATAAGTAACTAGAACTAGCATCTCACACTACTAGCCCCTAAAATAACATATTGAGCCTATCTGTCCTATTCCAGCATGGTAGTTTTGGACACATGTGCTTTTAGTTCTGATCTTCCTCTTCCTCATTCTTGTTAGCAAAGGTGTAACTAATGAGTTTCCCCTGGTGGTGGTAGGATGAGGGGATGAATTAGATGACCTCATGAGGTGCATTCCATTCTTACTTTACATGATCCCATGTAAGTGTTCACATGCCTACTACTGGGTTTTTTGTTGTAGCCATGTTGGTCTAAGGCAGTGGTTCCCAATGTGGTGCCCATGAGTACCATGGCTCCTCCCAAGGTTTATTCAGGTGCCCACTTGCATTTTCACAGTCAGTAAAAATCATTATTTCAACAAAAAATGCTAAACTTTAATGCAGAAGAGTGGGGAGAAGGAAAAAGGAAAGGTGGTCTTACGTGCCTAGGGTGTCCTCGCATGTGGCTCCTCCACCTGGGTGGATCTAGAATTTTGATAAGGGGGATGCACATGGTGAGGTACATCATCATATATAAAACAACATATATTTTTCTCCAGTTAAAAGTAAACTAGAAATTTTACTAATATGCTACAGGTCTAGAGATGACTTATTCAGTTTAAGATTGAAATAAAATCAGGCCCTTTTTTCTCTGGAGAAAAGGATCTGGGGGTTACAGTGGACAACAAGATAAATATGAGTCAGCAGCATGCCCTGTTGCCAAGAAGGATAGCAACATACTGGGCTGCATTAGTAAGAACATTGCCAGCAGATAAAGGAAAGTAAGTATTCTGTTCTATTCTACACCTGTGCAGTCACATCTGGAGTACCGTGTCCAGTTTTGGGTCCCCCACTATAGAAATGAAGTGGACAAGTTGGAGAAAGTATATCAGAGAGCAATGAAAATGGGTCAGGGGATGGGGCACATGACTTCTGAGGAGAGGATGAGGGACCTGGGTTTATTTAGTCTGCAGAAGGGAAGACTGAGGGGGGATTTGATAGCAGCCCTTAATTACCTGAAGGTTAGTCAAAAAAGTTCAACTTTCTAGAAACTTCAAGATCGAAATCTCATTATAACAGATGCAGTGTTGAAACCAGCAGCCTAAATTGGACATGATGAAAACTATGTTTTATGCCATTTTTAAATTCCCATCCAAATCTCAAATGGAGATGGAAAATACAGCAATGGCCCAAATTAAAAAAAAAAAAAAAGCGGGGAGGGGGAAGAGGAGAAGAATGGTCCCTCACAATTGATCCCTCAAAATATTGAGCTTCATGTATATCAAGTTTATTTTGATCATTTATCTTTTAGGTTCCTAAACTGTTCCTTAGATCCACACAATAAATTCTTACTGCTATAGACAAATTCTGCACTCTGTTGTGTGAGAAATACCTGGATTCTACAGGTTAATCATGATGACTGAAGTATCATTTCCTTCAGGCCAAAGATCCACTAGCTTTAAAATCTCTAAATTGGTCTCAATTTAGGAAATTTAGAAATTAAGTTTCACTTTAAGTGACCAAATGCTAAGTACCCAGCTGCTTTAGCTGTCCTTTTTTACACATACAGTTTCTGGGAAAATTATTGCCTGCATCCTCCTGAATCATCTTCTACCTCTTGCTGAGGAAGTCATGCCAGAATTTCATTGTGGTTTCAGACTATCCTAAGGGACAATTGACATGAACTTTGTTGCCTGCCAGGTCCATGAAAAGTGTCAAGAACAATACCAGGACTTATATATGACCATCATTAACTTCACTAAGGCTTTTGATTCCATCAATCAGGAAGCCTTGTTCAAAGTTCTGACCAGATTTGGATGTCTATAAAAGTACATGAAGATCCTGAGGCTTCTCTATGACCAGATGATTTTGACCATCCTATGCAGCAGTTTGAAGACAGATCTGTTTGTCATCGGACCTGGGGTCAAGCAAGGATGTATCATCAGCCCAACTCTGTTCTCAATTTTTTGGCAGTCATCTTGGTTCTAGTTAAGGACTACTTTCCTTTTGGAATCAACATAGAACACTGAATGGATAGAGGTACATTTTCAATTAAAGACCAAAGTACTCAAAACAACCTTCCTTGATTTTAATATGCAAATGATTGCACTATGTTTGTGCATACTGAGAAAAACCTCCAGACCAAGCTGGGTTTTTGAGAGAGCCTACTGAATTTTGGGCCTCTATCTTAACTTCAAGAAGATCAAAGTACTCTGTCATCCTGCCCTTGGCCATGAATGTGACTTCCTTCCCCAAATTACCATTGAGGGAAAGACCTTGGAAGTAGTTGAGGACTCTTTCTACCTTGGTAGCCACCTTTCTCAGAGACTGAACATTGATGAGGAGATCCAGCATAGGCTCTGGTGTGCAAGTGTCTCCTTTGAGAAATTGGTTCAGCATGTCTTTCTTCATCACTATCTCCAAAAAGACACCAAGATCCAGGTCTACAATGCAGTCATCAGCCCCACTCTCCTCTACAGATGTGAAACATGGGTGAAACTTGGGTCTCCCTTATGTACCTTTGGCTTTTTTTAACCCCTCATTTCCCCCTTCCCTTTCCTTCTCTACTCTACTATTTGTTTTCCTAATTTCCACCTATTTACATTCTCACTGACATCCTGTCACACTTGTAGCTTCTTTCATTCCTTGGAGTCTCAGAACAGCAGAGACTCCCTATGCCTGAAGAAGGGCAATTGTATTTGAAAATTTGCTAAGAACTTTTCCCAATTACTTAGTTGATCTAATAAAAGATATCATATCTACCCAAAGAACCTTGCCTACCTATGTCCTGAGACACGGGGTTCCCAACATTTATGTGCCCAAGGGCACATTCGAATTTAAAAGAAAAATCAGCAAGTGCCAGTATAAACATTAAAGTTTAGCATTTTTTGTTGAAATTATGATTTTTACTGACTGTGAAATGCACTTGGGCACCTGAATAAACCTTGGGGGGAGCCATGGTACTCATGGGCACCACATTGGGAACCACTGCCTTAGACCAACATGGCTACAACAAAAAACCTAGTAGTAGGCATGTGAACACTTACATGGGATCATGTAAAGTAAGGATGGAATGCACCTCATGATGCCATCTAATTTATCCCCTGCTCAAGGCAAGAACATACCTGACAACTAAACCATCACAGTCTGTTTAACTTGTTCATGAAAATTTCCAGGAATGGAGATTCCACAGCCTGACCACCCTCCTAGTGAGAAATGTTTTCCTAATCTCCAACCTAAATTTCTCCGGCTGCAGTTGTGAAAGAAACTGAACTTCATTTTGTCAATGTCAGGCTCCTGCTTCCATGGAATGGCCATTTTGTGGGGTAAGGAGTAATCCCAGTATCCTGAACATTCATCAAAACATATTTTGAAGCTGCTGCTAAAGACATGATGAGCCCTCCACCTTTCTGAAGGATAAATTCACTTTTCTGACCAGCAGTTTCTAAATCATTATAAAATACTTTGATACATATCTAAAATTTAATAAAAAAATAACATTTTGTAAAATCAAAAGCTAATCTATTTTACTTAAAAAGTTATCATTTTAAACTTTAGAAGTAATGCATTCTCAAGCATTCCTGAGTATCAGGGACTTTTGTGATGTATACTGGAAGCTGCAAATAATCTATTTGTATATTTCTGGATACCATCAGTATTGAATTTGAATGTTGAACCAGAAAGCTATCAAACACACATCTCATCTTTCTGCTTCTTTTCCATCATCAACAACCCTGCTAATTCACACAAGTCCTTTGATTAGGCTTGCCAACCCAATAAATTATTTTTTTAACTGACAATCCAACAAAGAAACTTTTTTTACTGACAAGTGAAAAAAAATATTTCTTGCATTCACAGCTCTGTGTGACTGAAGCAATGGTTTTATACCCTGCTGCTCCAACCACAGTGGTCCCCTACTCACCCCAAAACCCGACACCTTGACTGTACCCTGCACCATGCTGTCCCCCACCCTGCCCCTCAGCCTGACCCCTCCATCAGGTCTACTCCTTCTGTTCCAGCATGAACCTCCACCTACTGTATCTTCCCCACCCAGCTTGTAGCTCTGTCCAAGCCACACCATCCTCCTCCCTGTACCTTTGATGTGAGTAGCTGTTAGAGGCAGGGAACAAGCAAAAGAACTGGACACAGTGCATTGTTAGAGAAGGGGGAAAGATCTAGTAGGTTATAGCAAGCTGCAAAATCCTGCTTAGACACTCCTGAAAAATTCTGCTCAGAAAGCATGTGGCACTCGTGTGTTCCATGTCTTTCATTGCAGTTGTGGCTCTGTGTTTTTATGGAAGGGAAAATATTTTTATGGATTTTAATATACAGGCATTTTTAGGATTTTTTTTAATGGGGTATCTAAATTTACAGAGAGTTTGCAACCCTACCTCTGAACCATGAACATGTAACAAATTATTTCAGGGACCCATTTTTATAAGTACATTCTGTATAAGTAGATTCAGAAAATTCTGTTTCCATTATTTCTAATTCCATGTTATCAAATGGCACATACTGATTGACCAACTGTGTACACTGTGACTTAAATCAATAATTTGATTTCTTTTCTAAGTTAAGATGATGTTTCATCTTTGTACTTGCTATGTCAGTGTGGTCAAAGGTTACTTTTTAGTTTCTGCAGTGGATTTGTTAACTCTTCAGTATAATCCTTTCAGTAAAAATATGTTGGTCCTAGGTATGACCATAAACTGCATCTGACTGAAGAGCCTGGTGGCAAAGTATTGGGGACACTTGTGGCAGGGTAGCTCCTATAAAATACTGAAATGTTGCAACCTCCAAAATAAAGTGAGTATTGGGTGCCACAAAACCTTAGCCTGCACTGCTCTGTGGGCACTCCTTGGCTGGAGAAAGACTAAGAAACATCACCCTGAGAGAAATACACCTTCACTGAGACATTATGCAGTCAGCAGCAGTTCTTATCTGTTGTCCTCAAAAAGAAGCTACAGCCATTGAGGAAATGAACATCTGGACTTGGTCTGGCTTTTGGATTCTGTTTCAATGAAGTAAAGGAAAGATGTTATGTCTTCAACAGCCTCCACTCCCCCATACTCCTGCCTAAGCATACACATTGGAAGGTCTTGGTGTCATGGTCACAGGACCCTGTACAAGCAAATTCATCAGGCACCCGTCTAGACCTCTTATGTGTACACCATGATCCAGAGGGTAGGCAGTTACCAACAACAAAATGTATTTATACTAATAAGACTTAAGTATACAGAATCTATAATTAATTTCAATTCAAAATATTATCATTCTCTTAAATGACATAATGAAGGTATTAAAACTATTCTATTGTATAGCTTAATAATCTATACTTTTCTCCTTGCCCAGCTATAGAAGTAATTGCACACATATTCTTTGTCATGAAACATCCTAAATATGTTTTAGAGGCACTATTGTAAAAAAAAATTTTTGTCACCATATGAAAAACTCACAGCCCCAGCAATTTTAAAGCTGCTGGGATCCACTGCGTGTTTATTGGTAACATATTCCATATTGCAGTCTTTAGGAGGTGTTACTTCTGGCTGAAACATCAGGGCATCAGCTGTTCAGAGAAGTTTAACACTGCAATATTATCTTCAAATGAACCATGTTTTGATGTGGTATTTGTAGGATTTCCATCTCTCAGGATTCTAGCCTCTTTTACTTTGGCTTAAACTGCAGGCCTAATACCACTTAATCAGTCTTCCACTTTCCATGCTCTTGATGCTTGAAGGTATCTATGATTCTGAAAGTGATCTGTCTCTAACATGACATAACAATTAATATTTTAGATTTTCTTCATAGAATCAAACACTGAATTTGCTTTACACTGATATCTGCTAATATTACAGGTTAATCTTTTTACTGACTGACTACAGTATGCAAAGGACCAAGCTCATATGTCATAATGAAATATACAGTCTGAAAGTATGTCAATAGAGCTGTCAAAATTATTTTCACAGTGGAAAATTTCAATATTTCTGAAAAAAAACCCAGATACTGATTTTTTTTGTGGAAAAAGTTTACCTGAAAACTTCAGTTAACACTTCAAAGCTGTACTCCAGGCATTTCATACTCACATTCTTCTTTCTAGAACCTGGTTCCATATCCAGGTCTATTAAAGGATAATGAACCATGATGCCTCATGGTCATGAGTCATTGATGTATATAGAGTCATTGAGTAGTAAGGCTGGAAGGGACCTCCAACCCCATTCCCTATCCCAATTATCCCATACAAGCCATGATCTAAACTCTACATAAGATTATTATAAACCCTGACACAAGACAGATCTAATACCCTAAGTTGTCACAGGTAAAGCAGAGGAACTATAGCGGTCAATGTCCTGCTTATATCAAATGTTGTCTATAGCGACTCAAGTGGTCCTTGGTCCCCACTACAGAGAAAAGCAATAGCTTCCACAGTCCATATCAATCTGACCATGGGGTAAAATTACTTTCTGACCCTAAATGTGGTGATTGGTCTGATCCTGCATGAAGGGACAAGACCCTCTAGCTAGCAAGGTCCAACTTTGGTCCCAGCAGAAGCAGTGACACACCTTAGTCAAAGTCTCTAGCCTTAGCTGTAGCCAACACCCAATGTCTCCAAAAAAAGCTTAAAGACACCCTGACACAAAGCATAAAAATTATGGGACAGGCACAACTAGCAAAGCTCAGAAACATGGGAAATACCCATGGTAAAATAAAGGCAAAGCTATGCCTAAATTACCCTGGCAAGTGACTGCCTAACCTCTTCTTGAACACCTCCAGTTATGAAGAATCCACAACTTCCCTCAGCAGTCTATTCCAATGCCTCACTACCCTAATAGTGAAGAAGTTTTCCCAGATATCCAATCCAAATGTATTTGCTGCAACTTCAAGCCATAGGGCCACACCCTACTCTCCGCAGCAAGAGAGTGGAACACAGAACTGCACACAGTACTCCAGATGAGTCCTAACCAGTACTGAGTAGAAAGGAAATATCACCTCCTATGTCTTGTACCTAATGGTTCTATTGATACAGTCCAAAACCACATTTGCCTTTGTATGCTGTATCACACTGTAGACACATATTGAGTCCGTGGTCTACTAAGACTCCCAAGTCCTTCTCTATAGTACAGCCATCCAGACAGATGTCATCCATTTTGTAATTCTGTTTTTGATTATTCCTCCTAAGGCACAAAACCTTGCATTTGTCCACATTAAACTTCATCCTATTAGCTCTAGCCCAATTTTCCAATCTGTTGAGATCTTTCTAAATTGCACTTACATCCTCCAACACGTTCACAATCCTTCTCAGTTTTTTTCATCTTCAGACTTGTTCAAGAAGCTTATTATACCAGTATACAAATAATTAATGCACATCTTGAACAACACTGGGCCCAGGACAGACCCCTGTGGGACCCCAGTTGAAATCGCCTGCCATTCTGACATGGACCCATTAATAATTACCCTTTGTTTTTATCTACTGATCTGGTTATCTATCCACCTTATAGTTTCATAGCTTTATAGTTAGTAGGGTTGGAAGGGACTTGAGCAGATCATCAAGTCCAAACCCCTGCCATGGCAGGAAAGAGTACTGGGGTCAAACGACCCCAGCAAGGTGTTCAACTAGCCTTCTCTTAAAGACCCCTGGGGTAGTAGCCAGCACAACTTCTCTTGAAAGTTGGTTCCAGATCCTAGCCGCCCTGACTGTGAAGTAGCGCTTCCTGATATCTAGCCTAAATCTACCCTCTGCCAGCTTGTGACCGTTATCCTAGTTACTCCTGGAAATGCTTGGGGGAACAGAGACTCCCCCAATGCCTGCTGGTCCCCTCTGACTAGTTTGTAACAGGCTGCTAGATCCCCCCTTAGCCTTCTCTTGTGGAGGCTGAATAGGTTCAGGTCCCGTAGCCTCTCCTCATAGGGCCTGCCCTGCTCCCCACTGATCATGCGAGTGGCCTCCTCTGGACCCTCTCCATGTTGTCCATATCCCTCCTGAAGTGTGGCACCCAGAACTGAACGCATTACTCCAGCTGAGGCCTGACCATTGCTGCATAGAGGGGGAGTATCACCTCCTTGGATCTGCTTGAGATGCATCTGTGGATGCATGACAAGGTATGGTTGGCCTTCCTGACTGCATCCCCACACTGCCGACCCATGTTCATCTTGGCATCAATGATGACTCCAAGATCCTTTTCTGCCTCTGTACCGATAAGAATAAGGTTCCCCAGCTTGTAGGTATGCTGCTGGTTCTTCCTCACCAGGTGCAGCACCTTGCACTTCTCAGTGTTGAATCCCATCCTATTCTCATCTGCCCACCCCTGTAACCTGTCTAGGTCTGATTATAGTCTATTCCTTCCTTCTAACATGCCCACATCCCCCCACATCTTAGTGTCATCAGCACCTTTGAACAGGGTGCTTTTTACCCCCTTGTCCAAGTCACTGATGAAGATTTCGAACAGTGCGGGCCCAACGACCAAGCTGTGTGGAACCCCACTGCCCACATCCCTCCAAGTCAAAAATGACCCATCCACTACCACTCTCTGGGTGTGGCCCTCCAGCCAGTTGGCGACCCATTTGACTGTGTAGGTGTCGACACCACAGTCTCCCAGTTTTTTAATGAGAATGGGGTGAGAGACAGTGTTGAAGGCCTTCCTAAAGTCCAGGAAGACTATGTCCACTGCTACCCCTGCATATAAGGATTTGGTGACCTGGTTGTAGAAGGCCACCGGGTTGGTCTGACAGGACCTGCCTCTAATGAGCCCATGTTCATTGCCCCTAAGCATAATCTCCCCTGCTGGCCCCTCGTGGACATGTGCCAGAATAATTCTCTCAAAAACCTTACCCAGGATCGAGGTAAGACTAACTGGCCTATAGTTTCCCGGGTCCTCCTTCCTCCCCTTTTTGAAGATGGGAATCACATTGGTCCTCTTTCAGGTGTCTGGCACCACACCAGAGCACCACGAGTGCTTTTAAAGCCATGCTGGGGTCCCACAATGACCTCAGCTAATTCCCTCAGTACTCTAGGGTGGAGATCGTCCAGACCAGATAATTTGAATATATCCAGTCCCTCCAGAATTTCCCTAACTAGGTCCTCACTAACCCTTGGTCTAGGTGCACCTCCACTGGGGTCTGTATCATGGGAGTGTTCTGTACATGTGCCTTGTGAGATTTGTTGTCAAGCACCTGGTACATAAAGGAGAATGGAGGAGGTCTTCATCTATAACTTCCACAGGTATTTCCAATCTGAAAACAAATATATATATATATATATATATATATATGAGAAAACCTTTTAGTTTTTAGCAGTTTAATATTTTGATACAAAAGATATTTCCAATAGGAAACAGTTATCTTTTAAATGATATTTAATTTTGTTGAAAATCCTTTTTTTCCGGGAAAAAAATTTAAGTATAAAATGTAACCAGTCCTAATGCTTAACCATGCATTTTAGTCCTGACGACTAGGGACAGACATTACACATAAACTGGTTTCAGTGATCAGAAACTGGTTTAAACCTGTAACAGAACAGATGTGTTTGGTGAACATAAACCAGTTTGAAAATGGCTGCAACTGGTCTGAGATAAACCTGGTTGAATGTAGTATCATACTTAACTGATTTGGGTCAAACCATTTTATGCAATGTGTGTCCCAGACCCCTTCCTGGTTTAACTTAAACTAGAGTCCCCCAGCATATGCTCCCAGGTGCTTTGCAGTCCTGGGAGGGGCTGTCTTCTCCAGAGAAGGGCTGGCCCTGCCCCTCTGCCTGGCTTACCCCCACCCCATCACCACTTCCTGCTCAAGCAGGGATTTTCCCCTCTTCCACAACACAGACCACAGCCTGTGGTGTGACAGCTAATGCTGAGAGGTATCTGTGTAAAGCAGAGAAGACAAAGGCAGACAGGAGAATGTCCACTTAGGGCTTTTTTGCAGCTAAGCAATAGATCTTCTGATAATGTCTCTCTATTCCTTCCTTGGAAAAAGTTGTTTAAGAGCTTGGACTAATGAGAGAGATTTTTGTTTTCTTGATAGGGAGCTAAATGCTGTATTTTCAACTTGCTGGTCAGGAGCGGTGAGGTGGGAGGCATCCCCTGGCTTCTAGCCTGTGCCACTGCAGACATGTACCTGCATTTCTTCAGTTCAGAGTTTGGCCTAGCCAGGTTAGTCTAACCTGCAAAGATTGAATCAATTCAGGTGTTTTGAAACCTGTCCCTAGCCAAAGTGTTAAAACCCTTGTAAATTCACAACCATTTTTTGTTTTTTTAAATCCTATTAATAACCTTATAGACTGAATAATGGATTAGTTCATGGTATCTATTATATTAAAAAGTTTAACATTGTTTTACAATCTATATATTGTTGCACTGAGCTTCATGCTGCCTTCAAGATGGTTTTCTCTATCCTTGATTCTTCTTTGTCCATCATTCTGTGAGCTTTTAAAAGGAGAGAAAATTTCCTGTATCCTTGTTTGTCCTTTGCTTTCAAGGAGACAAACTGTTTCTCCCAATTGCAGCAATACATCTTTTTTTTTGGAAGGGTTGGGGGGCGGGCAAAAACAGCCCTCTACTAGAGCTCTTTTTTAAATTGTTTAGTAGGAGTGTAATGGCTTGAAATGCATTACTAGTTTTGTTATCTTGCAGATCCTGTATGCTCAAGAGAGAATGATGATCATGTTGTGACACTGCCAGCTAGAAGCAATGTCATACACAGGGTTTAAGCAACTTCCTAAAGCCGCAAATCATGAGGTTGAGGAGGGAAGATTTTTATCTATGGGAATTCTCAAAAAACGCAATTACCAAACTTTCTTGCTGTTCCCTTAGGCCTGCATTCTAATATGGCCCAGCTGCTGAAGTTGAGAGAAAGAGAACTGTAGCAAAGATATAACTGCCAGGAGTACAAAAATAACGTAACATCAGCTAGGAAGTACTGAAAGGTGATTAAAGTTAAACTGTGCAAGGATTACCTTCAGCCAGTTGATGTCTCACTCGACATAATTCTATTGTCTCACAAGACAGACATATGCCTAGTTCTAGACATCTCGCAAGACAGAAAGATGCCCTGTTTCTGAAATTGTGGGATGGAGAAATCTGCTTCCTGGACTACCACATGTATATATGTGTGTGTGTGTGTGTGCGCGCTCATGTATGTGTCTGCTTTCTGGAGAAATTATATTATTTCTGATAATGTTTTAGGGACCTTTGGAGGTTATCTTGAGAAGAAAACTGAATACTATAGGAAGAACTGTGAAAAAAATATCCCTCAGGCCAAGAGGAATGAATAAACCTTACTTCACATTGTGTTTCCTATTGTGGATGTGGTTTTGTTTGTACATGCTGAATTTCATAAAAGGAATAAATATCTGGTTTCTCACCAATCATGACTTATTTCTGGCAAAAAGGCCTTAGGCAAAAGAGAAGTTTCCCTTTCTATATCTTTTCTACTTCTAGCCAACTGACAAGTTCTCTTTTTGTAAGTCAAGACCTATTTAAATACAAATAATAAAGTGCTCAGTCCCTAAGAGAGTATGTCCATTTCATCTGCACATCATGTTTCTACTCCGCCTTGTAATGCACTGTAGCTTCAGAGGTCAATAAATTCAAACAAGCCAGTATTTAATTTTGTATTGTTGGTTCACAGAAAGCCTTTGCACAGAAACCACTGATTGATGCATTATTACATTCATTTTATAAAATAATCCCATTAAAAATGTTCTTATGGTCTAGAATGCTGCATGGTCCATAGGACAGCACAGGATTCAGTGAACCAGTCTATTCCAAGCTTACTGCAAATTTGGCATGTGGCTTTATGTAAATCAGTTAATGTCTGTGCTTCTGTAGTCATCATTGTAGCATATATGTGTACATATGTGGGTTTAGTGTTTGTTCTGCATGCAAATATTGGGAGCTTACAGAGGGAGTTCCCTTTCTGTGTCCATGTGTAGAAAAAAGGAGGGGCGTTGTGCATGAAACTTTAAAGCAGGCTAAATTTCATAGATTTCATAGATTTCATAGACCTTAGGACTGGAAGGGACCTCGGGAGATCATCGAGTCCAGCCCCCTGCCCAAAGGGCAGGAAGTCAGCTGGGGTCATAGGATCCCAGCAAGATAAGCATCCAATTTACTTTTGAAGGTGTTCAATGTAGGTGCTTGAACCACCTCCACTGGCAGACTGTTCCAGACCTTGGGGGCTCGGACAGTAAAGAAATTCTTCCTTATGTCCAGCCTGAAACGGTCTTGCAGGAGTTTGTGACCGTTCGACCTCGTCATCCCTTGGGGCGCTCTGGTGAACAAACGTTCCCCCAGATCCTGCTGGTCACCCTTGATAAATTTATAGGTGGCCATCAGATCACCCCTGAGCCTACGCTTTTCCAGGCTAAAGAGTCCCATGGCTCTCAGCCTGTCATCGTAAGATCTGTTTTCCTGACCTCTGATCATGCGCGTGGCTCTCCTCTGGACTCTCTCAAGCTTCTCCACATCCTTTTTGAATTGTGGAGCCCAAAACTGGACGCAGTACTCCAGCTGCGGCCTCACCAAGGCCGAGTACAAGGGGAGAATGACGTCCCGGGATTTGCTCGAGAAGCATCTATGGATGCAAGCCAGCGTTTTGGTCACTTTAGTAGCCGCAGCATCGCATTGCAGGCTCATGTTCATCTTGTGGTCAATGATGACCCCCAAGTCTCTTTCTTCTGTAGTGCTAACCAACGTAGCACTGACGAGCCTATAAGGGTGCTGCAGGTTTTTCCTCCCAAGGTGGAGAACCTTGCATTTTTCGGTGTTAAACACCATCAGGTTCTCGTCTGCCCATTTGCTGAGCTTGTCCAGGTCAGCCTGGATCACCCGCCTGTCCTCTGGCGTGGATGCTTTGCCCCAAAGTTTGGTGTCATTGGCGAACTTGGCCAGTCCACTCCTGACTCCAATGTCCACATCATTAATGAAGATGTTGAACAGCATGGGTCCCAGGACAGAGCCTTGAGGGACCCCACTGGTCACAGGGCACCACAATGAGTGACTGCCATCAATCACAACCCTCTGGGTCTGACCACGGAGCCAATTTCCCAGCCAGCAGATCGTGGTGGAGCCAAGGCCACAACTGGCCAGTTTGGCCAAGAGGTGATCATGGGATACCAGATCAAAAGCTTTTTTGAAGTCAAGATATATGACATCAACCTCTTCTCCCTTGTCCAGGTGATAGGTCACCTGGTCATAGAAGGAAATGAGATTGGTCAAACCAGACCTACCCGCAACAAACCCATGCTGGCTATCCCTTATAATGTTAGCCTGGGCCAGTCCCTCAAGGATGGCCTCCTTAATAAACTTTTCTAGGATCTTCCCCAGGATAGAAGTCAGGCTGATGGGCCTATAGTTAGCCGGATCCACTCTCCTACCTTTTTTGAAGATCAGCACCACATTGGCCTTCTTCCAGTCTTCAGGCACTACACCAGAGCACCAGAAGTTTTCAAAGATCCGTGCCAGGGGCTGGGCTATGACGCTCGCCAGCTCCTTGAGTACCCTGGGGTGCAGATTGTCAGGGCCAGCTGACTTGAAGGTATCCAGCTTCTCAAGGTGTTCCTTCATGAGGTCAGCATTTATGGAGGGTAGGGGATCCCCCTCACCCAGATTTCCCTGTCCCATAGCAGGCATGGGCATCCTGTGTGACTGATGAAAGACTGATGCAAAGTACCTATTTAATAGGTTGGCTTTTTCCTGGGCGTCAGTTGTCAGTTGCCCCATCTGGTTTAGCAGGGGTCCAACATTGCCCTTGCTTTTCCTCTGGCTCCCCACATATGTGAAAAAGGACGTTTTGTTGTCCTTGATGCCTGAAGCTAGTTGGAGTTCAGTTGCAGCCTTGGCTTTCCTGGTTTGCTCCCTGCAGGACCGGACCAGTGCAGAGTAATCCTCCTTGGAGGCTAAATTCTTTTGCACTGCTTTAATGGTGTCAGTGTTTGCACACATCAGTGGTGTATTGCACATTAATTCCAGCTGCTGTAGGAAATGCAGTGATATAATGCACCTTAAATGACTTGGGGTGCAGCAAACTAAAACTCCTTCAAGGACTTGCTGCCCCTACAGCCATGGAGTGATGCTCCAGGCTCCGTGAAGCTCCATGACTCTGCAGGAAGCCCTGCAGGCAGCCTGACAGCAGCCTGGGAAAGCAGGCTCCACTCAAGAAAAGCACCAAGCCTGATTTTCCTCCCCACCTCACCCTGTCCCGGAGCCTGCCTGCCTGCCTGAGATGCACAGGGGCCCAGTGCTTCCCTTTGTGACTGTGGTGTCCCCTGGGACTGCCCAAGCCAGATGCCTGCAGCTGGGTGCCACCTGTTGGGGGCACCGCTGCCATGGGGGGAAGCACCCCCCACATATCCCAGGGACTGCTCTGCATGCTGGTAGCTCAACCTCCCCTTCCCACCAGAGAGGCATTTAAGTCAGTGGGGTGTGTGCACAACACAGGGATTTAATCAGCGCTAAATTGAAGCAGTGTTTTTTAAAACCCACTGCTTCAATTTAGGGCCTCCTTTTCATCTACATGTGCCCTGTATTTCAGCCTCTGATTTTCAATCCTTCCACCCAGGTGTAGGGAATGTAGCTTACACTTCCCCACTAAAGACAGCCAGGTAGATGAGTGTGAGATGTGCTTAGTGGTAGATTCCAAAAGGAAATAGGTAAGGAAACTGCAGAATGATCTGACTAGGCTAAGCAACATCCATGAATATGAGTACTTTCTAATGCATAAAGAGTGTCAGAGAATGGGCCAGCAGGAGGTATCAGGAAATAAACAAGAACTGGATGATCAGATGGTGGTTGGTAGCTTGTTCACTTCTGGCAACAGAGTACTCTGCCTCTGAAACCACAGGCACCAAGTTCAAGAATTCTTTCTAATGCCTTGCATCAGAGGAGAAGGAGCCTACTTTATTGGCAGAAGAAATCAAGCCATGCAGCTCCAATTTTGGGAGAACTGAGGCCCCCTTTCTGGGAGGATGCTGTTGATGACCCCTTTCTTCATGGGATCTGAGAAGTGGATTTATTGTCATGGGAGCTCTTCTGCTTTTAAGGAACCCACATCTAAGATGTTAATGAAAGGTTGCTAAGACTCATCCAACCCTCTGATGACTACCCATACTAGTCATTCATATGAACACTAATGATACCACCAGGGGAGACCTTGCTCAGACTACAGGACCCTGGGAACAAAATTAAGGGTCTCAGGTTGTGCTCTCATCAGTCCTTCTAGTTAAGGGTAAAGGATCAGGCAGGACCAGATGTTTTGTGGAGATCAGCACATAGCTGTGCAGATCATATTGCTTGCAGGGCTTTGTTTTGACTATGGGCTTGTTTTGAAAGAAGGTCAGTTGGGTCCACCTAATGAACAGGGGAAGCATAATTTGGTATGTAGACTAGATTATCTAGTCAGAAGGGATTTAGACTGTGTTCAATAGATCATGGAAATAAAATCCCAGAGGTAAGCAGAAATCAAAGTCATATGGATAAAGGGTAAGAAAGGGAAGACAGTATGGGGAGTTTAAACAAGGCTGTAAGAGAGAAATTAACTAGTCATCTAAGCCAGGGTTCTCCAACTTCTGAGCAGCTGTGGGCTGCATGCTATGGGGGCAATGAGCCCCTGGGCTACATGCCATGCAGGCTGAGCAGACCTCCGCAGTGCATGGGCTCTCTCAGCAGCACTGTACTTCAAAAAAGCATATTTTAACAAACTCACACAATTGGTAGGCAAGATCCCATGAGAAGCAAGTCTGAGGGGAAATGTGTGTATAGGAAGGAGCACAAAACCATGCTATTCTTATAGGAAAAGAGGATAGGATGCAGAGTAAAAGGCCAGCTTGGTTAAACAGTGAACTCTTCAATTACCTAAAATTTAAAAAGCAACCTCAGATAAAAATGAAAATTTAACACATTACTAGGGATAGTTATTGGGAGAAAACCAGGAACATACAATTTGAAATACATATAGCAGGGGCCTAAAGACACAAAAACCATTCTCTATAAGTATGTTTGAAACAGAGGAAGACCAAGGAAAGGTTAGGTTCCTTGCTGAAAAATGAAGAGACTCTGAAAATGGGTGATACAGAAAAGCATAAAATATTTAATGTATTTTTTACTTCAGTCTTCACAAAAAGGTCAGCCATCAGATAATACACACAGTTAACAGCAAGGCTAGGGATCCAAGTAGGGAAAGAACAAGTTAGAGCTTATTTAAGTAACCTGGTTTTAAGTCAGCTGGAATAGATGAGATTCATTGTAGAGTACTCAAGAATCTGGCTGAGGTAATTGCAGATCTATCAACTATTACCTTTGAGAACTCATGAAGGTCATGGGAGATGACTGGAAAAGTGAACATCTTTGGAGAGGAAACAAGATGTATCCAGGAAATTACAAACTGGTCAGTCTGACTTTAATACACGGAAAGATAATGAAGCATTTTATCAAGAGACTAATAAAGTCATAAGGAACGGCCAACATGAATTTGTGAAAAGCAAGCCATACAAAACCTAATCAACCTGATATCCTATTATATCATGGAGACAGACTTCCAGACTTCCTGGATCAAGGAAGAGCAATAGAAGTGATATACTTTGACTTTTGGAAAGCTTTTGACATTCCCATAAGTATGCTACAGGAGTACAGTCTAGATGATTGGATAATTATACTCAAAAAATATCTTATGTTTTACCAGAAGGTGGTATCAAGTGAGGTTAACCAAGGATCTGTTCTAGGCCTTCATTGTTTAGTATTTGTGAAGACTGAAGTAAAAAACACATTAAACTTGTCAGATTTCTACGCATCGTCAGTAACTAAATTGCATTTTGCAGTCTATAAGAGACCTATGTTTTCTTTGGTTTTCCTCTTACTTTTAATGTAATTGTAAAATTCCTATTTATTGTATTTTATGTCCATTGCTGCATCTCAGATCATTCCTAGGCTTTCCTAATTTTATCCCTGAATACCCATGTGATACTTTCATACTCTTCTCTATTCATCTGATCAAGTTTCCAATTTTTATAGGTTTGCTTTTTTGAGTTTCAACTTATTGAAAAGTCAGCTGCCTAGCCAAGCTGGCCTCCTCTTGTACTTCATCCATCACCTTGGGATAGCTTGCTGTGACCTTAAAAGGCCTTCCTTAAAGAGCAGACATCTCTCCTGGACTTCTTTTCCCCTCAGAGTTGCTTCTTAGGGAACCCTAACCAACAGTCCCCTGAGTTGGATGAAGTCTTCTTTTCTTCCTTATTTACCAGCTCCCCTTCCTTAGGATCTTGAACACTGCCATTTCTTGCTCAGTGGGTGCATCTACACAAAATGCTTTACTGCACAGCAGAGCAGTTTACTGCACAGTAAGCATGTGCATCTATTTGTGTTATCTCCTCTACTCACAAATACATTTGCTGTTTGCAAATAGAAGTAGCAAATTATTTGTGAGTAGTTATTGTGCAGTAGCAAAAGTGTAGACACTGATTGGAAGCAAACTTGCTCCCAGTCAGCTCTGCCACTAGCAGGTCAGCCTCATCACAGCCCCAGGTCCCAAGGCTGGGAACCTGTCCTGTCCCAGGGCTGGACCAGCTCTGTGGCAGCTCCAGCCCCAGACCCCTAAAAGCCTTCAGGGACTGTGGAGCCCTGGGGCACATGCAGGCAGCCTGTGGTCACACAGAAGATTCCCTCTAAGGTGTGCAGCTGTGCACAACTAAAAGTGTGGCCACGCACAGCCTTTTCAAGGCTGCGCACCATGAGAGTTGGGAGCAGGAGCCTGGCATGTGGTCTGATGGCTCTGGGGAAGTGCTCTGCTCCCCCGCATCAGGGCTGGGGAGTGAAGCACTTCCCCAGAGCTGGAAAAGCCTGTGCCAGCCTCCATCCATGTCTTGCCTCACCTCAGGGAAGAGCCACTGCCTTCCCTGAGTGACGCTCTGCCAGCTCCAGGACACTACCACAGGGGGTCATGCACACAGAGCACTGTGTGCCCCATCATGTCATGGAGGAGCATACACTTCCAGGAAAGCTTCCCCAGTGGTGGCCTTGCCCATGCCAAAGAGGTGGATGACATAGCAGAGGCTGGTGGGGGTGGCCAGTTTCACCAGGGCAATAGCTAGCTGGGTGTCCACTGGGAAGAGCTGCTACATGGTGGTGTCCTGCCACTCTAGGTGCAGGCAGAGCTTCTCCAGGAGGTCCAGGGATGTGGCCCAAGTCATATGGAATGTCTCCAACCACTTTTCACCATTCCAGGTTGCCTGGACAATGTGCGCCCACCAGTCCTGACTGATCAGGCGGGCCCAGAGGTGGCAGGGCTGGAGGCCCCAAAAGAGCATGGACATCCCTGGTGGTAGTGTCCAGAAGCATGTCATCACTGCTCCTGCTGGGGTCCAGCCTGCAGGATAGGGTCTAGCTGGCAGCAGCATGGTGGTGGGGGACCTGAGGTGGCATGGTGCGGCCAGCCAGTTGGTCAGAAGGAACCAGACTGCTGTGGGACAGACAGAAGTTGCTGCATCTAGCCAACCAGCCAGGAGCGCCAGCATTGTGGTCAGAAGGAACCCAGGGCACTGACCATCGCTGCCAGGGGCAGGGACTGAAGTAGCCATGGTATAAGGAGGTAGAGGCTATGGTGACAGAGCTCCTGCATGTTGCTCCCATGCTCTGCATACTGCTCCTGGCCAGAAAAGTAGCTGGCCAGAGAGCAGGGAGCTGGCTGTCTTTTAAAGACAGCCTCCAGCCACAGGCAGCTGCAGCTGGAGACTTCAGCTCCCCATAGTGGCAACAGGGACCCATTGTAGGGCCCCAGAAAGCAGGAGCTGTTCGTTGCTAAGAGCATCAAATCTGCTCCTACTTCTCTGCGTGTGCAGATGCCTGCCTGGGAGTGCTTACTCTCATGTTGTTTACTGAAGAGTAAACTGCTCCTGGATCAAATGCATGTGTAGATGCACCCACTGTCATCCACTGTCATAAGGACTGCTTATGCACTGCTGGGTTTCTCTCCCAGTAGATGTACTGAAAATTAAATTTCTACATGAGAACCAAGTCCTGTGTTCTATCAGTTGTTTAAATAAGGCCTCGTCCACCTTCTCTTCTTGGTTTGGTGGCCAGTAGCTGATCCCCAGCATGACATCTCCCCTGCTACTTTCCCCTTTCACCTTTACCCAGAGGCTTTCCACAGGCATATCTTCTACTTTATACTGTACCTCAGAGCATGTGTATATCACTTTGAAATATATAGCAACACCTCCTGATTTTATCCCTGCCTATATTTCCTGAACAAACTATAGTCAAGCATGACCATAGGTTGTTTATCCCAATTACATTATAATTCCATTATTGTACCAGGACCTCCAGGTCCTCCTGTTTGTTCCTCATGTTTCTTGCATTAGTATATAAGCATTTCAGGTATCTAACTGATTCTCCTATCTTCTCCCTGAGAAAATTGCTAAAGCTTCTGCTATTGCTCCCCGTTACTAAGTTTTTATCCATATCCTCTGGCTCTTTTCTTACCTCTGGGCTTTCTTCTCCATACCATAGTGAATCTAATTTAAAGCCCTCTTCACTTACTTAGCACACGTGTATGCAAAGATCCTTCTCTTCATCAGGTGGACTCTGTCTCCTCCCAGCAGTTAATCCCATAGTTGACAATGTCATAGGTGTAATGGAAACACCATATAGGCAGTCACTTGTATCTTGTTCTTCAGGTGTTAAGAACTATGAGCAAACCATAGAGTGGGTCAGAGGCAGGTATCATAATCATAATCATCATCATCTTTGGCAGCCGTCGGTCTCAGGAGACCATGGAGATTGTGCTTTTGATGGGTTACCAGGCACTACCACAGCTTTTTCAGTGGCTGAGTTTGATGTATGACAAGCAGACCCTCTGGCAAGTTGCACATACAAAATTGGTTGAGCTTGCACTGGCATGATGAGTACCATTTTGTCTTGCCTGCCTCTGACATCTCTTCTTTAGCTCATCATTGATCCTCCCGGTCTTGGAACTATGTAGGCCTTACTTCATAGAGAACTTCCACTAACAGAGGTCTGAAATGATTGATTCCCAGCATTGGCCATTGATGCACAACTCATGATGGTTCTTTTTGCAGACATCAACAATTGAAATTTGGGCCATCCAAGTTGACAATTGCCAGTGGACAGCTCCCCATAAGAATATATCCTTGGGGATCCTGATCCACATATCTTAACCAACAGAGGTGTCTCTATTTAAGAACCATAAACATACTGGGTATCTTGGCCCATTCCAGAATAGTGAAGCTGAGATTTGTCACACCATGTTATGCCCAGGATATGGCAGAAACATGGAAGATGAAAACTGTTCAGTTTTCTTTCTTCCTTAGTATAAGGTGTCCATGTTTCACTGCAGTGTAATAGAGAGCTAAGTATGTTAACACTGTAGATGGATGTCTTTGTCAACACAGTGTCCAATCTATTTTTACAAACTCTCTTATGAAGTATAGTCATGGTAGTGCTTACCTTTCCAAAGCAAGCATTAATTTTGGCTTTCAACCTAAGATCTTGTGAAATGGTGAAGCCCAAGTAAGTGAATTTTTCAACCTCTCCCAGGTTCTCATTATTTATTCTAACTTTGAGAGGGTGATCACCTTGTTGACCCATGGCTACTGTCATCTTTAGGCTAATGGTCAAACTGAAATTGTCACAAGCACGAGAAAGGTAATCCCTGAGACTTTGCAGTTCTGATTCTGAATGACTAACAATGACTGTGTCATTGGAAAGAGCATTTTATGGACAAGAACTTCTTGTGGTTTTGTTTTTACTTTGAGATGAGAAAGATTGAAGAGTTTCTGATTGGATCTAGTTTGAAAATACATTCCTTCTGAACAGTCATTGAATGCATATTTGGGTAGGATAGCAAAGAAAATCCCAAAAAGCATTGGACCTAGGACACAGCCCTATTTGACACAGCTCTTCATTTCAAATTCTTCTGAACATGACCCATCAAACTGCACCATTCCATGCATGCCAATGTGGAAGGACTTGATAATGTTCAGGAGCTTAGGAGGGCAGCCAATCTTCTTCAGGTTTTGAAACAAACCATCTCTGCTGTCAAGATGAAAAGATATAGCATGGTTAAAATTAGGTAACATTTGCATAAATAATGAATCCCTGCTAATAACTGGGATTCCTCATATATTTGAATTAATTTGACATGGTTTACCTAGATTTTGGACTATACCAGTGACCTAAGTCTGGAACATTTCCAATTTTCTTAAGTAAAAATGTATTTGCTTCTGACTTGCAGTATTAGAAGAAATCAGTATTCTATCCAGGGCAATAAAAAATATTTTATTTATAAGACTGAGAATTTTAAAATATAGCTGAAACTTTAATGTATCCCTTTTCCTACTTCAGTGACATTCTTTCAGATTCATATAGGGTGCTGCCATTTTAAAATAATATATTTAAAGGAGACTAATTATTCTTGAGAAAATAATTATTTTATTATATAAGCCTCAATCTTTTCCCAACGTGCTCTGCAAATTGATTTTTTGTAATAAATCTCAGTCAATTAAATCTCTTTATTCATTGGAAGAGTTGCAAGTCCCACCACTTAGCTCATAAGGAACACTGGAAAGCTCACTTATTGGCATGGGAATAACTGAGGTGTCCATGAACAGCTGAGCATCAGAAAGCAACAGAATTGCTGTTTGACCTACTGCTTTAGAATGGTGAAATGAATCAGTACTGGTGGAATGAATCATCTACACAAAATGCTTTACTGCACAGTAGAGCAGTTTACTGCACAGTAAGCATGTGCATCTATTTGTGTTATCTGCTCTACTCACAAATACATTTGCTACCTGCAAATAGAAGTAGCACTATTTGCTAGCCCACTGCCACTCCAAGTGTCTTGACCTTAGAAAAAACATTTTGACTGCAGGTAGAAAGTTCAACTAAAAAACTTGCTAGAAGCAGGACCCAATATATGGAAAGTGACCACCAAAAAACTTTCTGGAGAGGAAATGAGCTGCATTCTTGCCCTTTCCTCCCCATAGCTAAGCCCACAAGAAGACTACAGCTTAGTTAGATGATAAACATACTTTTTCAGAAAGGACAATTTAGGAACCTGTGAGATAAGAGACAGGACCCAGGGCTGGTAAAAGAATGGAGAACACTCCGGGTTTAAAGTTCGGAGGATACAAATAGATCTCTCCATGTAAACAGAGAAATCCTTCTCACTTGTACTAAAGGAAACTGATGTAGTAGAATGTTGTGATTTTGGTGGTTACATCTCTTGGGAAGACACTAGAGGACAACTCAACTGTGTACATTTAAACAGGTCTTATATTCCATCCCAGGTGAACAGTAAATTCATCCTTACCACCCATTGCTTCTCACATTCCTCCCATTAGATGAAGCTCACCCTTGAACAGCTGGTATTTATTGTTCAAATCTGACATTTAGATGCATCAGATATATAGGCAAACAACAGCTCCATGTGCAAAAGCCTATCACCCCAACCCACATGATTTGATCTGAAAACAAGATCTAAAATTGGTAGGTTTTGCCAGACCCTTTAAAGAGGAAGATCAGGAAAGCTTACGATAAGTGAAAAAGAAGGAATTGGTGTGGGGAGCCAGTGTGGTCATTTTGAAAAATATAGAACAATAGGAATTTAACTATAGGCAGAGAATTTGCAAAGAGCTTATTGAATTACAGCCATTTAAAATATACATAGATATATGATCACTGGTTCATAGAACTAGTACTCTTATAGGAGTTCCAAGGGTCCCCAGATTCTGAGGCCTCGTTGCAATAACCCACAGTGCAAACATCAACTAAGAGATGGTCCTTTCCTGAAACATCTTACCATCTAAATAGAGACAGCCAAATATTCAAAAGAGGGTGAGGGAAAACAGAAAGTTCAAAAAGGAAAGCCATGTGAGAAGCTGAAACAGAATCCCTATACACTTCATCCTCATTGCTAGGGTTTCTCCCTCTAATGCTACTGTTTTTGGAAATTCACTAGCCAATAACAGACAACTGATTGTTATACTATATGATTGCTCTCCTTGATGAATTAGGTTTTTAAATAAAGAAACCTTTTCAGTCCCATGGTGCAGTTGCTTTGTTCTAATTGTAGTCCACTGTAGTTTTCTGTGTTTCATTGAGGAGGGTGAATGTTTGTTCATTTGTTTTACTGCAGTTTTTCCTAGTAAAAGGCTCCTTGCTGATAGTGTCTTACTTCCAGTTATGTCACAAATTACAGGATGCAGTCTGGAGATTTTCCTCTTCCCCTCCCTGTCACCACCCATTTTTAACAGTCTCTCCTCTGAAGTAACTCTCATTACAACCAGTTTCCCTCTGCCTATGGTTTGCACAATGAAAGGACCCCCTGAAGACCTGTTCATCACTGGGATCTGCAAAAGGTTCACATGTTGGGCTCATTTTACACTGCATTAGCTTTTGCATCAGCAAATCATGACTGCTGGCCCTTCAAGGGTTAGCAATTGGATGCATACTCAAGGCTCACAGGTGGGAGCTGCAGAAGCACAAAGCATTAAGTCAGAACAGTTAAGAGGGAAACAATGTCAGTACAAGGACAATAATCGCTGTTATTCTTGGTGCTCCAGGAATAACAGTGATTATTGTTCTTGTTTTAACATCATCAACATGTTGTTTTCACAATTTCTCTGGACAAGAACATAGTGTAAGAGGAAACTCTAAGATGACCTAGCAGGACATTTTAAAATAATCAAGTGGGAGGAAGGGAAAAACATATTTTTCTATGATAAAGAATTCAGAAACGGCCATTAGGAAATATGAAGAGATAGGTAAGTTTTGAAGAATTAAAGATTTCTTTACAAAGGTAGCTAATCTACAAAGGAACTTCCCTCTCTCACTGTTGCCCTAGTGATTCCCCTCTTCACCCTAAACTAACTCTTACTCTGTGTGCTACTCTCTTTTTCTACATGTCCTTGACAAGGTTGTAAAAAACTAACAGCTATCCTTAAATTCCTAGGCTTGTTTGAAAATTCAGAATGCAACTGAAAAATCATCAGAACCTTATGCCACCTGTAATTGGCAGCACTAAGTTACTGGTGAAAATGAATTTTTGTACATTTAGTCAAGATAGACTGGATTTATATAGCCTGAGCTCTATATTTATACAGACCAGGGCTAAGTACAGATGTTTGAAAAGCTCCTGGTGGAAGCACTCCAACTTATTGCATTTTACTCAAAGTACAATAAGTTAGAACAGAAGCTAATCAAACAGATGTTCACTGTTTGGAATGGAGGGCTCCTAGGAGACTGACAAAGCAACCCCTCTCCCCAGCCCAGCTCCCCCACCAGCTGGTGACTCTCAGTAGTGGCTGGAGGGTAAGAGGTAGGGAACAGAGACCCCCCAGCATGATGCCTTTGTCTGGGGGGGCAGGCTAGGTCTGTATGGGGGAGGTCTCCCTTCCCCTCCCAAGCCTCTTGCTAGGTGCAGGCAGCAGCTACAGTGCAGCCTGGCCAGGGCTGTTGTGGGGTAAGGACTCTAGGGTCTGTGTCCCTGTAGCAGCCCTGGCCAGGAAGTGACACACTGATGCCTGGCCAAGGCTGCTAAAGAGAGACAGACCCCAGAGCCCTTCCCCTGCAACCTCCTCCCCTCAACCAAACAGTGGTTTGCTACTGCCTGAATGAGGTGGCTTCTGGGAAAGGGACCCTGAGCTACTTCCCCCACAGCCTGCCCCTGCTGGGATGCAGCATGCCATGGGGCTAGGTGTGGTTGTGGGGAAAGAAACCTCCCTTTCCCTACTTTACCGCCTTCCCACCAGGCTACACATGGAGCTAAGATCAGAGGCTGTCACTGACTTTGTCCCTTGAGACACCACAGGGAAAAATATATATATATATATAAATCTATATACCTCCCAAAGGAAAAATGAATGACTCAATTCATATATAACAGAAATACCATATATTATATATACAATATATAATTATATATATAATATATATTTCTGTTATATCTAACCAGATATATGGATTGAGTGATTCATTTTTCCTTTGAGAGGTTTATGAAAAACACATAGCACAATTTTAAAATAACTAGTAACAACACAGACCTCTCCCCTAAGTCATTGCTTTATCAAGAACTGCTATGTCTGAAATTCCCATGCTCCTGACATTTAAAAGCAAAAAAAAAGAACATTATTATTTATATGGTGTAAAGTAAAGCTATCATGCTCCTGAACATGCACTCCACCAGACAAATACCTTTACCACACCATAATCATAGAATTATAGAAAAGTAGGGTTAGAAAGGATGTGGAAGGTCATCTAGTTTACCCTCTGCTCCAGGAAGGATCACCTTTATATAAACCATCTTAAATAAGCTTTGGTCTAGCCTATTAAAAAAAAAAATGATACAACTTTGTGAACAACACTATGGTCTCAAGTTACAGCAAGGGAAGTTTACTTTAGATATTAGGCAAAATTTTATCACTAGGAGGGTGTTAATGCACTGGAATACATTACCTAGGGAGACTGTGGAATCTCCATTCTTGGTTTTTAAGAAAAGACCCAGCTAGATTAAAATTTGGCTGGGATCACATTGTTGGGGATAGTCCCACTTTGAGCAGGGGGTTGGTCTAGATGACTTTCTGAGGTCCCTTCTAACCCTAATTTTTAATCATTCTGGGATTCTATGATACAACTATCAGGAACAATACCTGAAACATCAAAAAAACCTCTAATTTGCCACAGGTAAAGCAGAGGGATGAGGACCACTGAAAGGACAGGAAGTAGTTGTTAAAATATGTTCACTGGATCCAAGGAAGAAGATAATGCATCCTATTGGGGAGGAATGCAAAGGGTACAGACAGAAGTGACAATTTTTGCCTGATCTGGCCACAGAAAGTGGTCTATAGCAGCGACCAAACACAAGTTCTCGGCTGCAGACCACTTAAAAAATGGCCAATCAGATGAAAACCTGCAAACTCTTTGCATGAGGGTTCAGATGAAGACATTTCAAAACATAGCATCTTCTGTAGCTTGTGTCTGGTTGCCTGCCTGCCAGTCTTGAAGATTTTTTCAGAATGGGAGGGGGGGAAGGGAGTGGATAAAGTTTAGAGTATGTTTTTTTCATCCCCTACTGAAGGGTAGAGTGGGTATATTGGAGCCTACCCAAGGTAGGGGTCCCCAATTCACCCCACCTTCCAGCACTAGCTGGGGAACACCAAAAACAACCTCCTTCTGCTCCCTTTCTCCACTGCCATTCTGAAAACAGAGACAGGCTGAGAGGAAGGAGGGACCATTGCTAGGGGAAACCAGCAGCAGGCCAGCACCCAGCTGCTAGATTCCCTTTCCCTAGAACTAACAGTGAACTTCTGTTTGGTCCAGGAGATTATTTTTTGCAAACTGTTCTGAGTCATGGTGGGGACCTGCACTTCTGTTTGCACCTAAAAAAACTCCACAGTCTATGTCAATGTGACAGTGGGGAAAATTCCTTCCTGCTCCCATATGTAGTAACAGGTCTGATCCTGAGTGGAAGAGTAAGGCTTTCTATCCAGGAACTTCTTTGACAGCTAGTCCCAGCAGGAGCATGGACACATTCCAGTCAAAACCCCAGCCTTGGCTGCAGTTATCATTCAATGCTCTGGAAGAAGAAGAAAAAATTTTCCTGACACCCTTGATGTTCTTCAAGTGTGCAGGACAAATCCAGCCTGTGGAGCCTGAGCATCTGGCTCATGGAGATCCCCACAAGTTAGAACATTTGGCATCAGAGAATGGTGGAAGCTTCACATAGCATGACCCAAACCTGCCTGGGGCAATTGCCATTCACCAGGTTTGGGGCTGGGCCCACTCCCCATGCATCTGGATCAGGTCAGCTTGCTCCCTTTCTCCTTCCTCTCCTGCACATCTGGATTGGGTAGGGATGCCCCCCCCCGGCACATCTGGATCGGGCTAGGCTGCTCCCACACAGTCCCAGATTGTGGCTGCTCCACCCCATCCCCATCCCCATCCCCATCCCATCATGCATCTGAATCGGGGCTGGGCTAACCCTCACCTCAGGGCAGGCAGATCAGGGTCAGACTGTACACTCTCTGTGGCTGGATTGGGCTCCTGCTGTACTGTCCATCCAAGCCAAATCAAGACCGCCAACCAGATTTGGCCCACAGATAAACCCAGCACTCCCCATCCAGCCTGTGGGGCAAAAAGGTTGGGCACTACTGTTCTAAAACACTTGCACTGCTCTCCACTGTGGCTCCACTGCAATTGAATTTGTGATTGGGCAATTGGCCAAGCCATGTTGAGAATGTGGAAGAAAATTCTGCCTCTAGACCTCAACTACTCTCAACTGGAGATCCAGAATAGAAATCTAAGAGGGAGAAGGGAAAGTTTTAAAAACATCACAGAAAACACAAATATCAAGTGAAGAAAAAAAAGCACACACAATTTAATGTAGATGTAGATGTACACATAGCAATATTAAACTCATCTGTCCAAGAAGAGTGAGACAAAATGAACAAAATTAAGAAATGAAATTAGCTTCCTTATTTCTTCCAGGAGTGCCATACCAAAAGGCAGCTCCCTACACTGTTATGGCATCTGCAATGTAGTCCTTGTTCCTGATAATGAATAGGCAAATCCTTTTTCAGGATACAATCATTCAAAGCAAGCAGTGAAAAAAAACATAAATGTGAACAAGTGCGAGCGGAGATTATATAGAAAATAATAAACAGCATGCACCTGTTCCAGCGATCTGTGCCAGGGATCATGGGAGCACTATAACAGCCTACAGTTTCTGCAATACATGCAGGGAGTGCTGCTTATGATGTCATGCACATGTGAAACAGAATAGTTAATATGGTCACACTACACTACTGCAGCTTGCATGGATTTAGTTGCATCGATGTACCATTTAATGGTACAAATCTATAGTGTACACAAGACTATCAAGACAAACAAGCAAAGGAAACTGTGCTAAGTTATTAATTCCCATTAACACGCAATTAGCCAGAAGTGAAATACTCTTAGCCAAGATTGCTGGAAACAACAGTAAAGACTGGCAGGTGCTGGAAAGGTAATGACAACCTCCAGTGCCAAAGTACATTCTACTCCCATTATCACTAAACCCTGGTCAATCACTCAAAATCCATGATTTTTGCTGATTCCTATACAAGAGAAGAGATGAATCACTAAAACAAAACAAATTATAGACTATAACCTCTGTTTGCTTCAAGGTATCAATACAATTGCTGATGTGATCAGCCCTGTGTGACAATGAGGTGTTTTCAGTAAACAGTCAGAACCAAGCAATCTTAGAACATTTCTACATTGAGAAAGGATCTGCCCACACTGCAGTTGGAAATGTCATGGTCCCCCTAGCCATAAGCAAGCTAATTCTAAATGAGCTATCTTGGGTAGTCTGTGGGCACGCCTCCATGTTCATTAATGCACCGTAATTATGGCACGCTAAGTTAATATCTGTAAAAACAGTTATTAACTTCATGCACCATAATCAGTACCACTGTGCATTTGCACAGGTGAATGCTTTTTAAGTGGCGTTAATGCGCATTAGACTAAATCTACTGCACGTTAGTGCATTAGCAGAGTTTTTGCCTGCCACATTAATGCATAGTACAATTAGTCTTCTGTGCATTAAGCATCTTGTGTAGACATGCCTTGTAGCTGCAGCATTTGGAGGACTTATCCCAGGTGAGATTTTAAAGCCTGTGCTCTGCTTCCTTCTGCTGTCCTGTTACTGGTATCCTTTGCTAGTTGAAGGTAACTAGGGTGTGTCTGTAAGAACTACTGTCTCAGCACTGCAGTATAGGTATACCAGCTGTGTTTATCAGTCACAGGCCCAAAATGCTTTCCTCTTTTAGGGTTTAGTGGGATGCAAATAGCCAAGAATATTCTCATGTTCTTTAAAGCTGATAGTCAATAACACTCAAACACGTCTCTGGCTATTAGAAGTGGCTTTGTTGATGCCTTTCTATTATCATTTCCACCAGGTTTTACTCCGCTCTTTAAATTTACTTTGACATGGTTGGCCAAGTCATGCCAGTAATCATATGAATGAGATAATTATAGATACAAAAGGATTTTGCAGTATTGGCGGTGGTAACCAAATGAGCTGTTGGTGATGATGGCAGCAAGACAGATGCTATTGTTTTGTTTTTTTTAAAAACAGTTTGTCAAAATCAATAATGTTTATGGTTTTAAAATGAAGCACTGGAATAAATCCCCTATTTCAACTACTCTAGGAATATTAAATTACTCTGCAACTACTTAGCTTTATCTCCAGAGAAATGAAGAAAAGGAAGTTGAAAATTATTGTGCACCTTCTTTTAATACATGCTACTTAAATGTTATTGGCAGTGTGTGCAGAAATGCCAATTCTGGCTTCATTTTTTTCTTGCTCAACAGTGGATGTAGATGAAGAAGAATAGTGTTAAGTGGGAAAGGTATTTAGACAAAGGAAAATGGTGGAGGGGGAAGTATTAAGCAAAAAACAAACGGTCACTAATCTAAAAACCAAATTCATCTGGAAAAATTCCAAGTTAAATTGCTTTATAGAAAACATGTACACAAATGAGAGTGTTCAGAGAGAATGTAAATTCTTGTAACGTGAATGGGATAGTCCCATTGGATTTTCTGTTTCAGATATGAGAAAGTCATCTAATTAAAATGGGATTATTTCTCAGATTTTCTATCTCCTGTTTTGCTATGCTGCTCTTTTTCATCCTAATCTCAGAGTGACCACTGTGGAAAACTGGTGTCAGAACAGTAGTTTATACCTAACCTTTTGGCTGTGTAAAGGTGTTCGAAAAGCCTGAGGTGGAACTGATTTAAGTGATGCATTTTTCTGTAAGTGGCCTAGGTTAGATTGGTAATGAACAGTATATACTGTGGCAGTGCACCTTTGGGCACTTGCCACTTTAAGGGCTGGAGCAGGCAACTGGCAGGTACCTGATTAGGGCGCCATTTTAAAACTAAGGTCACCCAGGCAGAGCCAGTAGTGTGTTGTTTGCAGCCTAGGGAGTAACATTACCCAACTGAGCTGAAACTCACAATATCCTGAAGTTAAAGGCAGGAACTGGGGGGATGAGTTGGAGACTTCTGGTCCTGGGCATGACCTAAAACTGCACCCTGCCAGGGAAGGGATGCCTGGTGGGACTGCCAGTGGCATGGCAGCCCCACTCAAATACCAGGACTGTTCACCTCCCTGGTGAAAGGCAAGTCAGGGTGCTTCAATAACCCCTAGCCCTCACAACATGGGGCTAGGGGTACAAGGTGGGTACAAGGGCCAGGCATACCTATAGCCACCTGATCCCGAGGGAGTATAAGACCCCAGCAGAGGAGAGGGGCCACACACAGCTGCAGCCACCTGAGCCCCCACAGGGGAATAAGACCCTGGAGGCCCCAAGGAGGGAAATGTTGAGAGGCCCCAGAAAAGGGACCCATTGTGAAGCCCCAGAGAGGAGACAGTTATGTGGCCCTAGAGAGAGGTGGAAGGGCCCAGAAAGGGGTGACAGTAATAGTTGCCTGGAGAAGGGAAAGAATGGTAATGGTCCAAGTGAGAGGGGCATGAGGCTAGTTGATTGGAGGGTGGTCCAGCTGCTGTGGATACTGGATACTAAGGCCTGGTGTGTGCCCCAACTGGGATTGGGTGGTAGGCTGAGTATGAGACCCAGTGTACACCTCCAGAGGAGAGGATGGGTGCTAAGCTGAGTGGGGAGGCTGAGTGCTAAACTGAGTTGGGCTCAACCAAGGTGTTGAGTGTGAATCCTGACCCCAGTACTTCCTCAGGTGTGTGGAGGCTGCATTTATGGGTTGGAGTAACCCCAATAAATCCTCCAACACCTGAGTTAGGGTCAAAGAGTATCAGCTGGATACCATCCACAAGGAATGGGCCATAGTGTAGGGAAGGTTCAGAGCTGTGGGTAGTGCCTCTTGGCATTGGGGGATGTAATGGGCAGCCTCCCATATTATACCACCAGTAAAGGGAACAGCAAAGTCATGGCAGGTGAGACTGGGTGGACTGCCCCATAGAAAGGTGGGTGGGCCAACTCAAGACTTGGCCCTGTCACATGTACATTTGTCCTTTGGTGGGGGAGCCAACTGGGCTACCTGGGGGAGCCAAGCAGCCAAGGCCTAAAAATTGGGGGCAGCCCTGCACACTTTTCAGCATGCCCTGCTGACTCCCCAGGGTACCACAGGACTGACAGACCATACCTGATTGGCTGCTGGGTATGACTAACCTTGCCCCCACACTCACCCCAACTTAATACTCCAGGACCCTGTAAGTACGGGCCAAAAATCCTTGCAGCACCCCAGGTGCCCATGGTACCTGCAGATAGTGGCCAAGATGTGGAGGTCACAGGTTTTCTTTCATACAGGCCCAGTCCTGATGTTCTGCCACCTAGATCCACCAGAGGCAAGCTGCCTACACTGACTCCTGCTTGGGAAAGTGGTGGCTAAATGGTGTGGTCCGGGTGGCAGGATGCCTGGTTCTGGCTACTGAGATGTGGTGTGCAGGAGCCAGGGTTAGGCTCCATGGGGCTGTGCCCAGGCACAGGGGCATGGAGGTTCCTAGCTGTGCAGGGGCTAGGGTTGGGTTCCATGATGCTGTGCCCAGTTAAGAGGGTTCTCTTGGACCCAGTGCCTGGTATGCCTGTATATTGTGGGGTGTTTCATAACAGGGTGCAGGGGCACAGCTCAGGGATGCATGAGCCCCGGTATCAGGGCTCATGCAGGAGACATAGATGCCTCCCTTTCAATCCCCCACCCATATCCCCTGCTGCTGACAGAAGGCCACAGACAGGAGGCAGGGCTGGGGAGAAGGTCTGTGCTGGCTTGACTGTGGGAGAACTTGGGGGCTAAGTTCCTCGGGGCCCTTGGCCAGAGCAGCTGAGTTCAGGCCAAGTGCTAGCATACCCTCCCTGCAAGAAGGGATTGTGGGGGGGGCCACAAAAGAGTCTGGGATGCTGAAAGATAGCAATCTAACTTGAATTGATAGGGGATCTGGTACAAGAGTTTGATTTACTGATCTAACCTGAATCAATTAACGTACACACTGAACCAGATCTATCTTAGACTGGATTCTGTCATTTTTAGACTACTTTTTGTGCATCAAACTTCTGGATGATTATGGGTTTTAACTGATTTCTGATTACTTAGACCTGTTTATGTGTAATGTTTCTACTGGGCCTTTAAGTCAAAACCACTGCAGAATCAATCAGCAAGTGCTGACATTTTAAAATAAATTAATATAAAAAGAAAAAAAAACGAATCTTGACTTGCACTAGATTTCTCCTCTGTGGTGTGAAGGTGGAGAGGGTGGTCATAGTCTACTCTTTAGCCAGTTTCCTTTTACTCTGGTAACTCTGAGACTGCACTGTTGTGCTCAAATTTAGATAGATGTACTTTTGCTTTTCTGAAATTGCTTTTTTGCAAATTATTTCTCTTCTTTACACTTGTTTCCTTAACTTTGAAGCAGCAAGTTAAAAGAGGCCACATCTGACTTTGAACAATTTCTGCAAATGACCCTTGAAATATTTTTTGTCAGTGTCACTTAGCATTTCCCACCAAGGGCTGAACTACATGCTGGGTTTGATGGGTTTTTATTGCTAGTGATATCCCCTGCTGGGGATCAAGATCATGCATCCAACTTCTCTCCCTATGGCAGCTTTTTCCTTAACTAAGCATGAGTTTCTACGTCCCTAAATATTCCTTTTAGACATCAACTGTTTTCTTGGTCTCATGTAAAATGAAAAACTGCACCTCAGGGATATCCTAATTTATGTGCTTTATTTTAAAATGCCCCTCCAGTGGAAAAAAGTCACAATGTAAAAGTGATACTTTGGCACTGTATAAATGTGCTTCCAATATAATTTTTACATTCTGATTCACATATTATTCATCAAACAGTGTTTTGCTGCTTTCTGTAATTGAAATTCCAGTTCTAGTGTGGCAAAGATAAAATAAACTTGTTTGTCCTGATTTATTTTAGTGATGAGCTAAGTCCTTTCAAACTAACTCAGGTACCAATTGAAAATTGTTTCTCAGCTTGCACACAGAGTGATGTTTATGGTTTAGGTACCTCTAGGGCTTACAATGCTGTATGAGTTCCATTTGATTGTGTAAGATTTAGTGAAATGGATAATTATTTTCCTGGAGGCATAAAAACATTTTAAAAGACTTAATAAATGTTTACCATCTTTAAAGTTTAAAGATATTTAGGCTATGTGTGGGAGAGTTTCAAATATTTCTACACATGAAGCACTCATGGTCTGCTTCTGGCCCTGTGTACTTGGGATAAATACAAGGTATAATGCTGGAAGAGAACAGCTTTTCTAACTAGTGGAGCTTAGAATCTTTGAATGGCTGTAAGTTGTTGGTTTTATACTTCCATTTCAGTCATGTTGTTGGTTTTAGACATAAAAACTAGTCAGCTCAGGTTTTAAGTCTTGGAAGACTTTTCTTTAGTTAGAAATTAATATAGTAGAATTCTTTTTCTTATTTACAATGTGGGCTAATAAAATTCCAATAGCTTGGCATTTGAAAATCTCAAGATACTTTGACATTTTTTAATGATTTTAATGCAAAATCATCAGTATGCTTATTTTATAACAGTATCTGAAATATTTTTCCAATTTCCTGAAAACCCATTAGAAAAAAACTTCTGAAAAAAGAAGTTTTTTGTTTAGCAAACACCAAAAAAATAAAAAAAACAAAGCAGGAGTCGATTTTTAAAAAATCTTTCTGGCCAACTGAAAACTCAAAATGCTTTAATTTTGTCCAACTCAAAACTTTTTTTTTTCAATTTCATCTTTAATTTTGGTCAACTTTTTAAAAATGTTTGCATGATACTGAAATAAGTTTCAGAATTAAATAAAAATGTTTCATTTTAAAAAGTTAGAACAAAATATTTCAATCAGGAATGCATTGGGAGTTGAGGGAGCAAGGGTATAGACGTAACCCTACTCCACTTTGATTCCTGTTCCACTCAGACTGTAAAACCATATGTCTAGGAAGGCAACAGCATTTCTATTCCAGCAGTGCCAAGAGACTCAATTGAATTCATGGTTCACTATCATCTCCCTGATTCCTGCTAATCTCTGTCCACTACACAAGTGTTCATAACCCCTCTGTCCTTTTTAAGGGTCTTCCTGTTTCACTATTCAAACTATCCTGTCTTCTGCAATTTTGCTGTCTGTTAGCCTTTCCTTGTAATGTCTCTCTTTTATTTCACAGACTTGCAGATTACTTCAGCTCTCATTTAAAACCTTAACTTAGGTGTAGTAATTTTAGCTTAAGTGTTGAAATGATTGACACTGAAGTATTGGAGGCAGTGTCAAGGCACTTAAGAAGGATAGATTTTGTTATATGAATCTTAATAAGAGAGGTTCATTTAACTATAATGACTATAGAACTAATGCCACAATATCTTTTGATTATTCTATGTTTTGCCTAGCTTGTTCTCATTTTTAATCTTTATGTATTATCTAGCAAATTAGTACACATCCTAATAGTTATATTTGTTTTGCTTTCATCTTAAACTGAAGAGTACAGTGTTAGCCACCTAGCACATTAGTAAAACAGATTTTTTCTTTAACTAGAGAAAAAATATTGTGTTGTGTTATATGTGATTTTGTGCCATACCATCTGCACTTTCCTCTTTGAAATCCTAGATTTACCCATGATTTCATCAAACCTAAACTGATTTGGAGTTAATAACTCATTCAGTTAACTCTAAACTTTATGTTTTAGTGAAAAAGTGACAAAATTATCACTTATTCCTAATCCTTGCAAAATCTACTGAGAGATTTGCTCTTGATTTCAGAGGAGACAAGATTAGACTCTAGGTTCCCTGATGAAGCAGTACATAATGAGTCTTTTGAAAAGAAGGCCAAATAACCTCCCCTAATATTCCATGGTCCACATAATGATGACAGAAACATGAGCACTTTTTTTATGGACAGTGTCTATCTCATGTGGGATCTGGAAGGGTGGCAAGGAGTGGGGTTCAAAGGTCTGACTTCCTCATGTCACCAACAAGCAGCAGAACTCACCAAGCATATAGGTGTGTGTTGACTGTAAGCATTGTAGAGCCTAGACCCCATTTGGCTTGATGTACTTCTGTTAATTTCTGACAGGGGAACCAAGATATCACTCAGGTGCTCTGGAGTGTTTCCCTCTCTCCTGCCATGACTTTGGTTTTACCTTTAGTTCTCCCGAGTGATACTCTAGGACTGGTGAAGGAGTCTCTTAATGGGTCTCAGCCTCCCCTACACCCCACCCTTACCACTTCCTCAATGTTGGATGGTATTCTGGTCTTGACAAGAGAGGAAGCAAAGTATTACAACCCCCTCCGCCTCCACCAGCACTATGTGTGTGATGTGGAATCAATTCCTTCTCTCATTATTTTAAATTGGCCTCTGCCCAGCATCCTCCAGGCAACCCAGGCAAACTAAATTGGGGTTAGCCCTTGGACTCAAGGCCCCTTTATACCAGTCCCACAAAAAAGAACTGAGAATAAGAGAACAGGGGGGAAAAAAAGAAAAAAAAAAGAATTAAAGTTCCAAACATCTGCAAAAAACAAACAATGAATGTCTGGGTGTCTCCCTTCAGATATTAATTTTCAGTCCCATGGGCAACAAAGGCATCTCTGGGCTGGTTCTGTTACAAGTCAATCTCCAGTCCTTAGCAGAAAGGTGAACCCTTCCAGGTAGCTTCCTTCATGAACTTATTTGGAATCCTCAAGAGAAATGCTAGCCCTCTATGGACTGTTTCCTGTATGTGGTGGTTGCGCTTAGGATGCCTCTTCATGCCCCAACTTTCCCGCCTGCCACATCTTGGATGTTATTATTATATGTTCTAATTTATGATGTCACTAGTCGGGATGGTTATTATCTATTGTACCCATCTGGTCTCGAACATCCAGTTGTGCTTTGTGTGGCCCCAGATGCTCAGGGTTGTTCACCTGTCCATCCCTGCTGTCCTGCCGAGTGGATGTCTCTCTCCCAAATAGTTTCTCCCCAATCTCGCCTGCCACAACTTTGTATCTTATTGCACTGGTGGGGTGTCTGACTGCTGGGGTTCTCTCAAGTATGGGACAGCTGGATGACGATCTTCTGTGAGGCTCCCCCTCCCCTCTTCGTTGCCCTTACACTCTGCCATGATGGGTTCACTATGTCCTTCGGCCGGTTTCTCCAAATGTTGGGGCTCTGCAGATGCTCACTGCGGATGGTTATATCAGCCTGCGGGGCCTAACCCTACCTCTGTCCACAGTGCCTTACTACTGCCGGGCCTCCCAGGGGATAGTAACCCCTCCTGGTCTTAAGCAACACCTGGTCCCTAGATAACTTACACCACAACCCCTCCAAAGGTGGAAAACAAAAGAACCATTATCAACAAGAAAGAAAATATGAACATGTGCACCAAAGGGGAAGGTCTCTGCCCTCTTGCCCTCTATACTAATGGCTAGCTCAACAATGCCAGGCCTCAGATGCCCAAGGTCCCTACGCAGCTATAAACTGGAACCTGGCTAGACTGCCAGCTTCAACACTCTCCTCCTCACTCTTTGACCCACCTGTAGGCTTGCTGGACCCGTGGTGGCCCTTCTCCACACACCTCCCACATGTCCCTCTTGGGGGGGGCTCTACATCACTGGGTCCCATCTTCTGCAGCCCCTCATGCTGCTTATGCCCTTCGTCCCCCACCTGGGGTGTCTCCTCAAGCCCACCGGAGCCCACGACAATACCTCCTGGTTTGGCATCCTGGTGGCTGCTGCTCCTTCCGGCTCCCCAGTAGTAGCCCCTCCTTCTGTTCTTTCTGGTCTACAGGGCCAGGTCCCCATTCTGAGAGAGGGACAACAGCTTCCTCACTCCCTGTGCTGGTCCCGGCAGCATTGTTCCTGTGGCGGGCTTCGCTGTGTTCCCCCATATTGGGAGAGGCAGCTTCCCACCCCTTTTCCCCTCGTAGGGGCTCTGGGAAGAACCTCCCTGTTAAGGTCCCTGCCAGGTCTCTCCCCTGCTTCCTTGCCAGTGGTTGTTTTTATATCTGCCAGCCAGCTCCTGCTGCCGGCATTATCCACTGGCCACAGCTGTATAAGGGCATGGCTAATGAGCCGCTCGGGTCCTGCCTCCATTTTTGGCTTTGCCGCAGATCCTGCTACAGGCAAGAAGTTTTTTGTTTCTTTCCTTTTACTTTTGCCTTCCCCGGCATGTTCCTGACCCCAGGGTTCCCCCCCTGGCTCCTCAGGGTCCACCCCTCTGTTTCTCCTCATGACATATATAGTTGGTTATTATATATAGTTTGGGGTTTTTTGTTTTTGTTTGTTTGTTTGTTTGTTTTTTATGCCTCTATTATGGGGGAATACTTCACTCGCCTTCTTGAATATCCACACACAGTCACAGACATACATATATTCACAGTCTGATTCATATTAACACTTGTCTTTATTTTTTATCTTTTATCACTCTATACAATTTTATATTTACTTTTAGGCAGAAGCTGCCTTTTGTATCCTATTCCTTTTCTTTCTTTAACCTTATCAGTAATATCAATTTTGTAACTCTACCTATATCATGTTCTAATGCAACAACTATCTATTTGGCAAAAGAACTTAGTATCAGTAAACAAAGTCTCTTTCTATCTTGTTCACCTGTTTTCTCTTTGTTGCAGGCTTTTATCTTCAACTCCACTGTATACTCCCCTTTTCTTCAGTTGATATGATATACTTTTTATCCTGAGTGTGACTGAAGCCTCAACTCCTCTTGGAGGACAATCAGACACCATCTCCAAGCCTGAGACAATGGGTCAAAATACACTCTCTTCTCTTTGTTTACTTTGCAGGTCGACGGTCACACACTTCCCGCAGTTTGTCTCCTTGGAGAGCCGCCCCTCCTCCTCAGAGCTCAGCTCCCTCCAGTGCTGTGAGAAGTCTTCAGGTAAGTTTTTTACCCCCTGGGAATCCTTTTTCTTCCTCTTTTTCTCCTTTGCACCACTCTCTTTCTCACTGAAGTTCCCGTCTCTACTCCTCCTTCTGATCCCTGGAGCTTCCGTCCTAATATAGTAATGGCTCAAGAAGTGGCATTCTCCAGGTCTTTTTGCCGCATCCATGTTTACTCCTTCACACTGTACAATTCAATTCCAGTCTCTACAAGGGAGACCAACCTCTCTGAATGGCCTCCTTCACAAACCCAAACACAGTCCTTAAGAGGAAGGCAAGCCCCACTGGGCTGGTTCCTACACCAGGTGGCTCTTCCCCTGTTGTCCACTCATCCCAGCCATGTCTGACCTGAGTCTCATTTACAGGCGCCTGTCCCATGGAGTCTATATGGTCATTGTGGCATTCTGAACCTTGGTACCTGTTTTTACCAGTGATCCTCCAATCACCCATGCACACAGCCCATGCCCCTCAGCTGTTGCCAGCTGCACACACTTCCAAGTGGGAAAGTCCTCTGACATCTTCTCTTCCGTGATGCTACAGACTCTCATTGGTGTCCACTCCCTGGAGCCAAAAATACCTTCCTGGGCTCACCGGCTGCCAATGTAAAGGGAACAGTGACTCCAGAAATGGTTCATGGAGCCCCATTTTATGCCAGCTTCCTCAGCTTCATCTAAGGTAAATGACAAGGGTTTCTCCCCTTCTTACAAGTCTCTGTCTCCACAGTGTGTTTTTATTTAAGAGCTCAAGTAGGGTAGTGGGTATGGTAGAGTGATTCCCACCAGGACAGTTCAATTACTGTCTCTTACTACGGCTGTCCCTTAGGGCCCTGTCACACATTTAAATGAAATAGAAATCAGCTATAAAGTTGTTACACATTTTCAAGCACTAACTTTTAGCTGTTTGGCTCTTCTTATGGATGAACATTTTTATGGCATGATAATATCTGCTCATGTGGCCAGTCTCAATTTATTTCACAATTAAGCAGTTAATTGCATAATAGATGCAACATGTGGCAGGGGTCTTAATAACACCATATCTCTAAATGCAATGCAGCAATATAAACAGATGTGACTAGATTCAGTTTAACACAAAACATAATTAAGTTATATTTCCCTTAAGTAGAACTAGTGCCTGAGAGTAATGAGAATAAGTTCTTCCTCAGCTGCTAAATCTCTGTAGTCCACTTCATAGCAGCTGAGCTCCTGAACATCCATTGGACAACAATTTGAAGCTTTAAAGTATTAAGGATGTGCCAAATGGTTCACAAATAATTATTACACTCAGCAAATTTGTAGGGCAACTTGCAGCCCAAGAGCTGCTGTGGCTTTCTACTGTATCATTATGTAAGCAGAGATTGCCAGAATGCATTCCAGTCACAGCAACACTCCATTGTGTTCCCTTTAGTGTTTGGATAGGACTGTGTAATATGCTAACTTTATGTAAGACAGGAATTTCCATGAATAGGAGAATGTCCCAGCTGCCTAGATTAGCATCACCAGTCTGTAGTAATAAATATAACAAATCAGAGCTACACCCTATTTTAAAATAGTGGGGAAGTTGGGAATTGGAGAATAGTCTCTTAGTTACAAAGCAGTGTCTGCAGAGACAAAAACACAGGAAAGGGTTGCCTGTTTTTTAATCTACAATTAAAGTTTGTTGCTTTGTCAGCCATATATACTTGTTTTATTGTTTTATTAAACCTGATAATCACTATACAGTTCCCTCATGCAAAAGGTATCCTTATCAAACATTCAGGGATAAAAGATAGAAAATTACTAATTAAGAAATTAAACCATAGATGATCAGAAACTATATTCATTCATCCCAGTTACATATCTTCTTTCCTGAAGAGAATGAACTACTTTAGAAGGTCACAAGAATTATTCCTGAAATGAGATTTAATGCTTTGGTGCTGCATTCACATACCTTTGACTGGAAACATTTTTAATTTTAACTATCTAGAAATGCATATTTTTCATCAAGAAGAATAATTAATAAAATTGTTTCTGACTCATAGAGGTGGCTAGGAAAATTAATCAAACTTTTTCTCTTGCTTCTTTTCTAAATAAGGACTGTGTTTATTCAATCAAGGACATTCTCAGAAGTTATATTTGAGATAAAGACAAAGGACTACATTCACCAGATCACATTCTCCCTGTTTTATGGTACTGGGGCAGTGAACAAAACTATTAGAATTTACCAATAAATATGGCCCATGCTGTTTCATAATTTTGCATTAAAGCTGCTAATGTCAAATGTGAAATATCTACAGAAATATAGATCAGGGGTGGATTTTACTCCATTGACAAATTCTAAATTGGAAAACAGCCAGCACAGAATTATAGAATCATAGAATAGAGGGACTGGAAGGGACTTGTAAGATCATCAAGTCTGGTCACTTGCCATGGGCAGGAGGTGATTGGGCTCAAACAAGCTCAGCAAGGTGCTTGTCCAGCCTCTTCTTGAACATCTACAGGAATGGTGACTGCACCACCCCTACTGGGAATCTATTCCAGGTTCTCGATACCCTTACAGGAAAAAGGTTTTCCTTATATCTAGCCTAATTTTTTCCTCAACTAGCTTGTGCCCATTGGACCTTATCCTCACAAGGAGTGCCTTGCTGAAGAGTTGCTCCCCTAGATCTTGGTGTTCACCCCTGACATATTTGTAGGCGGCTATCAAGTCGCCTCTCAGTCTTCTCTTACACAGGCTGAACAAACCCAGTCCCCAGAGTCTCTCTTTATAGGACCTATCCCCCAGGCCCTTAATCATGTGGGTGGCCATTCTCTGTATCCTTTCAAGCTTATCCAGATCCTTCTTGAAGTGTAGTGCCCAGAACTGTCCACAGTACTCCAGCTGTGGCCTCACCAATGCCAAATAAAGAGGAAGGAGCACCTTTCTGGATCTGTTGGCAGCACATTAACTGATGCACACCAGAGTTCTATTTTCCCTGTTCGCGACTTCAGCACACTGTTGGCTCATATTCATTCTCTGGTCAATTGATCCACCTCACTGTTGACTGGTCCAGGCCAGTACCCTTCATCTTAATTGAAAGTATCTTGTGGGAAATGATATCAAAGGCCTTCATGAAGTCTAGGTAGATGATGTCAACCTCATGTCCCATGTCCAGCTGGCTAGTTACCTGGTCATAAAAAGATGCACCTCAGGAGGAACAACCGGCACCATACCTACAGGTTAGGGAACTCCCCTCTTGTCAGCATGGAGGCGGAAAGGGATCTGGGGGTCATCATTGACTCCAAGATGAACATGGGCCGGCAGTGTGGAGAGGCAGTCAGGAAGGCCAACCACACAGATGCATCTCGAGCAGGTCCAAAGAGGTGATCCTCCCCCTCTATGCGGCACTGGTCAGGCCGCAGCTGGAGTATTGCGTCCAGTTCTGGGCGCCACACTTCAAGAGGGATGTGGACAACATGGAGAGGGTCCAGAGGAGGGCCACTCGTATGATCAGGGGACAACAGGGCAGGCCCTATGAGGAGAGGCTACGGGACCTGAACCTGTTCAGCCTCCAAAAGAGAAGGCTGAGGGGGGATCTTGTGGCCTGTTACAAACTAGTCAGGGGGGATCAGCAGGCATTGGGGGAGTCACTGTTCCCCCGAGCACCGCCAGGAGTGACCAGGAATAATGGTCACAAAGCTGGCAGAGGGTAGGTTTAGGTTAGCTATCAGGAGGTGCTATTTCATGGTCAGGGTGGCTAGGGTCTGGAACCAGCTTCCAAGAGAAGTGGTGCAGGCTCCTACCCTGGGGGTGTTTAAGAGGAGGTTAGATGCACATCTTGCTGGGGTCGTTTGACCCCAGTTTTCTTTCCTGCCATGGCAGGGGGTTGGACTAGATGATCTGCTCAGGTCTCTTCTGACCCTAGAAACTATGAAACTATGAGAACAGTCCACATAAAATCAGCCCTGAACAGGTAAAGCTACTTCTAGACCATCTGGACATTTTCAAGTCATCTGGGCCAGATGATCTGCATCTGAGAATCCTAAGAGAACTGGCCAAACACCATCGTACGAGTTTCTAGCTGAGTTCAGGTCCTCTGGCCTGCGCTAACACAAGTCGGCCTCTGGGTCCCTCCTGCTCCCCCTCCAGTGTGAACGCCGGCGCAAACACCAGGGCACTCTTACAGACCGTGCCTGTTTGTGCACTCTGTTTGTGTGGCTTGGGAGCACAGCTCCCTACCAGCTCATCTAAGAGGGATCCGGGGCGCTTCCCCTCTGGATCCGGCTCAGCTGCATCAGTCCCTCTGCCCCACTCACCTTAGGAGGATCAGCTGCTGCTGCCCCTACTGCTGCTTCGTTTGCTTCTGCTGATCTCGCCTCCGCTCCAGGTCAGGTAAGGGAGCACACGTGTGTGTAAGACACACATGTCACACATGTGCCTGTGTCCTTCCTCTCCCCACTGCTCCTAGCTCCTGAGTGCCAGAAGCTATATCAAACCATGGCTTTTAATGCCTGTGGTTTGAATTTCCCGCCTCCGCTCTATCCACCAATCAGGGGCTCCAGACTTACCAGAAGTGCCTACCAGTGATCCCGCCCCCCTGCACTTCCTCGCTGGGGGGACCCGGCGCCTCCCCAAGGGATACCCCCGGGGGTGCTCACTGTATTCACTGGGCCTCTGAACAGGTGATGAGTTCCCAACTGGCTTCAAGAATAGTGATGTGAAATAAGTATTTAGGATCAACTGTGCGTTTCCCCTCTGTATTCCCTAGGGGTCCCACAGTACAGCTTGATTTTTTCCTTGCTGCCTATTTACCTATAGAAGGACTTTTTGTTGTTTTTTATTTCAGATGCCAGTTTGATCTCCATGCATGCCTTGGCTTTCCTTGCCTCATACCTGCAGACGCTGGCCACATGTAGACCCTGGCCACAGTATACTCCTGTCTGGATGTGGAGCCATTTTTCCATTCCATGTATGCTTCTTTTTTCTATTTTGGTGCCTGTGATTCACACCCAAAGAGTGCTATTTTTAAAAATTCTAGTTAGAGGAAGACCTGACACAAAATTGCACTTCCAAACACTGTTGAGTATTAAGAAAGTTTGGACTTAGATCCAAAGCGGGTGCCAACTATTTAAACTGACATAGTTTCATTGGAGTCAATGTTGATTTGGTCCTTAGTGTCAGTACTTTGTCCTAATTTAAGATGCTCTACAGAGCTTATCGTTTGGGAAACTTCCACATAAATGGAAGTGAAACCTCTCACTACAAAGTTTAATTTTTTTTTAATGATTTTACAGGTGTTTATTACTGGTAGCAAGTGAGTTTTATTATCTCATTGTAGGACAAAGAAACAAGCTGCCTAGGGAAGGTGTGGAATCTCATTCACTGAAGGTTTACAAGAATGTACTGGATAGGCATTTGTCTGAGATAAATTAGAAATAGCTCATTCTGTATTTGTGCAGGGTCCCTTGGACTACATGACCCTGGAGTAACCTTGCAACACTATTATTCCATTATTCATTTCCCAGGAGTACCTAGAAAAAGGGTGTGGACTAGATCTGTCCCAGAAAGACACTCCATCCCATCCACTGGTTTATTACCAGACATGGGAATTTTAGCAACATGGCTAGTTGGGGGCTGGGCCTGTTCAGAATTCATGATCCTATATCCCTTTTGGACACAGCTGTCAGTGGCAGAGGGTGCATGAAGGCAATTCTGACACAGCCACTTGCTCTCTCACCCTGGAATTGACACCATGGATCTTGAAGGTCCTAACCTTCCTGAAGTACACAACCTGGCTACAGATTATTAAAGACAAGTATCTGTATGTGATCTTGTTTGGAACCAAGAACTACAAAGATGAGGGAAAGGGGAAAAGTTAAAAGTATTTTTTCAGAGCTGATGAAAATTTCATAGACATTTAACTTTCTCTTTTTTTCAGGGATGGCCAAATATTCTTATTTTATTCAAGCCTGTTAATTGCTTCTTATTAACAGAGAGTCTAGTTTAGTTCCAAAAACTGAAATTAATTCTAACAACTTTTAAATAACAGAGATCTACTGCTCTTTAAGGATCAAAGTGTGTGGACCTAGAAAATGACTGTACCTTCCTTTAGTTGTTCTCATTGTCTGAAGACAAATCGTACCATATCTCGCCGAATTTCATTGAATGCAACAATCTTGGAATTCTGGCTCTAAGTGATCTTCTTTTATTTTCTTTTTATACCATGCTTTGTAATAAAAAGGCTCTGTTCTTTCCAACATCCCAAAATGCTTTGTGCTCAGCTTTTTAATACCAGTGGTCCATGGAGACATGCATTTGAGACTCACTGGGGTAGAAACGTATTGCTAGTTTCTTGAGAACTGACAAGGGACAGGTTGTACCACCCCTAATACTTGTAATGTGCTTTAATCTGTGTCACAGCTGAAACACTTGAGGGAGATTTATTGAAGGGGTGGAAGATGGAGTCTAGAATGATTGAGGAGGTGATTTGTCTACTTTGTTTTTTCTAGTACTCAGTTTAGAGGGCAATAAAAAAGACTAAAACACCCACCCATTCTATGCACCCTTTGTTTTTCCCATTAGTTGGATGAATTCATATGCTGACTCCAGATATCGATCTATGCAGGTTTATTTGGCATTTTATAACCAATTTATTAAATAAATATCATACAAAAACTCAACCGTACCAAAGAAATTACGAAAACAATTAAGTTAAATAGTTATTTATCAGCATGAATCGTATTTGACCCAAAAGTTTATGCAAATAAAAATGTAATGCACATTCATGTTGATCAGATATAAGTCTGCACTGTTCTTAAACCATTGACAAATACAGATGGGAGAGGGTCAGCACATTTTTATTCCTAGCTGTTATTTGGACAGATGGCCAGCTAGTGCAGTCACTGAAACTTCTTTTTTTTCCTAATTTAAATTTAATGAACTGTGAGAGATCCACCGAAATGACTTTATTTTTTAAATATTTCCTGAGGGAAATAAAAGCCATCATTCTCTTTCTCTCTTACTCGCCTCCCCCCTCCTCCTGACAGCAACTCTGTCTCACTGTGCATCTGCTGTCTAGAAAAATAACAAAGAAAATTCTTACCTATGTCAAACTCTATAGGTTCTTCCAGACTAATGACAATATTTAAAAGTATATGATTTCTCACCACAAGTTATGCAGAGGTACATATGAAAATGTTCAGACATTAGAAAGACAATTTCTTATTAAAACAGGCAAATAGTTTAAACTCTAGCTTTGACCTACTCTAAATCCAGTAGAGACTGTCTTCCACATTTGAAAAGATAATTTTCTGAATCTACTATCTAAATCCATTTTCCTCTGATACAGAAAATTTAATTTGAAAAATGGTACAACTGTCCAATATTGTTCTTTTTGTTTAAGCAGATGCAACCCTTTGGCCAGCAGAATTAATTGATAAAGTCTGTTCCCAGAACCCCATTGATGTCACTGCTGATGTAATCACAGGTGCTTTTAATAAATAAGAAAGTTACATTGTTATAAACAAATAAGTCTTGTTGGCTTCAGAAGAAATAGGGATAAAACAATGTTTATTGAAATGGAAATGACTAAAACTGTAAGGGAAAGAAAAGTTTCCAAGATGATATTACAAACAATAGAGAGAGAAAAGTAAATATTAAAAACAAAAAGGTAAGCCTCAAGCAAAACTCTTCAATTTAGAATTTTGGGGAAATGTTCATCTGATACAAACTACTTGGGCTTATTGCTATTGAAATATTTTTTTTAAAAAAGAAGTATTTATTCATATGGGGTGCTCAGAAAGAGATAGCAGTATCTCTTTAACTACTGTTTTTCAACGTTTTTACTCATATATTTATACCATTTTATGGGCTACAAGTGAAAATGGGCTGTGACTCAGCCAACTCCCCCCTATACTTATGCTGTAGTTAGTTTACTTTCCATTTTAATTGGGCACAGCTGTCATCCATAACAGGAGGTTGAAAAAACAATGCCTGCGGTTTCAATGCTCATGGTAGGTGTCTGCATTGTAGGTATGTAAGGTATTGTGAATATTTATTATCTACATAAGTGATTTCAAAAGAATATGTATAGGATTCTTAATGAAGAGGTGTATGTGTAATAGTATCTTTTTCAGGTATGCATATTAAACAATGCATTAGAGTTCCTGAGATGGTCATTGGGAAAGTTCTAAGGGAAAGCAAACTAAATCAATTTGTGTTTCTCTTTTCCTTGCCATTGCATTCACAAAAAGAACAAAAAAAAAACAATTTTTTTTTTTCTCAAGGGCTCAGACATCTGTATCTATGACTTCAGTGAAGTGATGGAAGCAGCTGGTCTCAGGCCTACAGGCTTGGCTACTTGATCCCCAAGGGAGAGTCTCATCTGTATTCTCAAAACAATTTAGCTTATTACAATAACAGAGGAAGATGACACAATAATAGTTAGTTAATCTAAACATGTTCCTCTATGAAAGGAACAAGAATAAGAGTAATGTGATGTATTATCCCCATACTGTAGAATCAGTGACCAAGTTGTACTAAATTTAGCAGCTGGTGACATAGGTTGTTGCCTCTGAAACTGATGTTGATCTGTACTGGCACTGAGGGAAAAAAAGGATCGTCTTGTGAAGCAATCTTGTGGATCAGTGTTCTGCATAAAATAAAAGTCAAGGAGTTTGTTGTTTGTTGGTTTATAATTTGGCAGATAATTAGTTAACTAGAAAAAGCAAAAATGAATATGCTCTGGAAGAGTCAAACCACTAATTAGAAGAAAGCATGAAAGCATTCTGAAACATTTTCTTTAACAATGAGACACACCTGCAATACTGTACTAGTTCTTTTACCAACTGGAACTTAGAATTCATTTTGATTTTTGCACAAAGTATAAGATAAGGTTAATATGGGCAGTTGGCCTCATTTTTGCTGCAGAACAGGCCTATCATCTAAAAGGACCCTCTTTAAATGAAATTATTACTTTTATACATTTATTTATTTATTTGGTTTACTGGTTAGCTGCCCAGAAGAGCCTTACGGTGACTTACTATAAAACCAGATAAACTTTAAAGACATATGAAACTATTAAAATAAAATAATATATGACAGAACAGAATCTCCATACAATGCCACCAAAAAGTACCTCACTTATTACAAAGCTTAGAGAAAATGTCCAGGATTGGAACGGGGTGGACCACAAGTGGGAGTCAGTTCCAAGACTGAGGCAGGCCTCCTGAGAATGACCTCCTAGGTATTTTTCTGAAACAAACTTGGTGCACTGATGGTACTTGTAAAACATTACTCTCAGATGACCTTAGGGATCATAATGGCAGCCCTTTAGGTGTATAGCACCTACACAGTTTAGGGCTTATGAGTTAAAACCAGCCTGTTAAATTTCATCTGGGGTAATAAGGCTTTATTACATATTGTCTATTACATATTACTACTAGCTAGTTCTATTATCACTTCCTAAAGCACTCTGGATGCTTGCCATCATCAGCAAACATCTCCCCAATGCTCTGGGTGTTCTCACTCACCCTTGCAACGTGCCCCACTTTCCGTCCACCTTGCCTCCACTGTTCCAGGTTGGCCTACCTCTGCTTTGAGGGGACAGGGTCTTTGGACCAAGAGGGGGACTTCCCTTTGGGCATGCTCTCACTGGTGCCAGGCTGAAGAGGAGCAAGGGCAAGGGGGTGGTGCCTGTGGAGATGCATCAGCATCCCTGTGGTGCTCATGTGTTTTGTTCCCTTGCCTGGCTGGTTTTGGCTTGGCAGCACAGGCAAATAGCATATGTGGGATCACCATCTTGCTGAAAATGATCACAGACCACACTACCCACTAAGTTCTAGGGTGTGGGTCCATGTGCAGATGCTGCAATTTCCGCCTCCTCAGCAGGCAGAGGCACAGCAACAGGAAGAGAGGACTCAGCTGAGCCTCTTGCCTCTGCAACCTCTACATCAGCCTCCTCTGAAGTGCCTTCTGGGGAAGGAGACCTGGCTCTAGGGGAAACTTAAGCAGTATGGAGCACAAACTCAAATGATTCCCCTTCCTTCCCCAGAATTTCCCGTGCTATGGCACTCAGATCCAGATCCAGCTCTTTCTCTGGAACTGGAAGTCTCAGCATGGGAAGTGAAATAAGGGTGGAAAAGACTCTCATGCTGGTGTTGCTGCTTGTTGTCATTATGGTAGTGGGAGGATGGGGTTATAGCTGGTGCTCTTGGAAAGGATGCAGTCTCAGTCACAGACAGTGGCACTGGCACTGCTCCCCTCTCCTTGCTGCCTGTACAACTGGTGGAAACTTCATGCCTGTTTGTTGTGGCAAAGAGGATGCATCTCAGAGAGGAGAGGGGGTTTGGGGCAGGGACTTACAGCTCTCCCTCTACCCCCTCTTCCACCCCTCCCTGAAGGCTTGACAACTGTTTTTCCAGCACACTTCATGGTGTGTTTCATAGTGCCTTGTCTTTGCCTTCGTGTGCTGGAAAATCTGTCTCTTCTTCTGTAATGTCATCTATCTGATTTATGTAATATATGTGGATAAGATAATTGTATGTATATTTATGTAATGTATGTATATTTGTATAGATGTATTTATGTAATAAATAAAATAAAAACATATAAATGTATGTATGTGTTTTTCTATATAAATTCTATATTATAATATGCAATATAATTGTGTTGTGCTTCCCTGCACAGTGAATGGAATTCACACTGTGAGAAAAAGCACAGATTTAAAAAGAATCAAAATACACTAAACAAAATGAGGATTTTCGGGGAGGAATAAATTGAAAGGAATCAATCAATTAATATATTAAAAAAATAAATGTATATAGAAACTAAAGCAAAGGGTATTACTGAATCCTACTTGCTAGGATAGCAAGTAGAAAACGAATGGTAGCCTTTGTTGTCTAATGCTACTGAGCTTCTGGAAGACAGCTCAGTAACTGACCCCAAGGCAGAAAACAGCTTAGTTCAAACAATGCTCCTTTCTGTGGTGTTTTTCCATCCCTCCCCCAGAATACTGGGATTGGAAGGGACCTCAGAAAAGGTTCACAGTCACTGGCCAGCTACACAGTCATATCACAGCAGTTCTTCCCAGTTCTTTCCCATCCCTCTCCTTACTTTCTGTTTCCCTCCAGGCAAACCCAGCTTCAGCTTCAAAACTCAAAACATTTTGAAACTTTTAAAATGTTTTTATGCCTTTATTTTGATTTTTCTGTTTTGAGCTCAAAATGAGTCGAAACAGCATTGAAACAAAGGAGCTAGCAAAATTTTGCACAGCCCTAGTGCCTATCTTTAAGAAAGGGAGAAAGGAGGACCTGGGAAATTACAGGCCAATCAGTTTGACCTCAATCCCTGGTAAAATCCTGGAGTAAATTATCAAAGAATCCATGACAGACAGGCTAGCAGAAGGCAGTATTCTGAAGGATAGACAACATGGTTTTGTTACAGGCAGATCATCCCAGAGCAACCTCATTTCTATGATCAGCTTACTTACAGAAAATTGGGAAAATGCAGCCTCAACTACTTTATGGTCTGGTGGCTAGGTAACTGGCTCTTTGGTAAGGCCAAGAGAGCACTGATTGATTTATGGAACTGATCATCATGGCAGAGGATGACCATTGGCATCCCTCAGGCTGGCAATACAGGCCAACCTGGACAGGGTCGCAAAGTGGACAGACCTCAACCAGATGTTGTTTAATATGGAGAAATGTAAAGTGCTCCATCTGGGGAGAAACACTCCACAACACATTTACAGACTCGGTAGTGCTATGCTTGCTAGCACCACATCCGAATGAGACCTGGGTGCTGTGATAGACAACAAAATGAACACCAGCCACCAATGTGATTCCATAGCTGGCAGAGCTTATCAAACGCTGGTATGCATCTACCAAGGCATCTCAAGCAAAGCTATACTCAGCCTTGACAAGACTGCAGCTGAAGTTCTGCATCCAGTTCTGAGGGTTGCACTTCAAGAAGGATGTGGAGAAGCTCAAGAGAGTCCAGAGGAGGGCCACACACATGATTAATGGTCTAGAAACCAGGTCATATGAGGAGAGGCTGAAAGACTTGGGACTGTTCAGTCTAGAGAACAGAAGACTCAGAGCCTATAAGTATATCAAGGGCATATATCAGGGCCTGGGAGAGCATCTGTTCAACATGGCCCCCCAGGGAGGACAAGAAATCATGGGCACAAGCTGACTGAGGATTGCTTCTGGCTAGACATAAGGAAAAACTTATTTACAAGTTGAGTGCAAATGGTTAGGAACAGGCTCCCTCCAGAGGTGGCACAATCATCCACCCTGGTGATCTTCAAAAACATCCTGACACTCATCTTGCTGGGGTCTTATGATCCCAGCAGTATTTCCTACCCAAGTGCAGAGGGGCTGACCTGATGATCTATAAGGTCCCCTCCATCTGCTAAAAACTAGGAAACTAGGAAACATTTGAAAACCTTGTGCTATAACATGAAGGTTAGGTAATCCCATTTAGAGGTAAATAATATCTGTTCAAATGCTGTCAGACAGAGAATGGAGTCAAGGCCCTTCATGTTTTGGGTGTTTCCCTGTACTCTCAGATTATTGGGTAAAAGGAGGATCCTACTATCCCATCCCATCCTCAATTTTAGGAATCTAGTCCCATTGTTCTAAAAAATTGAGCAAGACATTTTGGCACCTTTAACTAAAATATTCAGGCAATTTGGAGTCTAACAAAATGGCACTTTTAAAGCAAATGATGTACTAAAAAAATGCCCAGCCCTAAATGAAATTAAATTCAGAAATTTAAAAACAAGGCAGTTGTCAAGGTGGAAAGTAGAATTTCTATAACTCAGCATTCTGTTACTAAGTAGATATTACATTTAAAAAAAACAACAGTATCCTCTTGGTGCCCAGTAGAAGCAAATTCTTACGTTCTGTTCATCTTTAAAAAATAAAAATGATATTAAAACATGAGGGAAGAAACACCAATTTCTCTTTAGCCCAACAAAATACGAAAAGTAAACTGATTTGACAGTCTTTTTTTTTATATTCTGGTTGAATAAGCAGAGAGAATTGGCATTTTATGTAAGTATCTGTCTTTCCCCACTATCATCCTTTAATTTTCAGTATACATAGGGCAAACCTCCAGCTTAAAAAAAATAAAACAGGTTTATGTGACGGAGACCTGAATCACAACTCTGTTCACTGCAGTTTATCCAAGTCTCTCATTAGGGAGTTAGAATACGCTTTCAAAAACTTTTTTAAAATTCATGGTTTGAAAAGGGACTTTATAAAAGAATGCTGTTTACTTTCAGGCATCTTTAAATGGAAAGCCAAAGTGTTAGCTAACTTTTATATTGAGATGCACAGTTATATTCCCTACTTGGAAAATTTTGAGAAAGTATAGCAATGCTATTGTCATGGTAACAAGGTGAGATGCACTCTAAAAAATTTTAGTCCTTCTTGGGTTCATCTACACATGCAATTAATGTGACAAAATAAACTCTGACACATATCACACCAGAGTTTATTGCTCTTAGTGCTATGTTTACACATGTGCCAGGGACCACAGCACATTGAGCTGGGTTGGAGCAGTCTCGGTTGGCAGGGGGCTCTGAGGGTCCCCACTAAAGGATGATAGCGGGGAAAGACAGATGCTACAGAAGGGCTGGCTGGGGCACATGGCTGCTCCAGTATGAAGCTAGTCAGCAGGCAGCCCCCGCACTGAAGTACCTTCATGTTCCAGTGATCCCATCAGCATCTACATGTGTGCTACTGCACACTAAAGAACACCACTCTAGGATAGTTCCTGTCTTTACAAGTACTAATCTACGTTAGAATTTATTAGTTTCCTAAGCCCAAAATATGGCCACACGGGTAGATGTTGAGACTTTCCTGCAGAGCTAATTAGGCAGCTTTGCAATGAACGTCTTATGTAGATGCACCCATTGGGTGCATACATGCATGCAAGGACGTGCTATTGCAGCAGTTCAAACAGATGCAGTGCAAATTTGAGATGGGGCTTTTTGCTTCAGCGCACGTGCTCGGACATGCACTTTGTTGTGGAGCAAATTGTGCCACTTGCGGCAAAATAACCCTGCCTGTCTCATCCCGGATCTTCTGTGTTGTCCCTAGCAATATAAAAAGCTTTACAGCCAGCTAAGGCATCTGCCCCTCTGAGCCAGCTGCCGACTGCGGTCACAGGGTTGGCCTTTGTGCTGTGCTACTGCCATTTTTGCCTCCTGCCCGGCCATCTGGGCAGCTATCACATGGAAGATGTTCAGGGTGTGGTGGCCTGCTTTAAACTGTCAAAGCATGTCCTCCTGGCCACATTTGTCCAGGAAGTCAGCCACAGCCAGGTGGGTCCAAGGTGCCAGCTCTGAGCAGGCAGGGTCCTGCCACTGGCCTCCCTAGCAGGAATTCTGGTGTTCTCTATTGAAAAACTGAAAAATCCCTAATAAAAAAAAAATCTAAAGTCACTCTGTAAAATACCCCCAACTCCATGTTCCTTGACAAGTAAAACAAAAGACCACTATAAAGACAGAGAGCAAGACAGACATTGATCAGTTGGACAATGTTTTATTGATATATCTTACAGTGTTAAAGCAATTCTCTTACCATAATAATAAAATGAACTCTAAATACATGTTTCATGAATTTATGAATACATGTTATGCTGCACTCCCACAGGGCACTGGCCCCCACACAAGGGGTGTGGCCCGCCAACAGTGAGTTCAGTCCTCCCACAAGGGGTATGCCTCCCAACAGGGGGTTGAACCCAAACACAAGGGGGTTGGGCTCTCAACAGAGGATTCAGCCCCCTCAACAGGGGGTTCAGCCCCTACACAAGGGTTATGGCCCCCCAACAGGGACCAAATGGCCCCCACAGGGGATACTACTCCCCTTGCAAGGCCCACATGCCCCACCCCAGCCTTCCAATTGCTGCCCCACCTGGCCCCATCCTCCACCAGTTGTTGCAGCCCCCCCCAATGGCTGCCCCACCCAGCCTCACCATCCCAACTTGCACCCCCAGGCCCCCATGGGTACCCCACAACCCCAGGCACCCTCACTTAAAAAAAATTAAAAGAAAATAAAAGCCTCTGCTTACCTTAGAAGCAGGGATGGGGGGATTGCAGGGCCTCCTGGCAGACCCCCCTTCTGGGCAGTACAGCATAGCAGGGGAGCAGCAGGGCCCAGGCTGGGGCCACTGGAGCTGTCACCCTGCCCTGCACTGTGAGGGTGGGGCCCCAGTCAGCCAAACACAACCAGACTGGAGGTAAGTGCAGGGGTGGGTTGTTTTTTTTTTTAAACTATGGGATGGGGGGCAGGGATTGGGGGGGCTTGGTGGGATGCGGCCGGCCAGGGTAGGGGTCAGGAACCTCAGGGGGGCTGGTGGGAGTTGAGAGAGCTGGGGGAGTGGAGAGAGTCATTGGGACCCCCTCTACAGTCCCTCCCCCCTACTCCAGCCTCCCCCAAACCCCATTACTCATTGGCACCAGAGCCCTGGTGCTAAAACATGCAGCCTGGCCAGCCGCATGTTTCAGCACCAGGCCAAGGGCCAACCAAAGAGAACCCAGCCTCCAGTTGCCTCAGGCTATGGTCAGGGACCATGCCCTGCCCCACTTTTTAAAATTTTGCTTTTTTTAGACCCCTGGATATTCAGGGGTCTAATTTTCTCCCCACGCTGAGAACTTGTACCACTCAGGTGGACACATCCACATGAGCACACACGTGCCTCTTGCCCCACCTGAAACCCCTTTGAGGTGGGGCAACAGGCATGTGCAGGAACAAAAAAATGTTCCTGCATGTGCTTGTAGGCCTGATTTCTTATGCCTGATATTATGCATGCATGCAACAGGCTTGGTTTCTTGGCCTGGTTTCTTTTACATATCTCTATGGTGCACCCCTGCTACTCAACCCCTCAAGGAGGCAGCTTTCATGTTCACCACACATGTTAACATGACAAGAGTAATTGTGTTTGGACCCACAATTCCTCTTCCTCCAGGAGCCCAGGATAGCCACTTAATCAACTGTTTAAAAATAACAATTTGAGGAGAAACACAAAGATGCACAGTAAGCAAAGCAAAACTTAAAACATAAGGCAAAGTTCCATGGGGGGACTTAGGCACCTGTAGGTTAAATACTATAATGCCTTATTGTTAGGTACCATGCCCCTAGTGTGGAATCCTGTGTCAGGATTCTGTGAGTTCTACATAATTAATGGGTTCAGAACTGGTTCCTATACAGACAGAACTCTGAGTATGGAGAAACCTGAAGTCAGGATAGTCAGGCCAGGTACAGAAGTTACATTTATTGCATGCTAAGAGCTCAGAAAGCACTCTACAGCCATAACTAAACAGGCATTCAGGACATAAGTGCTTTAAAAATGGTATATGCTGCTCTAAGATGTATGATAAATGTGTATTAGATTCAGTGCTGTAGGTTAGAGCGCCATAATGAAAATCTGTACCAGAACCTATTATGACTCACATTAGATCTCATTCTGCAGGTGATCCATGGGGCTTTGTGGCACTCTGCTTACACTCCACTTACAGGGCAGTGCTCTAGGTTCAGTCAGAGCTCATGTGGTGTGCCCCCCCACCAGGCTCTAAGTGAACCAAGGTGGCAAAGCCCCTGCTTCCAACATTAGTCCAGTCAACTATGAGACACTATCTGGTATTATCGCTCAGTGTGTTGATTTCATCTACTTCATCTGGGCATTTGTAAAGATTGCAGCTTTGTTTTCTAGATTAGGCAGTGTTGTTCTCTAAATACCACATTCACACAGGGGAATGACCAAGATACTCATCTTGTACAGTGTTGTTTTGAAATGTCCAGTTGGGGACTTGTTTGGTGTTTCATAGATTTCATAGACATTAGGGCTGGAAGGGACCTTGGGAGATCATCGAGTCCAGCCCCCTGCCCAAAGGGCAGGAAGTCAGCTGGGGTCATAGGATCCCAGCAAGAGAAGCATCCAATTTACTCTTGAAGGTGTTCAATGTAGGTGCTTGAACCACCTCCAATGGCAGACTGTTCCAGACCTTGGGGGCTCGGACAGTAAAGAAATTCTTCCTTATGTCCAGCCTGAAACGGTCTTGCAGGAGTTTGTGACCGTTTGACCTCGTCATCCCTTGGGGCGCTCTGGTGAACAAACGTTCCCCCAGATCCTGGTGGTCACCCTTGATAAATTTATAGGTGGCCATCAGATCACCCCTGAGCCTATGCTTTTCCAGGCTAAAGAGTCTCATGGCTCTCAGCCTGTCATCATAAGATCTGTTTTCCTGACCTCTGATCATGTGCGTGGCTCTCCTCTGGACTCTCTCAAGCTTCTCCACATCCTTTTTGAATTGTGGAGCCCAAAACTGGACACAGGACTCCAGCTGTGGCCTCACCAAGGCCGAGTACAAGGGGAGAATGACGTCCCGGGATTTGCTCGAGAAGCATCTATGGATGCACGCCAGCATTTTGGTTGCTTTACTAGCCGCAACATCGCATTGCAGGCTCATGTTCATCTTGTGGTCAATGACGACCCCCAAGTCTCTTTCTTCTGTAGTGCTAACCAACGTAGCACTGCCAAGCCTATAAGGATGCTGCAGGTTTTTCCTCCCAAGGTGGAGAACCTTGCATTTTTCGGTGTTAAACACCATCAGGTTCTCGTCTGCCCATTTGCTGAGCTTGTCCAGGTCAGCCTGGATCACTCGCCTGTCCTCTGGTGTGGATGCTTTGCCCCAAATTTTGGTGTCATCGGCGAACTTGGCCAGTCCACTCCTGACTCCAATGTCTACGTTGTTAATGAAGATGTTGAACAGTATGGGTCCCAGGACAGAGCCTTGAGGGACCCCACTGGTCACAGGGCACCACAATGAGTGACTGCCATCAATCACAACCCTCTGGGTCCGACCACGGAGCCAATTTCCCAGCCAGCGGATCGTGGAGGAGCCAAGGCCACAACTGGCCAGTTTGGCCAAGAGGTGATCATGGGATACCAGATCAAAAGCTTTTTGGAAGTCAAGATATATGACATCAATCTCTTCTCCCTTGTCCAGGTGATAGGTCACCTGGTCATAGAAGGAAATGAGATTGGTCAAACCAGACCTACCCGCAACAAACCCATGCTGGCTATCCCTTAGAATGTTAGCCTGGGCCAGTCCCTCAAGGATGGCCTCCTTAATAAACTTTTCTAGGTATAAAACACTGTAGGAATAGATTTCAGAGTGGATTAATCTGAATGATCATTTTATTTCCATTCACCTCACCCCTTATCTAAATTTAGCATGACACACAAGGCCACAGTACCTGGCATGTCATGTTCTCCACTGGACAAAAACACAGAGGGTAAGAAGAAGGTCCCGGGTAATGTGGGGCCCTTGCAGGCCCTTGCAGGATGCATTGGGAAATTTGGTTGTCACACCAGACAGCAAAGCTAACATGTATAACGATTTCTTTGCCTCCGTCTTCCTAAGTAGGGACCAGAACAGCCACCTCCCTGCTGGGCCCCCCTCGGGCCCTGGGGGAGGCACACCTGGGCCAAGGGTTAGCAAGGATTTAGTTAGGGAGCTTCTGGAGTGGCTGGACATATTCAAGTCAGCCGGTCCGGATGATCTCCACCCTAGAGTTCTAAAACAACTGGCCGAGGTCATTACAAGTCCCCTGGCATGGCTTTACGAGCACTCGTGGTGTTCAGGAGTGGTGCTGGAGGACTGGAAGAGGGCCAACGTGGTTCCCATCTTCAAAAAAGGGAGGAAGGAGGACCCAGGAAACCATAGGCCAGTTAGTCTTACCTCGATCCTAGGCAAGCTGTTCGAGAAAATTATGCTGGCACACATCCAGGAGGGGCTAGCAGAGGACTGCATGCTTAGGGGCAACCAACACAGGTTCATCAGTGGCAGGTCCTGTCAGACCAATCTGGTGGCCTTTTACGATCAGATCACCAGATCATTAGATGCAGGGGTAGCAGTGGACATAGTCTTCCTGGACTTCCGGAAGGCTTTTGACACTGTCTCTCACCCCGTTCTCATTAAGAAACTGTGGGGCTGTGGTGTAGACACCCACACAGTCAAATGGGTCACCAACTGGCTGGTGGGTCGCACCCAGAGGGTGGTAGTGGATGGGTCCTTCTCAACTTGGAAGGACATGGGCAGTGGGGTTCCTCAGGGCTTGGTCCTCAGGCCCTCACTGTTCAACATTTTCATCAGTGATTTGGACGAGGGGGTAAAAAGCACCCTGTTCAAATTTGCCGATGACACTAAGATGTGGGGGGATGTGGGCACACTAGAAGGAAGCAACAGGCTACAATCACACCTAGACAGGTTACAAGGGTGGGCGGATGAGAATAGGATGGGATTCAACACAGACAAGTGCAAGGTGATGCACCTAGGGAGGCACAACCAGCACCATACCTACAGGTTGGGGAACTCCCCTCTTGTCAGCACGGAGGCGGAAAAGGATCTTGGAGTCATAATTGACTCCAAGGTGAACATGGGCCGGCAATGTGGGGATGCAGTCAGGAAGGCCAACCGCACCTTGGCATGCATCCACAGATGCAGCTCGAGCAGGTCCAAAGAGATGATCCTCCCCTCTATGCGGCACTGTTCAGGCCACCGCTGGAGTACTGCGTCCAGTTCGGGGTGCCACACTTCAAGAGGGATATTGACAGCATGGAGAGGGTCCAGAGGATGGTCACTTGCATGATCAGGGGACAGCAGGGCAGACCCTATGAGGAGAGGCTATGGGACCTGAACCTGTTCAGCCTCCAAAAGAGAAGGCTGAGGGGGGATCTTGTGGCCTGTTATAAACTAGTCAGGGGGAATCAGCAGGCATTGGGGGAGTCACTGTTCCCCCGGGCACAGCCAGGAGTGACCAGGAATAACAGTCACAAGCTGGCAGAGGGTAGGTTTAGGTTAAATATCAGGAGGAGCTACTTCATAGTCAGGGCGGCTAGGGTCTGGAACCAACTTCCAAGAAAAGTGGTGCAGGCTCCTACCCTGGGGGTTTTAAAGAGGAAGTTAGATGAACATCTTGCTGGGGTTGTTTGACCCCAGTACTGTTTCCTGCCATGGCAGGGGGTCGGACTAGATGATCTGCTCAGGTCCCTTCTGACCCTAGAATCTATGAAACTATGAAACTATAATGCCCAATAGTGCTGAGAATACATCTTGGTGTTTGTGTAAGTTGTGCATCCTTTTATGAGTCTCTGCACTGTTAAGTACAGAGTTGATCTTTTTAGTGCAAAAAGTTCTGCATCAAAGAGAAGCAGAATAATCTATTGGGACATATACCACTGCAAATGCAGTGGTTCTGAGCACTTTGAAGTTGGCACCCCATGTTGTGCAGGCTAAACGCCTTAAGGCAGCTACCCACATAGAGACTTTTGAGACCTACAGCTGAGGTTTTCCAACAATTGCAAATTTGGGTTTCTCTGGTGCACCTCTGGTCACTGTTTGGCAGAGGACCTTCTTATGAGCACAGCTGCAGGTAAGGTACAGTGGGAAATAGGAATTCTCCCCAGCAAACCCCACCCTCCCATTCAAACTCCCTCCCTAACTCTCCTCCTGGAGAACCAGAGAAGGCTCATTTTTCTGCCCTAGATGCTTAGGTTCCCAGCCATCCTGGCTTCCATAGCAGGGAGAGGAAACCAAGGCATCTGGGGTTTCCTGTCTTGGAGGCAGAACACGGGCATTCCATGGTATGGTCAGTGCCAGATTCTGAGCAGTTGCATGGGTTCTGGTCCCAGCCAAGCAGAAGGGTCTGGAGAGGTGATTCACCTTACATCCCTCAGTTTCTCCCTTGTCTGCAGACTCTGCATTTGTGTGCAGGAGGCCCAATCATGGAACCTGAGATTCTGGATCCAGGATGGTCAGCCAGACACCTGCAGAGTGCTGGAAACACGTGCATAGGTGGTGCTAACAAAATGAGTGGGACTGTCAATGTGGGGGTATGGAATAGACAGGTTGGCAACTGCTTGTACCTGCACTGATGCAGCACTTGAATGAGTTGTCCAGGCCCAAGAATGAATTGCAAGGGTCCAAGAATGAGGTCTATAGATGGCCACCCACTGTCTGATGGAGGCTGCCCTCATCGCTATGGAGTTAAGAGAGTCACAGCACCAGGATAAGGAGTTTATGCACAGGGAAAAAGACAACTTCAGATTCTGCTTTGATGCCCCTGAGTGCTCTCAGCACTGCCTTCTGTGGGGAGACCATTGCCCTTGCAGGCAGGAGTGGTGGGGCAGGCTACTGACCAGCCCTCACCCAGCATGGAGAGCCTTGTTTCAGGGATTCCTCCTTGGGCTGACATGCATGAGAGTCCCATGGGAGGGGTCCTTGGATGGCAGCTGTGAGGGAATGCTCCATGCCATGCATTGATTGGGAGATACTGAGGAAAAGAACAGGAGATGTGATATGTTGGAATGGCTAACTCATGTTCCAAGTGACCGGGACAATGTCCAGCGGGGCCTGTTCTGGGGAACAACACTGGGGGAGAGAAGGGGGACCTGACTATCTGAGACCTCATGCCAGGACCTGCAGTGAATCATCCCACTTTCCAGGCCCACCTTCTTGACCCCTTATATATGCATTGTAAGTGGTCAAGATAGGCAGCAAAGGTTAACTGAATTTCTAAAGAGCCTGGGAAACACATACACAGCTTCTCATGACCCTAAAAGTAGACAGTCTGTCTAGCACTACAAGGCCAATGGATGGACACAGCCTTCAAGGCAGACAAGTTGCCTGACACAACAAGGACACACAGCCTGAAAAGAAAAGGAAGTATGCCCCATAACACAAGATAAGTGACACCAGCAACAAGGCCTCAGAGAAAAGGGGGCCTAAGTCCTGGTTTTGGGGGAACAGACCAAATTAAGACAAGGCCCAGAAGGCTATGTGGATGGGTGACCACAGAGAGACAGTCAACCAGACATAGCCACAAATGAAGAGTCATCAGGAGTCATTAAGGGGGAAGGAGAATTCAAAAGCAGAGACTTGAGAATAACAGGGGGTCCCCCCCTGTTCCTTCTCATCCCTCCCGTCTCTTGCTTTGTCTTGTCCACTCCTCCTTCCCTCCCTTGAGAGAGGTCCTCATCCCTGTCCCCTGAGAAGGGTCCCTGAGGTCACCATGCACCAAGGGTATACCAGCATCCCATCTCACGCACCCCACCGGACGGGGCCTGTGGACCTCAGCATTCCACCTCCAGACTCCTGACACCTAAGAGAAAGAGCCTCAGAGTGGAGCCTGCATCCTAACCAGATGTACCTTGACTCTGATGGCAGCTGTAGGATTGGTAGATATAGAATTTTTTGATTGTTTGTATTATTGTTTTTCTGTTCTTACTCTGTATCAATACATTTGCCTATTATAGACTGGCAGGTGTTGTGGTCAGTCTGAGGATTGTGTCCACCTGGAACAAAGGTATATGTGCTGGGTCCAAATCCAGTGTCAACAGGGTAGGGGGTGGGCAGCCAACCAGCCCACCAGGTCAGGCCATTCTGGGCTCAGGTCTCATTGAGGAGAGTGGCACAGACTCTGTGAGGATAGTTTTGGGTCCAAGTTCTGGAACAGGGAATGTTCCAAAGTTTTACTTTATTATGCACACAGAAAGTTTGGCAGCTGCAACATTTAATTAAAGCAAAAGGTGGCAGTTTCACACATGGCATTCCCCCTGCTATCCCAGGGTTTCATGCTTTTTATGTTGCACCACTGTGGTTTCCCACCCCACTTCACCACTCAATGTCATAACCAACTAGTGTAGGCAGGGTCTTTCCCTACTTTCTCAATGTTAACTGAAAAGAGGGCTCCAAGTTCCAGAGCAGGCAGTGTTCCACAGTTTTTGTTTAATAAAAACACTAAAAGTTTGGCAGGTTTAACATTTGATAACAATGAGGCATGTCTCTTCCTTGGACCTCATTCCTTGCAGCCCCAGTGTGTGCCTCTGGGGGATATCGGGGAGAGAAAGGAGAAGGGGAAGGGGAATGGTGCCAGGCCAGCCTGGTTGTGGACAGCAATGCCTGTGACACAGGGCCAGAGGAGCCTGGGGCTGAAGACCCATGGCCCAGTGCCATGGTGGAGGGCACTTCAAGCTCTCCAGCTCTACTTATCTGGGGAGGGTTCCCAGTCAGATTCATAGATTCATAGAAGTAGGGTCAGAAGGGACCTTATAGATCTTCTTGTATGACCCCCTGCCCTGGGCAGGAGAGAAAACTGGGCTCAAATGACCCCAGCCAGGTAGATGTCAAGCCTCCTCTTAAAGATCCCCAGGGTAGGAGCCATCATCATTTCCCTTGGAAGTTGGTTCCAGATCCTAGCCATCCACACAGGTGGGAAGCTACTAGGCCAGGGCCTCATGGAATCAGGCAACCTGCTGCTGTGTACAGCTAAAACCATGAGCATTAGCAGAATACAGGTGTCTAGTCCATATGTACACACACACATGCACACACAAACAGAACCCAGAAATCTGAGGTGCACTGCACAAACAAACACACACACACACACACTGCACACAACCCAGACATTTTACATATGTGGGTGCAGGGTATGGTGGACAGGCACACACAGGCTAGCTGGTGGCTCATAGCCAAAAATATTTTGGTAGAGCTTTTGTTTATATTATATCTTGTATTGCATGAAAATATTTATAAATATTGCAATGTAAATAGAAATCTGCTTTTCAGCTGTTTGTGCACTTTTTAAATGAATTTAACAGAAACAGCCGTGTTAAGCTTGTATTTGATATTATCTGAGAAAAGCAATTGTTTACCCATTTTTTGGTTAAAATTACCTGAAAGAAAGCAAAATTACTTTAACAACTAAAATGAAGTAGAAATAAAAAGCAAAAGCAAGTACAATATAAAGCCATGTGTGTCCATCATATAATATTGTTTCACACTTTTTCATTTGTTTTCAGACTAAAAAGTTTGCTTTATTTCACTTTTGGCCTATGGAGTTAATATTTTATATGAATCTGTTCCCTCATTACTATTTACTATTATCTTTTTAATGTTTGTGCATTTTTTTTCTAGCACTCTATTACATTTATGCTGATGGCTTATGAGACAACCCTTAATGTAGCATCTTAGTCAAGTCCCAGCCAGGAAAATATGCCATAGCCACAAGTAATAAAGTAAGCTGAATAGCAGCTAAATCTCCAAAGAAAAACAATAATTTGAATGAGGAATAAAAGAAAAACAATCCCAATTCATCTGTGCATGATAAGGAACCACAGAAGGAAAAGAAAACAAATGATAACCACACCAGAATGGCTCACTGCCCAACAAAAATGCAGTTTATCAGTTTATAATAGAGAAAATAATGAAATAAAGTCTGAAAAGAATGAATATTCCAGATTTCTGCCATCAGAACTCAGGGCAAATAATATATATGAAAGGAGATGTATGTAAAGGTTATGGATGAAATTGCCAAATACCACTAACAAAGATATGTGTGTTTGTGCATGGGGAGAGGAAATAGGATTGCATTTATTATAAAGCAGTAAATTAATATGCCCGCTTCCCTCTACACTTCCTTTGTCTTTGGACTGATTAGTGTACTATATAAAAGAAGTTAGTGTGTCATATTAAAATCTTTGATTTTTCACTTGTTGTGCTAGACATATGCATCCTGTTGCCCTACAGTTTTTCACCATAATTACTGTAGTGAGTAGCTTTACTCCTCATGAGACTTTCCATTATTTCTAGAATGTTGCTTTAGTCTTCTGTAACCTATTTAACTAGTTTAGAAAGTGTATATTACTCTTATAGTTAGGGGTAGATAGCCATGTTAGTCTGAAGGCAGTCATAAGGCAGGGTAGATATGCACCTTTATAGGCTAACTAAATAAGATATAGGGAGAGAAAGCACAAGTTTTTGTGAAATCAGGTTAACTACAAAAGGGCAGCATAGAGCAGAGCATAAAGGGGAGTGACTCATTCGAATACAGTAGGTGGGAAAACAGGAAAGAGGGAAGAGGGCAGAGTTCTGAGAGAGGCATACAAGTACCCATAGGAACAAAGGAGTCGCAAGAGCTACAATCCAGGTAATAAAATAATCTGTATGTTCAAACCATACTTAACACAGTCCACCACGTGGACAATTGCTTGTTCCACAGCTTCCCATTCAAACTGGTTTTTATTTTTTTTCTGCCTGAGAACAGCATTCATTAGTTTATAATTGGTCTGTAAAGGTTCATATCTACCCTGACTTTTGACTGATGTAGTTAAACAAGTGCTACTGTCCCTCATAGTTAGGAATAAAGAACCACCTTACTACTTGTGTAAGTTTACATTTAAAAATATGGAACCTGTGTGTGCCTAAGTGACAGATTAAGCACCACATCTTGGCCACTGTTTTGGCATAAAATATCCTTAAGATTCCCAAAAGAACTAATAAGGCAACTCAGGATTTTTCCAGTGTAAATGAATCGATAGGTGGTAAAGAGCCTGCATAGCTGCCTATATACCATACACTTTTCCACCCACTCCATAAGGAATCTACCAGGAGCAGACAACAAGACATCCCTGGTCAACAGAATAGTCTTTTAGGACATTTTACACATTCTCTGGGAGGCAGGCGGGGAGCAGGGGGGCAGGGGAGGGACTTTAATTAGTAAGTGATTTTAATTCAAAGTGCCCAAGCGTCACATGTATCAGTGTTGCCTGCACTGAAAAATGGTGGCAGGGAGCTTTGAACTAAATGCCCCATGGCCATTTTTCAACACAGGGACACTGTCAACATAGGCATCACATGTGATGCCAGAGAGTCTGCTGGAGAACATTTACTTACGTGCTCCAGCAGGCTCGTTTAATCGAGTATGCTCCAACGTGCTGGATTTCCAATCCATCAGAGCTGGCTCCCTGCACGTGTATAGAAGCCTTTAGAGACTGACAGCTAGTATGAGAAAAAAACAGTCTTAGGACCAAAAAGACTCAGAGATCTTAAACTCAAAAGCCTCTCTAGTACTCCCAGGACATAATATCAGCAACAGTACAGTCCAAACTGTAATACAGAGTGAGTGAGGAAGGCAAACAGTTCAATTGGGTTTCCTTCTATCCTGAGAAATAACTTGGGCAATATTCCCTAGACATTCAAGATACATGGAATGGGAATCATCCCAACATCTCCAGGGGAGAAATTCTGCCAGAAACAGTGTTAACACTGCTTTTTCAGGGCAGGGAGCCTAGTAAAATCATCAGAAGCAACCTGACCATTCATTTCATTCCAGGTGGGAGGGTGCTCTTTTAGCAAAAAAAGTTGGGAAATAGTTTGACTACAATTATGAAGAACTGTGATTAAAATAAATTGTAATGAAACCAGGCAAGAACCCTGGACCTAGTCAGTCCCAGTCTAGGGAAGATTATCCCTAAAAGAAGTGCCATCTGCAGCAAACCCAAAGCAGCCCCCTGGCCCCTCCTAGGCTGAGTGAGGCAATCAGAGCAGCCAGTCCCCTGAAGTCATAGACAGGAGGCCTAACCTTCTCTAGCCCTTGAAAGTCAGCCTCCTTGTCTGAGCAAAGGTGAAATATCTTGCTTCTGTCCTTCTGTACACTACCTTGCTGGTCTGATTTTGACTCCTGGCTTTCACTCCATTTTCCCACTCTGAGAAGACCTTTGGCATTCCCTGAGTCTGGTTCCCTGCTTATGATTGTGGTTTGACTGTCACTTCTGGAATTTGTCTTCTGATCCTGGTTAAGCCTTTGTTTGCCTCAGCCTTGGCTTCTGACCCTGGCTTATTCTGACTTTGGCTACAGCTTCTCAATCCAGTTCTGATACCAGACCCCAGCTCCCTGGGGAGCCAGTCTGGACTACACCTGAACTTTGGGTAACTAAACTAAGCTAGACTACTCATGCCCAAGTACATAACATAAATGATGAGCAAACTTAGCATCCTTTCAATTCAGCACAAGTTCTGAATCAAAAATGCCATGTACCACATCACTTTTAGTAGTAAAACTCATTGTCATCCTTGCCTAACCCCTCTTACTTAAGCTAGATAAGGATTTGGTCACAGTAATCTACAGATTCACCACACCTAGATTTAGTTACTCTAATTCATTATGGGGCTAAACATGGAAACAACACAGAAACTCCGAAGCATTTATACTGGTATGAAATTGGAACAAAGCAGTAATGAATCAGACCCACCATATTTCTACCATACAAAGGCTCTCCATTTGTTCAGGACTAGCTTTTGGAATATTATTTATCTCTAATATGTAGCATACATTCCCTTACATAGAAAATCAGGTTGTTTATGGCTTCTTGATTCACCAGAAAAAAAATGACATGTAAATTACAAGATAAAAAGTTAACAGATTTGACCTATTTGTGGAACAATCCCAAAATGAGTCCCAGGGTTTTTCCAGAAATCCAACAATATTAAATTATTTGTGAAGGTTATAGAACACAAATGTATCCATCCATTCATTTATTTGCCTTTGTAATATATAACCACAGACTAGGGTCTTATGTGAATACAATTACGTTAATAACTTCAATTTTAGGAAAAATACATCACAAAAACTTTTCTGCTCTAATAGCTCTTAATATAAGTGTAATTTTCCTGAACAGCAAGTCATTATCTGTATGTGATACTTTAATTCCCATAATGTTATATTTATTACAACCATTTTAAGTATTATGCATTGCTGATACAGTTTTTATTAATGTTTTAGTCATTATTTATATCATCTATTTTTACTTTATATAATAATTATGTACAAAAAAGTACATTAAAAGAACATTAGGGAAAGTTAGGAAATATAGAACTAAAGTTGCTTGTGCAACCTTTTTTGGCCCCATGGTGCTATGCATTTTAATATAGTCTTTAATTACATAATCGGGTTTTTTCTACCCTGCCCTGAGGATGAAATCATGGTGGTTTATGGAAGGATGTTTTTGTCCTTAGAAACCCTGCCTCTTTTTGCAGAAGTTGGGAGTTGTGGGTTGAAGGAGGCAAGGAAGGAAAGTATAGTTTTGTGGGTAAGTTGAATACCATATGAAAGATCTGGAATTTATCAGTGCTTTTATGACAGAGGTTTTATGTAATGGTAGGCAAGTCTGTTAAACTAAACTTTTCACATGTGGTCACTAATTGGGAGCTCTTCACTTTCTAGGTGCCCAATTGAGACTCTTTGGTCTGATTTGCAAAAGTACTCATTCTAACATATAACTGTAGTGAGCCAGAGTTGTGAGGCAAACAGAAAGAGTTAATTGCCAAGCAGGTCTAAGACCTAGAACCATAAAAGGCCTTGGTCACTTTATTACTAACAATGAGTCTCCCTTCTGCCTAGGGGAATTGCCAGCCCTGTGTTTGGCAAGTAGGCTTCTTATCTAAAGTATAAGCAAAGGTAGGTACCTACAATTAGTATTTGCATGCTGAGTGGGAGGGTTGTCCATGCAAGCCAGTGGTCAGTATCAGGGAGAGAAGTATAACTTAAGCCCTGCCCTTCTCAGGACTTCAGTCACTGATCTCTAGGGCAGCAGGTGCCACATGCCTCCACTTGACCAGGTCAGCTTTTTCTCTCACACAAACATATGCATGCACGTGCACATGGAGGATGAATTGAACGGTCACAAACTCCTGCAAGACCGTTTCAGGCTGGACATAAGGAAGAATTTCTTTACTGTCCGAGCCCCCAAGGTCTGGAACAGTCTGCCAGCGGAGGTGGTTCAAGCACCTACATTGAACACCTTCAAGAGTAAATTGGATGCTTATCTTGCTGGGATCCTATGACCCCAGCTGACTTCCTGCCCTTTGGGCAGGGGGCTGGACTCGATGATCTCCTGAGGTCCCTTCCAGCCCTAATGTCTATGAAATCTATGAAATCTATGAAATCTAGTGATAGGGCACTCAGACAGAGGATAAGAGACCTAGGGTAAGACTCTATTCCAAATAGGGGAATTGGTTGAGACTGTGAACATAAGTAGTGCCATACTGGGTCAGACCACTGATCCCTCCTGAGAAATATGCCATCTCCAACAGTGGCAGGAATAGATGCTTTGAGGGAGACCACTGAACGAGATAGATCTAGAGTGGTTTATTCCCTATTCATTATCCTCCCTCACATCCACCGTTATCAGTTTAGAGATATCAAAGGAAACAATTCCAACTGGCCTGTTAAAAAGGTAAAAGGCAAAGGTGAAAGATGACCTGGATGACAGTGACCATAAAATGCTAGATTTCAAAATGGGAAGGAGAGCAGCAGAATAAAGACAATGGACTTAGGAAAACCTGACCATGGAAACCAGGGAGGGTCTTCAGTTTTTCCAGGCATAAGGAAACACTAGAGTTTCTCAGCTGGTGGGCTGAACAGAAGCTGCTTTCTTCAGTTTAAGATACAGGGTAAAATGAGATTGGTGTTCTAAGGGCCAGACAGGCTGCAACCTAGAGTACTGAAAGAATTCAGAATCACTGGCTATTATCTTTGGGAATTCAGGGAGATCTGACAAAGTCCCAGATGACTGGAAAAAGGCAAATATGATTTCCATTTTTAAGACAGGGAAGGAGTGTCTGGGGAGTTATAGGACAGTCACTATAACCTTGACACCAGAAAGATCACAGAGAAGGTCAAGGAGAACAAGGGCTACTTGTACACATGATGAAAATTGGCTGTTTTTGCAGTTTAATTGCATCACATTGTACATATGGGGGGGGTTTACAATTTAAACGAGTTTGCTACATTGCAAACTAAACCACACCCACACGTAGTTTAGTTTGCAATGTGGCTATTTGTAACACTGCAGTCTTTGACAGCTCACCCCCTGCTGTGGGAGAGGTGGACTGAAGGCAGAAGGGGTGAGGGGCCTGATACTTTTTTTTCCCCCCGCAGAGCCTGCCCACCTCTCCCACAGCCAGAGGATGAGCTGCTGGTGGACTGAGCAGCCCCTGAGCTGCAGAGGTCCCTGGTCCTTCCTTCCTCAGTGGCGGCACTTGCTGGGGCTGCCCAGGCCGGCTGCTGGCAGGTGAGTACTGCTCCAGCTTGGGTTCACAGAACAGTTGGATTGAGCTGGAGACAGCACCTGTGCACTAGTCATCCACTCAGGTAGCCCCAGGAGATGCTGCCATCATGGAGAGAAGGTCTGGGGCCCCTGCAGCTCACCCCCCAACCATGAAAGAGGACAGCAGGCTCCTCAGGGAAATTAAAAATAAAGGATCAAGCCCCTTGCCACTGCCCTCCCCCCCTCAGCAGAGCTACCACTGGGCTCTACAGCCCCTGAGCTGTAAGGAAGGGCTGGTCCTTCCCTCTGTGGTGGCAATGCCTTGAGGCTCCCTGAGCAGGGTGCTAGCAGCATGGGTGCTGCCCCAGCTGTCAGGCAGCAGCCATGGGATCCAATTCTTCCTTGAGCCTGCACACTGGAAGCCTGGTGGGTGCTGCTCCCCACACGGGCTTGGGGAAGAGTTGGATCTGGCGTGTGCTGCTCACCACCTCCCTGCCTCCCCCCACCACAGTAGACTCAGGCAGACTCCATGAAAAAAAAGAAGGATTTGGCCCCTAACCATAACAGTGATGGAACCCCCTAAACTGAAATGGTGACTTTTTAATTGTCACAGTCAAAAACCCACCATTTCAATTTAGGGGACTAAACCCCCTCACATGTACAAGCAGCCAAGGAGATCAGAAATAGATTAGATTCATCAAGAGCAAATTATACCTTACTAATGTGATTCCATCTATGATAAGATGACAAGCTCTGTAGATGGGGCAGAGGGGGGACAATGAGGGACACATCAGTAGATGTGATATGCTTTTTAGCAAAGCTTTTGATACAGTCTCCTACAACATTCTCTTATTAAGCTAGATTAAGTATACTGTAAGGCAAATGCATAACTGATTGGCTCATCATTTGCCAGATGTGCACTCAATCTGATGCACCAATGAAGATCACTAATGAAGATACTAAAAAATACTGGACCTAAGACAGTCCACTGGGGAGCCCCACTTAATTTCAATAGTCATCAATGGCTCAGTCTCCAGCTGGGACGAGGTATTAAGTGGTGTTCCTCAGGGGACTCTGAGGTCCAGTATTTTTCAGTATCTTCACTGGTGATTTGGTGTATTGGATTGAGTGCACATCCTGAAAATTTTCAGACAACACCAATTTGGGTGGAGTTGCAGATATTACGGAGAGTATGGTAGGATTCAAAATGTTCATGATAAAAGGGATAAATAGTCCAAATCAACGGAATGAAGTTTAACATGGGAAAAAGCAACCTTTAATTATTTTTGCCCTCCCTGCTTGACCCTTTCCAATTTGTCCATATTTTCCTTGAAGTCCATTGCCCAAACTCCATTGCCCAAACTCCTTGAAGTGTGTTGCCCAAACTAGACACAGTACTTAAGGTGAAGTCTCATCAGTGCTGAAGAGAATGGAAGAATCTTTTCCCTTAACTTGCAGGCAACATTGTTTAGTATGCTTAGATAGTATGCTTTTTTGTGACAAGAACAATTTTTTTTCACTTGTACTGAGCTTGCAGGTTTTCAGGACCTTTTCTGCATTACTTTAGCAAGCCAGTCACCCCCCAGTCTGTGACATCCTAAATGTTCCATCCTAAGTGAAGGACAGAAGAAAAAGAAGAAGCACTTGTCCTTATTGAATTTCCTTTAATTAATTTAACACCATTTTTTGCAGTTTATCAAGTTCATTCTGAAGACCAATCCTATTTCCTGAAGGACCTGTGCAACTTTACCCAGTTTGCTGTCATCTGAGAATTCACTGACTGCTCTCAGCTCTATCTTACAAGTCATTAAAGAAGACAGTGAACACTGTGGGACCCAGAATCCCTAAGGAACCCCACTCAAAGCAGTCTTCCATTTAATCAGAAAGACCTGATGAAAACTATGCTGCATTTGAAAGCTAATCTAATTTCATCCCAATTACATAGGCTGTCCAATAAAAGATACCACCCTAAGAAATGCTTACCTCTTGCATAATTTACGGATGATCACAGTATCAACATCACTAACTTCTCCCACTTAGACATTGAGCCATTAGTGTCCACCCTTCGAACATGATGAGCACCAGTTATGCATCTACTTTACAGTACTTTCGTATAGATTGTACTTCCTTAGCTTCTAGTGAGAATAGCAAGGTTTTCTATGTTAACTTCTATGGCAAAGTTAAGATACACCACCATTTTTCCCCATCTACAAAGCCACTTGCATCACTGCATGAATGGCAATCAGGTTGATGAAGAATAATGCTTAGAAATTGACATATTTCGTATTTTTTTCAGCTACTGAGGTCAGACTGACTGGTGGTCCTGCATGTGTGGCATGTGCAGTGTACTGCACGGATGGGACTGCGGCACTGAATGCCACATGTGTGCACTCATCTTGACACACCCTGCATATTACAACCAAAGTTAAGCAAGTGGCAGAGAATATCTCAAATATTACACTGTACTTCCAATAAACAACAAAGTGATAAAATATGAGCCACTACCTTAGAAGTTGCTCTGAGTGCATACCCAGCACCACTCTTAGGCTTTCTGTCTTGCATATCCATATTGAAATGTGTCCCAATCCACTCTAAAACAACCTAATTAATTGTATTTGTCATAGTTGGTACAAGACTGAATGAGCATGCCATGCTTCATAACAATACTGCTGGGTACAGCATGGAATCAGTATAAGCATTTTCTATATTCACTGATAGAAAGTAGGCCTCATTGTCTAGGTCAACTATAATGAAACACAAATTATTTTGAAAAGATACCTATCCTGTCCCCTGCCCCTCCAAATTTCTACTTTGAACTGTAACACAAAGGCTTAATTTCAGCCCATTATAGTAGCATATATCTGTGCTTTATATATGTATAATATAAATTTACTCGGTACACTGGACAAGTTTATGATACAATAGGTGTTTCTTGAGCAAGAGAAATATCCATCTCCACACACTAAAGCTTTTCTAGTCTTGGCTCTGTCCAAATGTCTCCTAATGTTACTGTTCCCCATTTCCTCTCCCATTGCAAATCTTTACTTGAAATAGTTTTGCCTTGAATTTCATAGTTTCATAGTTTCTAGGGTCGGAAGGGACCTGAGCAGATCATCTAGTCCGACCCCCTGCCATAGCAGGAAAGAATACCGGGGTCAAAGGACCCCAGCAAGATGTTCATCTAACCTCCTCTTAAACACCCCCAGGGTAGGAGCCTGCACCACTTCTCTTGGAAGCTGGTTCCAGACCCTAGCCACCCTGACTGTGAAGTAGCGCCTCCTGATATCTAACCTAAACCTACCCTCTGCCAGCTTGTGACCGTTATTCCTGGTCACTCCTGGCGGTGCTCGGGGAAACAGTGACTCCCCCAATGCCTGCTTATCCCCCTGACTAGTTTGTGGCTGTTTTAAATAAATTAGCTTGACTTGAACAACCTTAATTTAGAAAAGTTTATTCAACCTGAAATAATTAACAGAAATAGTAGAAGAATAGGAATAATTTTTTCCCCTCAAAATATTGACATTATGCAAATTCATAACAATCATTAGGAGTTCTCTATTCCTATCCACATGTGCCACGAGCCATTTTGGTATGAGTTTTAGTATGCAGTCCATTTGGCTCTTAGAATTAGATTTAACAGCACCATGAGAAGTCTTCATATTCCATTTGCACACTTATTGCTAGGAAAGCTATAATTCTGTTTATACTTTTAATTAATAAATTCTCCTTGAAGGGATACAGAAATGTACCTCACCCTGACCCCTGAATGATGCATTTTGAAATAGCTCTTAGTTTCAGGAATTCCTCCTCCTAGAGAGTTAATCAAATAAATAATGATATATGATGAAAAATAAAAATGAAGGTGTTTTGCACGTTGCAGTGGAACTAATAGCCTAGCATTCAATCTAAAATATAATATAATCAATAGAGTCTTTGGAGTAAGACAATATAATATGCAGTCTCTTTTATTAATACAAAAGTGTCTCTCATAATCAAGAAAAGTATCTTGTCACACATAAAGGCCTATTCTGCTTTTCTGATAAAATGTTAACTTGTTTGTCAGTACACAGATTCATCCATCTAAGTCACCTAGCTCACTTTATATTCATCTTATTCTTAAAGTGTCATAAACAGGACCAGTTTCCAGGAAAAAAAACTCAATATGATGGAAAGAACCAGATAAAATTCAGTGTTATTAATCAGGTTTGCTACTATAAACTGAGGCTGGAGTCCAACAAAGCACTTCAGCATACGCTTAATTTTAAGTTTCTGACTATTCCAATTTTATTTTCTTTCAGTTTACGGCTAGCATAGAGATTCCAGAGTAAGTGCGCTTCACATATACTTTTTTGGAGGCTACAGTAAGGTCTCTCTGAGCCCTCTCTAAGAACATTGCAATTAATATGTTAATCACAGCATAAATGTAATGTAAATGGCAAGGGTGCTATATATGAAAAAGGTCCTACTGGATCATGAATTAAATCCCTCTTGGGCATATTTACATGTGCTATTAATGCAATATAGGCTTACTGGACAATAAAATACTATTTTTATTATATTATATTTATTTTATACTGCATAAAATACTATGCAGTAAGCCCTCCCCAGAAGCCTGTCTACACATTTTTTTTTTTGGTAAACATATATGTCTCTCTCTATATAAGGTTATATATATCTATGCTCTACCTATTACATCACAAAAGGATTAAACCTTTCTCATTACAGAAATCCATACCCATGCACCCATGCACCCACATACCCGTACAAAGGCCTGCTGGCCACCCATACCTGTTACAACATCCACAAACGCGCACAGCACACACACAAAACAATATCAGTCCCTTCTGGTCCCTCTGACGAGCCCTTCCTTCATTTCCACCCTTGTCCCACTTCCGGGGTCATATATTCAGTTCAAGTGGTCTCTCCGTCATTGTCACTCCAGTTTCCACTGGAGGACCCACTGCTGCTGTTGCTGTCACTATCGCTGTCCTCTGTTCTGCTTGTTTGTTCCTCTTCTTCGCTCGGGGGGTGTTGTATGGTCCTGTGCCACATGTCCCTGTGCCAGGTGGTGTTTGCTGCATTTTCTCTGTCTTCTGCTACCAATTTCTGGTAGTAGGTCCAGAGTTCGCTCAGCGCCACCTTCATGCAGCCCACTACTTCTACGGCCATTTGGCTGTACAGGAGGAGGTTCCTGGCCTTCCACAAGGCACTCCTGATGCAGGATACAAACTGGTTGCAATGGGGTGACAGGCTCCCCTGGTGTTTGGCGAGGTGCCCGTACAGTGCGGCCTCACTGGCTAGCTGGCTGATGCTAGTCACTGCCTCACAGAGCTGTTTTTCTCTTTTTCATACCTCTTTGATGCAGGTGCAAAGCCACAGAAGGTGCTCTATTGTCTCAGTGGCCCCATGGCAGTTGGGCCATGGGCAGCTGGGTCTCCCCAACTGTCCCTCTCTATGTCTCTGGGCCCTCACTGGTAAAGCTCGGTGGGCTATGAGCCAATTCATGTCCCTGCGATCTTTGCACAGCTCCTTGTGGTGGATGCGCTCCCACACGGCTTGGCATGTGTCACCCGGAAGCAGGTCCATGGATAACATGGTGTCCCTTAGTTGCACCATCTCTTGGTGGTAGCAAATCTAATACCAATGGGAGAAACCCAGTACAGGCCTACTCCTGCCCTACTCTGCCCTCCCTGCAGCATCCAGGGATAGCTCCAGGCTCCCCTGGAGTGGGAGGCTTGGAGCCAAGAGATTTCTGCCTGCTGTAGTGACAGAGCTCTCCTACCCTGTGCACATTAGGCACATAGGTGCCAGTGAGCCTGGTGCCCAGCCGGGGGCTCGCTGTCAGTTGCCCCAGGAGTGGGCCAGCTGTTGGCAAGCTCCTGGTTGAGCAAGAAAGCAGAGAGATCTCTAGTCCTGGCACTGCTCAGACTCTGGCTCCTGTGGGGTGCTATGAATCACACAGCACCGGGATAAGGGAAGCAGAGAGCAACCCCAATCCAGAGTTGTTCAGCTCCCGGCTCCTGTAGTATGTAATAATAGTTGCCAGTCCAAGACATTTTTTTTAATGATAATCTGAACACTTGTTATTTGCAGCCAAACTTTTTTTACATAATGTAAACATAAGCATTTTTTCCTCCAAGTCCAGTGTAAACCCCAAGTACACAGGGTATGGATAATTAGTCAGTGGGGTTCAAACCCGGGTGATGATTAATTTCCACTTGGCTTCTCTATAGCATAGGTGAAAAGCATTAACCTACATCTTGCTTAAGTTGGTGCAAACCTGGTTCTTACTGTAGTAAACTGAGAGGTTGCTCTGTGCGTGTGTCAGTCTTCTCAACAGTGGCAAAGTCCTCCTTTTCTGACATGATACATAGATCATCAGCATATATGAAGCTCCTCACATTACTCTGTATGGTTTGTTGTCATTGGTATATATGGTAAAAGGGACTGGTGCTTGCAAGCTACCCTGTTGGAGGCCATTTCATTATGGTCTCCAGTGGCTCTGTTTCTTGCACAGTTCTACATAAAAATGTCTACCCTCCAAAAGAGATCACAGGAGCTGCAGTAGGTGATAATCGTGTGTCATATCATAGACTTTGGCAAGCAGGTTTCTGTGGTTGACTGTGTTGTATGCTGCTGATTCATCTGCAAACACAACACCTGTTATCGTTCATTTCTTGAATCTATATTCTATATGCTGGGTGATGTTTAGTATTTGACTAGTGCAGGACTTACCTGATCTAAATCTGGCTTGTTTTGGTATTAGATGCTGTTCAATATGAGGTTAAAGGCAATGGAGAATAAGGTGCTCGTAAAACTTATAAAGATGGCACAGAAATGATGCTGGCCTAAAGTTTTCTGGTCCAGAGACATCCTTCCCTGGCTTTAATAAATCTATTATGTGGGTTTGTTGCCATAGTTTAGTTATTCTAAGGATTGATGATGAACAATTGTTAAAAAGGTGTAATAGCCATAACTTGGTTGTGGGATGAAGTGCTTGATCTGCTCCATGCATATGTTGTTGAGTCCATCTGCTTTGCTGTTCTTCAAGTGACTTTTTCTAGTGTCAAGTTCATCCATTGTTTATGGTATGCTAAAATGATTTGCCTCCACATCAGTTTGCTTTCTAATTCGTATTTTAGGCTGTTTGTTTCAAACGTTACTGTGGAGCAGAAGCTGGTGAGCCATCTGGTTGGCTGGGATGTTGTGGTATTGCTGTACTTTCTTCACGTTGTTACTCACTTGCAAATGGTTAACCACACATTCTGCTAGTCTTGGTCATATCCATTCCTTCAGTCAATTCTTTCCATTTCTGTTGCCTTTCTTCTTGGAATTTGATAGGGTGATCTCTGCTGCAATAGTGTCTTCTGAGAAAGGATCTCTTTGAAACATTTGCTGATATTTTTTGTATATGGATGCTAGCATGGGAGTAAACCCTGGTATATACTCAGTTCTGCATTCTTAAGGTATATACCTCTTGGAGGTTTTGCATTCATAAAGAGGTTGTAATTATCTGAGACTGGTTCAGTGTGTGTCACTATTTTGTCAAGGTCTTCAGAAAAAAAATCTCCAGCCTGCTATCTTAAATTTGAAGTACCTACACTTTAGTACCATATTTGGAGCTGCTGTGACATTGACAGAGATTGGTCTGTGCTATGTGTGGGGAATGAGTTCCAACATGTCTCTGTTGCACTTCATTTTTATATAGCTGTCAACACAGTGGAGGTCTGAATTATATTTTGTCTCCATAGGGATCTAGTAAAAAACCCAAATAGCTTTGAGTCATGGATCAGGCTTGGGGGGTATGCCTTGGCCCACATATAGATCAAATTGCCATTCTCATCAATTTCACTGTAAACCCATGTGAAATTGTGCCTATTAAAATCACCAATGACAGTGCCTGCTTTTTCATGGTCTAGGTTTCCTGGGCTCACACAGGAAAAATGTTTCCCTGAAGGTTTATAGACAGATGTTATTGAGATGTCCATGTCAATGGTAAAGATTCCAATGTCATTTTATTTTGTCAACAATATTGTGTTAATAATGAGTGCTGGTTTTATGAAGATAATGCTGCCATATTTCTTGTGCTGCCTTTTGATAGCTAACATGATCCCAGGGACCAATGGCCTATTGTTGTTTGACCTTCTGTGTGTCTCCTGGAGACAGAGCACATGCCCATTGTAGTCTATACGAACACTGGAAAAAATGTTCTGTTTGACTCCTGTGAGTCCTTCAATGTTTACAGAGATGACTGTCAGTGCTGGCCTTGAAAAAGGTTGTGATTTAGAGGTTTGAATTATATACATCTGAAATTGTTGATGACAAGGTATTGAGCAGAATTCACAAATTCATTGGAATCTGACAGGGGCAATGATATGAATGCTTTTGCTATGGCCATTATAGTTAGCAGCCATTACATACAGGTTTTGGCTAATGAGATAGAGTAGCAGCACATGGTTAAGAGGAAGTGGGGGCCCATGGTCATAGAGGCCTAATGGAGAACTCCCTGCAAGATGCTAAGATGCAGTCCCACTCAGACACAAAGTAGTCCTGCTCTGCTTTGTTGGTACATCAGCACTTGCATGGTGCCTCATTCCATTGACAGGTCTTCAACCAAGTTCACAGTTTCTTAATTTTTTATGGACAGCTCAATTTTTTTTATTGATTTTTTGGACAAGCATTTTTTATGGACTGCCAGTAAATTTATAGATACTTGGGAACCATGTGTGTAATCAAAATAGTATAGTATGGAATGCCTAAAGTATTCTGGATTTAAAGGACAATAGTTTGTGGATGGCAATGTTTTTAACGATACATGTTACTCTTAATAGAATTTAGTCTGTAAATTTTTCAGGGCAGCACAGAAGTGGAAATTTTTCAGGGCAGCATAGTGGAAGTGAAAGGAAATAAATAATAATACATGGTACTATGAGAAAATGCAGGAGAGAACTTCTGTAGATCAGGACTAGTGAAAAGGGACTGGGAAAGATCAACAAGTATTAGCCAAGGGAATCAGGTAAAGCTGGTTTCACTGAAGATGGCATATGGAGGAGAATCAGAAACATGCATCAGGTTAGGAAAGACAGAAAAAGCTTGGAGAAGAATTTTAAAACTGGGTGAGAAGGACGAGACTGTGAAGGAGAGAGAAGACTTCAATAAAATGTAAGGTACATTAAAGCAAGATATATATATAAGAATCTAAAAGAATGATACCTCAAAAACTTTAGAAAACTGTCCATCACTAATGCCTTCTTTCTTCTATTACATTCACTACAGCCATCAGGCTGTCACAACTTCTTTTATAGTAAAGACTTTGTAGGTACATAGCTATCTTCAAACGATTGTTGGCACTAGAGCCAGAGTGAAATCAGTATTCTTTATAGCCTTGTTCTTAGGATTCAAAGTTTCTGCAACAATGGAAGAATTCTATTGAAAAAGAATTAAATTTAATAATCAGGCTATTAACCAAGGATATTTGCTGCACATTATACAGAGACAAATTAAAAAGACTACAATAGTTTCCAGAAAACATCTGTTAAACAATGTCAAATTGATGATATAGAAAATTGAGTTCCCTTTGCAGTTGAGTTTAATCCAGCTGTACCCAGCTATAAAAGAGCTATCAAAAACAACTATCCATTTGTTGTTAATTCAGAAATGCTATCACTAGGATAGCATTTCTGAACCCGCAAGTGATAACTTTCTACCAACTTTTTGCCTTTCTGAATTGATGGTAAAAATAAAAAAATGAGTGAAATTCAGTTCCTTCTTCTGGAAGCCTATCACTTGCATGCATGAATACAGTTTGCACTATGCTATGTGCTCTAAGTAAAAGGGAAAATCTAAGTATAAGGAGAAAAGGCAGGGCCTTTATACTGTTCTTAAAAAACTCCAAACTGTTAAACATCATTTGCTCATTACATCAAGGTATGAAAGCAACAGTAGTGTATGAAAACAAAAAATCAAGCACCTTTGACATCAGCAATGGGGTGAAGGATAGGTGTGCCTTAGCTTTCATGCTTTTTAGCATCTATTTTTCATTCCTGCTTCTTCATGCATTCATGGACAGCAATAATGGCATAGTTCTTTGACCCAGACCAGATGGAGGCTTGTTTAATATCGTAAGTTTTAGAGTGAAAACCAAGGTGAAAGAACTGGTTCTGAGAGATTTCCTGTTTATGGAAGATGCATCTTTGGTTGTCCACAGTGAATCTGCCTGGAAAATCTCTTGGGCAGACTTTCTGAGTCATGAAAGAGCTTCAGAATGGCAATTAGTCCCCACTCAGCCTGCCCTCAACACCGACACCACCTGCAGGTGGTCCCCACTTGCTGCTGCCCCAACTTCATTGCCAACACTGCCACCACCACCTGAAGGCGGTTGCCATGTCCCCTCCCCCCCGCCTCAGGAAGCATGAGTCGTTCATGTCATATTGTCTGCAAAAATTGTAAGAAGTTAGTCAATATAAATGTAGAAAGCTAGGAAGAGTGTGCAGAATCCCATCCAGTCTGGAGGAAACATCTGGCACTAGGTGCAGCATAACATAAAGCAACTTTCATCCAGAGGATGGAGGAAAAGTGAGAAAGAAGAAAGCAGCATGCTGTAAACTTGGACTCCACCTCAGATAACATATGGATCTGTGAAACTTGTAACTAGCTATGTTGCTCTTGAATTGGGCTTGTCAGCCACAAAAAGATTCATCAGGCACCTGACTAGATTTCTTATATGTACATCATGATCTAGAGAATCAATGGTTGCCTACTGTCAAGGGAAAATATGGTGTTTTCACTAAAATCTCAAGTGTAATGTTTATTGTTGTCTGTCCACAGGTAAAAAGTGCCTTTTATTGATAAGTCTGTCTGTTGGGGGTTGTTTGTTTTTATCTGTTTGTTTTAAATATTACACAATTCAAAGTCTCAGCTCTACTACTCTAGCACTTTTCAGAGTATTAGTAATTAAGAAGTAAATATATAAATTTACATTTCCTAATATTTCCTTTAAGGCTAATCTAATGCATATGTAGGGAAATGCAAGACTTTCATTTGGGTTTTTGGGTCTAGCCCGCAGTAGTTAAGAAACAACAACTACATTGATGAAGATAACTATATATGCCTGTTAGCAGCGACATATCAGTATCCAGGTGCAATGTTCTTCCTAAGTGGCCATTGCCACTAAGGAATGTAATATGAATATCTAGTACGGAAAATATTCTCAGTGGAAATGTTGCTATTAAGGGGTCATTGCTCTTACAAGGCATTGCTGTAACTAAGCGTTGACTTTAATACTAATAATATTATTGTTTTTCATAATTCCACAGTTCCTAAATTCAGATAAACACAATTCAAGAGCCAGTTCCTGTTTATTTTATCTATTGTATACTCACCCTGATGGAACAGTAAGAGCTGTCTGGATGAGATTTAAATGATTCTGACACCTTTGCTGACATTGGCCTAGCCCTCATAACTGTGACACCACAATAACAACAACAGCAAGAACAACAACAATATTAGAAGTTTCATATTATTTAGGCTAGGAAGACAAATAAATTTGCTCCAGGAATTTAAATATAAATTAATTCAATTATGCTTAGCTCTAGCAGCTTCTTTTGGAAGAAAATTTTGACAATATACACAATGCTTAAAACAAATCAAGAGCCACATTCAGATACCTTTGCATATATTTAAGTAGAACCATACCCTACAAATAAACCCATTAATTTAAAATTTAAAACATTCGATTAAGATTCTAGAAAGAGAACTTAGAAAAAAATCAAAAAGTGACTTTGAAAGCAATTGTCATAGAATACTGCTTTAACATGGATACATAACTGATTGGATACTCTTCCTTGAAAAGTAATTATCAATAGCATTATGTCTACTTGGAAACAAGTACTGAGAAGGCTTCCTTAGAGTTCTGTCTTGAGTCTGGTGTCATTCAATGTATTCATTAATGATTCTGAAGATAGACATGAGGGCATGCTTAGCATATCTGCAGATAAAAATCAATCTAGCTAAAAGAAGTTTCAGACACTTTGGAGGTTAGGGTTAGGATACCCCATGACCTGGATAGAATGAAAAAGTGGCCTGCAATCAATCAAATGAGCTTCAACATGGGCAATTGCAAAGTCCTGCACTTGCGATGGAATAACTGCATGCAGAAATACAGATTGGGGGTAAATAGCTAGGCTAAACTATTGTAGCAAAGGACCTGAGTGTTACAGTGGACCATAAACTGAAAGTGAGCCAACAATGTGTTCATGCTGAAAAAAAAACACCCCAATACCATGATAGACATAAATGTCACTTGCAAGCCAAAGGAAGTGCTCTGTTTGGCACTGTTGAGGCCTGTGGAGTACTTTGTCTACTTTTGGGCACCATACATTAAGGATATGGAAAAATTATAAATAGTCCTGTGGAAAGCAAGAAAAATTGTTTGAAATCAAGGAAACATGAGTTATGAGAAAAGTTCGGAATAACTACAATTGACAATTGACGGCCACCCAGACTGAGCCCATGGTTCCGGGCTCCACGCAGATGGAGCCCCTGGCTCTTGGCTGCGGGGGCTGCCTGTCCCTTTTTCAGGCTCTGGGGCCCAGGATCATGGCCCCCTCCCCTTGCGGAGTCTGCTCCCTGCTGGGGTCTCTGGCGCACCAGCTGGAGGAGCTCCAGGCCACAGTCCAGAGACTGCGTGCCATCAGGGACTGTGAGCAGGAGATAGACTCCTACTGCCAGGCCCTTCTCCCCTGGGAACCACAGGGGAGAGCTCCGTCTCCCTCCGCGACTAAGGAGGACTCTGGGACCACCCGCTCTGCCCAGTCAGGGGCATGGACCAAGGTGGTCAAGGGCCCCAAGGCCCGCCGCACCAAGGCCACTGCCCCGCCGGAGCTTAGCAACAGGTTCGCACCTCTTGCAGCCCCAGCAGAGCCCACGCAGTTGCCAGCTCCCGCAGGCAACCCAGGCTTGACCGCAGCTACTGGTCCCGCTCTTCCCAAGAGAAAGCGTAAAGTGTTTGTTGTGGGAGACTCCATCCTGCGGGGCACTGAGGGGGCAATCTGCCGCCCCGACCCCTTAGCCCGGGAAGTCTGCTGCTTCCCGGGGGCCCGCATCCGAGACATTGCGGAGAGGATCCCGCAGCTCCTCCGGCCCACAGACCACTACCCCATGCTCCTTATTCATGTGGGCACCAATGACACGGCTCGGAGCACCCCCAGACAGGTCATGAGGCACTACAGGGAGTTGGGAGCAGGGCTTAGGGGTCTGGGAGCTCAGGTGGTGTTTTCCTCGATCCTCCCAGTCTCGGGCTATGGGCTGAGGAGGGAGAGGAGGATCCACGCGGTGAACCAAAGACTGCAGCGCTGGTGTTATTGGGAAGGCTTTGGCTTCCATGACCACAGCCTGCTCTTTGGAGAGAGAGGCAGCGAGCTGCTGGGAAGAGATGGCCTCCACCTCTCTGCCCTGGGGAGGAGGCTCTTCTCAGCCAGGCTGGCTGACCTGCTCCACCGGGCTTTAAACTAAGCCCGCTGGGGGATGGGGGGACTACTGCCCCTGCTGGCCCGCTGAACGGCCCTTGCAAAGCCAGCGGACCAAGGCACTTAAGGGGGCACTTAAGGGAGCTCACCCCTGCCCCAGCCCTGGCACAATCTGTGGGCAAGGCAAAAGCCCCCAAGGGCACACTTGCCTGCCTGTACAATAATGCCAGGAGCCTGGGCAACAAGCAGGAAGAGCTCGTCCTCCTGCTAAGTGCAAAGAAATATGATGTCATTGGGATAACGGAGACCTGGTGGGACTCCACCCATGACTGGACCATGGGTATAGAGGGCTATACCCTATACAGGAGGGATCGTGTTGACAAAAGGGGCGGGGGTGTAGCTCTCTTTGTGAAGGAAAGCTACATGTCCCTGCAAGCTGATGTTGGCGAACGGCATGGACAGCTAGAGACCCTCTGGGTAAAAATTCGTGGGGAATTCACCACAGGGGACACAACGGTGGGAGTCTACTACAGACCTCCCACTCAAAGTCCCGAGCTTGACCAGGAGTTCACCTGGGAACTGACTGAAGCCGCTTGCTCCAGGACCTTGGTTGTCATGGGTGACTTCAATTACCCGGACATCTCGTGGGAAGATCACTCAGCTAAATCTGAGCGGGCGCAAAGCTTTCTTTCATGCGTGGATGACCTCTACCTGACCCAAGAAGTCTATGGGCCAACGAGAGGCAAAGCACTGCTTGACCTGGTACTGGCTACGGGGGACGACCTAATCGGTGACCTAGCGATTGATGGGAAGTTGGGTGACAGCGACCACGAGCTGATCATCTAAACCATCCGCCGTAAAGCTGGCAAGTCAGTCAGCAACACAGAAGTCCTTGACTTCAGAAAAGCCGACTTTGACAAGCTCAAGAGGTTAGTCGGTCAGGCCCTCAGGGACCGTGACACCAGTGAGATGGGAGTTCAAGAAGAGCGGTTGCTTCTCAAGGAAGCGATCCTCAGTGCACAAGCTAAATCTATTCCAACACGGAGGAAAGGCAGCAAGAAGGCACAGCAGCCCCCCTGGCTCTCCAGAGACCTAGCGGACCTACTGTGGCTAAAAAGGAAAGCCTACAAAGGATGAAGGAATGGATTCACCTCCAAGGAGGATTACTCTGCGCTGTTCCGGTCCTGCAGGGACCAAACCAGGAAAGCCAAGGCTGGAACTGAACTCCAACTGGCTTCAGGCATCAAGGACAACAAAAAGTTCTTTTTCAGGTATGTGGGGAGCCAGAGGAAAAGCAAGTGCAATGTTGGACCCCTGCTAAACTAGATGGGGCAACTGACAACTGATGCCCAGGAAAAAGCCAACCTATTAAATAGGTACTTTGCATCAGTCTTTCATCAGTCACACGGGATGCCCATGCCTGCTATGGGACAGGGAAATCTGGGTGAGGGGAATCCCCTACCCTCCATCAATGCTGACCTCATGAAGGAACACCTTGAGAAGCTGGATACCTTCAAGTCAGCTGGCCCTGACAATCTGCACCCCAGGGTACTCAAGGAGCTGGCGAGCGTCATAGCCCAGCCCCTGACACAGATCTTTGAAAACTCCTGGCGCTCTGGTGTAGTGCCCGAAGACTGGAAGAAGGCCAATGTGGTGCCGATCTTCAAGAAAGGGAGGAGAGTGTATCCGGCTAACTACAGGCCCATTAGCCTGACTTCTATCCTGGGGAAGATCTTAGAAAAGTTTATTAAGGAGGCCATCCTTGAGGGACTGGCCCAGGCTAACATTCGAAGGGACAGCCAGCACGGGTTTGTTGCGGGTAGGTCTTGTTTGACCAATCTCATTTCCTTCTATGACCAGGTGACCTATCATCTGGACAAGGGAGAAGAGGTTGATATCATATATCTTGACTTTAAAAAAGCTTTTGATCTGGTATCCCATGATCACCTCTTGGCCAAACTGGCCAGTTGTGGCCTTGGCTCCACCACGATCCGCTGGCTGGGAAATTGGCTCTGTGGTCGGACCCAGAGGGTTGTGATTGATGGCAGTCACTCATCATGGTGCCCTGTGACCAGTGGGGTCCCTCAAGGCTCTGTCCTGGGACCCATACTGTTCAACATCTTCATTAATGATGTGGACATTGGAGTCAGGAGTGGACTGGCCAAGTTCGCCGATGACACCAAACTTTGGGGCAAAGCATCCACGCCAGAGGACAAGCGGGTGATCCAGGCGGACCTGGACAAGCTCAGCAAATGGGCAGACGAGAACCTGATGGTGTTTAACACCGAAAAATGCAAGGTTCTCCACCTTGGGTGGAAAAACCTGCAGCACCCTTATACGCTCGTCAGTGCTACATTGGTTAGCACTACAGAAGAAAGAGACTTGGGGGTCATCATTGACCACAAGATGCACATGAGCCTGCAATGCGATGCTGCGGCTAGTAAAGCGACCAAAATGCTGGCGTGCATCCATAGATGCTTCTCGAGCAAATCCCGGGACGTCATTCTCCCCTTGTACTCGGCCTTGGTGAGGCCGCAGCTGGAGTCCTGCGTCCAGTTTTGGGCTCCACAATTCAAAAAGGATGTGGAGAAGCTTGAGAGAGTCCAGAGGAGAGCCACGCGCATGATCAGAGGTCAGGAAAACAGATCTTACGATGACAGGCTGAGAGCCATGGGACTCTTTAGCCTGGAAAAGCGCAGGCTCAGAGGTGATCTGATGGCCACCTATAAGTTTATCAGGGGTGACCACCAGGATCTGGGGGAACGTCTGTTCACCAGAGTGCCCCAAGGGATGACGAGGTCGAACGGTCACAAACTCCTCCAAGACCGTTTCAGGCTGGACATAAGGACGAATTTCTTTACTGTCTGAGTCCCCAAGGTCTGGAACAGTCTGCCAGCGGAGGTGGTTCAAGCACCTACATTGAACACCTTCAAGAGTAAATTGGATGCTTCTCTTGCTGGGATCCTATGACCCCAGCTGACTTCCTGCCCTTTGGGCAGGGGGCTGGACTTGATGATCTCCCGAGGTCCCTTCCAGCGCTGATGTCTATGAAATCTATGACAAGACAAAAAGTATTGGTCTTAAATTGAAACTAGGGAAATATAGATTTTATATTAGAAAGAACTTTTAAACTATGATTATGTTTAAGCATGGGAACAGACTGCCTAGAGAGATAGTGGAATCACCAACCTCAGAAGTGTCTAAAAGCATGTGAGACAAAACATTTGTTTACAAGGCTAGAGATAGAAGTTACACAAACTGGTTTAAGTGATCAGAAACTGCTTTAAACCTGTGACAGAACAGAAGCTCAGTGCACAGAAGCTCAGTTTAAAAATGGCTGAAACTGGTTTAAGATAAACCTGGTTGAATATAGTATCAGATTTAACTGATTAGGGTCAAATTTGTTTATGAAAATTCTGTCCCAAACCCCTTTTTGATTCAAGTTAAATCACAGTTCCCCAGAATTCTAGCATGTTTTTCAGCCCTGGGCTGGGCTTTCTGCTTCAGAGAGTAGAGCTGGTCATGCCCCTCTGCTTCCTAGCTGGAGCAGTGAGGGCTGGGTGACTAGGGGGCAGGAAAGAGCAAGTCTAGCTGAGAATGCAGACCAGCCTATGGTGGAAGGGAGGCTTCCCCCTATCTGGCAAACCTGAGCTGGGGTCTGGGAGCAGGGAGGGGGGTTAAGCACCTCTTCCTCTGCTCAAACTTACTGCTGGCTGCAACTGTAGACTACAGATCCCAGATGCACCTGGAAACAGGAAGAGGAAGTGATGAGCAAACCTGCAGAGTCCTGCTGCTTTAATTCTGGAGTGCAAATCCCAGAGACATGGGGCCAGCAGGAAGAGGAAGTGAACTCACAGTCAGAGATCCATGCTCCACCACCTCCTAGCTTCTGGTCTGAATCACTGCAAGCATGTGGGTGCATTTCCTGAATCAAGGGTAAATGTCTGTTCACTTCTGTTTCAATTTAATCTGTGAAGTTTAGACTAACCTGTAAAGACTGCATTGATTCAGCCTAGGGCTTTTTGATTGTTTGTATGTAGCCCAACAGTCTTGATCATTCTTGACAAGAGTTGGACTAGATGACCTCTTGCAATCCTTTACAGATCTATTTTTATACATTCCTTCAGACTAACACAGTTAACTACCTCTTTCTATGATTCTTTGATTCTACTGGGAAACCTACACCAGACTGGAGTTGCTTCCAAGGACCTTCTTCCTCCACAAATGAGTATAGCTGTAAAATACAGTGCCATGCTTGGTGGTATACCCAAGCTAGGTATGACTGAGCAATTCTATGTTAGAACAGCTGTCTGCTAGCACAGCACTAGATTTTGCAGGGAATGTACACTCTCCATGGTATTATTTGTGGATTAAGACATCCCTGGCTTTGTTTTTAATTAAGAGCATCTGATATTTAAATAATAGATTTCATAGATTCATAGACTGTAAGGCCAGAAGGGACCTTGGAAGGTAATTGGGTTCAGCTCCCTTGCACCAAGCAGAAAAGATAACTGGTGATCCCCAGCAAGATAACTGTCTAGTCTCCTCTTGAAGATTTCCAGGGTAGGTGAATGCACCACCTCTGGAGGGAGCTCATTCCACAGTCTTATTCCATCCCAACTGTGAAGATGTTTTTGCTAATGTTGACCCTGAATTGGTCTTGTAGGAATCTGTGGCCATTACTCCTGGTTTTCCCCTTGGATGCCCTCATGAACAGTTGTTCACTGAGCCCTTGATGTACTCCCCTAGTGTAGTGGTAAGCTGCTACCAAGTTCCCTCTCAGCCTTCTTTTCCTCAGGCTGAAGAGTCCCAGGTCCCTCAGGCTTTCCTTGTATGGCTTGCCATGTAAGATTCTGATCATATGGGTAGCTCTTCTTTGGACCCTCTCAAGCTTGTCTATGTCCTTGTTAAAGTGTGGTGCCCAGAACTGGACGCAGTACTCCAGCTGCGGTCTCACCAGTGCTTCATAGAACTGAAGAATCACCTCCTTCGTTTTGCTGGAGATGCACTGATGAATGCATGCCAGAGTATTATTGTCCCTACTGGCTACAGCATCGCACTGCTGGCTCATATTCATACTGTGGTCTATTATTACCCCCAGGTCCCTTTCATTCATGGTGCTGGTCAGTTTGGTGCTGCCAAATCTGTAGGTGTGTTGGGGTTGCTCAGTTGCTCATTCAGACACAATCCTTTCCTTGTGTGTTGTCAGAAGTCAGTTTTTTCTTTGTTTCAAAGTTTTAATTCTAGCATCTTGACTTAACATGTTTCCAGTTCTAACTGCTTACAAAATTTATTGTTATTGCAGTTTAAATGGAGGAAGAGTCTGGAACCATGAATACTATTTAGAACTGAGGTAGTGTATTTTGTGTTACTAAGCAAAGAAAGAATTTTAAAGATTTACTTATATTAGCTATAGATTCACTGGTAGCTGAAAGAAGCGTATTTTGCAATCCTGGTATAGATTTTTAGTAGATACAGTTACCTCAGAGGTTCACTAGCTCTGTCTTGTTGTATTCACAGACAGGATTTTCTCTGAGCTTTTTTTTTTCCTTTCTTTTCCCCATTTGTATCATACATGACTGGTTATTCAGAAATAACACTTCAAAGGGGAAAAAAAATCAGTTAAGGTAATGAATAATAGCATAATTGAAAATATATGCATCTAATATAGTATCAGAGCAAATTACTTATATTATTGTTACATTTAAGAAATATACAGAAATTAACACTTACCTTCAAATTCTTTACAAACAAATTATTAGAAGCCTTCATCAAAATAAGAACCTTCAGACAAAGATACCACTTCTATGCAACACAAAAGCTTAATGGAATTCATTTCCCTAATACAAATTGCCTTTCAGAAAGTAAACAAATCAAAGCAGAAGCAGCAGCTGTGGCTCAAAATTACTATTGAACACCAAAAAAATTACTGAAAATAGTAATTAAGAGCGGAAGTCCATTGGCAGAGCTGACAAAGCATCTTGCAATGCTAATATTGTCATCAAATGAAAAGAGAATCAGTCACCACAAACAAACAGGAGTACCATGGCTGCAAAGTTTTTAAAAGTACAGTAATTATTTCTTTAATTCAGCAGACAAACCAAAATATCTCCAGGCAGTGGCACTGAAAGATAATGCTGTTCTATACACAGAAAAATAGAACAAAAATCTTGTGTATTAAAAAAAGTAGGCCCCATTTCAACAAGATACTTAATCCTAAATTGGCTTTAGTTAGGACGGAAGTGGCGGGGAGGGGGCGGGCTGCTTACATGCTGAATGTTAGGCCTATGTTTGGAACCTTGCTGATTGAACTCCTTGTAGAATTGCTTCATTCAAGTTCAAAGGGAGAATGTATTCTATATGTGTCATGATATAAGACAGATATTTATTAAGCAATGATTTTATTGGATTCTTCTCCATTTGCTTTTACAAGAAGTTGCCCTATCACTTGTTAGAAGTAAGGGTAAGAGTCCCAGAATTCAAGAGAGTCTTTTTGAAAAAAATACAATAACTGTCTCTCATCCCCTCTTAAAACTTTACTCACTGCCAGGCATTTGGAACTTGAAGCCGTGTTCAAATTAGTAAAATTCAGGAAGAACCAAGGCACCTAAATTCCAGATTGTCCCTGATCAGTAGGTCACAGACCTCAGGAGGTGCCAGACTCCATTCTGCACCTAGATTTTGCAAAGCACAGATCCTGAGGCACCTATATTTCATCTTCTGTGCACTTATAGAAATGGTTCCCCAGTTTGACCACCTAGCCACCTAACTCTTGCTTAAACTGTGTTGCAATCCATGTTGATGCTGGGATTCATCCCTCCCCCCACCACCTCACCCCGAGGACTCAACCCATTAAGTGTTTCATGTATGCCTAATTCTCACCTTCAGTTCAGCTCAAAAACAATGGGTACCTATATACATGATGAACCTCTGCTCTGACACATGCTAATTAACATGTGTCAGAACAGACTTGATTAATCAAGTCTGCTACAAGTCTGCTGGAATGTGCTAATTAGTGTGCTCCAGCAGCCTCCATGTCATATGTATTTAGCATTCCTGCATTTCAAAATGGTGGCAGTGATACTTTAACTAAAGCTTATAGAATGAGCTTTAGTTAAAATGCCCCCACTGCCATTTTGAAGTGTGGGATGTTGAATTCATATAACGCTGCAGGAGCTTTACTTAGAGTGCCTGGTGTTTGGAGTACCCCCCTGGAAAATGGGTAATGTACCTTTTGAAGCACCTCAGATTGATGGAGGTTAGAATCCCACTTTTTAAAGCTCTCCCACTGTAATGCTCTATTAGGCTCGTTGTGCAAAAGTGGATACTAGCACTGATGACAGCACCACATTTAGAAGAGATACTGGTCATTTAAGATCCTGATTGAAAAGAGATAACAGTCAAATTAGATCACTTGCCTATGAGAATCTACTTAAGTTATAGATACTCCAGTATCTAAGTGTGACCAAACTAGATATGTTTTTTAGTTCTTGATTCATGGAGGTGCCTGGATACCTAATTCTAATTAAAGAGGCCTAACTCTCAAAGGAAATTAAATAGAAGTTGGGCACTTAAATACCACATTTAAATATCTATCTGGCCTACACATTTTTAATTCCTTGTTTGTAACTGTTTACCATTATATATGTTTTTTCCCCTTATTGGCAAACACTCAGGACTCCCAGGAAATGTTAAATTACAACTTACTTTTATTTCAAAGAAATGTGTTAATAGTATAAAACTTTAAACTAGGTAAACCTAAGCAGTATATAAAGACAAAGGTTTAAAAAGGGTAAGGCCAACCTCTTTGAAGGTCATTAGTTACCTTATTGTTGGTATGACTTAATAGCTTTTTTCACACAATAATCCCCACTCATTTATAATGTTTTTCATGAATCCAGTTAGACTTGGTGGAGTTCCAGTGGGCTTCAGCAGATACAGCTGTGATGCAGCAAAGATTGTCCCACCTAGTCTGATTCAATAGTTGGGCCCACCAGCTCTGGGTCTACATAGTTTGGCTCCATGAAGACTTGCTGCTGGGCAGACAATCCAGAAAAAAAACCTAGAAAATTACTGGGGAAAGCCCTTGCAGTACCCTTGTTGTATTTATTTTCAATAGGGAAAATACAGACTCCACTACTTATGGGTGACCTACTTTTTCCAAATGAACCTTTCATAATTTTCCTGCCTTTCATAAATTCACTTACATGCACCATTTAGTATAATTTTCAAAAAAAGAACACAATCTCCAAATAATACATTGTAAAACACTGCACATAAAAATACTGGGACAAAATTATAATGGTTATAAAATAAACCTGCCAAAGCTACCTTTTTTTTCTTTTTCCTACAGAGGAAAAGAGAATTTCTTTTCTCTTTTAGTCAGCTAGCTCAAGGGCTTACATAAGTTTTGCTCTACATTTTAATTAAATCTATACATTCGATATTACTAGTAACAAGACTCTCTTGAGGCATCTAGTTCAGTTTACCTATTACTAAAAAAAAAAATTCCAAAGTGGGTATATTTGATCACTAGATGGTAGTGTTATGTGGAATTAATGAAACAAAATAGTGAGAAAGGTGGAACTTCCTGCTACAAAGAGAAAAAAGAATATCCATAACCTAGTTAAAAAGATGTAGTGAAAAAATCTCTCATCACCATGGTAACTTATCAGGGAACAGTCCTGCCTGTTTTAGATGGTACCTACTTGTAAACTTGTTTTCTTACCATCACCTAGAGTAAAAGTACATTTTCATTGCATTATTATTTTATCCATTTCATTTCCATCCTAAAGGGTACTCAAAGTGTATGACAAGTATGTGACCACTCCCTCTTGCGTTCTAGGCAGGAGAAGCTTCCCCTAGCAGTTCTTTCTTCTTATTCCTAGAAGGTCTTCCCTTTCCCATCATTTGTAACTAGCAGAAGAAAGACATTCCTACTCTCTCAATTCTTGCTGAGCAACAGAAACACCTTCCCAAATCTATTGAAAGGAGCATCTGTCTCAGTATTGATCTTATATTCCTCAAAATATATGAATCTTCTCTTTCTCATTACTCATACACACTAGGGGGTGCCAAAGCTTTTGTATCCAACATGGTCCACGTTTCATAGATTTCATAGACATCAGGGCTGGAAGGGACCTCAAGAGATCATTGAGTCCAGCCCCCTGCCCAAAGGGCAGGAAGTCAGCTGGGGTCATAGGATCCCAGCAAGAGAAGCATCCAATTTACTCTTGAAGGTGTTCAATGTAGGTGCTTGAACCACCTCCGCTGGCAGACTGTTCCAGACCTTGGGGGCTCGGACAGTAAAGAAATTCATCCTTATGTCCAGCCTGAAACGGTCTTGCAGGAGTTTGTGACCGTTCGACCTCGTCATCCCTTGGGGCGCTCTGGTGAACAAACGTTCCCCCAGATCCTGGTGGTCACCCCTGATAAACTTATTTATCAGGCCATCAGATCATCCCTGAGCCTGCGCTTTTCCAGGCTAAAGAGTCCCATGGCTCTCAGCCTATCATCGTAAGATCTGTTTTCCTGACCTCTGATCATGCGCGTGGCTCTCCTCTGGACTCTCTCAAGCTTCTCCACATCCTTTTTGAATTGTGGAGCCCAAAACTGGACGCAGGACTCCAGCTGCGGCCTCACCAAGGCCGAGTACAAGGGGAGAATGACGTCCCGGGATTTGCTCGAGAAGCATCTATGGATGCAAGCCAGCATTTTGGTCGCTTTACTAGCTGCAGCATCACATTGCAGGCTCATGTGCATCTTGTGGTCAATGATGACCCCCAAGTCTCTTTCTTCTGTAGTGCTATCCAACGTAGCACTGCCGAGCCTATAAGGATGCTGCAGGTTTTTCCTCCCAAGGTGGAGAACCTTGCATTTTTCTGTGTTAAACACCATCAGGTTCTCATCTGCCCATTTGCTGAGCTTGTCCAGGTCAGCCTGGATTACCCACCTATCTTCTGGCGTGGATGCTTTGCCCCAAAGTTTGGTGTCATCGGCGAACTTGGCCAGTCCACTCCTGACTCCAATGTCCACATCATTAATGAAGATGTTGAACAGTATGGGTCCCAGGACAGAGCCTTGAGGGACCCCACTGGTCACAGGGCACCATGATGAGTGACTGCCATCAATCACAACCCTCTGGGTCCGACCACAGAGCCAATTTCCCAGCCAGCGGATCGTGGTGGAGCCAAGGCCACAACTGGCCAGTTTGGCCAAGAGGTGATCATGGGATACCAGATCAAAAGCATTTTTGAAGTCAAGATATATGACATCAATCTCTTCTCCCTCGTCCAGGTGATAGGTCAGCTGGTCATAGAAGGAAATGAGATTGGTCAAACAAGACCTACCCACAACAAACCTGTGCTGGCTATCCCTTAGGATGTTAGCCTGGGCCAGTCCCTCAAGGATGGCCTCCTTAATAAACTTTTCTAAGATCTTCCCCAGGATAGAAGTCAGGCTAATGGGCCTGTAGTTAGCCGGATCCACTCTCCTCCCTTTCTTGAAGATCGGCACCACATTGGCCTTCTTCCAGTCTTCTAGCACTACACCAGAGCACCAGGAGTTTTCAAAGATCCGTGCCAGGGGCTGGGCTATGACCCTCGCCAGGTCCTTGTGTACCCTAGGGTGCATATTGTCAGGGCCAGCTGACTTGAAGGTATCCAGCTTCTCAAAGTGTTCCTTCACGAGGTCAGCATTTATGGAGGGTAGGGGATCCCCAACACCCAGATCTCACTGTCCCATAGCAGGTATGGGCGTCCCGTGGGACTGATGAAAGACTGACGCAAAATACCTTTTTAATAGGTTGGCTTTTTCCTGGGCGTCAGTTGTCAGTTGCCCCATCTGGTTTAGCAGGGGTCCAACGTTGCCCTTGCTTTTCCTCCGGCTCCCCACATGTATGTTATTCCTTCTCTTCTAATCCCACAGAGAAACCTGAAGGCTCTCATGCCACCAAGTCCATTTCTTTAGTGCTTTTAACTCTTGTTGACAATGTGTGTGTATATTATATATTTACTGTATTCTGAACCTGCTTTGATCTGCGTATGGCAAATCAGAGTTTTGATCAGTGTACTCTACACAGAAGAAGCTCATATATTTCTCATATTATTAATGTGAAACACCCTACATTTGGAGTACATTATTTTTGACAAGGTTCCATGAGCCCATTGCACCAGCCCTTGTTCTTGCTTATGTGGTCTGAGTCCCATTGGCCTCAGACCATATGAGTTGGGAGAAAGATAGCTAGCCCTTTAAGTTAATATGCCCTGTTTTCTGCCTCAGTCTGAATGCCAGGTACAGACATTACACTTTTACCAATATAAGTGATCAGAAACCAAGCCATACCTGTAACAGAACAGAACTCCAGCACACAAAACCAGTCTATCCCCACAACAGAACAGAAGTTCACAATATATAGACTGTTTAAAAATGGTGGAACTTGGTTTAAGATTTGCTCCTCCACCAAAGGGCAAACATATGTTCTGTTCATTACTGATCTAAACCATACCACTTACAGAAAACCATGTAACTTAGTTTGATTCTGCTTCAGGCGTTTTGAATGTCTGTACCTCGCCTGTGAGTCTGACAGGAAGGAGCTGTGTATGATTTTCTTGAGGTGGCAGAGACTAAAATATGAAATAAGACCTCCCTCATTCTTATAACCTGGTTCAAAAAAGGAAACGAATATATCTAGAAAAATGATCATTCCAAAAAAATATCCTCAGTAAAATGATTTTGTTCTACAGTGCTCCAAACATAATAATGGCCATCAATCTTTACTTGGATATTTTTTAATAAAAAATATGTTGAGTTTAATATCTAAAACATTTAAAATCATAATGTTAATTTCTTGTTCTACATTAACAATTAAAATACAGATATTCTTACTTGAAAATATGAAGTCATTCTACTTTCCTGTTTATATCATACGTCCAAATATAACTTTAAAATGTGTATCCTATTGATCTACAAACGTACCTCCTTACTTCAGCCACCATTATGCATCCTGAGTTGTTTCTTGCTACACAAGAAGTTATTTTATTTCCAATGAGCCTTCTGTCTATGTAGTAAAGTTAGCAGAACAGGACATACACTCATAGATGTTATGATTAGTTTGCAAGGTATTTGCAAAGTGGAAATCAAGACAACATACCAGTTTCCATATTTTGACTGGCCTTATCAGCAAAAAGAAAAATCAGTTCTACCATTTTCTATTAAATAGCCTTAATAAGGATGATAATTAATAAAGATCTCTCTCTTTCAGCGGTACAACAAATTTTAATTTAAAAAGCCTATTTTAAATGTTATCAGGCAGAGGCTCTGAGAACTGCCTTATCATCTTTTAGAATTTCACTGTTCGTACTCTCACCAACTTTCTGTTGGTCCTTTATATTCTAATGCTAGGGGTTATATGGTGACCTAGAAAAGTTCTGCATATTATGCTTAAGAAAGCAATAAACCCATGACCCATACTGGTCCTGATTATTCATTTATGTTTATAGGCATTTATGTTTAAAGGACCTGAAAATATTAGCTGAATTGTGTTTATAGGAAATATTTTAGTATATCTAAAGTGCACATCTATATCTAAGTGCACATCTACATGTGCACTTTACTAATTAGCTCCACTGTAAATTGTCACAGTTTACACATGTGCCTGTATTAGGGCACAGTTAATTAACTATGGCATGAGTGACTACAGGCCTCTGGGAGCCAGGCTTAGGAAGTCAGAAGCCCTCCTCTGAAGGGCTTAAACTAGGTTTTTCAGGAGACAGGGAAGCAGAGAATAAGGAGAACCTAGGATCAGTGAGCCATATGCAAAGCACTGGATCAGTTCAGGTAAGCACTAAGGGGCCCAATAGACATCAGGACAGGGGGGTACCAAGGGCACCAACTGAGAGGCTTAAATATCTCTACACTAATGCTAGGAGCATAGGAAACTTGCACTCCTCCTTGCAAGCAAAAACTTCAACCTGGTTGAACTGAAACCTGGTGGGACCCTACTCAAAATTGGGAAGCGGGCATTGAGGGCTACAGGTTGTATAGACAGGATACAGTTGGCAAAAAGTGTGGGGTGATGTTGTTCTCTATGTTAAGGAACAATATACATCCTCTATAATCAAGATAGGGTCAGAGGAGGGCCAAAATTTACCCCCCCAAAAAACACCAAGGCACTGGCTGGCCCTCCTGCACATGTGTGCAGTTTAAAAAGGGCCCAGCAATGGCACAAGCTTCATTGCTGTCCCAGCTTCAGTGTGAGCTGCATGGATGTAAGCCCACTGCACTCCCATGAGCCTAGGGACCCCAGCAGTGACTCCAGGATCCCCAAGAAGCCCCAGGTAAGCAGGGGCCCATGGAAGGAGGGACCTAGTCAGCTGGGAGTGGGCTAAGTGGGCTGAGGAGGGTCAAGCCCCCCCCAGCTCCTACTTTGTCCAGCCCCCCAGGGAGCCTCGTGAACTGGCTGCACAAACAGATGCACTCCTAGGCCCGGTGCACAAGTTAGTGTAGGAGTTCACACAGGAGGGCAAGCAGGAGGGCCCGAGGCCCTGCCTGTGAGCCCCCCAAAGTAGACAGTCCCAGCTGCAGTCTGCACACCAGTGTCATGATGTGGATGGGCACACACCACACTCCGAGGGTCCCCCTTCTAACACCTAAGAGTCTGCCACCCAGATGGACACGGTCTCCCTTTAAGTCAAGACAGGACTCAGGGACCTCCCTTACTGTCCAGCCCAGGGCTTGGACCAAGGTGACGAAGGGCCCCCAGGCCCACCACACCAAGGCCCCTGCCCTGCTGGAGCTTTGCACCACATACAAACCTCTTGCAGCCCCAGCAGAGCCTGCTGAGTTGCCAGCTCCTGCAGGCAACACAGACGACACTGTAGCTACTGCCCCCACTCTCCCCAAGACCAAACACAAAGTGTTTGTTGTGGGAGACTCCATCCTGAGAGGGACTGAAGGGGTAATCTGCCACCCTGACCCCTTAGCCTGAGAAGTTTGATGCTTCCCAGAAGCCTGCATCCAAGACATTGCTAAGAAAAGCCCTAAATTCCTCTAGCCCACTGACCACTACCCCATGCTCCTTATCTGTGTGGGCACAAATGACACGGCTTGGAGTGCTCCCACCCATGTCATGAGGTGCTACAGGGATTTGAGAGTGGGGCTAAAGGGTCCGGGGGCACAGGTGGTGTTTTCTTCGATCCTCCCAGTCTTGTGTTATGGGCTGAGGAGGGAGAGGAGGATCCAGGTAGTCAACCAAAGACTGCAGCTCTGGTGTTGTCGGGAAGGCTTTGACTCTATGGCCACAGTCCGCTCTTTGGAGAAAGAGGCAGCAAGCTGCTGGGAAGGGACAGCCTCCACCTCTCTTTGTTCAAGAGGAGGGTCTTCTCAGCCAGACTGGCTGACCTGCTCCACCGGGCTTTAAGCTAAGACTGCTGAGGGATGAGGGGACTACTGCCACTGCTGGCCCTCTGAGCAACTCTTGCAAAGTCAGCAGGCCAAGGCACTTAAAGGATCCCACCCCAGCCCCAGCCCTGGAACAAAATGTAGGCAGGGCAAGGGCCCCCAAGGGGATACTTCCATGCCTATACACAAATGCCAGGAGCTTGGGGAATAAACAGAAGGAACTTGTTCTCCTGCTAAATGCAAATAACTATGATGTCATTGGGATAACGGAGACCTGGTGGGACTCCACCCATGACTGGGCCACAGGTGTAGATGGCAATACCCTGTACAGAAGGGATCAAGTGTACAAAAGCTTTGCTACATCAAGGAAAGCTACACGTCCCTGGAAGCTGACATTGGCATCCATGGTGGATGACTTGAGACCCTCTGGGTTAAAATCTGTGGGGAACACAGCACAGAGGATACTATGGTGGGAGTCTACTACAGACCCCCTACAGACTCCCTGGTCAAGACCTTGACCAGGATTTCAGAGTTCACTAGTGCCACACGCTCCTGGTGTGTGGTTGTCATGGGAGACTTTAACTACCCAGACATCTCATGGGAGGAGTGCTCACCCAAATCAGAACACTTGCAAAGCTTTCCCTCATGTGTGGATGACCTATCCGATGCAGGAAGTCTACAGGCTTACAAGCAACTGAGGATGACCTAATCAGCGACCTAACAATTGAAGGGAAGCTGGGTGACAGTGACCATGAGCTGATCACCTTCACCATCTGCTGTAAAGCTGGCAAGTCAGTCAACTTCAGAAAAGCTGACTTTGATAAGCTCAGGAGGCTTGTCAGAGAGGCCCTAAAAGGCCACAACCCAATGGAGAAGGGAGTTCAGAATGAGTGGTTGCTCCTCAAGGGAGCAATCCTGGCTGCGCAAGCAAAGTCCATGCTGTCTCAGAGGAAAGGCAGAAAAAGGGCATAGCATCCTCCTTGGCTCTCCAGGGAACTGGTGGGCCTTCTGCATCTTAAAAGGAAGACCTACAAAGGATGGACAACTGGACCCACCACCAGGGAGAAATACTCTGCTCTGGTCCAGACCTGCAGAGAGAAAACCAGGAAAGCCATGGCTGTGATGAAAGTCCAGCTAGCTACAAATACCAAGGACAATAAAAAGTCCTTTTTTAGGTATATGGGGAGCTGGAGGAAAAGCAAGGGCAACGTTGGACCCCTGCTAAACTAGATGGGGCAAATGACAACTGATGCCCAGGACAAAGTGAACTTGCTAAATGGGTACTTTGCATCAGTTTTTCACCAGTCTTGTGGGACGGCCCTGCCCACTGTAGGTCAGGGAGGCCCAGCTGAGGGAGATTCCTTGCCCTCCATCGAGGCTGACCTCATGAAGGAACACCTTGACAGGATGGATACCTTCAAGTCAGCCAGTCCTGATGGGTACACCCAAGAGTACACCCAAGGCAGAGACAGCCAGTCTCTGAGTACACCCAAGAGTACTCAGAGAGCTGGCAAGCATCATAGCTCAGCCCCTGGCATGGATATTTGAGAGCTCTTGGCACTGGTGAAGTGCCTGAAGATTGGAAGTGTGCGATGATTGGAAGAAGGCCAATGTTGTGCCTATCTTCAAGAAAGAGAGGAAATAGATCCAGCAAACTACAGGCCCATCAGCCTGACCTCTATCCTGAGGAAGGTCTTGGAAAAGATTATCAAAGAGGCCATCCTTAACAGACTAGCTGAAGGCAATATCCTGAGGGATACCCAGCATGGGTTTGTTACGGATAGGTCTTGCTTGACCAATCTCCTTTCCTTTTACAACCAGGTGACTTGTCACCTGGACAAGGGGGAAGAGATCGACGTTGTATATCTTGACTTTAAAAAAGCCTTCGATCTGGTATCCAATGATCAGCTCTTGGCTAAACTGGCTAACTGCGGCCTCGACCTCACCATGATCTGCTGGCTGGGGAATTGGCTCCGCAGTAGGACCCAAAGGGAGGTGGTCAATGGGAGCCAATCGTCTTGGTGCATGGTCACCTGTGGGGTCCCTCAAGGCTCTGTCCTAGGGCTTATACTATTTAACATTTTCATTAACGATTTCATAGATTTCATAGACATTAGGGCTGGAAGGGACCTCAGAAGATCATTGAGTCCAGCCCCCCACCCAAAGGGCAGGAAATCAGCTGGGGTCATAGGATCCCAGCAAGGTAAGAATCCAATTCTCTCTTGAAAGTGTTCAATGTAGGTGGAGATAGGACTAGCTTCCCGGATTAAGGACAATAAGAAGTCCTTCTTCAAATACATAGGGGGTAAAAAGAGGGTCCTGGGTAATGTGAGGCCCCTGCAGGACACGATGGCAACTTAGTCATCACGCCAGATGACAAAGCTAACATATTTAACGATTTCTTTGCCTCTGTCTTCCTAAGTAGGGACCAGTTCAGCCACCTCCCTGCTGGGCCCCCCTCGGGCCCTGAGAGAGACACGCCTGGGCCAAGGGTTAGCGAGGAGTTAGTTAGGGTACTTCTGGAGAGGCTGGACGTGTTCAAGTCCGCTGGTCCGGACGATCTTCACCCTAGGGTTCTACAGGAACTGGCTGAGGTCATTGCGGGACCCCTGGCACGGCTCTATGAGCACTCGTGGTGCTCTGGCGAGGTGCCGGAGGACTGGAAGAGGGCCAATGTGGTCCCTATCTTCAAAAAGGGAAAAAAAGAGGACCCGGGAAATTACAGGCCAGTTAGTCTGACCTCAATCCCGGGTAAGCTCTTTGAAAAAATTATCCTGGCACACATCCAGGAGGGCCTTGCGGGGGAATGCATGCTCAGGGGCAACCAACATGGGTTCATCAGTGGCAGGTCTTGTCAGACCAACCTGGTGGCCTTTTACGATCAGGTCACCAAATCATTAGACGCAGGGGTTGCTGTGGATGTAGTCTTTTTGGACTTCCGGAAGGCTTTCGACACTGTCTCTCACCCTGTCCTCATCAAAAAGCTGGGAGACTGTGGTGTCGATGCCCACACGGTGAAATGGGTGGCCAACTGGTTGGAGGGCCGCACCCAGAGGGTGGTAGTGGATGGGTTCTTCTCGACCTGGAAGGATGTGGGCAGTGGGGTTCCGCAGGGCTCGGTCCTCGGACCCGCACTGTTCAACATCTTCATCAGTGACTTGGATGAGGGGGTAGAAAGCACCCTGTTCAAGTTTGCTGATGACACTAGGATGTGGGGGGATGTGGGTGCACTAGAAGGGTGCAATAGGCTACAAACTGACCTTGACAGGTTGCAACGGTGGGCGGATGAGAATAGGATGGGGTTTAACACTGATAAGTGCAAGGTGTTGCACATGGGGAGGAAGAACCGGCACCACACTTACAGGTTGGGGAACTCCCCTCTTGCCAGCACGGAGACGGAAAAGGATCTTGGAGTCGTCATTGACTCCACGATGAACATGGGCCGGCAGTGTGGGGAGGCAGTCAAGAAGGCCAACCGTACCCTGTCATGCATCCACAGATGCATCTCGAGCAGGTCCAGGGAGGTGATCCTCCCCCTCTATGCGGCACTGGTCAGGCCGCAGCTGGAGTACTGCGTCCAGTTCTGGGCGCCACACTTCAAGAGGGACGTGGACAATATGGAAAGAGTTCAGAGGAGGGCCACTCGTATGATCAGGGGTCAGCAGGGCAGGCCTTATGAGGAGAGGCTACGGGACCTGAACCTGTTTAGCCTCCACAAGAGAAGGTTAAGGGGGGACCTTGTGGCCTGCTACAAACTGGTCAGTGGGGATCAGCAGGTATTGGGGGAGTCCCTGTTCCCCCGTGCGCTGCCAGGAGTGACCAGGAATAACGGTCACAAACTGGCGGAGGGTAAGTTTAGATTAGATATTAGGAGGCACTACTTCACAGTCAGGGCGGCTAGGGCCTGGAACCAGCTTCCAGGGGAAGTGGTGCAGGCTCCTAGCCTGGGGATTTTTAAAAGGAAGTTAGATGAGCACCTTGCCGGGGTCATCTGACCCCGGTGCTCTTTCCTGCTAAGGCAGGGGGTCGGACTAGATGATCTACCTAGGTCCCTTCTGGCTCTAGCTACTATGAAACTATGAAACTATGAAACCTCTGATGGCAGGCTATTCCAGACCTTGGGGGCTTGGACAGTAAAGAAATTCTTCCTTATGTCCATTCTGAAATGGTCTCGCAGTAGTTTATAACCATTCGACCTCGTCATCCCTTGGGGCACTCTGATGAACAAATGTTCCCCCAGATACTGGTGGTCAACCCTGATAAACTTATAGGTGAATCACCCCTGAGCCTGCGCCTTTCCAGGCAAAAGAGTTCCATAGCTCTCAGCCTGTCATCATAAGGTCTGTTTTTCTGACCTCTGATCATGCACGTGGCTCTTCTCTGGACTGGAATGTGGACATTGGTGTCAGAAGCAGACTGGCCAAGTTTGCCGATGACACCAAACTCTAGGGTAAGTCATCCACACCTGAGGACAGTAGGTTGATCCAGGCAGATCTTAGGCTCATGAAAATTTGCAGATGAGAATCTTACGGTGTTCAACACCGAAAAATGCAAGGTTCTCCACCTTGGGAGGAAAACCCTGCAGCATGTTTATAGGCTACACTGCTACACTGGTTAGCACTACAGATGAAAGGGACTTGGGGGTTATGATTGACCACAAGATGAACATAAGCCTTCAGTGTGATGCTGCAGCTAGTAAAGTGAGCAAAACGCTGACTTGCATCCATAGATGCTTCTCAAGCAAATTCCTGGACGTCATTCTCCTGTTGTACTTGGCCTTGGTGAGGCCACTGCTGGAGTACTGCATCCAGTTTTGGGCTCCACAATTAAAAAAAGAATGTGGAGAAGCTTGAGAGATTCACTTGGCTCTCCTCTGCACTGATTGGAGGTCAGGAAAACAGACCTTATGATGAGAGGCTGAGAGACATGGGACTCTTCAGCCTGGAAAAAAATGCAGGCTCAGGGGTGATCTGGTAGCCAGCCTATTAGTTTATCAGGGGTGCTCATCAGGATCTGGGGGAATGTCTGTTCTCCAGAGCACCCCAAAGGATGATAAGATCAAAAGGTCACAAACTCTGCCATGACCGTTTCAGGCTGGACGTAAGAAAGAACTTCTTCACTGTCCAAGCCCCCAAGGTTTGGAATAGATTGCCACTGGAGGCAGTTCAAGCACCCACTGTGAACACCTTCAAGACACTTTTGGATGCTTATCTTGCTGGGATCCTATGATCCGTGCTGACTTTCTGCCCCTGGGGCAGGGGGCTGGACTCGATGATCCTCTGGTGTCCCTTCCAGCCCAAATGTCTATGAAATCTATGAAACTTCATCCAGAGTGCTGAAGGAATTGTCCAGTGTCATAGCAGAGCCACTGGCATGCCTGTTTGAGCACTCATAATGCTCCAGTCAGGTCCCAGGGGGACTGGAAAAGGGCCAATGTGTTCCCTATTTTCAAGAAGGGGAGGAACCAGGAAAATATAGGCTAGATAGTCTCATCTCTATCCTTCAGAAAACTCTGGAAAAAATCATTAAGGATTACTTTTGTGGGAGCCCAGCAGGGGAAATAATGCTGAAAGGAAATCAGCGTGGATTCATTGCAGGTAGATCCTGCCTGACTAACCTTGTTTCTTTTTATGACCAGGTCACAAAATGCTTAGACACAGGAGTTGAGGTAGATGTCATCTGCCTAGACTCTAAGAAGGCCTTTGATACAGTATCGCATTCCATTCTCATAAATAAAATGACAGGCTGTGAAGTATGAAGATGATTACACAGTCAGATGGGTGGCAAATTGGCTTAGGGGTCGCACCCAGAGAGTAGTAGTGCATGGGCCAATATTGACCTGGAAAGATGTGGGCAGTGGTGTCCCACAAGGCTTGGTCCATGGACCAGTGCTATTCAATGTCTTCATAACTGACTTGGATGAGGACATAGAGAGCACTCTGTCCAAGTTTGCAGATGATACCAAATTATGGGGCACAACTAACACAGAAGAGGGTAGGGAATGGATCCAAGCAGATCTGTACAGGTTGGAGAAATGGGCAGAACAAAATAGGATGAAGTTCAACAAAGACAGGTACAAAGTGCTGCACCTGGGAAAAAGCCACCAGCACACTTACATGCTGGGGGATGACCTTGTTAGCAGCACAGCGGCAGAAAGGGATCTTAAAGTCATAGCTGACTCCAAGATGAACATGAGTCATCAGCATGACAAAGTGATCAACAAGGATAACCACACTTTATCATGCATTAGCAGATGAATGATGAACAGCTCCAGGGAGGTGATGCTTTTCCTCTATGCAGCACTGGTCAGACTGCAGTTGGAGCACTGCATCCAGTTTTGGGTGCCACACTTCAAGAAGGATGCGGAGAATCTTGAGAGCGTTCAGAGAAGGGTCACTCATATGGTCAGAGGCCTGCAGGCAAGGCCCTGCAGGGAGAGACTGAGGGACCTAGACCTCTTCAGCCTTCACAAGAGAAGGCTGATAGGTGATCTAGTGGCTGCCTTGTAAATTCATCAAGGGAGGGCAGCAGGAAATAGGAGATGCTCCGTTTTCTAGGGGACCCCCTGGAGTAACTAGGAACAATGACCACAAATTGATGGAGAGCAGATTTAGGTTGGACATTAGAAAGAACTTCTTCACAGTAAGGGTTTCCAGAATCTGGAATGGGCTTCCAATGGACATGGAAGACCCCCTACCTTGGGGGTCTTCAAGAGAAGACTGGACAAGCATCTAGCTGGGGTTGTCTGACCCCAGTGCTCTTTCCTTCCCAGGGCAGGGGGACAGACTCGATGACCTACTGAGGTCCGTTCTGACCGTAACGTCTATAAATCTATGAACTTTGCTGTAGTACTTGTACTATGTGGGACAAGTACTATTCCACAGCTGAGTAATTACATGTACACAAATGCATGTGTTGCTTGTGACCAGGGCTGGCTGGGGCATGAGAGTGTTAAAGTTCAGGGGCTGCCTGCCGCCTAGCCCCACATTGTAGCACCCCATTCCCCAGCCAGCTTCTCTGCCACCCAACACTGCTACCCTGAGCCCAGGGCTGACCCCCTGGACTCTCTGCCAACCCGGGGCTGCTCCACCCTGGCTCAGATTGCTGCAGCCTTGGGCATACATGAAGACTTTGCACCTGGGAAGCAGTTGACTTCAGCACAAATTGCTCCAGAGTTTATTCAGGCACATTAATAGCACATGTAGATGTTCCCACAGTTAAATTTTAGATTTTCAATATCCTATTAGAGACAAAAAGATTTTAAATACAAACTTTTGTGGCATTAGTGAGACATCAAGGATATACCATACCAGGCAAAGATGACTAAAATGAGTACATCTATAAGGCAAAACAATAGGTTTTATAAAGAGGGAATGACACAAATTCTCTTCTCATTTAAGTTTAAGGCAGAAGGCAGGACATAGTAGTACCTGGGAGACTGTTGCTTCAGAGAGACAGAACTACTTCAGAGAAGTAGTGTTTTGCCATTCAAACAACCTACTTCATTAGATGCTAAATTTAGTATGACTTTAGCTACTGATTCCAAAGGTAGCTGTATCAGATTCAGCATATCCTAATTTCAGCTATTTTTGGTTTTTTATGTATGTTGATAAATTCTATTCTTGGCTTCCATTGACTTCACTTGGAATCATGTGTGTGAATGTGAGGACAAAATGTGTCAATTTAAATGATTTTTCCCAATGCCAAGAGCCTCACACCTCTAAACAGCTTTACAATAACAAACCACGGTGGCTACATAAAGGAAGAGACAGCAAAGCTTGGAGAGTGAGATTTATTTGAATTATATTTGAGATTATTATAAGTAGCGAAAGAAAAAGGAAAAAAAAATTCTATATACCTTTGTAAATATACTGTGTAGACCAGTGTTCTTTTATGTCTCCAAAAACTTTCTCAGTATAATTCCCACTGAGGCAAAGTAATATTAGCAAATGATAAAAAAAAGCAAAAATTTGCTGTAATTCTCTGTATTTTAATAAACACAATTATAACATGCCAAGTAAATTAAACCCCTTAATCTTTTTTTTTTTTCATTTTACCTAAAGATGACACTGCTTTAGTTTGATGATAATCATTTTAGAAATAAAATCACTAATCATCTTGGCATGGTGAAAAATTGCTTGCTTTTTACTTCATTTGACCCCTGAGGTATAGAAGCTGCAGAAGAGATTAGTACTTAATACTTCTGGTCCACTGACATGGAGCTACAAGTCTGAGACAGAAGTAAACCATTTTCAATGTTTTTTTCATCTTTCATGCTTCCACAGCCAAATGAGGCAGATGTTTGCATCTGTGTTTTTAAATAATGTAGATTCTAGTGTTCCATCCTCCCCAAGTGGATCCTTATGACTGCAAATTCAATGCCTTATAAACTATTCTCTTGTGGTGGGGGAATGTTCTTTGTATCTTTCTTCTCTTCTACTAATTCATCAGCTCTTGCTGTCTACTCAGTACAGTAGGTAAGAAGGAAGGGGAAGGTAGGGAATGCAGAACGTACTTGAAGAGGGATGTGAACAACAGGGAGGTTAGATGTACACCTTGCTGGGGTCGTTTGACCCCAGTCCTCTTTTCTGCCATGGCAGGGGGTCTGACTCAATGATCTACTCAGGTCCCTTCTGACCCTAGAAACTATGAAACTATGACATATTTCTAGAAGGTCACAGAGGCCTGTGGGGCTTCTGTAGCAAAAGTGGGGAAGAACTGCAGATGTTTTAACTTGAGATTCCCTAGTGTCCTTTAACAAGGAGCAAAATCAGAGGATCACAGCTGTCTTTTCTTCCCAATATCATCCTCAGCTTGGCTTACCTCACCTAGGACCTTAGATCCTGCAACCTCAGCAAACATTTATACAATCACTTCTATATGGTTGATGGGAAGAAGGTCCATGTTGCAGAAGCTGAATTCCCCTTCTCTGGGCTCAAGCTCTTTTTTTTTTTACATTCAGATGCAGAGGATGGCAGAAAGTCTTCAGTTTTCAGGGAGCAAAATAATACATTTTTAAATTCTAATATAACTTTCTGCTGACAGAGACGGAACGAACAGAGAAAACATACAGAATACTAAAGGGATAGTGGCATGCATAAATCAATACTGCATTCACCCGTATTAGTGAGTTTCATCTTCTTTAATAAAACACAAAGAAACTGCTGGGACAGACTGCTTTGAAATGAGTCTTGGGAAATGCATGCTCACCTTAGATAACTACTAAACACCACCTAACATTAATTACCACTCATTGTATATAAAGACGTACAGATTTAGAATGCAAAAGCTATTATCTATAGAGATTTATTCTGTAACCAAGAAGCAGGAATCAGCAGCTGCAAAACAAAACAAGTCATTTTAAACTGTATTTCTCATATGTCCCAGATTTTGTATTAGAAAGCACCTGATTGTTCCTTCCCAACCTGCTGTATTTCGGATATCCATTTTGCAATTTAAAAAGCAAAAAAAGAATGCCAAATACAAAAATTATTGTTTTTCACTTTCTGCTTTCCAAATTGCATATATTTGAGGTGGGAAAGTTAATCATTATTTTCTGTTCTTAAAATCACAGCCCCAATCTGTCTTTTAAGAGATTTTCTTGATTTTTTTTCTCTCAGAACTGACAGGTAGCTCATCTTTCCTGTGTTATTTAATCAGGGATCTAGTACACTCAGTTCTTCCAAAGTAATGGCAATTTGAAGTAGCCCTTTACTGCTTAGTAGTATATGCTATAAATCCATATTTGCTGCATCTCTAGTGAATTCAATGATATGTGGATACAGCCAATATATTGCTGAAGTCCGGCTCTTAGAAGCAACAATCTCTTCCTTTGTTGCTTCCAGGATTCTTTTTTTCTTCTGTAATCCTATACCAGCTGAAGTGAGTGCTTCCTATATTCTGATTGCTGCACAGTCAGCTGTGTGTATCAGAATCATTCATCTCCAGTTCTGACATCTTTGTTTACAGGTTAAGTACTCAATGTTAGATTGCAGCCTGAATAGTACTTTTTTAAAATCAGTATGGGTGAAAGCATAAAAAAGGAATCAAATTCTGGCCTCGGACACATGGATGCAGCTGTCAGTGGCCTCAATAGTAGTGTATCTGTGCAATGGATAAAAAAGTTCATGCTCTTGAAAAGCAAATTGAAATAGTGTTGATAGCTTGGGGGACTTCACAATGCATGCCATATCCAGTCACATATTTGAGATTATGCACATGTGGGAAACATAGAAAGGGAAGTATGATATGCATTGTCAACTGGCATTTTGTGAATTCTCTTCCATGTGAATGGAAAGATAAATTCTTCAGTTTCCTCTCATAAAAAATTACAGCATAGACCTAGGCCTGAATGAGGTACATTACTGAATAGTTGGTGAGGTCCTGAACGGTCACAGTTTCCATAAAAAATGGATACAGTTCTAAACCTTTGTATTATTTTAACATTGTTTATACTGAAGTAGAGAGGACATAAGAGGGAGACTTCCATATTTTCGGAGTTGATTCTCCATTTTCTAGCAATTTGTATCATCACTTACACCCATGCAACGTGTGTTTTCAACCCTTGCTCCACTTATAGTAGATTTTTATTCTCATTTCTTCAGGCGTAAATGACTACAGTACATAGATAAGTAGACCCAACTCTTAGATACTGGAATCCATTCCTGAGCAAAATTTACTGCTTCCTATTTTCCAGTAACTAGGTATTTCCACATTCCAATACAGTTGTCATGGCCCCCAAACTATCTACACTGTGCTTCTCTCTCTAGGTCTCTCCAAGTCCATACCCAGAAATGGAAAAGAGAACTAGCCCCAAGTTGGAATTTCCATTCTGTGAATTTAGAAATATTAAAAAAAAAAGTTTTTCCATTTTGGAGTGAAAAATGATGGAGAGAAGAAAAAACTCACAAAGTTTGTTTCAAAGTGTAACAGCTGCACAGGCTCACTTGGCTGGAAGCTGAGTGGGTGAGCTGTGCCTAAGAACTTTACAAGAAAGGTGGCAAAAAGTTTTCAGAGGGTACAATAGCCTTTCCAGGCAAGAGGGTATGCTCTGCACAGTGCATACATTTTATTGGAACATTTGAACTGTTACCAGAGCCCCCATTGCAAACAGAGGGCTCTGATTGGCTGCTACTGAGCCATAAAAAAATACTGAGGGAGGGAAAAGAAGAACAGAGAGAAGCTGGAGAAGAGCAGCAATAGCCTGGAGAAAGGGGCAGGGACTCAATCCCCTCCTTCCCCACTCAGGCTGAGGGAACGGAGTTGAGGCTTGCTAGGGAGCAGACATCAGCTCAGAAGAAAGCCCAAGTCAGCCCTGGGTTGGAGCTGTGCAATCAGGGACATAGGTACCCAGGGAAAGAGTGGGGAGGAGTTGGTAAATTAGCTTGGAAAGTGCCTGGTCAGGGACCTGCACAGGAAAGCCCTCTGTATGAGCTGCAAACACTCATAATGCAGGAACAGAGACCTGCAGAGGGAATCTACTGTCTGCATGTGGAGGTGCTGGGCGAGAGACAGCCCAGAGAGGGAGTAGGCTATGAGAATCCCAAACCTGCCTGGGTGTGTGAGGGAATGCATAACCCCTAGTGTTTGCAGGAGGTGTATTTTTCAGAAGGAAACTAAAGAAAAGAAGCCTATTACCTGTAGTGGCTGATTGGAGACTTGTTCTTTGCTGAATTACTGAGAAAGATCAAGGAGTCCATTTTCCCTGGAGCAGCAGAAGCCTTGCCTCCACTATCTAGTGGTGGATCATAGTTAAAGCTGTGTTTATTTATTGTTATGGGAAGGGGATGGTTACCAGAGACGAATCAACCTGTGTTCTGGGGTGGGGGGGGTACTATTTAAAAGGATTATCACCAGGTGAATGTAATTATTGAGGTTGTTTGATGCAAGTGGGACCACCCAATGTGTTGCAATTATTCACCTAATGTTGTAGTTGTAAACTTTATTCAAATTGTTGGTTTTATTATTAACTATTGATATTTTATTTGTCTATATATTTCTTCTTTTGATGAATCATTTCTTTTCTGTATATAGTTGTGACAGACTTACCCAACCAAGCTCAGTGTCCAGGGGCTCAAAAATCCTCAATTCCAATTAGTGGAGCAAATCCACCAATCAGAAACAAGCTAGGGGAAAGCAGCCACTGCCCCTTTCCCTGAGGGAGGGGGAGAGGAGCTCCACAACTGGACTGTGGACTGCAGCATGGCAGGTCTGCTAGACTTCAGGGGTAGAACTCCCAAAGCATATAAAAGCTCAGTATACTGGGGAAAGGACATGGTGAAGGATGTGAAGAGAGAGGAGCTTCAGAGAAGACTGCCCTCAGGTCCCCACCTGGACCTCAATGGTGCGCAGATTGACACATGGAACTTAGGCTCTGGGAACCACTCAAGGTGGCTTGAGCCTGTGAACCTGGCAAGCAGCTGGGTGACTGTTGCATGGATCAGCACATGGAGAGCCAGCCCTGGAAGCAGCTCGAGGCTGCTCAGGCCTTACATGGTGTGCAGGCTGGTGCACAGAGAGCTGGTCCTGGGAGCAGCTTGAGGGTGCTCAGGTCCCACATGGTGTGCAGATTGGCACATGAAGAGCTGACCTCAAGAGCAGCTCAAGGCTGTTCAAGTTAGCCCCGGCTCTAGGCTGAGTAGCCAGAGCCCCACAGTGTGGCTTCACATTAAACTAAAGAGCCATGGTGCCCAGAACAGGGCCCAGGAATGTGAGCATGAGGCCGGGGACTGGAGCCAGTAAGGGCTCATCTCCCATAGGAGCACCTTGGGTGTCCAGTGTGGGGCACCAGGCCATCAAGAGGAGCTGGAGGCATCACCAGAAAGAGGTCCTTGCAGGACTGGTCACCAGAAGATGGGCTCTCTCTGCTTCAGAGCAGAAGCAGGAGTTGCTGGGGAAATGGGTCCCACAGGATAGATGGGCTTGGGAGAGGTTGGTCTGTAGCCTCCACCCTCCTCCATTGTGGGAGGAGGCGTGTCCATATCCTGGGGCCTGAAAGAGAAGGGGCTCCAGGGAACACTCTGTATTTTTTGATTGATGTTGCTTTGTACTGTAAAGGTTCCTTAAGGGAGGTTATATAGGTTTGTCTGTCTTCATTACCTGTATGTGTTTATTGCTTATAATTGGAACTTACCTATATTGTTGCTTATGTATGTCTATTGTATTACTACCTTAACTTACCTGGACTTATCCAAGTTTGCTTATATGTGTTTATGTTGATGCCATGACTTACCTGTTCCAGGGTGTTAATGTTCATCTGTGCATGGGGTTAATTATTGCCTATACTGTGAATCACCTGTCTGTGATTCACAGCATAGGCAAAAATTATGTTTTGCAGTCCCTCAAAGTGGTGCAATGTGTTGATTGCAAGTTATTGTGTAAGGTGTCTCAGACTAATTTTACTGTAAATATTTTATGCCTGTTATTTATATTTATTTTGTGTAGCAATAAATCTGTATATAGCTAAGTGCTTTGTCCTGGCCTGGCTCTATAGAGAAAAGAGGGAACTGCTCCTCAGTGGCAGACTCTTCTCACTGTACTCTTGCCTGACCACCCCATCCCTTCCACTTGCAGATAGGGCACACCCCTGGGTTGCTACATAGTTGTACATAATGAAGAAACTAATATGTTTATTGGGTTTGGAGTAAATTCTTGAGCAGTGAGGTTGACATGCACTCCCCTCCAAGTCAGCAGACTTGCCTGAGGGAGTTCCCAGGGCTACTGCCACCCTGAGGAGCCAAAATCTGACACATCAACCACTATGGCATGCATTACAAAAGTAAATTTGTTTGAGAGCAAACCTGACTAGAAAACAAGCTCCAAATCCTGTAGTTCAGCCATGTCTCTAATGTTTTTAGGTTTCTGCCTCTCCATCATCCAGAACTGAGAGGCCCTGAGCTAAAACCTTGTAGCTTGGAATCTGAGGCAGAAGCCTACAACCCTTTCACACTACAACTCAAACAAGTTTCTCAAGGTACGTTATGATTCTTTTATTTTTATATCAAAGCCATCTCACTAATCATAATTGTTGCTTTCAGCCTAATATATGTTCAATACCATCAACTGTGAAGTCCAAGAGTTGTGTGGTCTTTTCAAATAATGAGAATGATTCATAACAGAAACAATAAAAGATTCTTATTCAGGACTGTCAATCTAAATCTTAAGAGCATCCTTGTATTTCTTGGCATACACTCATCATCTTAATTGTTCCTTGTCTGAGCTTCCTTTCTTGGTTCTTTGGACCTATCCATGTTGTCTTGGAGCTGCACCTATGGTTGTTGCCATAAAGGAAATCCCATCCACTTGCTCACACTCCATAGCAGCTTCCCAAAATGAGGTAATGTAGGTGTCACCTTAGAGAGGTGCCATTCATGTACACATCAACACTCTTTGGCTTTCTTTGCTGGGCATGCTCATAGGCATACATACAGGATTATTCTAAGATAGCTATATTGCCTCATTTCAAGGATTTGAAATATATAGAGCAGGTGTAAGGGTGGTGCTTACTTTATGGCGCCACTCCTGGCTCCATAAGATATAGATATAGACAGCAGGTGGTCCAGAAAGGCTTGTCTTATTTCTTATTATTTTGTCTTTTTGTTTGTTTGTTTTTTCCTTCTCCTACAGTAAGGGTGCCATAATCCAGAAATAGCAAGCTACAGACAGTCAATTTAAATTTACAGTTATAGGTCTTGGACAAGGTCATTTATGGTCATATTTCCCTTTACCTACAGTGGCATATCCAACGGTATCAGTAGAAATTTAGCAAGGAGACACAAGAATAAAGATTTAGCCCTAGCAACTAAGGCCTAATATTTCACTGATATTTAGGGGTCTAGCTCCTATTTGAATGGTTTTGAGGATTTGGACCTGAGTTTTTAAGGGCAAATCCAAAGAAGAATTCAGGTTCTTAAAACAGGATGTCAGCAAAATTTAGGCACCTAAGACCAAAACTGGAATTCAGAAAAAACCTACTCAGTGGTACTGTGACAGAGAACGTGGACTCATGTCACTTTAAGAGACCAATAGCCTAGGCACAGGCCTGCAAGGGAAGCAGAGCACAGCTGGAGCTGTGTTGCCGTGGAGATTGATTGATGAAATTAATTAGTGGGCACCTGCAGGCAACCCTGAGGAAGTCAGCTGACCAGAAAAGAGTCAGGGCCTAAGGAATATAAGGCTGACCCTGGTCCCAGATGCTGACCAGGCAGTCTGGCAATGGGAATGAAATAATAAGGAGCTCTGCAAAAGTGTTTGAGATAGAACCAGATTGGGAATATGCTAGGCCCTGAGTCAGATAGAGAGCTGAAGGCTAGCAATGGATTTAGACCCAGGACTGGGGTAGTAGTTATATTAGAGCCAGAAGGGCTTGTGTTTGTGTTATGATTCCAGTTTTACTGGTGGTTTGGGGGAAATACAGGGGTAGCTTAAGAGGTCCCATAGTGGCTGCAGGGAGGGCATAGCAGCTGCACATGGAGACCAAGATGCCAAGCCAAGAAGCTGAGAACCCTGAAGTTCAGTCCAGTCTGACAGCATAAGGGACAGAGGCTGAGAAGGCTGAAGCTCAGCATCTGAACAATGCCAGACTTACTCTGAGGCATCACCCCTCCTTTCCAAATAATAACAATAAAGGCATGGTGAGAAAGCAAAAGAGGTGGTAGAGTTGGAGCCAGGGTAAGAATGATGTGGCCATCAGAGAGTGTCGTGGCCACCCCTGGACCCAAACCTGTTACAGGTACCCTAACTCTAGAGAAACTCTTGGTAACTATTTGCCTCATTTTTTATCTGAAAGTCCTATAGGCATTTGCAGTGCTGTCTCCTACACATGTCTTGAACTGCCCCTATGTTAGCAGTTAGGCATCTAGATCTATCCTATATCACATTTGGATCTAGAAATGAAGTGGAGTTCCACAGAAGGGCCAGATATGCTAGACATGCTCTTTGCACATATAATACATACCAATTTGAACTAAATTCCCCAAAAAACTAAGCCAAGCATGAACATTTTGCACAAAAACATGGCCACCAAAGGACTTAGTGATGGTGCTGGTCTTTCATATAACAGTTTAGTTGCTGGACCACTTAGTTTCATAGTATCATAGTTTCTAGGGTCGGAAGGGACCTGAGAAGATCATCTAGTCTGACCCCCTGCCATGGCAGGAAAGAGGACTGGGGTCAAACAACCCCAGCAAGGTGCACATCAAACGTCCTCTTAAAGACCCCCAGGGTAGGAGCCAGCACCACTTCTCTTGGAAGTTGTTTCCAGATCCTAGCCACCCTGACCGTGAAGTAGCACCTCCTGATATCTAGCCTAAATCTACCCTCTGCCAGCTTGTGACCGTTATTCCTGGTCACTCCTGGCAGTGCTGGGGAGGACCAGGGACTTCCCCAGTGCCTGCTGATCCCCCCCTGACTAGTTTGTAACAGGCCACTAGATCCCCCCTCAGCCTTCTCTTGTGGAGGCTGAACAGGTTCAGGTCCCACAGCCTCTCCTCATAAGGCCTGCCCTGCTGGCCCCTGATCATATGAGTGGCCCTCCACTGGACCCTCTCCATGTTGTCCACATCCCTCTTGAAGTGCGGCTCCCAGAACTGGATGCAGTACTCCACCTGCGGCCTGACCAGTGCCACATAGAGGGGGAGTATCACCTCCTTGGACCTGCTTGAGATGCATCTGTGGATGCATGAGAAGGTACGGTTGGCCTTCCTGACTGCATCCCCATACTGCTGGCCTATGTTCATCTTGGTGTCATTGATGACTCCAAGATCCTTTTCTGCCTCTGTACTGATGAGAAGGGAGTTCCCCAACCTGTAGGTATGGTGCCGGTTGTCTAGGTCTGATTGAAGCCTATTCCTTCCTTCTGGAGTACCCACATCCCCCCACATATTAGTGTCATTCAGCAAATTTAAACAGGGTGCTTTTTACCCCCTTGTCCAAGTCACTGATGAAGATGTTGTACAGTGCAGGCCCGAGGACCGAGTCCTGCGGAACCCCACTGCCCACATCCCTCCAGGCTGAAAATGACTCATACGCTACCACTCTCTGGGTGCGGCCCTCCAGCCAGTTGGCAACCCAATTGACTGTGTGGGTGTTGAGACTACAGTCCCCCAGTTTCTTAATGAGAGCGGGGTGAGAGACAGTGTCGAAGGCCTTCCAAAAGTCCAGGAAGACTATGTCCACTGTTACCCCTGCATCTAATGATTTAGTGATCTGATCATAGAAGACCACCAGGTTGGTCTGACAGGACCTGCCACTAATGAACCCATGTTGGTTGCCCCTAAGGATGGCCTCCCCTGCTGGCTCCTTGTGGATATGTGCCAGAATAATTTTCTCAAAAAGCTTGCCCAGGATCGAGGTAAGACTAACTGGCCTATAGTTTACCATCCTCCTTCTTCCCCTTTTTGAAGATGGGAACCACATTGGCCCTCTTCCAGTCCTCTGGCACCACACCAGAGCACCACAAGTGCTTGCTCATAAAGCCGTGCCAGGGGTCCTGCAATGACAAAAGCCAATTCCTTTAGTACTCTAGGGTGGAGATCATCTGGACCAGCTGTCTTGAATACATGCAGTTCCTCCAGAAGTTTCCTAACTAGTTCCTCACTATCCCTTGGCCTAGATGTGCCTCCCCTGGAGCCTGAGGAGGACCCGGGGGGGATGACTGTTCCAGTCCCTGCTTAGGAAAATGGAGGCAAAGAAATCGTTAAGTATGTTGGCTTTATCGTCTCATGTGACAACCAAATTTCCTAACGTGTCCTGCAGGGGGCCCACATTACCTGGAACCTTCTTTTTACCCGCTATGTATTTAAAGAAGGACTTCTTATTGTCCTTAATCCAGGAAGCTAGTCCCAGTTCCATCTCTGCCTTGGCCTTCCTGACTGCCCCCCTGTATCCCTGAGCAACTGCAGTATAGTCCTCCCTGGTGATGGCCCCTCCTTTCCATTGGGTGTACACCTCCCTTTTAGCTAGGAGACATTCCCAGATCCTTTTGGTGAGCCATGTGGGCTTGTGTGCCCTCCTGCTCCCTTTGATCCATGTTGGGATTACCCCCCTTTGGGCTTGGTGGATCATCTCCTTAAGGTGGTTCCCCTCTCCTCTGGGACCTCAGTGCTTCCCTGACTAGTCTCCTTAGCTCATTGAAGTTTGCCCTGCTGAAATCTAGGGCTGCTGCCTTGCTGTAGGCCTTTGCTACCTTGCACTGGATGGTGAATTCCAGCAGGCGATGATCACTATCGCCCAGGTGGTTGAGCACCTGCAGCCCCCTCACCAGGTCATCTCCCATGGCCAGCACCAGGTCCAACAAGGCATCTCCCCTGGTGGGGCTGTGCACCTCCTGGGTTAGATGGAGGTCCTGCATTCTGACTAAGAACCTACATGAGTGGTCAATTCTGGCTGACTGCTCTTCCCAGCAGATGTCTGGAAGTTCAGGTCACCCACGATGACCATGTCCTTTGACCTAACTACCTCCGTGAGCTGACCTAAGAATTCCTGGTCAAGCTCTTCCCTGTGGTTGGGAGATCTGTAGTAGACCCCCACTGTTAAGTCTCTTTCCCCTTGACTGCCTTTTATTCTAATCCAAAGCACTTCAGAGTGCCCTTCCTCTGATTCTTTGTTAATTGATGAGGATGGGTATTCCTCCTTAATGTAGAGCGCCACACCCCTGCCTTTCCCCTTGTACTCAGCCTTGGTGAGGTCGCAGCTGGAGTACTGCGTCCAGTTTTGGGCTCCACAATTCAAAAAGGATGTGGAGAAGCTTGAGAGAGTCCAGAGGAGAGCCACGCACATGATCAGAGGTCAGGAAAACAGATCTTACGATGACAGGCTGAGAGCCATGAGACTCTTTAGCCTGGAAAAGCGCAGGCTCAGGGGTGATCTGATGGCCACCTATAAGTTTATCAGGGGTGACCACCAGGATCTGGGGGAACGTTTGTTCACCAGAGCGCCCCAAGGGATGACGAGGTCAAACGGTCACAAACTCCTGCAAGACCGTTTCAGGCTGGACATAAGGAAGAATTTCTTTACTGTCCGAGCCCCCAAGGTCTGGAACAGTCTGCCAGCGGGGGTGGTTCAAGCACCTACATTGAACACCTTCAAGAGTAAATTGGATGCTTATCTTGCTGGGATCCTATGACCCCAGCTGACTTCCTGCCCTTTGGGCAGGGGGCTGGACTCGATGATCTGCCGAGGTCCCTTCCAGCCCTAATGTCTATGAAATCCTCCCTGTCCTGTCCCTCCTGTACAGCCTATAGACCTTGACATTCACTGCCCAGTCATGCGTTAAGTCCCACCACGTTTCAATGATCCCCACTATGTCTGGGTTGGTGTCAGCTAGCAGGAGGGTGAGTTCCTCCTGCTTGTTTCCCATACTACGAGCATTTGTGTAAAGTCATTTGAGGCCTCCTGTGGATGTTTGTACTGGCCCCCTAATCGCAGCATTGCTCTGGCCCCTGTTGCTTACCTGTGTATATGTTTTGCTCATCAGTCTAGGCTGGGCTGTACTTGTGGGTGTTCCTAGGTCTGGCAGTCCAATAATTCCTCCACCCTCGTCTTCCCCTTCCCCCAACGAGCCTAGTTTAAAGCCCACCGGAGGAGGTCCGCCAACCTAGAAGAAAACACACACTTACCTTTAGGGGAAAGGTGGAGCCCATCCCATCTGAGCATGTCTCTTGTCATGATGTGCCGGTCATGGTCAAGGAAGCCAAAGCCTGCCTCAAGACACCATTCCTTAAGCCGCCAGCTGGTCTCTGCAATGCACGTTTCATGCTGTCTTCCACATCCAGAAGAGAAAACCACCTGTACACCTATCTCTTTTAGTACGCACCCCAGAGCGTGGTAGTCCTCCATCAGGCGATCAGGGCTTCTCCTGGCCGCAACATTATTACTCACATGGACTAGGACCATGGGGTAGTAATTGGTGGGCTGAATCACGGTTTGGATCATCCCTTTCAAGTCCTGAATCTTTGCTCCAGGTAAGCTGTAGACCTCACATGCCAAGGGGTTCTGGCGACAGATAGGGCCCTCTGTACCTCTCAGGATGGAGTCGCCTATGACGATCACGCAACGCGTTCTCCTCCTGGCCTGCTTATCTTCTTCAGCCTGCTCAGGATGTGGAGAGCGTGGATTTGCCTCCTCCCCGGTTTCCTCCTCTCCTTCCTTCTCCTCCAGAGTTGCCAGGGCCTCGTACCTGTTCTCCATCCGGACTGGAGGAACTGGTACTGCTGTGTTATGAGCAGCCCTGGTTCGGGAGGTGACCGTCTGCCACTTAGCAGTGGAGGGCACTTCTTGAGGTGCATCTTCCTTAGGTGCATAACCCTGCAGGGAAAGAAAATATCTTTCAATTTCTTGCTCTGCCTCCCTGATTCCCCTCAGCTTGCTAACCTCCTCCTGGAGCTCCCTCACCTGCACCTCCAGGGCCCTAAGGTGGGCGTCTGCAGGACAGGTGTGGGGGTCCCCAGTCCCTACCCCCCCCCAGGCCTTGCTGGGCAACTCCCGCAGGCCAGGGGGTGGGGGAATGCCAGCCCCTCCATGGGCTCTGTCTGGGTGGAGGCCTCAGACAAGCCCTGGGAAGGCTGTGCCCTCCGGGCAGGGGCCCTGGCAGTACTCCATGTTGACACCATTATAGGAGTTGCTGCCTGTTTCTGGCTGACTGCGGTGCACTTGCCCTCGTCATTTAGCATCCCTACTCCTAGAATTATCATTAATGTCAATGATCAATTAAAATTCATAAACAAGGTTGGGATTAGAGACCAGAACCCAGAACTCTTCCTTATTGCCTGAGTGTCTTAATCACAAGTAGCTTAAATCTTTCTTTGGATCTGGCTCTTAACCATCAATATATATTTGTTCTTATTCTGTCCCCTTTTTCTTTCATTCAGCTCTCAACCTTTCTTACCTTCTAAAAGAATTGCTATGAAACAGGTTATGTTGAATCTGAAATTTCATCAGTGAGCTTTTAAATTTGGCACCCCAGTTAGATTAATAGCTTTCAAGAAAATTCACACCTCTGAATAACTGCTCGAGCTGGCTGGCAAATTCAGGCACAAAATATCATGTCAGTCACACTCATGTTACACTTGGAAGGTTTTCTTAGCCACTAGGGTTAGAAATTTACTTTTTTTAAAAGAATGAAAGCTTAGGTTGTGGACAGCTTGTTGTGAATGAACATTTGTGCACTAAGCAAGCTTATGCAATCCATGAGTTGCATTTTTTGACACCTCAGAGAAAGAGTGAGAGAGAGAGGGAGAGACTGAAAGACAGACGGACAGAGACAGGTAGATAGAGGCATAACAGAGCAGGAGGCACATTAGAAAGCACTAGCTGCTGTGCTGCGTGCAGTCAGCATCAACTGCATCAATGACTGTTCTTATGCCCCTCCCAAAGGCAATGCCTGAGGCTGCTGCTCTGGTTGCCCTCCACTCCCTACCCTGTTAATTATGCTACTGGATCCAACAGCATGATACAGAAAAATAATTTTCTTCTTTATTTATTTAATGAACATTGTTTGGGGGGGTTTTTTTTGCTTTTTCATGGAATTTTTTTTTCCACCATGAAAAATCCCTTGTTACTGTGCAAATTGAACTTTTGGTCAATATGTTAGGACAGTGGTGCTCAGCCTTTTGCCTGGTGGGCCAGATTGGCAGTGTTGGTCTATCTGTGGACCAGATCAAGCTGGTGTTCCCAATCTGGCACTCAGGCAGGCACAGCAGGAACCATCTGGCTGTGTGGGGTGGGGGAGAGGCTGGTTCAATAGCTTCACAGGGTAAAGGAGCTTGATCCAGCTCCATGGTGAGGGAAGAGGATGTGGCTGGCCCTGCACAGGTGGCCAGAACCCATCCTATTGAATGTAAAGAACTTCTTTACAGCAAGGGAGACCAGAATCTGAAATAGACTTCCAAAGGAGCTGGTGCAGTCCCCAACTTTGGAGTCTTCAAGAGGAGACTGGACAGACACCTTTCTGGGACATTTGATCTCAGCAGTATTCCTGCTTAGAGCAGGGGGATTAAAATTGATGATCTTTCAAGGTCCCTTCTAGCCCTTAATTTCTAGGATTCTATGACCCAACCTTGCCCCAATCAGAGGGAAGGGGGCATGGCCAGGCCCTGATCCAAAAGCGGGGAGAGAGGAGGGATGTTGCCTGTCCCTAAGGGGAAAGGAGCCACAGCCCAGCCCAACCCAGCATGCAGTGCTTGGGTTTGGGAATTTGGCAGGGGGGTTGTGGCATACTAATGTCCATCACTCCCCCACTGCCAAATTTCTTGATACATGGGAAGTCCCACAGACCAGATAGGGTAGCTCTGCAAGCCACATTTGTCCCATGGGCTGCAGTTTGAGCATCCCAGACTTGAGGTGCAATCCTGTTCTGTCAACAAAATACTCATAATTTCTGCTCATAAATCTGTCCAAACAATAAAATCAAATTAAAAAAAAAAATTAAAAGGGACCTTAATTATAATGTTATCCACAGTGTGATTTTGGAACAAAATTTTAGGATGTTATTATATATAGTATTAGAATAAAAATATTAAATAATTTAAATATACATAATATAAATAAATAAGATATTAAATACAATAACATTATGCATCTAGATATAAGTAAACATAGACAGTGTAATAAGATTAAATTGTAATTAAATAATAGTTTAATGATGGTAGATATTATAATACCATATATCATATTTTATTATTATAGTTTCATAGTTGGTAGGGTTGAAAGGGACCTGAGCAGATCATCAAGTCCAACCCCCTGCCATGGGTAGGAAAAAGTACTGGGGTCAAATGACCCCAGCAAGGTGTACATCAAACCTCCTCTTAAAGACCCCCAGGGTAGGAGCCGGCACCACTTCCCGTGGAAGTTGGTTCCAGATCCTAACCTCCCTGACAGTGAAGTAGCGCCTCCTGATGTCTAGTTTGAATCTACCCTCTGCCAGCTTGTGACTGTTATTTCTAGTCACTCCTGGTAGTGCTCAGGGGAAGAGGGACTCCCCCAATGCCTGCTGGTCCCCTCTGACTAGTTTGTAACAGGCCACTAGATTCCCCCCTCAGCCTTCTCTTGTGGAGGCTGAACAGGTTCAGGTCCCTTAGCCTCTCCTCATAGGGCCTGTCCTGCTGCCCCCTGATCATGTGAGTGGCCCTCCTCTGGACCCTCTCCATGTTGTCCACATCCCTCTTGAAGTACAGCACCCAGAACTGGACGCAGTACTCCAACTGCTGCCTGAGCAGTGCTGCATAGAGGGGGAGTATCACCTCCTTGGACCTGCTTGAGATGCATCTGTGGATGCATGACAAGGTGTAGTTGGCCTTCCTGAGCACGTGCCCACACTGCTGGCCCATGTTCATTTTGGCATCAATAATGATTCCAAGATCCTTTTCTGCCTCTGCACCAATGAGAAGGGAGTTTGCCAGCCTATAGGTATGGTGCTGGTTCTTCCTCCCCAGGTGCATCACCTTGCACTTGTCAGTGTTGAAACCCATCCTGTTCTCATCCGCTCACCTCTGTAACCTGTCTAGGTCTGATTGCAGCCTACTTCTCCCTTCTAGCATACCCACATCCCCCCACAGCTTAGTGTCATCAGTAAATTTGAACAGGGTGCTTTTTACGCCCTCGCCCACATCCCTCCAGGTCAAAAATGACCCATCCACCACCACTGTCTTGATGCAGGCCTCCAGCCAGTTAGCACCACCCATTTGACTGTGTAGGTGTTGATGTCACAGTCCCCTCGTTTCTTAATGAAAATGGGGTGAGAGACAGTGTCAAAGGCCTTCCTAAATAGCAGAAAGAATATGTCCCCTGCTCCCCCTGCATCTAAGGATTTTGTCAACTGGTCATAGAAGGCCACCAGGTTGGTCTGACAGTACCTGCCACTAATGAACCCATTTTGGTTGCCCCTAAGCATAACCTCCCCTGCTGGCCCCTTGTGGACATGCACCAGGATAATTCTCTCAAAAAGCTTACCCAGGATCAAGGTAAGACCAACTGGCCTATAGTTTCCTTGGTCCTCCTTCCTCCCTTTTTTGAAAATGGGAACCACATTGGCCCTCTTCCAGTCCTCTGGCACCACACCAGAGCACCATGAGTGCTCATAAAGCCGTGCCAGGGGTCCCACAATAACCTCTGTTAATTCCCTCAGCACGCTGGGGTGGAGATCATCCAGACCAGCTGATTTAAATATATCCAGTCCCTCCAAAAGTTCTCTGAGTAGATCCTCACTGACCCTAGGCCTGGGTGCACCTCCCCTGGAGCTTGAGGGGGTCCCAGTGGGGGGGAGCTGATCCAGTCCCTGGTTCAGGAAAACGGAGGCAAAGATATTGTTAAATAGGTTAGCTTTGTCATCTGGTGTGATGACCAGATTTCCTAGTGTGTCTTGCAGAGGCCCCATGTTACCCAATACCTTCTTTTTGCCCCCTATGTATTTAAAAAAGGACTTGTTGTACTTGATCCGGGTAGCTAGTCTCAGCTCCATCTCCACCTTGGCCTTCCTGACCTCCCCCCTACAGCCCCAATCAACCAAGGTATAGTCCTCCCTGGTGATGGCCTCTCCCTTCCATTGGGTGTACACCTCCCTTTTAGCTAGGAGATATTCCCATGTACTTTTGGTGAGCCATGGGAGCTTTTGCACCCTCCTGCCTCCTTTGATCTGCATTGGGATTACTCCCTCTGGGCTTGGAGGATCATCTCCTTAAGGAACGATCACTTTTCTTGGACACCCAACTCCCCTCCCCTCCAGGACATCAGTGCCTCCCTGACTATTCTCCTGGATGATCGCTGTTGCCCAGGTGGTTGACCACCCACAGCTCCCTCACCAGGTCATTGCCTGTGGCCAGCACCAGGTCCAACAAGGCGTCTCCCCTGGTGGTGCTGTGCATCTCCTGGGTTAGATGGAGGTCCTGTATTTTGGCTAGGAATGTACATGAGCTGTCAGACCTGGCTGACTGCTCTGTCCAGCAGATGTCTAGAAAGTTCATGTCACTCATGATGACCATGTCTTTTGACCTAACTTCCTCCATAAGCTGACTTAAGAATTCCTGGTCTAGCTCTTTCCCTTGGTTGGGTGGTCTGTGGTAGACCCTCACCATTAAGTCCCTTTCCCCTCAACTTCCTTGTATTCTAACCCAGTGCGCTTCAGTGTGCCCCACCTCTGACCTTTTGCTACTTGATGAGGATGTGTATTCTTCCTTGATGTAGAGCACCACACCTCCACCTTTCCTCCCTGTCCTTTCCCCCCTGTACCGTCCAGTTGTGTGTTGCGTCCCACCACGGTTCTGTAATAGTATAATAGATGGTTGTGAAATACTGGAAGCATCAAACTTATATGGATGTTATACAAAACACAATCCCTTTTTTGAAATCAAATATGGATAAGATGCAATAAAAAGGGTATGATTGATGGGTCCTGTCAAGAACCAGTGTCCCCATGAGATCATGACATGTCAAGATATGCTGAAAATTAAATGTGTAAAATTTTCAATGACACTTTTATACATTCTTTTTATACATTCCTACCTGTTAAAAACTTTGAGAGTCCAGTTATACTGTGTGAACTTTTGTACATGCCCTTATTTTTCATAAAATGTCTATTAATAAATCTTTAAAATAACCAATACTTATACTTACCTTGATTATATGTCAAAAGAAGACTTATAAGTAATGTATTTGGTACATTTGATCCTGTTTCTATGAATCAATTATCCCTTTAGTAGAATTCAAGAATTGGTTGCGTATTAGAAATTTTTGCAGTTAATGCAAAAATTCAGACTCATCAAGACTTCTCTATTTGCATTATGTACATTAATTCACTCCATGTTGCTTCCACAGTCAAAATGAATAACTGAAACAGTCAAGTAAGAAAAATCTTAGCCATTGAAGCATAAATCTTAGCCATTAAGGCATAAATTACATAGATTTCATAGATTTCTAGAGTCAAAAGGGACCTGGTAGATCATCAGGTCCAACCCTCCAGGCAGGAAAGAGTGCTGGGGTTAAGTAACCCCAGCCAGATGCCTGTCCAATCTCCTCTTGAACATCTCCAGGGTAGGGGAAAGCACCACCTCCCTTGGAAGACCATTCCATATTTTGGCAACCCTTACCATAAATAATTTCTTCCTTATGTTCAATCTAAATCTGTTATCCTTCAGTTTGTGGCCATTATTTCTGGTAACCCCAAGAGGCCCCCTGGTAAACAGTGTCCCCTATTCCCTGCTGACCCCCGTGATGAGTTTGTAGGTAGCCACAAGATCGCCTCTCAGCCTTCTCTTGAGGCTGAAGAGATTCTGTCTTCATAGGGTCTTACCTGCAGGCCCTCAACCATATAAGTAGCCCTCCTTTGAACCCTCTCATATCCCTCTTGAAGTGTGGCATCCAAAACTCTGCGGCACCCATGATCTCTGATACCTGGTGTAAGTCAGTGTAGCTCCATAGATTTCACACAACCATGATAACTTATACCACTGAGGATCCAGCCATTTATATAGTAGCAAGTGAACTGTTCTAAGAATAGTTATATATTGGCATGTTGATTTACCAGCACCATTTTTAACTTCCCTATATTTTTCTAGTGGTAATTATTTTACATTATTAAACTAAATCTATGAGAATCTACAATATTAGATGATGATGTTGCTTTCATAATGTATTTATACTGTTTGATTACATAAAATATTTCTTTATTTGTTATAACAACTGTCCTAGCTTTAAAGATGGTCACAGGCATGAGTTGTGGGTTGATTAACTCTTTGGAAAGCAGCATTTGTTTTTTGTTTTTATTTTATTGATTTTTGTAGTAATAACTGCAACTCAGTATTATAAAATGTAAGAGCTTCAAAGAAGAGGTCCATCTGTTTCAAGCCTGAAAGCTATATACAAGTTTTGTTTGTTTGTGTCATGGTGAGATCAAATACACTAAAACTACTGTCCATCTTACACAAAGTACCTGTCAATATGGTCTATAGAGAACATACAGGATTGTTTTATATAAAACAGAGGGGAAAATCATTCTCATTGTCACAGGAATATATCTGGAAGAAAAAATTCTAAAAGTTCATGTATCCAGTGGTTTTCATCTCTGAAAGACAGCTAAGTATCAGAGACAATTCCTTTCTTTTAGATATTTTTCCTCTGAACCAAGAGAATAATTTGATTAAATCTAGGTTTTGCAGCTCAGTGACTAGGTGAAAAAGTCTGTTTCTGCTATTATGATTTTTTCACAGGCTCTGAAATCTCTCTCATTTTGAAGCATCAAGAATAAGCCATTGACAACAGTAAAATACTACCTCTGATGTATCTATGGTCCAATCTGATATAATAAATACTCAGCCTCATTTCCTTTGAAATCAAAGGATGTTTGAATGTAATGCATTTGAATGAAATTAATTGTGAACCATTGCCAGGAACTGAAAATGAATGTAGCACCTATGATGAATGCTGAGGGACATGTTCACTAATGGTGTAAAAAACTATAGTCCCATTATGTTTTAACTTACATCTGAAATTATTTTGGCTCCTGTTTTTTTAACACATAATAGTACCTAAACCATACTATAGATGTAAACAAGTTTCTCCTGTGCAACAATATGGTTAATTACCAGTCCTATTCAATCCTGTTTTTTCCACATACCCAAATGTAATTAAGTGTAACATCTTACAGTTACTAAAGCTGAATGTGTGACCATCACCAATCCGCTGCTGAACTAAACGTATGGTATAAACCATGCCAAATGCTTTGGCCAGAAAGAGCATATTGCTTCCTCAAAAAACAAATCCTCTAAATGAAAAAAAAAACCTAATATTGTAGGAATGAATACCAGATCTGGAAAATAGCACTGGAATCTTTCTGGAGAATGTTGGCAAAATAAGAACTTTTTAGCCCCAAACATCTCTGTCCAGCACGAAGCCCAATGAAAACTGGCTTTGAACAGGAGGCTTCTGTAGGGAATATGTGCTTTGGTGAAATGTCAGTAAGAGCTGTGGATAGATGCTATGTATTCAGAGCTGCAAACAAAATTATGGACAGACACTCTATATGTTACTGCTCGGCTGAAGTAGCTGTTGTGTAATATACAAACTTATACAGGCCATTTCATCAGGGCTCAACATAGTGAATGAAACCACTAACCAAATCTACATAAAATTCTTAAACTGGGGTAAAAAATACTCATATGAACAAAAATGCATGATTATGAAATCTTTATATGTTATTTATCCCATATAATCATAGCTCACAGTTCTGCTTCTTATACCCTCATGCCTATGAAAGATAAGATTTCCCTTTAGCAAGCAAAAATAATCCTATTTCTTGTCTATAATGTTTGTCAATGGGACAGCTAAGTGCCTTTTATGAAAATTACATCTGCATGTAGGCCCTTCACTAGGCTCTATTCACTTTTTTATATTTATCTTTTTAGTTAAAATTGGAGGATAAATTAACAGTGATTAAACAATCTTGTCCTGGATTACACAGTAGGCAATCCCTTTGAAGTTAGAATTTAGTCCAGTTTGCTTTACTAAGGCTTCCTGTAGTATTTTTGGGAGGTTGGAGAGGAAGTGGGGGAAAAAAACAGGCAGCTGTAAAGAGGCCACTTTCTCTCTCTGTAGACTTGTCTCAAGGGCTTCATTATTACATTCCTTTTTGCCAATTATCTTTTCTTCTCCCACCCATTACTACAAATTTCAGAGATATTCTGAAAGTGTTTTGAAACTTCCTATTTTTATATATCAATCAATTACTATTGGGATTTGTAGATTTTGCCAAGTTTATGTGATTACTTATTTTGTCAGGCAAATGAGGACAATTGCATGCTTATTAACTGGACATCCTGAACTATATGTGCTTAGCTGAATTCCAGATACATTGATAATGTCAAATACAGGATTGATTTGTTCTCTAGAGGTTGGTGTAAACTAGAGATTTTTTTGAACTGCAGTAATGCCTCTTAAGGGAATTCTTTCTACAAAAGATGTATACCAAATAGCCCTAATATAGATTAAGTTAATGTAACAGAGGCCATAGCCTCTGCCACTTTAAGAAGGGAGAACAGCAGGCTACAGCTGCAAGCAGCTGGCTACTGCAGCAGGGGAGGATTGGCTAGCCCCAAGCCCTTGTGTGGGGCTGGGGAGGCACATGACATGAAGGGGTGGGGATTCAGGCATATAAGCCCAGTACCTAAGCCCACGCAGGCAGTCTGCCCCTGTATGCCACAGGGGAAGGAGGTTCATGGGTGCTGGTGGCCAACAGGTAGGCACCCAAGCCACCTGTAGGAGCTAGGGTAAGAGGGCTCCAAGTAAGGTGTATCTTGCAGTGAGTGGGGAAGCCTTTGAATTTCCAAAGCGGCTTTTTTGTTTTCAGCATAATACTGGAGGAGACCATGCATGGGTACCTAGTGAGGCACTCTTCAAAAGGCAGCTTAACCTGGGATCAGGAACCCAGAGAGCTAAGGGCTAAGTGAGTTAGCTAAGGCTAAGAGGTCCAAGGTTACAGGGAGAGCAGCCTGGCTTGGAGTCAGGGACACAGAGGTTTGAGAGTTGGTACTTAAGATGGGGACGAGGGCCCAGAGCATGCAGATGCAAGATGAGCCTGGGGCCCAAAAGCCAAGAACCTGGGCTGTTGGTTACAGGCAAAATAAAACGGCCAAGGCTGGGAAGGCTGAGGCCCAGACAGATGTTCAAGGACTGAAGACCAAAAGCTGGAGGCATGAGTGTGGCTACAGGGGAGGAAGAAGGCTATGAATATAGCCCATAAAGCAACTGGCACTCTGAGGCACTGATAGGGCCAGAGGGCCATAACATAGTGCCCGAGGAGCAAGACTGGGGCCAACTGGTAACAAGAAATACCAACCAGTCAAAGGATTCACTCAGGGACACTGGGAATACTCTCTTTAACATCATAATAAGTCCATAAAGGTGTGCCAGGGGAGGAAAGAGCAAGGTACCCCAAGGAGCCAGGCTGAGGAGGAAAAAGTCACATGGCCTCCAACGGCTTCACAGACACTCCTAGGGAGTAGTGCAGCTAATGCTACATTAGCAAGAGAGTGCTTTAAATATCATATCTTAGTTCATTTGTATTCATAGGAAATACAACCTATATTGGCCAAAGGGCTCTTTTGCCTGATATAAATTGATTCTATTCTATATATAAGAACAAAAGAAGTTCCTTACTGGGTCAGACCAGTGGTCTGGTACCCTGTCTCTAACAGTAGCAGAAGTGGATGATGCTTTAGAGGAAGAGCATCAAACCAGGTATATCTAGAGTGGGGGCAAGCAATTGTTTTAAGTAGAAGGTCACTTAATGAGTTTTGGTGACCTGTCAAGGGCCACAAGGCTATATCTCTTGTCAAATGGTTAAGCCCCACCCCCTGACAGGTGCCCTGCCCTGTGACCACCATCTTGGGACTGAAAGTCCCACCCTTAACCCTTGGCCTTTGCCAACGGAAGTCCCTCCCCTTGCCCTCCCTTTTGGAAGTGCGGTTTGCAGACTTGGACTGTGTGACAGGGTGGAACTTCCAGTTCCATGACATAAGAAGATCTGCTCACCCAACACCAAACCCTGTCACCCTTGCCACCATGTTAACACCCCTGTTGGTCTATATTGGTTTCAGAATCTCCTACCCCATCACATGGTCCCTGACATCAAAAGGTCCACCCCTTGACTGGGAAAAACTGCCCCTCTGAAGGGTCTGTCTTCATGGTGTATGGCCTGCCCTTGGGGTCTCAGAAGTTCTGCTCCATAGGCCATGAGGCATAGGCACAACCTCTCAGGCAGTGAAAGGTTGTCATCACTCTAACAACCTGCGCCATTGCCCTTGACCAATTGGTGGGAGTATCAGGGATGTTGGACCTCCCCAGGAAGTCCAGCAAATCAATCAAAATGAATTACACACACACAAATCTTCCAAAAGATATCATTTTAACAAATTATAATTAAATAATCGTAACATAAATGAACATCTACTAAAAAAGATTTTAATTTCATTGAAACAATATTTTTGTCCTGATTGTTGTTTTTGAGTAGTGTAAATAGATGCAATTACACGATAGCTCAAATAACGCCTTATTCTTATATATTGAGCTTGGGTGACAAGCACAGCTTCCTGGCCCCTCAGGACTGGAGGCTGTAAGTGAGAGAGGAATGTGATGGGGCAACACCCTAGCTAGACTCCCCTGCCATTGTGAATAGAGCCTAGGCTCCATGGATGTGGGGTCTGAGCTGTGGTCTCAGGAGCCCCTAACTCCACCTAGGAGGACACAGGAGCTCCTGCAGCAAGTGCCTCCAGGCCAGGAGGAAGCAGGTACTGACACCCCTGCACAACTGTAGTGGGACAGCCTCATGGCCCTGTCCCTGGGGGCAGCAACTCCTACTTCCTGCCCGAACAGGTGAAGGGCTCAGGGTTCTCAGCAGTGCTGGGGAAATGCCAAGTCCCTGCTTTGATCTGGAGTAGAATGCTCTCTCCTAGTGACTCCGGTGGCACCCTCACCCCTGCTGCAGGTAGGTCCACATAGGCATCTGCCCCTCCCACCAAGGAGCCTAGTGCTTTGGTCTGGGCCAGCCCAGGTCCTTTCCCAGGCAGCCTGGGGGAAAACTTAATATGACTTAATATATCAGTATTTAATTTACTGATTTGTTCTAAAATTTCTTCTGCTGTCATTTCAATGTGATCTAATGGTTCAGATCTATCTAATAGGAAGGACTGATCTGGCATGGGAATCTCAGTATTTTATGTGGTAAAAACTGATGCAAATAATTCATTTGCTATGGCTTTCTCATTCCTGAGTACACCTTTTACACCTTGGTTATCTAATAATCCCACCAAATCTTTCACTGGATTCCTTCTTCTGATATGTTTTTGAAAAGCTGTTATGATTAACTTTAGCTGCTTCTGCTAGACATGCTGTTTTAGGTGGGAGGGCCTGCCTTATTTTGTTTTTATACTTGACTTGCAAGAGTTAGTGAGCTTTCCTGTTTTCCTTATCTGGGTACACATTCCATTTTTTGAAGGATGCCTTATTACTTTGAATGGTCTCCTTAACTCTGCCTTTAAACCATGCAGGGATTTTATTGGACCACTTGCTACCATTTCTGATCTGTTCCTGGTCCTAATATGTATTTTTAAACAGTTTCTAAGCTTTCTGCAGCCTTTTGCATTTTGACGGATCCTTTTAAATTCTTTCTGACTTCCTCATTTTTGTGTAATTTCTCTTTGTAAAGCTGTATATCGGCTCATTCACTCCTGCTAGAATGTTAAACGTGATTGTTTTGATTATTCTTGCAGAGTGGCTCACTGACAGATAGCTTCTTGAACCAGATCCTGGTGTTACTCAGGATTAGGTCTAGAATTGCCTTTCCTCTTGTGGGTTCCAAGCAGAGTTCTTTTAGAAAGAAATCATTGATTACATCCATACATTTTATCTCCACGTCTCACCCTGATGAAGTGTTAGCCCAGTCTGTGTTAAGATAGTTGAAAGCTCCCGTTATTATTGCTTGCTCCATTTTAGCATAAGCTCTCTTAGCATTTTATAATCACTTTGATCTTCCTGATAAGTAGTACAATCCTAGTACTATATATATATATATATATATTATATATATATATATACACATATTAATTCACGTAAAGAATTTCTACCTACAGGAATTTGATAGTAGCTTTCCTTTTTATACTCTTTCCGTCTATATACTGTCCTTAACATACAGTGCTGCTCCATGTGCATGTGCTACAATGTCATTCCTATATAGTCTGTAATCTGGTATAACAGTATCCCATTTGATTATTATCCTTCCTCCAGATTTCTGAGATACCTATTATGCCAAAATCACTATGTAATACTAGGCATTCTGGTTCACCCATTATATTGTTTAGGTTTCTCAGATTTGTGTAGAAGCACTTTTAAATTTTGCCCTTGTTTTGACTGTTTTGTTATTGCTCATGCTATTTCATCAAGACTTTAGAAGTTCTGACTTATCATCACTATTCTCTACAGTTATACTTCTTACTCCCTATTATCCTTTTTAAGGCAATATAGAAACTGAATGACATCCCTTTCTTGCATTGCATCAACTAACTTGTATATTCTTCTGTACCCATCAGCTTTCCCCCATTTCTTTGTTTAAAAACTGCTCTATGCCCTTAATTTCTAGTGTCAGCAGTCTGGTTCCATTCTTGGTCATATGAAGCCCATTTTTTCTGTACAGGTTTCTTTAGCCCCAAAAGGTTTCTCAGTTCTTAATAAATCAACCACCCCCTACCTGCCCTATCCTCTCATCCATGCACTGAGTCTCTAGAGCTCTGGCTGTGTCTGGCCCTGCATATTGAACCAGAAGTATTTCAGAGAATGCAACTGTGGAGGTCCTAGTCTGAAACCTCCTGCCTAGCAACCTAAACTTAGCTACCAGGGCCTTGCTTCTACACTTCCTATATATATCATTGGTACTCACATGGAACATAACCACCAGCTCCTTCCTGGCAACTGCTAACAGCCTACCTATACATCTCATGACATCTGCTACCTTTGAGCCTGGCAGGCAAAGCACTGTGCACACCTGCAGATTTCACAAACCCAGATGTCTATGTACCTAATGATCGAATCCCCCACTACCACCACCTGCTTTGTTCTGTCCTGTTCTCTCTATACCAGCAAACCCTTTCTAGTAGGTAACAGGACTAACTTTAACATTATTTGTTCAATTTTTCTATTTTTTTTTTATTTTGCAGAATAAAAGAAAGTATGAAATATTAAACAAGCAAAGTACAATGAGGACTTAAGAGCCAGGAACACAGATGTGGGATAGCAATGGAGTTTACTAGCTGTAAGATTCAGTGGTGTGGTCCTGAAGATAACCAAATTCCATTGCAAGTTAATGGGAGCTCACCTGATGAAAGGTCTTTGGGTTCCAGTACAAAGTCTTTCTGAAGCTCCTACTTATGTTTAATAATTATTTCACTAAACAGAGCTTTTCCAAGGAGCCTCTGCTGGCTTTTATTTCTTTCCTCTAAGTACTTAATACAAAGTACCTAAGAGACAAAGGCTGAATCTGAGATTCTGGGGCCTTTCTGCAGGACCCATCAGGACCTGTCTAGTCTAGACTTGGCCCAGCAACCTTCTTATTCTGTTATTCATGAAAATGCCAACTCAGAAGCTAAGAGTTAACAACCTGAGCCCTTCTAGAATGAGGTGAGCCCAGGTTCTTTATGATCTGAAACCCTGCCAGGTCAGCTCCGGAAAGAGGGACTTTACCTCTACAAAGGGAAAAGGTGTATACCCCAAAGTCTCAAGCAAGTTCTCCTTCATTCTTTCCCTAATTAAAAATGACTTGCATTTGAAAGCTTGTCTGACTTTATCCCACCATTACAGTTGGTCCAACAAAAGATATCACCCAAAAAATCCTTACCTGTTGGCCTTTCAATAAAGCCATTTAGTGAGAGCAATGGCCATACAGCATGAATATCTTGCCCCCACCCTGCAGGGTTAAGTGGTCCTTTTTTTCCCCCAGTCTAGACTCATAGACCTGACAACCCCAAGGTTAGCTTAGCTGTTCTCTCTTCAGTCCGCACAGCCCCAAGGACACCAAAGTTGCTCAGGGTTTCTTCTCTTCGGAGCCTCTGAATTCCCCAGCCAACACCCTGCTTTTCGGGTTGCTTCATCTGTTGCCCTGAGGGGACAGGCCAACACTCGGGATCTCAATACTGCACTGTTAGACAGGAGGGCATGGTGTACAACTGCACATGCACACATAAAAATTAATTAAGCACACACTCACTAGGTGCATACATCCCTATTAGGCATACACAATCACACTACCAGCTCAGGCACATGCACTACACACCCCAAAAGTTAGACTTAGATCACTAATTCATATATCATGCACACAATGCCATATATAAAATATATATATATATTTCACATACACATACATACACACTCTCACACTAGCAAGTCAGAAACATGCATGTTCAAAATAGTTAGGTTCATGCACACCTATCACCAGTTTAAGCCCATACACACTACACATACCAAATTTAGACAGAATCAGTTACCAGTTACCAACACCTGCACATTCAATAGACATATGTGAATTACTAATTCATATATCACATGCACACACACAATGATATTTATATATATATAGATAGATAGATAGATAGATAGATACATCTGTATTCACTAATTAACACACATACCACCCACCTATACATACACACAAGTGAATTCCTAAGTTGGGTGTTGTGATATGTATGCATTTATGTATGTATATATGTGCTTGGTATACTTGGGATACCTGGCGAAAGGTTAAGGTAAAAAAGTAGAAGTGTAGGGGGTTACAGTTACCAAGACTGGGATTAGAACCAGTAGACTAGAGGGGCCTGGGCTGAAGAACTGGTGCTCAGGGGTAACTTCAGGTTAATTGATCTTAATTGATTAAAAGACAACACCCAAAGCCTGCAGAACAGGGAAGCAATGCCAGCACAGCTACGGGGGAGCTGAAAAGGTAGGTAGGAAAAGGGAAAAATGGAACTAAGAGAAAGTGTGGGTGTTAAAGAGGGGTTCTGGGTGTGGGGAGCCAGAAGATGGCTTTGGGGCAGCTAGACAAATTGCAGAGAGTGGCAGCAGGTGCTGGAAGCTGTAGAGAACTCCGGGACAGCTAACAGGACCTGGGAAGCTGCAGAAGGGGGTGGGGAGATTACAGAAGTTGCGGTGGGGGGGAGCCTGAAAACAGAGATATGAGTAGCAGAAAATCACAGGAAAAGCAGCAGCCAGCAGGGACAGCAGGAAAGCAAGGAGAGGCTGAGAGGTGGCAGAAAAGGGGAGATGGAATTGGGAGGAGATCGGGAAACTAGCAGAGAGGGTGGGAACTGGAGCTGAGAGAGAGAGAGAGAAAGACAGAGAGAGAATGAGGCTAGAATTTAAGATAGGGAAGGAACTGGGATTCAGTAAAACATGGTGCAGCTCGGGGTTGCAAAACAGTGGTTTTATTGAACAGGGGAGATGGTGACACAATGCCAAATTGGTTCCCTTGCATCCCCTCACATACACACACACACAATGGCAGCAGGGGTTAAAAAGGCTTGGTGCAGGGGCTGAAGTCCACTGAAGTCCAGGAGGAGAGAGAGTCTCCACATTGTAGGAGGAGGTGTGCAGGTAATATCTACCTATCCAAGCTGGAAAGGGGTCCTTGTCTCGTAGATGTTGTCCAGAGGGGGGTTGCCGGCAGGGCCTCTGGGTGGATAGGTGGTGTGACATGGTGCTGGTCCAGACAGAGAGGGCGTCTCACTTGGACTTTTTATAGGGGCAGACCTTGTGTGACCCTAGTGACAGGAGGCATGCCCAGGCAAGGGTCCGCCCCTGGCAGACTGAGCATGTGTGCTCCATGCATGGATGTGCAGTTTCAGGTGTCTGTAATGGTGAGAGTTGCTGGTTCTGCAGGGTCTTTTGTCTTTCAAATGCTGGTTTTGTCTCTGTTCCTGGTTCCTGGATGAATCAATGTGAGGTGATGGCCCAGTCCTTACAGTCCATTCAGTAGAGGCCTGCTACCATTGTATTTCAATCATTTCCAATCACACTTATTCACTGGGGAACCAATTTACATGGGAGGGAAACATGACTCATACAGTTGCAACACACAAGGGATGCCTGGGCAGAGGACACAAGATGGAGACTTGACATATAAAATGAAAACTTGACTTGTCTTTGGTTCACTTACAAACACAGGCCTAAACCATACAATATCCATATGAAACAATAAAAATCAATACAAAAATGATAATAATACAATATACAGCAGTAAAATTAATACAAACCTAATAATAGTACAATACAAAACAGTGAATATCCAAAACCAAAAATTTGCTACCAAAATAAAAATGTTTAAAACTTATCATACATCTTAGCTTACTTATACTTATCTATAGGTAATAGAGAGGGAGAGAAAAAGTCAGAAATGGTTGGGGAAGGGGAGGGAATGCATTTTAAATTAAATGTAAAAAAAAGAAAAACAGGGTTTTGCTACACACCCATTGTTGAATGCTTATGGTTTTATGCTTCCCTGGAGGCTTCCAAGATGTCACCTTCATTTCCACCTTGCTGAAGTGTTAACAAATCTATTCAGTTCCTTTTTGATGGAAGTGTCTTCTGTCAAGTAAACTAGGAAACTCTGGTTTCACTGTCTGCCAGTGTTGCCATTCCCCTCTTTTACAAGTTAGTCAGGGAAATGGAGACATGTCACCATTATTACAATGTGAACACATTTAAACCAAAAATATTACCAAAAAAATCCCTTTTTCTGTCACTTTGTGTTCTACACCTTGTGCTGCCCTCGTCCCCCATGCTATACATGTCAAAGTAAAACAAAATTAAAAATCCAAAAAATATTTAAGAGCTACTTGCAAATTACAGGGCTGTTTGTTGTAGATATGTTGGTCTAAGGATATAGATAGGAAAGTTTCTTTTAGTAGATGTGATATCTTTTATTAGACCGACTAATTACATATTATAGTATTTTCATGCATATAACAGACATCTTGGCCTCTAAATTACTGAAACTCAGTTACCAGAAAAGTTAATCCATCCCCACCCCACTCTTTTCAGGCTATCCTTCAAAAACAAGGTGCAGGAAGGGGCATACTCTTTGTAAAAAAAATAAGTATAACATAAAACCAAGAAGGGAATGCACAGGAAACGTGTCTTCCTTCCAGGACAAACAGAGTCATGGGCAAAGCTTCAGGGAATGCTGCCCATGAGCCACTTTGTTCTGTTCAACTAATACATGTTGCCATGGGGAAAGTTTCAGAAATAAACTTGAATGTGGCATTGATTCCTGCTAGGGTTAGTAAGGTAGCTCACCCCTCTGTACCCCAAATTATATTTCTATGATACATAGATTGTGGCAGAAGTGCCTCTTTCCACTAGGTTACTCCATACTCTTACAATCTTTACTGAGGCAGGAGTTCACTTTGGAATTACTTCTTCTCTCCATCTCTCCCAATGTCTCTATTGCCTCAGGCAGAACTCTAGTGTGTTTGCAAAGAACTACTAGTCAACAGAAGTATGGCAATTCTGGGATAAACACACAAATATATATGTGTGTGTGTGTGTGTGTGTGTGTGTGTGTGTAAAGAACAGACATGGAAGTAACATGTATGATTGTCATCATTCTGATCTTTGTTGCTATGGTTACATCCCTTTGCTCAGCCTTTAATTTTATTCTAATGTTTTTAGATTGAAGCAGCAATCTGAAGGCAACAATAGTATCTTTTTTTTTGTATAGTATGTGCTTATATAGGTAATGGTTTTCTAGCTTGGACTGGAGGCTACTGGAATAATAATAGCAATAACAACAACAACAACAAAAATAGGAGTAAAAAGGCAGGTAATTTTAGGAGCCAGCCTCACTGAAATCCACTAAACAGTTGATTTGCTTATTTTCTAATAGTAACATTTTGCATTTATAAAGCACCTTTTATCCAAAGAGATCCAAATACTGTAAAATGCTTATTGCATCTTATTTCATCAATAAATACTGGACCCATTTTACACACGAGTAAAAGAAGACACAAAAGTTTGTTGTCTCTGCCAAGGTCACATAGCAAATCAGTGAAAAGCCCAAACTAGCTTTCAGGCACTCTGGTTCTCAAGCTCTGTTCTGAACATCAGTTCTTATTCTCTTTCACCCTATCTAAATTCCCTACAAAGACATTTTAGAAATGTCAGTGCTGCTGCTGCTGCTGCTGCTGCTACTACTACTACTACTACTACACTGACATTCACTGATGTCACTAAACCTACTTGAAAAGGAGCTACTAAGCACATCCATCTCTTTTTCTTTCCCTTTTTTTTTTCTTTTCAGAGTGTGATATGTACAAATTGCAGTGTGAACAAAATAATGTGCTGGTATTAAATATTAAATATCATCTGAAATAGATGTATTATTTAAGGCAGAACCACTGGTCTGTGCACATCATCCAATACCCAAGTCATTGTTAAATTTTTTTATCCTTCTATGCAGTTGGGTAGACACTTTGAATTAATAAATTCAGTGCACAAATTGGCACTATCACCTGTACTGCCTCTCTCTAATATCTGATGATACAGATGACACTGTGCAATTTAACTGTAAAATTTGTGTCCACCATTCAAGAAAAATATCTTACTTGCAGAAATATTTAGTAATTGAAGGAGTATCTAAACAGATTGCTTTTAGGTTCCCTGAATACTAGGATACATCAAACTCTAAATCTATGCAGTATGTTTCAGTGCTACTTCTATAATATATGTCTTAGAGGAGTAACGTCACAAAATTAAACACTCAACACTAACCAAAATGGAGCATGCAAAGTTCGGATTTGAATCTGCTTTGGATTAAAGTTTTAAGCTAGAACAAGTATGTGGAATGTGTGAAGATAAAATAAGATGGTGAACATAGTTCAGATTTAATATCTTAAAAGTACAGAATCACAGGAGGATGTTATAAATGATACATGAATGAAAAAAAAATCCTGTCCAGCACCCATAAAGAATACAGAGAATTCCACATAATCATTTACATGCTGTGCAAGATTCTGTAATATTCAGCTCATTTTTTATTCTGAGACTAATGCTTTTCATATCCATTTGGGAATTTTTCCATAGGAAAGCATTGTGGGGAGAAGGCAAGATGTGCAGTTCAGAACAACAACAACAACACTCAGAACTCACACTTATTTTGACAATTTGTTTTGAATGAGAATTTTCCAGGTTGACATTTTTCCTTTATTACTGAAAATTAAAACACATCTAGCACAAAAAAATATATCCCTGAGCATTTTTTATTATTTCCCTTGTGAAAATGGATTTCTATGTTATCTGTATACAAACCATGTGATTCTGTGCCTATAGGCATAAAAATCTGCCTTTGAATCTGCATATAGATCTGTCTAAAAATCATCTTAATGAAAAGAGTATGTGTGTTGAAGGGTTAAACCATATCCATTTCCCCTTGTGCTAATCTTTCAGAAGTGCCTAGAACCTGCATAGCATTGGTTTCTGAATGTCACATGCTCTCCTTGAGTTTATCTTTGACCAGACCATTAATAATTATGAACAAATCGTGAATGAAGAATGGTATTTATCCTTCTGTTAACACATTATCTTGACCCACACTCCCCATGATAGTGTTGTCTCCGTTTCAGTTTGAGCATTTCACATTCACCTGTCTCAAGGTCAAGAGGATGATACAATAATGAGAAAGTAGAACAAACACTGGCTAATGGGAGCAGCATTTCATAAAAAGCTGTGATGGCAATTCCACAAAGACAGCAAAGGAATGCAGCTTTTTAACTGAGCACTACCTGACAGATTCAATAATCAGGGGAAAGCCTTAATTGATGACACTTCATTAGCATAATGAGTTGAAGCTGGGAAAAGAGAGTCCCTTACTAATTAATCAAGCAAAGCACGAACTGTTTCAGCCTCCTACACTGCCATTTTCCATTAATCAAGAGAATGCGTATTAAACTCATTTGAATTCACTGTGTGTTGAATATCAGTCTGTGGGAAAAATATTGGCAGGGTGGCATGCTCTAGTGAACATACTTATGTGGGTACCAAGCATGTCAGCAGTTCATGTCTATGAGCCCAAACTCCCATCACACAGGACACAGCAATAATATTTCTTCATAAATGCTAATCCTCAGTGGCCAGTGGAAGACAAACAGAAACTGCCTACTCTCCTCTAACAACCTGTTACCTTGCTGCAGGGGGTTTTACTCATTAGAATGGACACTCGATACAAATTGGGACTGAGGGACCACTGTGCCACTTGTCAAAATAACCTGTCAGTAGTTTGCCATGTATATGACATCTTTCCTTGTTTCTCCTCCCAGTAGTAAGTTTCTTCCCTTGTATTTTAAGCATGAGTAATCGTCTTGAATTTAGGAAGGCCAACTCTGGGATCCAGATTTATATTTTGCTAGAGCACAGAATTCCTTGGGTCAGAGAGCAAGAGTAAATGAATGTCTCCTTCTAGCCCAGAAGTTAGGGCAAGCTCCTCAATTCTGGATTCTGATCCTACCTCCAAAGACTTTGTGTGCATTTTATCCAGAACTGATATATTTAAAATACACCACGGTCCTTACAAGAGGTATTGGAACTCTAGTCTTCTTTCTTCCAGGTAGGCAGCCAAATCACTAGGCTAAAGAATCGTGTTGCCTCTTTCCAGTTTGGATTTCTCTACCCCTCTTTCTCTCATCCTCAAGAGGAAAACAGAAGTGATGTAGCTAAGCTGTTGTCAGGGAACTCTGCTAGAAGGTGAAATAACTCAATCTGAATTCTTTACAGCTGCAGAAGATGTTGAACCCAGGTCTTCTACAACCAACAAGACAGCTGTAACCACTAAGCTACTGTATAAAAGGAAACCACTGTTTAGGGTGGCCAACAAAGAGGATATTCCAGTTTTCTGCTATTCTGTCCTCTGTCCTCTATTGATATGCAACCCGATGCCTTTATGTCCTCTATTTTTGTCTCGAAGAGAAGCATCGGGTTGCATATCAATAGAGGACAGAGGACAAGTGGACAACTGGGCAACCCTACCACTATTGCATCATTTTAATGAAAATGACTGTGTCTGATCTGCTTTGAGCAAGACTCATTGCTATTGTGTATTAGGTACACTCAGTATATCCCTACCAAATCTATGTAAGTGATACGAAGAGGAAAACAAAGTTTGGGAATTATAATTATCCCTTGGCACAAAAGCATTCTGTGCTTGCCAAAATGGATGCTCCTCTGAAATTGTTTAAATAAGGATGATCTGCCTTAAGCAGGGGGTTAGACAAGGTGACCTCATAAGGTCCCTTCCAGACTATTTTTGTACATTTTTTTGATTCTAAGATGACAGCTGTTCCAGAGCTTCAGTTGTCTAGGGAATTTTGTTACCTTATGAACCTAGGGAACTGGTAGGAGAAAGGGGAAGGAGAGAAGAATTATATTCTTAGACTTGGTCATCTAAATTATATCTAAATCTCACTGTGATTTGTCTGTAGTCTGAGTCCAAGATCCTCCTAGTTACATGCCTAAGCTGCCTTTGATTTCAATGGAAGTTATGAATCTTTTAGGATCTAAGGTTTAGGAGCTAAACACATGTTCTGTGCTGTAATTGACCTTTATACCTGTGATAAGAAGTAAATAGATGACATAAACTTGGATATTGGGTTAACTTCCCCAAATTCAGCTGGGGGAGAATTAGGGGTAAAATATAAATAAATGAAAGTTTTATTGGTACAGCTGTTGTGTGTGTCCACATTTCACCCAGTTCGATGTTTGCTCCAGTCAAATAGCTTTTATTGGTTTCCATGCCACGTAATGGTGAGATGCTTCTATAATAGCCTACAATCTGTTAAAATGGGATAAGGTGTTCATCTCTGTATTCTGGTTCCCAGTGGAATTTATGTAAATTACACTGGTGCAAATGTGTCATGTGTTGAGGCTGTTCATGTCTTTCTGGTGGTCCGGGAAACATAATCTACTTCTTTTTCTGTACTTGTTATAAAAATCTTTAAGATGATAAAAACCCCTCTTTGATTAGCCATGATAGCAATTTCTGGCGGAACTAATGGAATAAGTATTAAATCCAGGAGACTGCACCCCCAGGAGGGCTGTGAGGCTGTGCCAGACTTCTCCCTGGGGTGCAGAACCCCCAATCTGTGTGCCAGATGATAGGAGGCTGCTGCTGTCAGCAAGTGTCATAAGTTTTGCTTTGAACAGTTTGCAGCTGACCAGAAACCTCTGAACCTATCTTCTTGAAACTTGGCAGGCTTCATGCCCTCATAAGGGGGTATCATCCCTGTAAATTGCAGCTGAATCAGGCAAGAAATGACAAAGTTTTAGGCATGTTCAGATGACATGAGGCTGCTGCTGGCAGCTGGGATGGGTGCTGGGCGCAGCTCATGCTGTGTGCCAGGAGGATTGGTGCTGCCACTGGCCCCAGCTGGCAGTGACAGCATGCTGTCATCCTGCATGTGGAATCAGGGGCCTGCACCCACAGGAGAGCTGCGGGGCCATGCCATATTCCTCCTGGGGGGTGCGCAGGCCCCTGGATATGTGCTCTGGATGACAGGAGGCTGCTGCTGCTGCCTCAGGCCACTGGTAGCACCAATATTGCCAGCACTGGGCACAGATTGCACCCAGCTCTGGTACCAGGCAACAGCAGCAGCCTCCTGTCATCCAGCATGCAGACTGGGGGCCCACACCCCTGGGAGGAGTCCGGCACAAACCCGCAGCCCTCCCTGCGGTGTGGGCCAGCCCCCAGTCTGCATGCTGGATGACAGAAGGCTGCTGCTGCTGGCTGGGGCTGCTGCTGAGTGCAGTCCATGCTGAGAACCAGGAAGACTGCTGCTGCCACTTGCCCCAGCCAGCAGCGACAGCATGCTGTCATCCTATGCACAGCTCTGGGGGCCGGCATCCCCAAGAGGGCTGCAGGGCTGTGCCAAACTCCTCCCAGGGGTTGCAGACCCATGGATCTGCATGCCAGATGGCAGGAGGCTGCCAGCTGGGCCTGGCACTAAAGCCAAATATTCCTGGCTTCAAAACGTGAAACATTTTGAAACTTTGAAATGTTTTGAGTGCCCTTGTTTCATTTCCAAGCTGTTTCAAAGGCTTTTGTTTCATTTCTATTTTGCTGTTTCGAGCTCAAAACACATCAAAACAGCTTTGAAACAAAACACCTAGAGAAATTTTGCACAGCACTAATAAGTATGCCATAGCCCCACAAAAGGAATTTAGCATGTTAGGAGATGTGTGACACTCACCATTATGCTTGGGTATTAAAGCATCAGATAATGAACCGAGGACTAAGTGATAAAGAAACACATTTCCTTTTCTTCAGGACACTAACCTCTACTAATTTGAATTGGATCAGCATTGTAGCAAGGCATGTTCTGCATTAACTAGGTTTATTTTTCAGGGGTAAGGTTGTTACAGGGCTGATGCACCGTACTATAGAACATTATGAAAATTGCAGTATTGCACATTTTCAGCAGCTAATTTTCTGGTTTCTGAATCTAGGCTTTTAATTTTTTTTCTAAATGCCAGATATGATTCATATACTTTAAAAGACTTCCCACTGGTTGCAAAACTCCTTACTCCATAGGCATTTTAGGACAAATTTTAATCATGATGACGAGGTCGAACGGTCACAAACTCCTGCAAGACCGTTTCAGGCTGGACATAAGGAAGAATTTCTTTACTGTCCGAGCCCCCAAAGTCTGGAACAGTCTGCCACTGGAGGTGGTTCAAGCACCTACATTGAACACCTTCAAGAGTAAATTGGATGCTTATCTTGCTAGGATCCTATGACCCCAGCTGGGGTTGGACTCGATGATCTCCCGAGGTCCCTTCCAGCCCTAATGTCTATGAAATGTGTCAGTCTGACTCCTGTTTTTGTATTTATTTCTGTATATTTCCATGCATAAAACTTTAGCATGCAACTACTCAGTTTGCATATACACAAATGGTAACTACACATCCCAAAGCCATACCAGTGCAATCAATAGCACCTTCAACAGAGATCATGCAATACTGGAATGAAGGGTGGTAAATTTAGCTCTTTAAACCCTAGTACATTTTGACAGAAAAAAATGTAAAAACTACTGCATCTTTCTCAGCCTTATTGCATGTACATATTCAAGGTGATAGTCCCTTTGTATGGAATTCTGGTCCAAGGTTTGTGCAGTACTTAAGCCATATAGGAAATAGATTTTGTGCCTACGTATACAAATATTGTGAATAGAGCTGAATGCACACCCACCTTTCAGTTGACTACTCTAGTAACAAAATACAGTAACTTTTTTATGCTAGACTCTATTTTCCTGGTTTACAGTTATGATATCTTGAAATTGATTATTAAGGCTCAATAAAATATATACCTGTGCAACACTATTCCCTTCTTCAGGGGTTGTATTGATTAGGATTATTTTGGTGTCTGAAATCTTGTTAGATTAAATGCAGGGAAAGAAGAAACTTAAAGTTTGACTGTCTCTGGGATGAACTTGCAGGACTGGCATTTACAAAAGGTATAAGTTGACTCGTAAACTAAGATTTATCACTACAAAATCATATTTCAGAACAGCACCCTTAAGAAATTTGCAAGCAATTCAAAACTTGTTTTGTACCAATTTGTTTGAAAACGGCACCACAAGGAGATATATGAAACATCCATATGACCACAGAATTTGAATTCTCAAATCTCTAGCTGAATCCAAAACATATTAATTAAAAATGTGACTATTATTTGCTTTGAAAATGGGGTTATAGTGAAGCTAAGGTATACTACTCATAATATCTAGAGATGTCCTGATAGATATTTTGAACTGACAGGAAAGTTAACATTTTAGAATTAAAAATAGTTACTTTCTTTTGCCCATAGAAAACAAGTAGTTAACATCCATGCCTTAAATACCAAAATCCAGTACTAAGAAAGAGTTGACCCATGTTTCCCAGTAGCAGTTAATTGACATTAATTGGGCTATGGCAACTGAGGAAGTTTTGATGGGTGAAGTTTTCCTTTATTGAGTGCAGTCCCAAATGGTCAGACAAGAGTCTTTGGGTAAATGTGATATTTTATTAGACCAACTAAATAGTTGGAAAAACTGTTCTTTGCAAGCTTTGGGGGACAAATACCCTTCTTCAGGCATTGGAAGGGCGTTTGTGCCTGAAATCTTGTAAAGAACAAATTTTCCAACTATTTAGTTGGTCTAATAAAACATATTACATTTACTCAGAACCTTGTGTGCCTATGTCCTTAGACCAACATGGCTACAACCAACAGCTCTATATGGTGATACTACCATTGCAAGGGAGTCTCGCACAAAGATAAAGATTTTGTTCTATGTTGGGGCACATATATGATGGTATGTAGCCTTTGCAATACCTAGCTTAGACTTGCCCTCTCATCAAAGATGTATGAGGTACACATTCATTCCAATCTCTGCTGCAGGGTACTCAAATCTACATATCCTGTGTCCCTAGGTATATACTGTTTTGTGTTGAAGAACTTATTACTGGATTGGGCCCCTGCTGCCCCATCAGGCCCCACAGCTGCCCAGCAGCTTCTTGCCATGTCCCTCTCCCTTTTCCCCCATAGGGAGTTGCTGGGCAGTCACTGTGAGGACTGGAAGGTGAGCATGTGGCTGCAGGGCCCAGCAGGAATGCATTCCAGCTCAGTGTGTGAGATTGCCACAGGCTGTGGGGAACCTGGGAGCAGCCAGGAAGGGGAAACCAACCTCGCCAATGCCACCACACTCCAGGATGAGCCCAACCACCTGTGCAGCTCCTGGATGTCAGGAGGCAGCAGGGCCCAATTCTGAAACCTGTGCTGCTGCTAGAAAGCTAGCAACTGGGGCAGACACAGAGCAGACTTGGAAGCTCCTAGTCACACCCCTGCTTACCAGCCCTCTAGCTGCAGGTCTGAGCTGTGCATGGAAAGGAATTAATCCTTAATATGCACCTGCTCACAGGATGTGCTAACTTTAACACTGATTAATATGCCTTAAGGTTACAACATGCTAATTGTAATGTATAACTAAACCCACTATTTCTACTTAGGATTTTCAGCAGTGAACCCTGTACTTAAGTTAGGTACCTACACCAAGTTAACCTTGATTTAGGTACCTAACCTAGAGATATACCTCTAGAGCAATGGCACCAGTGGTTAGGACACTCACTGAAGAGTTTTTAAATCTGCATGCTGCCTCTACCTCTGCCACATTCCAAGATAATGCCATAGCCACCAGACTACTCGGTAAAATAGAAGCTACTCTCAGTCTCACATGATGAAGCTATTTCACTTAGCAGGAATAATTAAATATTCATTGAAACAGGAATTTGAGCCTGACCTTCCTATATCCTATAGTGTTGTAGAGTTTCTCTTTATTTCATTTGCACTGTGTCTCAATAAATTGCAGCTGAGAGAGTGCCACTCCAACCTCCCAAACAGCCTTGTAATTAAGATGCTGTATTAGCATATGGGTTATTTAGGTTCATGTTGCTAATACAAATCAGGAAGAAGGATTATATTTGGAAATGGACCTTTCACTAACCACATGAGTTTTTTAACTAACAGGACACACTAGGATCACATGGTCTTGCCACTGGCCATCTTTTTGTGATGACTTAGGCATTCTCCTGGTCTGCCTACTATTGTATTGGATTCTCCAAACATGATCATCTGAGGAGTAAATGGACTGAGGTTGGTATGTAGTGCATAGTTTGGCACCATTGAATCATTATTTTGTGCGTGCCCATCAACAAAGCCTTATGTGTCAAGGAGACTTACAAGTGAAAACTTACATGTTTAGGGACTTTAGGCACCTACAGCATTGGGTTACAGTTCATTTTGTAGTTCCAGGGTGTACAGATTTGTCACGTTTCACATGCTGATGTGAAATATTGTACGACAGTGTTTTATTTGTAGAGCATGTTGTTGCATCAGAAATGATGCATAGGTCCAGATGTAAGTTTATATTTTGTGGGTTTTTTTCACACAGCAACATTCGTGGATTTATGCCCCCATCCTTTTCAATGTATTTGTGGGCTCCTATGAAAATGCTTTCTCTACAATTGGCTTGCCTGATAAACATAATTACAACAAGAAAAAAAATCTCATTTTTAATTTTTAGAAAAAATAAAAGGCCTGAAACCAAAGAAAAAAAAAGGAAAACACAAATAAGTCTTTTTCCAATGTTTGCATATCAGACAAAAAATCTAATTTATAACCTGCATTGCCATAGTTAATCTGAAATATTAGAAGTAGGCGAGCTACTAAGTGTTCTATAAGCTTAATAGTAGATAAGAATAAAGTTATTTGGCACAGAACCTTTCAATAATTGTGATATATTTAAAAAACAAATCTCAATGCCCTTAGCATGCTGGGATTTGAATCCAACAGCATCAGAGTTCAGCATCAGTGTTGAATCCATCAGTATCAGAGCTGCAGGTTTGAGCACTGGACAGTAGCATGTTAGGAATGCTGTCTGACTTTAGGGGGATTGCTAAACTGAACATTTTATTTATCAAAGAGTATGCTGTAGATTCTATATGTATTAATAGCTTTAGAGGTATCACAATCTTTTCTGGTTGTTCCTGCAGCCGGTCTGGTAGGATAAAAAAAAAAAGCACATCCTTGAATAATTTTGTTCCTCTTAGCAAACAGGGAGTTGAAGAATTGACAACTTAAAGGCTTTACCTTATGATCAGTATGAATTTCCTTTCAAACCTCCTTATTGCAACTTCTAATAACAAAAATGATTAAAATAAATTAGGCTGGAACATTTTGTCTACTTATAGAAAATGAGCTTTTTGGAATATGCTTTCTCAAATATGTCTTCCAGACAGATTGTCTGAGTTTATTCTTATTCTACAATGTTGTATTATTTATAGTGGTTTCAAAATGGGTTCACTTCATATATTTTCTGCATATTTTATAATGAGTGATCCAAATAACTTATTTGAATAAGATTTTTTTAAATGCCAGTTTAAACGATAAACTGTTCCCTGGTCATAAGAGTTCTTCAGTCATAGAATGTGATTTTTTTAAAGGGCTTCAGGTTCTTTAAATTAACTCTTAGCATAATACAACTTTACATTTTTTTTAAAATATTTCTCCATTGGACATGAGAGAAAAGTATACATACTAAATGAGAAAGAGATAATATATTGAAATAATAAGCATAAGCAATTCCCAAATATTATACGAATATAATCTGACCCTGCTTCATCAAAGCATTTAAGTACACACTTAGGCTAAGTACAGACAGTCAAAAAGTCCAAGGCTGAATCAATTCAGCCTTCTCTGGTTAGTCTAAGCTGCTATGAGTAAGTGAACAGACTCTTACTCTGATTCTGGAACTGTAGCCACATGCCTCCAGTGTCTGGAGTAAAGAGCTTGTGCCAGGGCTAGCCCACCACCCTACAATGTGGAGTTTGTAGGGGAGGTGCAAAGCATCATGGGATTCTGGGGAATTGTGAGTTAACTTGAATCTGGAGGGGTTCTGGGACAGAAGTTCAATAAACCAATTTAATATAAATTGGTTAAGTCTGATACTACATCCATCCAGGTTTATCTTAAACTGGTTTCAGCCATATTGAAAGTGGTTTATATGCACTGAACTTCTGTTGTGTTACAAATTTGAACTGGTTTCTGATCACTTATACGGGTTTATGCATAATTTCTGTCCCTAGCCTTAAAGTTTTCCTGGAATTAGGGTCTCTCTCTCCACAAAAAAAAAGCACATGCCTAAACTGACTAAACTTTTTCAAGCTTTTCTTTTTGTTTTATGCACAGTAATGCAACTAGCTAAACTATCTTCTCACATCCTCCTAGGTGATACTTACATTTGACCTGTCAGTATGAGAGACTGGTTTTTTTTTTCTGACACAAGCAGATGTTTCTCTAGTTTTATGCAAAAATGTTACTCATTGTACAGGTGGGCTTCAACAATTTTCAAAGGGATTTTCTGCTTTTGGGTTATGGATGGTATTTTTAATTGGTTGCAGATTACAGTGTGGTGTTCTGTGGGATTTGTCCACTATATATGTTATATAGATAACATTTTCATCATGTGGACTGAACAGCTGAATGCATTTACTGGCTTCTACCACAGGTTTTAACAACTACGACAACCTCAATCAAACTTTCCCTGGAATACCACCCCCCCCCACACACACACACATATACTACCATCAACTTTCTTGATGCAACAATCCATATCCATGATAGCACCTATGAACCACCATTTACACAAAAAAACCCTATGGACTTATGCCTATGTCCACAAGACCAAGCACACCAAAAAAGCTATTATCTACAGTCAGGCCCTCACAGATGATTGCATCTGCTCTGAGAACATGCATGATACCCACCTTCCCAGCCTAAAAAAATACATGGGACATTTGAACTATCCAAATATGCCACAGTAGCCTGCTACAATACATGTAATCACTATGGCTGTACAAAGCTTCTGATCATGATTCAGATTCAGAGATGATTTGGATGATTTGGAAGCCAAATCTACAAATCTGAATCAAAACACTAGAAACTTTAGGCTTTTTGAATCAATTCAGAGCTTCGTAATCGATTCGGAAAAGATTCCACGATTCAGAGATTTGGCCATAGGGTATAATGGGGAATAAATGAAATATCTAAATCTTTGTTGTTTTTTGCTGATTCATATGAAACCTACCAGGATAATAGCCCCTGCTGAGGGTATGAAGTCTGCCAAGTTTCAAGGAGATAGGTGCAGGGGCTTCTGAGAAACTGCACCTCAAGCCACTGACAAGCAAAACTCATGTCACCTGTGTGTGTTAATCCAGAGCAGAGTGAAAACTGCCGGGGTGGTATCTCTTGCTGAGGCTGCAAAACCTGCCAAGTTTCAAGGAGGTAAGTGCAAGGATTTCTGGGAAACTGCACCTCAAACTGCTGACCAACAAAACTCATGACATAGGTGACAGTGTGTGTGTATTAAGGCACAGGGGGGTGAAAACTGCAGGCCTGCTAGGGCCTGCTGCAGCCACAAAGTCTGCCAGTTCTCAAGGAGATAGGTGCAGGGGGAGTCTGGGTTCTAGGGCCCTGCACCTCTGGTCACAGGCAGGCAAAACTCGTGATGTGGGTGCTTGTGGGAATCTGTGTGTATTCAGGTGCACCCTTCCTGGTGCTGCGGTCTCTGCACAGCGTGGCAGTGTGCCCCCATGAGGTCTCCTCCCCCTATAGCCTCAGTGTGGTTCACCACTGTAAATGATGGCAGGTCAAAATAACTTAGCTGGCTCAACATCAATAGCACCAGCAGCATCAAAGGTACCCAGACAGAACTGCCACAGAGTCTTTCTTTTTACACCACAAGTAACATGTATCCAACAGAACATCTTTACTTCTTGCTGTCAATTCATTTATAAAAAGAATAAAGGATCTGAATTGGCCAAATCCAAATCCAAATCAAATAGATGTGGATCAAATTCACAGAGGCCTCGTAATCACATTGTGAATGCATGCCCCTGGCGGTCACACACCAGCCCACACTGGAATCAGTCAGAAAAATCATCAAACTAGGGTGCATCCCCCAAGCACTATTTGCAGCATTACAAACTGTACATGGAGCACGTGCATGTTTGCTGTACTGCTAAGTGGCAGTGTGCTAGGGTTTTCTTGACACTGGGAGATCCCAGTGTCAAAAAAAACAACTTCCAGAAGAAGAGGTGCAGCGCACATGACAGCAAAATGTGCCGCCAGAAAGGAATCCTGGCTGGCCAGTCATGCTCTGGCTGCTGCCGAGGCTCCAAATGCCTGGATCGCTGCCACTGCTGCCCCGAGAGGCCCCCAGAACCCCAGGTAAGGCTGCTGGCCCCAGCCCCCACTACCCCACCAGACAATTTGCCACATGCTAAAGTGCTCATGCAGGCATGTGCTCAGGGACAAGTAACAGTGGCAAACATTTATGCTGCTGCTATTTGTCCCCCAGCAAACACACGTGCTGATGTGCCCCTGCAGTCTGTACTGACAGATTCATGGAGATGTGCCCCTACAGTCTGTACCAACAAAGACCAGGCCTTGAGAAAAATATTCCCAGCCCCTCCTCTCCTGGGTTTCAAATAGCCCTCTAACCTTACTCAACTCAGCAGCAGCAACAAAGCAGGCTGCTGAAGCAACTGTACCCCAGGATACATTTTTCAATGCAAATACAGCATGGAATGCTTTTATTTTGGGCTCTTTCTCATCTGACCCCGGCAGTGTTTGGGGGCACGGGGAGGGGAGGGTGGCCTGTTTGTTTATCTCTTCAAATCACCTTAGTACCTTTTTATTTTCCCCTGCCTATCCAGCTACATTTCTGTAACCCCAGAACAAAAATCTGAACAAGTTAACTGAAATTATTCTAAATTATGAGCATATTTTTTCATAAATGACAAATATATTGGTTGTCTTTGCCTAGTGCATTTGCCACCTCATTTAATTTATATAGATGACTTACTGGGTAGGAGAATTTTGATATTATTTAAGTTCTTCTTAGCTAAATGTTTCTAGATAGAGAAGGAAACACATCAAACAGTCATAGGTCAAAATAAATTGCAAAAGGCTAATGAAATTGATTAACTTTACTCACAAAATGGGGAGAAGGACATTTCAGTGTAGGCATCATACATACTGGGAAATGAAAACTAAAAAAGCCCCTGACTGCATAACAGATTGATATCTTTAGAGCAATTTGTATGAGATATTTGATCAAAAGTATACTGTCTAGAAATGTGGCAGTACACCAACAATCAAATTAAGTACAGGAAAATATTTTTCATTTAGACTTTCTAAAGGGAAAAAATGAGAGAGGTAAACTGTTTTCCTCACCTCTCAGTACTCACAGACACGTTAGCCATCTACAGAGGAAACTCAAAATACATGTGGGTAAATCCCATCTCTGGCTAATGCCTTGTCTGGCAGTTGGTTTTGGTTGCTATATTCATGCTGCTACACTATGTGGAGTAATTATGTCAAATATAATATAATTCTAGCATTGACCAAACTTAATATAATCTTACCTGCCCTTTCTCAGAAGATAGTCATCAGGTTTTGACTTCACCCTACTGAGCTTGCTCATGTGCATGTGCCTTGACTGACTTTCTGAAAATAAGTGTTAGCCAGGGAACTAATGCAGTTCTTATAATTGGTTTAATTGGTTTAAAACTATTGCTTTCATAATACCGCTCTCAGAGAACCCTTTAAAAATGTTTGTATTTCCCTTTTTGATTTTACTTAAATCTAGCAGGCCAATGGAAGTTTTTAATGCATCAGATCTTGAGCTACTATCACATATTTCTGTTCAGTCTCATTACTTATCTTCCACACATGAAGACAGCAGTGGTTATCTTTGATAAAGTGTTTATGAAAGTTATGGTTCAATATAAAATTACTAGAGTCAACACACTCAAAACCAAATTAAGATGACTTTCATCTTCATCTGTTAGTGTGGGATGCCACAACTAAGTAGCTTTTGTTTCATGAAAGTTTTTACTTAACCCATGATAGTAGTCTTGTAACTAAGATAGGAAATGGGAAGTCGGATCAGAGATTTTTCTTCCATCACTTTCATGCATCAGGTGCATCAGTTGACTATTCACCTCTGTGTTGTTCTGAAGGAGTTTCTTCTTGTAATTTGATGCATGTCAACATTCTGTGGCTGATCCATCAACTCTGAATCTTGAGTATGGGTTTGTTAGACTGATTTTGCTGACTACTTATCTCAGTTTTAGAATGACAAATTATCAAGGATAACAATTTAAATTTTCATTAAGGAAATTGGTGTGCACATGATGTGTTATTTTACAAATACTTCTCTTCCTGCTTACTTAACTGTTCAATGGCCTGGAATAGAAAAGAGTGATACACTACTTCTATTTTGCTGCGTTCTGTAATCTCTCATGTGATCTTATACATGTATCTGTGAAAGAAATGCCACATAATTAACTACATCCACATTATTTATAGATCCTTAATTAAGAGAGCAGAACTAGACCCAACAGAGGGATAGTCTGTGGGTCTATCTAAACAGTCAGCAGCGCCTACAACATCATGTACAGATATATGAATGAATTTTAAAATAGCTGGCTTGGATACTGATAACAGTCTAGTCATAGCAGACTGCTGTTTTCAATTAAATTTAAATATCCCTACTTCTTGCCTTCTGTGACTGCAATGTAGACGTACACAAGGGCAACTTTTTTCAGTGTGAATTCTGCAGTTGACCTGTAGCTAGTCTTCTGCTTGCATAACAAGGAGCATTCATTGTTATGAAACTGGAGCAATACAGTGATGACTTAAGCTCCAGATCATTCAATTTTGTAGATGTTGTTATTTGTTCACTTTTTATTGATGACATTGTTTAGCTGCGCTTAAATTTAATATTAGTCTGAAGATGATTATTCCACTACACACTATAGTTTCATTTAACCTTACTGGTTTTGGTTTTTCATCTTAGAAATCATTTAAACTTTCATAGAATAATAGCACATTAGAGTTGGAAGGGACCTCAGGGAGTCATCTAGTCCAACCTCCTACTCAAAGCAGGACCATCTCCAACTATATCATCCTAGCCAAGGTTTGTCTACCCAGGTCTTAAACACCTCTAAGGACAGAGAGTGCACAACCTCTCTGGGCAGCCTGTTCCAGTGTTTTACTACCCCACTAGTGAGAATGGTTTCAGTGATGGCAGAACAAAAAGCAATGGTTTCAAGTTGCAGCAAGGGCAGTTAAAGTTAGATATTGGGCAAAACTGACTAACTTCATCAACTTTGGAACTACCTTTCAGACACTGGAAGGTTGAAATTAAATCCTCACTCAGTCTTCTCTTCTCCAGACTAAGTAAGCCCAGATCCCTTAGCTTTTCCTCAGAACTCATGATCAACAGCCCCCCCCCCCCCCCCCCCGCCCCCAACCATTTCTGTTGCCCCGTGCTGGGCACGCCCCAATTTTTCCATATCCCTTCTGTAGTAGAGGACCCAAAACTGGACACAGTACTCCAGATGTGGCCTCTCCAGTGCTGAATAGAATAATCACTTCCCTCAATCTGCTGGCAGCCCTCCTATTAGTGCAGCCCAGCATGTGAGTGCCAGATTTAGGCTTAAGCTACTTAAACTACAGTTTAGGGCCTCACAATATGAGGGGCCTCTAAATAAGAAAAAAAAAAAACCTGACTAAATTTCAAGTTGAATAATAATTAGTTGGTAAATAAAGGTGATAAAGGAGATATGGGAAAATGATTGTCTAAATATGGACATTTTCATTCTAATATGACAAAGATATAAGTACCTTGGATTATTTTTATCATATGGAGCCTCTTAAACTAGACATAATTTAGAGTCTCAGCATGTCACAGTCCAGCACTGCAGCATGCTGTTGGCCTTCTTCACAGTAAGGGCACACTGTAGGCTCATATTTGGTTTATTGTCCAATCTGTAACTTCCAGGTCCTTTTCTGCAGAGCTGCTGCTTAGCCAGTCGGTCCCTAGTCTGTACCAGTGCATGGGATTGTTCCCTCCTATGTGCAGGACTTTGCACTTGTGCTTACTGAACTTCATGTGATTTCTCTTGGTCCAATCCTCAATTTGCCCAAGTCATTTTGAATCATAGCCCTACCCTCCAGCATACTTACTATTCCACCCAGCTTGTTGTCATCTGCAACTTGCTGAAGGTGCAGCAAATTTGTTCCATAGAGGAAAGGAAAGAGCTGTTTCAACTGCAGTCTCACTTTGATAGCTTCTATGCCAAAAGGTTATACTATATTTTTATGTTCTGTCTTGGCTTTTTTCCCCTGAATCTTAGCCTTATCTGTCATTGCTATGTTGATAAAGCAGATCTGTTTAAAAATTCTTCATTACTTGAAAACTTAGTTCAATTCTTACCAATTATTTTGACTTTTTCCGTTCTTGAATGTAGTTTTTTTTTAAACACTCAGATGAATTTTTTGTTCACTGAATTTCCAAGTCTAGTAATTCTTTGTCTTATTTCCATGTGCAGGCTAAGTGTACCAACAATGCCTGCCTCCCACATCTGAAAACATTGATTTTTATACTAGAGTTACCACACTGGGGTACTAGATTTTTAATACTGGAGTTACCACACTTGCTTATCTAGTTTATAAACATGCAGAAAATAGGTTAGAAATACACATTATAGACTAACTGAATCAGATGCAGTTCACTTCATCAGATGATATGAAAAGATATGCAGAGAACAGGCAATCAAATAGGAAAGAAGGCTGAGAAGAAATAGGAATTGTAGAGGATAGCAGTGAAATCATGGGGATGTAAGAACTAATCCAAGTAATGGGATAAGAATCCCTAGTACCCTGTTTAGCCCATATTTAACACAATCTGGTTTGTGGATAATTTCCTTTTCCACAATTTCACATTCCAGCCAACTTTTACAATTCTTTTGTTTCAGAACAGCTGTTCTTAGGTCAGCGATCAAATGCCAAGGGATGTTGAAATATTTTGCCATAGGCTTTTGAGTATTTCTGGACATGATGTCAAACTGGTGTACATTCATTCTGTCATGTAGGGATTGCCCCATCTTTGCCCTACCCAAAGCAGGTGGAAGAATGGCATTGTGAACAAATGATGACTTATAAGATGTTGGTAGAGGAACAGGTGAATGAACTTTGAATGTTATAAATTTGCATGATTTGGTCCAGAGATAATCTATCTATCTATCTATAGGCCAGAACAGGTTTGTCCACTATGGTGACCTTGAGATAGTCATCATTTTCCAGGACAGCTTGGATGTCATTAGTAATGCATTCAACCTGGGGGCTATAAGTGACAACCAGAGGGATTCTGGTGTCCTTGTCATGGGGTTGTTAGTATATCAGGTCGTAACAGGGTCTGTGTCTATCTCTGTTGATTTGAGTGGCTATGCTTTGGGGATTGTATTAAGTGCAGGAATCCCTGCTCCAGATCCCTAATGTGTGAAATCAGGGCAGTATGGCTGCAACATAGACCTTGACTATAGACAATGGATCTAGTAGTGCGCTTAGGATGATATCAGTGTACCTTAGTTATATTGGGGGGCAGGGGAGAGGGTTGGGGAGGAGAGGGGAGGAGGGAAAGGGCAGTTTCAGAACAAACAGATTTCAAGGTCTGTCATAAATATATTGGCAGACTCTGGGGACTGTACATGTGCCCATGGCAGTGTCATTCATTTATAAGTATAGAGAGTCCGCATATCTGAAATTTGTGTTTGAGAATAAAGCAGGAGAGCACAAGCAATGAGGACAATGTCCTCATTAAGGATAATGTTATTTATAGTTTATAATCTGTCCTTATTAGGGATGCTGATATACAAAGATGTGATATTCATGGTAGTTATATGGTGGGGAGATTGTTGGAAGCTTGTCAGTGGAGCTTACTTTCTCTATCTTTTGTATTTAAATCACTCTTAAATGATAGCCTGCTGGGTGCATGTCATTTCATAGTACCTGATAAAGCAAGCTCTTGCTCATGAAAGCATATGTATCTATGATTCAGTTATTCTTTAAGGTGGAGATCTATCCTGACTTCTTCTTGACTTTAGACTAACATGGCTATCTACTTCTCTGTAGTTTACAACCATGGCTGAATTGTGAAAGGAATGTCACGAGGACATGACCCGATAATATGCCAATTATTCTTATACATACACATTAGCCATTTCTAACCATGTTTGTCTAAGTATGTTCTGGAGAAACATGAGCAGTTATGCCATGATTCCTCAGCATAAGTAGACTGATAAGAAGACATTAATTAATAAGTATCACGGGCAGCTGGTGGGGGATATGCTGTGGGAATGCATCATTACACAAGCTGGAAAAAGTTTCATAGTTGCTTCAGATTAACAAAGCAGTTATACAGTGCTGCTTAAAAACTCTACCTATGCTAAAACCAGGGTTACAAACTGGCAAAAAGAAAAAAAAAATGTGCCAATCTCAGCAAGGAAAAAATGTTGTTGCTTTGATTACTGATCAAGTATTAACACAATCAATTGCTTTATAAAAGATACTCCTGTTAGGATTTGCTATAGAATTTGGGTGACTAGCTGCCTGTGACAAAATGGTTCCAAAAATGATTTAAAGTTTTGGGCAGAGAAAAAAACTGATTTAGAGAATAGCAATACTATTCCCTAGATCATATTTTGTCATCTTAAAAACACAGATTTAAATCTACATTCTCCAAATTAGATTTAGAGTAACGTTTTTGGTTTTCTAGCCTCAAGGATATCCTCCAGGTGAACTGATTTTTCAGATTGCAGCTGAACTAAAATGAGTAAGTGGGTGATATAGCTAATAATAAATGGAATTTATGTTATTCTGATTCAGATTGCCTTTCTCTGATCTGCTATGCAGGCTCAGAATAATCGTAAGGATTTGTCTGTTGGCTTTTTGCATTTATCCAAATTTCCTGCTCTCAGTACTTCCAACAATAGCAGGCATTTTCTTATGATTGGTATTCTAGAACTCACAGGATATATCATCAATTATAGTACTTCTTTCTTCATTAAGAAACAATCTATAATGAGGTTTTTGGTTCTTTTATGGCATATTCATCCAATATTTCTCTGTACGCCATCTGTCTTTTTTACATTTCAATTTAAATTTACTGTATATGTGGAATCAGCAACTGTAGAACAAGTATTTTGTTGTTATTCTGAATATTATAGTACAGCTTTGAAAAAGGTTAAAAAGTAATATTTGTAACATTTATTATTGTATCCACAAATGTAGAAGTGCTATGTAAATATGAAATAATTAACATTGTGATTTAGGCAAACCATATTCTACTCACTTTATTAGGGTTAAATTGTAAAACAGGAAGATTACAAAATTAACTTTATGAGAGAGGACTTTGAAGAACATTGGATGATTCAAAGAACTCAGTCAGAAAACAGCTATTTTAGTAAAGTAAATCAGGGCTGTTGTTCTTTGTGTTTGTCTTTTTCCAATTCTGTCATCATGTCTTTCACTACAGAAAGTGAAAACTACAGAATATATATTTTTAAAACACTTAAACCCAGATCCTAGATAGCCTCTTAAAAGTGCAAGCCTACTCTGCTTTTCAACCAAAAGTAGACATCTCCCCTTAAGAGAGTGAACCTATTCAGCCCAGGAAGGTTCACAGTTCTTCCATTCACTAAATGGACAGTCCAGTGCACCTCTATGTAAGATTCTTGCATCCAGAAAGAGAATAAGCATTTCTTTCCACCCAGAGGAATATGTTGCAGGCCTAAAGATATTGAGGAAGAAAGTGGTCCAATAAAGAGTCTCTCTCATATGAAAACCCGTGAATAGTGAAAAGTAAGAGAACTGTAGTAGACCATATTTCTTTGTTATATAATTATGATTTATGACTGATGGTGAATCATTGAGTTCTGGAAGACTGGTTTTATTTCAAGCCACTAATATGTTCTGCAAAAAGTGCATGCACACTTCATCGTTTACCAATACTACATTTACATGTACTAATGTAAAAATCATGCAAATAGCTGATTTTCTTTGCAAATCATAGTTTAAGTATATAGTTATCCAAGGTATGTTCAAATATAGGCAACATACCCACACAAGTGCAGTGTAAACACATTCTTGAAGGTGTTGGCTACAAAGGACCAACTCACAGGATCATCATAAAATTCTAGTTTATTGGACAGATGCAAAAGTCAGACCATAAACTTTGGTGCTGATCTCCTCAAACACACACATTCATGCACGCACACACGGTAGCTATCTCCAAACACTAAGCTCTGGTGTCAAGATATACATATCCCCAAGCACTGGAGTCTGCCATCAATGGCCAGTCGTGGCTTCTTTCAGTGCAATGTTGCTCCAAAAGGGGGTTGCTGGCTGGTCCTTCTGGCTGGATAGACAGGGTGCAGGCCAGGTCAAAGAGGGCACCATTGGGGGTCATTCTTCACTGCCTTTTATCGTTCTCTGGCAGACTTTGGTGACTCCCCAATTCTCAGGCTTACCCAATCCAGGGGTTGTTGACCTCGAGAGATGTCCCTCTTGGTAGCTGCTGGGTGGCAGCTTTCAGCCCCAGGGGTCACATCTGCAGGTATGTGCAGTCGGTTGATGAATTTTGATTGATTCACTGCTGTAATGAATAAAGCTCTGGAAGTGGTTGATCGGGGGTATTTCAGCCCCAAGGGTCTGTTTCCAGTGTTGATTAGTTCAAACTGGGGCTTCCGCACCTTTAATAGTGAAGTTTCAGGGAGTTCCTGGCTCTGTATTGATTCTTTCCTCTTCTTGGTCTGTAGTTCTGTAGGTGTTAATTGCTGCTCGTTAACTTGTTTATCCAGACTAGCTATTATGTTACACAATCAGCCATGATTCATTCAGGGACCAGCTTTATACAGAGATTCCTGCCCTTGCTAACATTGTTACATGGTACAACTTGCCTTTAAACTTAAAGTACATTTGTAAAAGCATCTACAAGCTCTATTTTCACTACCAGTACACCTTATATAATATTAATATAATAAAAGAAAAAGAGAGAGGAAGAAAGAAAAGGTAGAAAAGAGAAAACATCCCCAAAAGGGGACAAATACTGCAAAAGGGGCTGTTTCCATATGGAGGAGCTTCACATTTGGGGGAGGGAGGGCAGGCAGGCAAAAAGGTTTCTTGCTACAAAGGTATGAATGAGACTGAATTTTGAAAATCAATTAAACTGTTATAACAAGTGTAATGGTGAGTATTATGTTTCCTATCTTCTTAGAATTGCTTTATGAAGTAGGAAATAAAGTCTATCAATGTCAATGTAACTGTATCATGTAGATTATTTTAGTAAGTATGGGATCAGTATAATCAGGCTCCATGGGGAGGCAATCTTTCTTAAAATTTGTTAGACTTCTGTGTTACTAAGGTTTAAAATATGACAGTTTGTTTCAATGTAGTCCTTTCAAGACCTCTTGAAGTAGAGTTGCCACCATTGCCATGTAAATACAAATACCAGTGTTATACAAACAGTTGCCAAACTTCAATCTGAAATAAAATATTGCTGTTATTTCCTATCCTAAGGGTGAGTCTACACATGCATTTAAGTGTGACTAAATTCAATGTGCATTAAGCAAATTTTGGGAAGTGTCTATACTAAAGTGTGGTGGTAAGACACCCTCACAGGCTCCTGAAGGGGAGAGGGCAGTCCTCGTGGGTCCCAAGCCACATGAGAAGCCCCCCATGGGGGAAAGTCACCTCCAGGGACTCAGCCAGAGCCGAAGCAGGAGCAGCAGCCATGAGCTCCTGCAACATGAGCCGGTGTTACGCCAGCTGTTTAATCAGCTGTTCCCCAGGTGGGGAAAAGCCGAGCCAATTGCAGCAGCCAGAACAGCTACCATGGGAAGATTTAAAAGCCCTACCAGGACCTGGGGGGAAGGGAGAGTGAGGGAGCATGCTGGCATGGAGCGCACCAGATGTGCTGGGGCTCCTGCAACAGGCAGGAGCAGTAAGCTGACTCAACACTGGCATACAGAGCAGGGGAGACATTTGAGTCCCCTGTAGCAGGCTGGGAGGAAGGAGGCAATCCCACACCCCTGTTCCTCTCGAGCAGTCTATTTTTTTGACAAAAAAAAGAGCAAATCAGAAGTGCCCTGCCCAGATGCACTGAAGAAGGTGCCAGCCTACTTGAGCCCAGCTTGCCAATCTCTGCAGCAGAAACGCTACCTGTCGAGGCAGCCTGACTAGTCTCAACAGGACCCATGCTAACAGGGGTTCCCCCTAGGCAAACAGCGGTTGACTGAGCATGACCAAACCACACAGGTGGCACCTATCCAGTTGGCAAATGGATGGGGTTTAGGGGAGGCGGAGCCCCGCATTACATCATGCCCGAACTATGAGTACTACCATCCCCAGGGTCCCCCAGGAAGAAGATGTTCACTGAACCCTCCCTTTATCCAATAACACCAAGTTGTGGCAGGCAAGGTGAGGGGAGGGGCCCCATGCCAGACAGATAGTATGCCACCCGGGGAAGCTCCACTTAAGACGCCTTTCATCACAGTTATTGGCAAGTCCCTGTAGTCATGCCATGTGACCCTAGTGGCTGGGCAGACTTGGCACTAGGGTTAGTTTCAGAGCATGTCTATAAGTGTGCACATCTAAAGTGTGCACTTTAGTCACACCTACATCTGATGCCTGCATTTGAGGTATCAGATTTGCATTGTAGGTATCAAATTTAAGCACATGTAGCCTAATTTTAATGTGCATTAAGGGCGCTCACATATAGACACACACCCGTAATGAGTATTACATTAGGCTAATGAACATTAATGTATCTCATGTAGATGCACCCTAAACATAGAAAAATACTGTGGTATGTCTTAATGAAAGAGGAGATTTTGTTAGGATGACTACATTGTTAGTATGTGTCATAATACACAATTTTGGAGTAGTGGAGAAGGCTTTAAAACAATCAGTGTGTGTGAACCATAGCAACACATACTCATTAAGCTTTTTTTCAGAGACATTAGTTTTTTAATGACTTCAGTTCCAAACCAGCTGAATTTAACACACCCATTATAAACTATTTTGATTTTAAGAAATATTATTCTGTTTTAAAAAGAAAAGAAAATCTCATGAATAACTGAAGCCATCATCAGCTTAAGCTGTCAGGTTATTGTGGCAAAGACATTATTTCACAGTATGTTCACCTGCATTATAACAAACATAGTACGTTTCATGTTGATATTGTCTTTACTTTGAAGGTCCCTGAGGACATATGAGTTTAGGAAATGCTATGCATTTAATAAGAAAATATGGAGCATGATTCAACTGTGATTTTCTTAAGTCAGAGTTTTTTAAGAATGTAACCTTTTTATGCTATTAATATTTCATGGGGCAGCTACAGCATCTTGTAGAACTGAGCAGAAATATCTTTTATGGGTTCAAGAATTTCTGTCTTTGATTAAGGGGTTTCTTAATTTATACTTGACTTGTTCATATCCAAGTATTAGCTCAATTTTTTTTAAATTGTTTTTTGCTGAATCCTGGGGTTCTGTGATAGGTTGTCAGGGGTTTCACAAAGAGATTGGAGGTAATGGTGGAGTGGGCCAGGAGGAGATGTGCTGCTGTTCCCAGCCTGGGTCACCTACCTCTGTCAGCTCACATGGCCCACAGAGCTAGGGTAGGAGTTCCGCTGTAGAAGTGATATGAAAAAGTTCCGTGACATTAGGAACTTTGAAGACCACTTCATTAGCTGACAAAACATATTTTTGGCTACCATTGGTTCCAACATCAGAATAATATGCATGTGTCTGCCACTTAAAAATTTTGCAAGTAGTTTTCCAAAGGTGACATCAGAGCTCTCATTTACAAGTACCCATCCCTTACTGTAATCTTACATCCCTACAGGAGGCACCCCAGCACTGTTCCATATAAAAAGTGTGGCTGGCAAAGGAAAGCAATGGAACAGATGCCAACTCTTCCATAGCCAATGTCTGTCAATGCCTGCTCCCTGGTTGGCAAAGAGCACCCTGCTCAAATGCTAAGAGGTTTGTTGGCTTCACTCTCAGCTATAATTCACCCTGTTATGGAAGAAAACAGCTGTCCTGTGATCATGGCCTGGAAGCTTGCCACAGTAACACACTGAGTTAAAATCCCAGCTTGACTGCTAGTACTAGGATTCAGTCTCATGACTATTGGTGAATTAATTGTGTAGTAGTCTTAAGAGGATAGAGTATAATTGATTAATTTTTAATGCTATGTCTAAAAAATGTTCTGTGTTTGAAAATCGTTATTAAATGTACAATTAACACAGCACAGACGTTTTATGTGCACAAAAGCCAGAAGATTCAAACTTGAAATTCCCACTGTAGCTACAACCCATATCCTGCATATGCATTTTAAAGGTTAAGTATGATGTTAGGATTTATTGTCTTGCTATCATACACAGCTTTTGATCTCTTCTTGCAACTCCCATAAATGTCAATATATAGCTCTGAACTAAACAAAATTAATTTCACTTTAAGAACAAAGGAGCCTTTGTTTTAAAAACTATAGCCTTCTTCTTCTAAACTCATCTGCATGTAGATTCCTAGCCATAATGTTTCTTTGACAAAAGCGGCTGCCAATACTAGAACGTTTTATAGTGCATTGCACAGTCAAATAGATTTACATTTTAAACACACACAGACCTGGATTAAGCAACAGGCACTATAGGCCTATGTCTAGGCCTCCAGTGCCTGAAGTCATTTGTCTATATCAGTATCTCAACTTTCATTTAAAGGAAAGCTTAAATTTCCAGCCTTGTTGCTTGACACAAAAAGTGACTTGAGAGTAGGTGACTCTGTTCTATCTGCCTGAGTCTGCAGAGAGCAGACAGCCTGTGACACATTACATTCTTTGTAATATAACTGTTACATTTAGGTTTACACTGTAATTTGTTAAAGTATCACATGCTTGCACAGAGCATACAACAACAGCAGATATATGGAGCACTATTGCAATGAGATAATAATAGGAGTCTGATTTAACAATATTGCATTCAGCAGCATCAACGTTTAATTCAAAATTAGTCTCCAAGCTCTTCCTGTCTGTCATTCAGTCTCTATGCTTGCCTGTAATGCATACAACTCTAATATTTTTGCATAAAATGTCTTTAGCATTTAGCAAGGTATTTTCTGAATCTTAATGTTGACTTAAAAAAAGAGCCTTCAAATAGGAAATTATTTAAACAGTAAGTAAATTATTACATTTATCTCTTGTAAGTCTCTGAGGGCCCTGTTAAACACTGCAGTTTGAGTCACTAAAATGTTGATTGCTATTAGTGCTAGCTCGAGTTTGAAGCAATCACACCTTGGGCACATCCAGATGAGCATGCACGTGCGTTTTCTCAGAGACAAATATCAGCAGCACATAGTTGTGCTGCTACTTGTCCCCAAGGAATGCTCCTGCATGTGTGCTCCGGCACACAGCAAATTGCCCTCAGGTGGGTTAGGGGATGCTGGGCCCTGGGAACCTCCTGGGGTGACAGCAGCGAGATTCAGGTGCTCAGAGCCTGGCCAGCAACTGCAGTATGGCTTTGGGTAGTGCACACTGCAGCCACATGCACCACACTGTTTTTTTCCCCACATTTTTTTTTGGATAGCAGGATTTCCTAGTATCTAATTTTGCTGCTGTGCTGCAAATTTGCAGCAAAACAAATGGATCCACATCTATTGTGCATTTTACGTCACCTCAAAAGGCATTGTGGTGCTGTGAACCACACATTCCTGGTCATGTGGATGCAGCCCTTGAGGCTAAAAACCTTCTCTGATTGCCCACCTGCACACCTGTGAATTGCCACTAGAGGGTTGGTGAGCAGGGGCCTGACCAGGAGCTACAGCAGTGAGTTGCCACTATAGGGCTAGTGAGCCAGAACAGGCTTCAATACCTGCGTTATGTGGGGGGATGTGAACAGTGGTTTGGGTGGGGGGTAGAAGCATGAAGCTGAAAGGTAGAGAGTTAATGGGATGGGGTAGGGGATGAAATGGGATGTAGAAAGGAACTGGGGGTGGGGCAAAAGTGTTGAAATGAGGGAAGTATCCAGTGAAGCATAAATAAAAAAGTAAAAACAAGAAATAATTTTAAAAAGAACTAAAGAGGAAGTAAATTAAAGAGAGTCTCATGTTTTAATAACTTGGGATTTAAGGTTGGGTTTTGGGGGTGCTGGTCATGCTTTCCAGGGTGGCTGGGAGGTGGGAGCAGTAAGGAAATGTGCTTTTGGGAGTATTTCCTCTGCCCTGAGAGAGAGCCCCAGCTCATGGGGGGTTAGTATAAGATGCACAGGTTAAACTGATTAATAACTGGACAGTTGTTCTTTGTTAAATCAGGAAATGCATCCATATGCCTGCAGTGGCTCAAGCCAGATGCTGGGGAGTGCTAGAACATGCCTACCAGGCACTGCCAAAGATAAGGGAAGAGAAATACCCTCCAAGGTGCTCACCCCTCCCTCCTGGAGCAGAGGGAGCTTGGTCAGGCACCAGCCAGGGTTAGCACAACACACAGGATGCCAGCTACCAGCAGGTTGAGGGGAGGGCAGCTGCTGCTGCTCCCAAACTGAGGAGTGGGGATGGGGAAAACATCGATTCTTTGAAGCAAGCATGTATTGAACACAGCAATTTGCAAGGCTTACAACAGGGAACTACCAAATTCCTCACCTAAGCTAAGATACAGTCCAGTAAAACACAGCATATACAACTTAATCTAACTTAAAATGTAAAACAAAAAGGCAAGAATTAGTTTCACTAATCCTGGGGGCACAGTAACTTCTTACAGCCAGGCATTCAGGAAGGCTTTGTTTGGGTATTCCCACCTTTTACAGGTTCTGCTTTATAATGTAAATGTAGCTTTCTGAATTCTTTGGTGAAGCTGTCTGCAACTTCCCTTAACTACATCTCCATCATGTGTGATGATTGTCAGGACTTTGCCAACACTTCCCACCTCTCAGTTTGGTCCTGCAGGTCTTATCTCTGGAATCACACGTGTGTAGCATGAACTGAACTAATGTAGCTGACGTTAACATAGAGTGTAACAGTAGTAAAATTTACCCATGCTAGTCTTTTCCTATAAGCAACTTGAAAACTCCATTTTGTATCCTTCTGCTTGACATAAGTAAATTAATTCTGCATAGCCTTTACGTATGAGTGTGTGTAAATGGGTGAATGGTAAAAGAATGACATACAGATGGAAAAAAAATGTAACTGTTTATGTAAGCAACAAGGTGCCAAATGTAAGTTACCAGCCAGTAACTAACTAATAAATGGCTGAAAAATCCCTTTGAAGCTCACAGGCACAAAGAAGATAACAGAAAAAGAAATTCTGCCAGATGGGCAACAAAAGCAGTCCAATAAATAAAATAACCTGAAGACAAAATAGAAGAACCACAAAAACAAAAGCTAGATATGAAAAAAACCCAAAGCACTGAAACAAAGGATGCCAATCCCTATAAAAGAACACTTGAAAAATGTCAAGTTGGGTGAGTCTCTTTCTTTACTACTGTTTCATCGAAGCACAAATGCATCTCTTCACCCCACTCCAGCTGTTATCTTCAAATCTGCTATCTTCAAGTCATCATCATCTACTCAATAAGCCCAGGTTGGCCACCTTAGGCTGATATTGAGCAACTATATCTGGTGTATGTGTAGATAAAATGGTTGTTTTGTGGATGGGTATGCCTGTGCCAGGTATAGTGGTCTCAGGTTAGACCTACCACTTAGAAGAATAGAGGACTACTTAAATATTTGGACAGGTTGTTTTACTTGGAAAGTCCACTTGTGGGTGGTGGACAATTAAGATCACTTTGTGGGTTACAGACTGCCAGGGTAGTCTGGACTGCTTATAGAGAGGAGTGCATTGTTTTGGTTTGAGCTTGGTTTGTGAATATTAAGAAGCTCACTTTGTGGGTTATAGACTGCCGGAATAGTCCAGACCACCTATAGAGATGGGTCCATTGCTTTGGTTTTAAGTTTTGTTTTTGGACTTGGTTATGTTAGAATTAAGACTTTTGGGCACACTTTTATGGATTAGTATATTGGATTTGAATAACAACATATGGTAACTAACTTTAAACTGTAAGAAAAATACAGGAGACATAAGATATTCAAAAGAAAGACAGTAAAGAGTGAGGCAGATGTGAAAGATGTCAAAGATCCCCTGCCTATGTACCTGCAAGATATGAGTCTTTTAAAAAGAAGTGCTGCAGTGATTTAAACATAGCCCATGAACCAAGCAGGCAGTAAGAGATGCCTGTGCCATTGCAGATTTAAAAGACCAATTTAAGAACTATATGCAGATGTATAGTATACCACCGCACTCCATAAAAAAGGTGGCTGCAGCAATGTGGCTTTTATGGGAAGCTACTAAAAAGCTGTTCCTCTGTCTAACTACCTGTTAGAAGGCATTTTAAAGGGGTTAGCTAAAATTTGTAGAAAGGTAAAGTTGTATGGTAATTGTGACTAGGGTTGTAAGTTTTGTGCAGGAGAGGTGGTTTGTTACTGTTGAACAAAACTTTGTTTGTCTGGGTCAGGCAGAGTAGTGGACATAAGTACATGCTGTGGTCCACTTGGAATTAAGTAAAAACCTCCTGTTGTATTTGCAATAGAAAGCTAGGAAAGAGCAGACAAAGTTATCTTGCTGCTGGAAAGGCTGTGTAAATGATAGGTGTCTTGGGAAGGGTTAGTCTTTTATGGATGGTTACAAGAGCAGTTGTGTGTTTTCTGTGAAGTTTGTAAGTTGTAAGTTACAAATGCAAGTTATGGCAAGGTAACATGTTATGCAGGCAGTGGAGGTTCAAATAGATCAAAGACAGTTAAAAATGTGAGACAGATACTTTGGAATCTTGTGTGCTCCCACAAAATAAAAAAAATAAAAAAAATAGAGGCAGCCGGTGGCACAGACAGAGACAAGGTATGTTACTGGACATCTGCTCAGGCAGTGGCAGAATATTTGTAATTAAAAGTAAGAGGAAACTTTGTTCTTCCCCCCCACCTCCCCAGGGACAATGAAGGGGCTAGAAAAGATAGAGATTGTTACAGGAGCATAACAGCTTGTTTTAGGAAACATCAGGGTACAGCTGTATAAACAGAGATCAGCGCTCAGAATTACTTTGAGTTATTCTAGGCAGGGAAAGAGCAGTAAGCTTATCAGAAGTATATTTTGTTTTTTCTCAGCAGAGGCATAGTTTGAAGGTTCCTTTTTAAGGTAAAAAAAAAGTTTTTCTAAAGGAATTGTGTGTGGTGTGCAATTTGTCACCCAGGAACTTTTGGAGGGAGCTAGAGTGGAGCTTACTGGCCTGTGTGTCAGTGAGAATGAAAGACAGAGATTGTTTTTAGTTTGTAAAAGACAAGGCCAGCACAGAGTGTGCAGCTGTAAAAAAGAGGGGAAAAAAAATCAAGATTTGCTGAATGGATTGGTTTGCAGTCAGCAAGGCCATTGATGAAAATTGATTGTGAAGCTTGTAGCCCAGAAAAGGTTATGGTTAAGATCTGTTTAAAAAAAGGAAAGCTGGAAGTTAGGTAGGACCTAAAAGGAAGTGTTAAGATTCTAGAGAGTTGCTAGAGAGAAAAATCTGCTGAAGAAAATATCTCCATCAGAGTTAAAAAAAATAAAAATCGCTAGATCCAGAGACATGCTAGAAAAGTGAGAGATCTCTGAAAGTGTTTGAGAATAGACTCACAGAGCAGAGAAAGGAATTAAGAGTGGGTGCTAAAGAGCAGAGCCCAGCCAAAGTTCGTGAGAGCATAGAAAGCCAGGGACTCGATCTGAAAGGTGGGTGAGACACAGTCAGTGACCTGGAGTCCAGGAGCTGGTTAGATAAGGAGAGACTAGAACTGGATGAACCCAGAGCAGGGGTGGGCAAAATGTGGCCTGGAGGCCAGATGCGGCCTGCCAGGCCATTCTTTCTGCCCTGCAGGGCCCCTTAAAAATTTAGAAAATTAATTTTAATCTGCCCTGGGCTGCCTGTCATGCAGCCCTTGATGACTTGCCAAAACTCAGTAAGTGACCCTCTGCCCAAAATAATTGCCCTCCCCTGGTCCAGAGGCTCTAAGGGAAGCTGAGAAAGAAAGAGATATGAGAGGAGTCTGCGGGGCCCTAGAAGACCAAGTGGTCTGGCAGTCCAGAAAAGGGGCACAGAGAAAAAGCCATTGTTAGAGCTGCCAGAGCCAGGAGCTTGCAATCTCAACTGGTCCAAGGAGGGGCCAAGAAGACCAAAAGTGAAAAAGTGTGCCCATAAGGATTAAAGCAGACCGTAGCAGGAGAGTAAAAAGTTTGGTCCCAGGTATGACCTAAAACTGCCATGCTCCTGGGTGTGGTTAGTGTGGTGGAGCTGTTTCCCTGAGGGGTCAGGCTAGCACTCAGGATCTCAATATTGCGCTGTTAGGAGGGCATGGTGTACAATTGCACATGCATACATAAAATCAATTAAGCAAACATACACTCACTAGGTGCATAGAACCCTACTAGGCATACACACACACTAGCAACTCAGATACACACACATTCAAAATAACCAGTCTAGGTTCATGCACAACTATCACCAGTTTAAGCTCATACATGCTACACACACCAAATTTAGACAGAATCAGTTACCAACAACTGCACATCCAATACACATATGTGGATTATTAATTCATATACCACACACATACAATGATATCTATATGTGTGTATTCACTAATTCACACACATATCACCCACCTACACATACAAACAGGTGAGTTCCTAAATTAGGTGTTGTGATATGTACATATGCGCTTGGTATACTTAGGATACCTGGGGAAAAGTTAAAGGTAAGAAAGTAGAAGTGTAGGAAGTCAAAGTTGCTAGGAGTGAAAGTTCCCGGGACCAGGATTAAATCTGGTGGACTAGAGGGGCCTGGGCTGAAGAACTGAGGCTTGGGGGTAACTTTAGGTTAATTGATCTTAATTGATTAAAAGACAATGCCCAAAGCCTGGAGAACAGGGGAGCATGCTAGCACAGAGGCTGGGACTGGAGTCAGAGCTACCGGGGAGCTGAAAAGGTAGGTGGGGAGAGGGAAAATGGGACTAAGGGAAAGTGTGGATATTAAAGAGGGGCTCTGGGTGTGGGGAGCCAGAGAATGGCTCCAGGACAGCTAGAGAAGTTGCAGGGAGTGGCAGTAGGTGCTGGGATCTGGAGAAAACTGCAGGACAGCCACAAGGAGCTGGAAAGCTGCAGTGGGGGGAGGATGACTACAGAAGGTGCAGAGGAAGCCTGAAAACAGACAGCTGGACAGCAGAAAATCACAGGAAAAGTGGCCAGGAGAGACTGAAAAGCGGCAGGGCAGCAGGAAAGCAGAAAAAGGCAGCAGAAAGTCACAGGGAAAAGGCAGTAGGAGCAGGGGAAGAGCAGAAAATCACAGGAAAAATGTCAAGAGACTGAAAGGCCGCAGGGCAGCGGCAAAGCAGGGAAAGGTTGAGAGGTGGCAGAAAATGGGAGATGGAATTGGGAGGAGATCGGGAAACTAGCAGAGAGGAGGCTGGAGCTGAGAGAGAGAGAGAACGAGGCTGGAATTTAAGATAGTAAAGGGACTGGGATTCAGTAAAACATGACCCAACTCAGGGTTGCAAATGACAGTGGTTTTATTGAACAGGGAGATGGTGACGCAATGCCAGATTGGTTCCCTTGCGCCCACCCACACACACACACACACACACAATGGCAGCAGGGGTTAAAGAGGCTTGGTGCAGGGAATGAAGTCCACTGAAGTCCAGGAGGAGAGAGAGAGACAGAAAGAGAGAGAATCCAAATTGTAGGAGGAGGCGTGTGGGTAATATCTACCTATCCTAGGCAGGAAGTTGATCCTCAATGACCAGTCGGCGTCTCCTTCAGCTTGGTGTTGTCCAGAGGGGGTCACCAGCAGGGCCTCTCGGGTGGATAGGTGACATGAAGCTGGTCTGATCCAGATGGAAATGGTGTTCCCACTGGGTCTGTCTTCACTGCCCCTTTTTATAGGGGCAGACCTTGTGTGACCCTAGTGACAGCAGGTATGCCCAGGCAAGGGTTAGCCCCTGGCATACTGAGCATGTGTGCTTCATGCAGGGATGTGCAGTTTTGGGTGTCTGTAATGGTGGGGTACAATGGTAGAGTTGCTGGTTCTGCAAGGTCTTTTGTCTTTGAAATATTGGGTTCTTGTCTCTGTTCCTGGGTGAGGTCTGTGGTTCCTGGATGAATCAATGTAAGGTGATGACCCAGGCATTACAGGCCTTTCAGTAGAAGCCTGCTACCATTGTATTTCAATCTTTCCCAATCATTCTTATTCATCTGGGAACCAGTTTACATGGGAGGGGTACAATGAATCATATTGTTTCAACATGGGATGCCCAGGCAGAGGACACAAGATGGAGGCTTGACATATAAAATAAAACTTGACATGACTTTGGTTCACCCACAAACACAGACCTAAACCATACAATATCCATATGAAGCAATAAAAATCAATACAAAAATGATAATAATACAATATACAACAGTAAACATCAATACAATCCTAATAATTATACAATATAAAACAGTGGATATCCAAAACCAAAAACTTACTACCAAAATAAATATTTTAAAGCTTATCCTAATTCTGAGCTCACTTCTACTTATCTATAGGGAATAGAAATGGAGAGAAAAAATCAGAAATGGTTGGGGAAGGGGAGGGAAAATTAAATGTAAAAAAAAGAAAAACTGGGGTTTTGCTACAGAGCTAGCTGTAGCATGGTATTCTCTGCAAAAAAACACATTATAATCACCCTTAAAACCCTAGCTTCCACTGCCTTGTGGGTTACCCTTAATTTGGAAAAGGCCAGGGGAAGCATACCCTGACAAAAAAACCTTTAGCAAAGCCAAAGAAAAAGAATAGAGGAAAGTAAAAAAAATTTTAAAAAAAGGGCTATGAGGCAGCTGTTATAAAGAAAAAGATGTGAAAAGTGTTTAAAAAGAAAGAAAGCAAAACATAGGAAAATAACAAAGTTTAAATGCTAGAGCAGGTAGGAGGAAAAAGTAAAAATGTAATTTTAAAAATACCTGCTTTAAAGCAGGGGAAAAGATACAGTTGCTTTAAAAAAAAAAAAAAAAGTCAGGTCCTGATCTCAGAGTTCCTGAGGTCATGCTGTGGTCTGTTTGGGTTAAATACAAAAACTTCTATCACTCGTCCAATGAAAAAGTGGAGTGTTATACGTTTGCTCTGTGTGTGTATTGCAAGGCAGGAAAACTGCTGAAAATAAGTATCTGCAATCTCATTGGTAAAGGGAGTAAGAAATGTTTTGGGTGTTTTTTTAACCTCCACTCACTCTTCAGAAATATTGTAAATCTTTTAAAAAGGAAAGTGTTAACAACTTGTTAAGGCAAAAAAAAAAAAAAAGGGAGGGGTGTTTATAAATCTTAGTACATGTCAGCACTGTAAATGTGTAAATATAAATAATATTTTACTATAAGGAGTTTTCCTTGGCAGGTTGGTGTGTATGTGTTTGTTTGTTTTTCTTTCCTTTCTCTCTTATGCAGAAGCTATAGTGTAAAATCCAATCTAGTAGCAAAGGTGGCTAAAAAACTATGAAGCCATCAACAGTATTTTCTTCACCTAAGGTTTTATCATTACAGCAAAATTGTTTAGTCTGTCTGTTTTGTGTTGTTTGTCCTGTTGTGTTGTTTTTGTTTATTTAATGGGTTAGTTTCAGTTGGCAAAAGTTTAAATGTATAGAAATATCATAAAGATGTAATAAATATTATTAGTAATATTATCTCTAAAAATTAAATCTGAATCCCAAACCAGAACACTTCCATCCAGTTGGACTGGAAAGTTGTTCTTACCTTTGAAACAAAAAACAGCAATTCATATGAAAGTTTTAAGTTGTACAGTTTACTTGTTTAGCAAAATGACATTTAGTAAAAAAAAGTAATAGGTATGTGTTTAGTAAATAACCTGACAAAATGTTTTTCAGGCTATAAAAGAAATCTCATTTGTATTTAAATACTATTTATAACACCAACATAACTGAATGTGTAAAAACTGTATTAACCTATTGTTTTATAAAAAAAAGTTGATAAACCTAGCACATCAGTATTTGCACAAAGAAAACTCTATTGATTAAAGCAAAATACAAAATGAAAGGCCCTGAAGTTGCTAATAAATGTGAATCAATTTAATAATATGGAAGATACCACTAACTACGATGTGTATAAATGATTGGCACAATTCAAAAAAAATTGGCAACCCTATTTATGGGAAATTAATGATCAGTTATGTATTTATAACTGGGATAAAAAAAACAAACATACTTTAAATTCCAAATAAATTAGACTAGTGTGTATCATTAACCATCTTAGTACAGTGGTATATAAAATACAACTGAAAAAAAAGAATCAAAATAACTACATGTATTTCAGTTAAAGTTATTCAGTGGTGTATGAAATTTAATGTATTAAATTTATTTAAAAGCCACAGGATGCCAATGACACTGATGGATAAAAGACCAGTGGCTGTTAAACACTGATAAAAGAAAACAAGTATTAATTTATATTTGTTATTGTGTTTTTCTATTTTTAATATATATTTGTGTGTCATAATATTTTGACTTAGTTTTGCTTATTGCTTATTAGATTTTTTTATATTTTTTGCTTTGTTAAGTAAACCTTTAATTTCAAAAGTGTGTGTAACCTCCCTAACTGGTCTCTTAAGTATGCAAATAATTTGATCATTACCAAACACACACCCAGAGATATTATGGTCTTTCATAACCCTCCCATTTGTTCAAAAATACCACACTTAAACCCCTCATTTAATTAGCAAATATTTGAATGACCAAAACAAAATTGTCAATCATCATATGTATAGTAAATGGACTGATAATCAATAAATATGTCTTACATAGCCACTCTTGGAAGAACCCTGCTTATTCCAGAGTGACAGACTATACACATGTTATTGGAATACATTAGATAATAGCACAACTAAACTGTATTTTGATTAAATAAATTGTGTGTGTGGTAGGACTCAACCAAATTATTTGACAAGGGAAAAAAGGCTTCATTTCCTTCCATGCAGTAATGTATGTGTAATGTCACTGTTATTCAAACTCCACTTTTCACATTATTTCACAAAACAAATAATTCAGAACATAAATATAAAAAATAACAATTTGCTAAATTTTAATGTTTCCGTAGAAGTCAGTTAAACAACCCTGCTCAACCTTCTGATACAGAATTTGAAAATAACCCAATTAAATAATGCATAGTATTTCTATATTGCATCTAGGTAAAGAAATCCTGAAGGTTTCAGAACAAGCCAAACAAATGTTAGCATGTCATTAGTATAACATCTTCACAAGATGGACTTCTTCAGGGATAGCTATTCTTAATACCATGCTGCACCCTATAATAATATTGTTTCTCATAATAAAAAGTTTATTTCTTGCTCTGTGATATATGTGTTGTTCAATAAAATCAATGCATCCAAAACTTTAAAACTGCAATTAAAAATAAAATATCTTCTTATCAAACAAATGTAGTTAGTGACCTGTTCATCACTGACGTCTGAAGGGTCAAAGGAGGGACATGTAGCATGAACTGAACTAATGTAGCTGATGTTAACATAGAGTGTAACAGTAGTAAAATGTAACCATGCTAGTCTTGTCTGATAAGCAACTTGAAAACTCCATTTTGTATCCTTCTGCTTGACATAAGTAAACTAACTCTGCATAGCCTTTACGTATGAGTGTGTGTAAATGGGTGAATGGTAAAAGAATGACATGCAGACGGAAAAAAATGTAACTGTTTATGTAAGCAACAAGGTGCCAAATGTAAGTTACCAGCCAGTAACTAACTAATAAATGGCTGAAAAATCCCTTTGAAGCTCACAGGCACAAAGAAGATAACAGAAAAAGAAATTCTGCCAGATGGGCAACAAAAGCAGTCCAATAAATAAAATAACCTGAAGATAAAATAGAACAACCACAAAAACAAAAGCTAGGTATAAAAAAAACCCAAAGCACTGAAACAAAGGATGCCAATCCCTATAAAAGAACACTTGAAAAATGTCAAGTTGGGTGAGTCTCTTTCTTTACTACTGTTTCATCAAAGCACAAATGCATCTCTTCACCCCACTCCAGCTGTTATCTTCAAATCTGCTATCTTCAAGTCATCATCATCTACTCAATAAGCCCAGGTTGGCTACCTTAGGCTGATATTGAGCAACTATTGCTCATAACTATATCTGGTGTATGTGTAGATAAAATGGTTGTTTTGTGTATGAGTTTGCCTGTGTGTAGTGATGTGTATGATTATTTGTGTGTGTTTTTATAAATGGTGTGTCCGAACCTCTATGTCTAACTCATGTAATCAACAAACATGGCACCTTGCCTTATCCTCCTTTATAAAGTCTCGCTCATAATTTGAGCGATTAGCAATATAAGTAACAGGTGCATGGCTTGAATCTGCACACAGGGGACTGCCTTGTCTCTCTCTCCCCGCTCCGGGACATGCTGTGAAATTAAGCCAGGTTCTGGGGGAGAGAAGGTACAGAGGTAGGAATTAATTCCATCCCTGCCTGGCTGCCGGCAGGCCATGGAGGTGTGGCTAGGGCTGGCAAACCCCAGCTGCAGTCCCCACAGTTTGCCAGTAGAGTGGGGCGGGGGGAGAAATTTACCACAGGGACCATATCAGGCCAGTGTCTGGCCACACCCTGCCCCTACTCTAGCTAAAGAGCAGAGGGGAGGGGCCATCCCAGAGTGCATGCCAGAATGCTAGGGGAGTCTGGTTTAACTTAAACCAGCAAGGGGTCTGGGACAGACATTGCATAAACTGGTTTGACTTGAATCAGTTAAGTATGGTACTACATTCAACCAGGTTTATCTCAAAACACTTTCAACCATTTTCAAACTGGTTTAAGCGCACTGAACATCTATTCTATTACAGGTTTAAACCCGTTTCTGCTCACTGGTTTAAATTTGATTTCTGTCTCTAGCCTAATAGAACATGAGCTGGGTACAGTTTAGAGAGAAACCTGGCTTGGAGTGGCACAACTTTAAGATACTAAAATGTGCTCAAAGCTAGTTTCAATTTTAATATGTGGACAGTGCAGTAGTTAAGAGCTTCAGGAGATACCTAAAATTAGTGTGTAACAAGGCCCTGAGGTTAGAAGGGCCAAGTCTTACTGTTAGATTGGTATACCACCACATTGACATCACATGGGCAGCTTGGGATTCCCCCAACCTGGAAAATTCCCCAGCTGAGGCAGAACCAGACTTAACTGGGCAGTGAATATCAGTGAATACAGCTATAGGCTGTAGAGGAGGGACAGGACAGGGAGGAAAGGTGGGGGTATGGCGCTCTACATTAAGGAGGAATACACATCCTCATCAAGAAGCACAGTCAGAGGAGGGGCACACTGAAGTGCTCTGGGTTAGAATACAAGGCTGTCGAGGGGAAAGAGACTTAATGGTGGGGGGTCTACTACAAACCACCCAACCAAGGGGAAGAGCTAGACTGGGAATTCTTAAGTCAGCTCACGGAAGTAGTTAGGTCAAAGGACATGGTCATCGTGGGTGACCTGAACTTCCAGACAACTGCTGGGAAGAGCAGTCAGCCAGGTCTGACTGCTCACGTATGTTTCTAGCCAAAATATAGGACCTCCACCTAACCCACAAAGTGTACAGCCCCACCAGGGAAGATACCTTGTTGGACCTGGTGCTGGCCATGGGTGATGACCTGGTGAGGGGGCTGCGGGTGGTCAACCACCTGGGCGACAGCAATCATCGCCTGCTGGAATTCAGCATCCAGCGCAAGGTGGCAAAAGTCTGCAGCAAGGTAGCAGCCCTAGATTTCAGGAGGGCAGACTTCTATGAGCTAAGGAGAATAGTCGGGGAAGCACTGAGGTCCCGGAGGTGAAGGGAGCCAGGTGTCCAGGAAGAGTGGTCACTCCTTAAGGAGACAATCCTCCAAACCAAAAGGGAGGTAATCCCAACATGGATCAAAGGGAGCAGGAGGGTGCAAAAGCCCCCATATCTCACCAAAAGCAAAAGGGAACATCTCCTAGCTAAAAGGGAGGCGCACACCCAATAGAAGAGAGGGGCCATCACCAGGGAGGACTATACCTTGGTTGATTGGGGCTGCAGGGGGGCAGTCAGGAAGGCCAAGGTGGAGATGGAACTGAGACTAGCTACCCAGATCAAGGACAACAAGAAGTCCTTTTTTAAATACATAGGGGGCAAAAAGAAGGTACCGGGTAATGTGGGGCCCCTGCAAGACAAGCTGGGAAATTTGGTCATCACACCAGACAACCAAGATAACCTATTTCATGACTTCTTTGCCTCCATTTTTCTGAACAGGGACCATATCAGCCCTCCCACTAGGCCCCCCTCAGGCCTCAGAGGAGGCCTAGTCAGGGCCTCTGGAGGGACTGGATGTATTTAAATCAGCTGGTCCAGGCGATCTCCACCACAGAGTGCTGAGGGAATTAGCTGAGGTCATTGCTGGACCCCTGGCACAGCTTTATGAACACTTGTGGAGCTCTGGTGTGGTGCCAGAGGACTGGAAGAGGTCCAGTGTGGTACCCATCTTCAAAAAGGGGAAGAAGAAGGATGGGAAACTATTGGCCAGTCTTACCTCGATCCTGGGTAAACTTTTTGAGAGAATTATTCTGGCACATGTCCACGAGAGACCAGCAGGGGAGATTATGCTTAGGGGAAGCCAACACGGGTTCATTAGAGGCAGGTCCTGTCAGACCAACCTGGTGGCCTTCTATGATCATGTCACCAAATCCTTAGATGCAGGGGTAGCAGCGGACATAGTCTTTCTGGACTTCCGGAAGGCCTTCAACACTATCTCTCACCCTGTTCTCGTTAAAAAACTAGGGGACTGTGGTGTCAATACCTACACGGTCAAATGGGTCACCAACTGGCTGGAGGGGTGCACCCAGAGAGTGGTGGTGAACGGGGCATTTTCGACCTGGAGGGATGTGGGCAGTGTGGCCTCCAGAGCTTGGTCCTCGGGCCCACACTGTTCAACATCTTCATCAGTGACTTGGATGAGGGGGTAAAAAGCACCCTGTTCAAATTTGCTGATGACACTAAGATGTGGGGGGATGTGGGCACGCTAGAAAGAAGGAATAGACTACAATCAGACCTAGACAGGTTACAGGGGTGGGCGGATGAGAATAGGATGGGATTCAACACTGACATGCACTTGGGGAGGAAGAACCAGCATCATACCTACAGGCGGGGGAACTCCCTTCTCATCTGTACAGAGGCAGAAAAGGATCTTGTAGTCATCAGTGACACCAAGATGAACATGGACAGGCAGTGTGGGGATGCAGTCAGGAAGGCCAACCGCACCTTGTCATGCATCCACAGATGCATCTCAAGTAGGTCCAAGGAGGTGATACTCCCCTTCTATGAGGCACTGGTCAGGCCACAGCTGGAGTACTGCATCCAGTTCTGGGTGCCACACTTCACGAGGGATGTGGACAACATGGAGAGGGTTCAGAGGAGGGCCAGTCTCATGATCAGGGGGCAGCAGGGCAGGCCCTACGAGGAGAGGCTATGGAACCTAAAACTATTCAGCATCCACAAGAAAAGGCTGAGGGGGGATCTAGTGGCATGTTACACACTAGTCAGAGGGGACCAGCAGGCATTGGGGGAGTCCCTGTTCCCCTAAGCACTACCAGGGGTGACCAGGAATAACGGTCACAAGCTGGCAGATGGTAAATTCAGATTAGACATCAGAAGGCACAACTTCACTGTCAAGGCAGCTAGGATCTGGAACCAATGTCCAAGCAAAGTGGTGCTGGCTCCTACCCTGGGGGTCTTTAAGACAAAGCTGGACAATCACCTTGCTGGGGTCGTTTGACCCCAGTACTCTTTCCTGCCCATGGCAGGGGGTCGGACTTGATGATCTGCTCAGGTCCCTTCTGATCCTAACAACTATGAAACCATGAAACCAATATAGGGCAGGTCCTTCATGCCTGAGGGTTTAGTACAGAATGGTTTCTGCATGTGAAAAGTTCTTCCTATTATGCAAGGTGAAATTACTACCATTAACTGAGTGTATTGGATTTATTTTCTAACCATTCCAAATGGATTGTACATTTGCTCAGTATGATCTATAGGTGTTTGTCCTCTTAAAATATCCATCACGGCTTTTGTTTTCTTGTTTTGGTGGTAGAAGGCCAAACTTACTGTTTTTAAAAACATGTTTTACTAGTTGATACAAGAAGCAAATATATAATAATTATTCCTATATTCAAATTCAACAGGCCCACTGTTGTAAAAAGTTACTTGGAATGATTAGGAGCTGTAGAACCTGACTCTTAATGCAATTAAATTCAGATGTTAATACTATTTGTTTGAAAACTGGTATACCTCAGTCTAGAGGTAAATCAGCATGACTAACTCACTGAAAATCATTTGAAATTGTGTGTGTGTCTAATATCTTTAGTCTGAATATTATATAGTTGTGGTATTAAAGATGTGAGTAAAGTGATAGCATTCTTGAAAATGCCTTTAAGTCACGTGTGAAAAATAGAGATTTCACTAGTAGAACATACCAGGTTTCTTTAAAATTAACATAAATACATTCTTGAGAAACAAAAAAGAAAGTAACATTAAATTAAAATGTATGTTCTGGTACATTTATTAGAGTTGGTCTAATAAAACATGTCAGATTCACCCAAAGAACCTTGTCTGCTTGAGTTAGAATAAAGAATCAGCAGAATATGTATATTGACTGGCCTTTGTAGGGAAATAAGGATGGATCATTTTGCTTATAAATTTATATAAATATAACCCCCCCCCCAATAAAATAAAGAGAGTAGGTGGGGACCCAAGTGACCTGGCCCCCTTGGGAAGAGGGTTATCACCTGAAATGCATAAGACTTTCCATATGTCCATTGTCATAGCCCCTCTCCTCCCCCAGCAAAACTAAAAGTCAGTACCTAAGCTGGTGCCTATCTTGTATATAAGGGGAGTTCATATTTGCACAAACCAACAACCCTTTTAGATTTCACTGTTTCTGCAGACTGTCACGTGTTCTGTACAGTGCCAAGGGGCTTTCTAGGAAAATTCAAAATTGCAATGGTATACAAGGTAATAAGATTTATATAGATGATGTTTTGAACTGGAGAAAACCAGTGGAGATGTATAACCAGAGGCTGCAAGAAGCAGTTTCTGGATTAAAGATAAACAAACAGAAATGTAATCTCTGTGTAACAGAAATGACATACCTTAGAAAAAGTTAGTATAGCCAAGCCACAGTAAGATTGAGGCCATTGGCAACATTCCTTCCTCAACAAGCAAGGAAAGAATATTGTTTCTTTGGAATGGTAAACGGTACATCACCTAACTGGTCAACTGGATCGTCAGCCTGAAAGCACTTCTGTACAAATAGGTCCAAGGAACACAAAAGGGACATGAGATCTTAATGAAGAGTCTGAGAAACTGAAGGAGCTACTCAGAGAAGCCCCAGTCCACAGAGACTAGGACAGTAAATGCACAACAAACTTGTCAATATGTATGGAAGGAATTAGTGCAGTCTCATTTTATCACTAGAGTAAAAATGGGAGGTGCTACCATGAAATGGGTATCATTCTGCTCAAATATGAGGAGGCTTTCTTCTTGATCAAAAACTTTAATATTTTTATTGTGGGATTTTAGTGATAAGATGAATATAAACCTTTTATTCCAACTGTCAAAAATGTGTATATAAATGTTGGGTTAAAGTGTGTATGTTGTTAAATTCTAAATTAGGAAGGAAGAAGTGGAATTGAGGATTATTGGCCATATCTTAATCTGTCTCTATGGCACCCAAATGGGATTTAGGCAGAAGCATTCTCAGAGACTACACAAGCCATGCTGCTAGAGTCCTCACCCCACCCTAAATTCTAGCAATCCAAACAAGTGCTGAGAGACACCTAAACTCCACAGAATCTCCCAGTTCTTTAAAGGGCTGCCAGAGCTTAATTAGTGACTCTCTGGTGCTGAGATAGATAACACATTTGGGGGAGGTCAACAGTTTTTGTGCACTAGTTCAGTGGAAAGGGCTATTGCTCAGAGACCTGCATTCCAGGTACACATTGGCCTGAGTAGATTCAAATCCACACCTCCTACTGCCCATTAGAGTGCCATAACTACCGGGTCATTCCGACTTCTGTAGAAACCAGGCAACTGGGTAGTCAAAAGTTCATGGGGACAGAAGGAAAGCAAGCTACCCAATAATCCAGGAGTTATATCATTCTCCTAAAAGGAAAGAGTCCTACGTTCTGTCAGAGTTATTTCTGTCTTTTGTTCTTTTTAAACAAATGAGAGTCCATTATTCCTTAACCCCAATGCTTAAGGGTGAACAGGGAGTGCTGTGCTTTATGATGAGCCAGTCTGTGGATTCCAGTTCAGGTAGCCATTTCTGCTTGATTAATCAGGATCCTGATGTGGACATACCTCCCTTGAAGACCTGAATCCAGTGCCTAAGCTTCAAACAGGAGAAGTTCAGACCTAGATGCCTAGCACCATCATGCTAAGAGACTAGGCAACCTGGATGGTCCTTAGGAGACACCATGAAAGTTATGTCTGGGGCTCAAAAAGTCTGCAGGCATTTTGAGCCCTGGGGCACACATGCAGGGAGCCTGGGGCCACTCCAGGCTCCTGTGTCCCCCTGGGCAGGCTGCAGAACAGCTATGCCAGCCTGCTTGTACCCTGTGCCATGTAGCTGCCAGACCCAAGCTGCCCAGGCCTGCAAGGTGCTGCAGGCTCCTACCAGGCCTATCAGAACCCAGGCCTAGCTGCTGGCAGCTTCTGGATGCTGGAGCCAGCTGCAGCTGCTCACAGCCTACCCCCAGCAGCCTGCCCAGAGCCTGCAGGTGCTGTGGGGCATTGTCTCACTCTGCAGGTCCCAAACCCATGCCATGCCCTTGCACTGGGAACTGGACACAGCTGCCCAGGCTTGGCAACACAGGGACAGCCACACAGTGTCCTGGAGAGCCATTGCATGAGCCCCAGTAGCGTTTTCTATGCCCATAAATGTGCCCACCACCCAGGACTCCACCAGCTCCATAGAGGAAACTGACAAACTTAATGCACTCTGTAGTAAGGTGGAGGTGCAACGCCAGCGTCCACAGGGTGGGCAGTCCAGCACCCATGTCTATAAGGGGCTGTCAGGCTGGATGTGGTATGGGCACGATCAGTCAGCATGGAAGCCTTGTGGGCACAGTGGGTCAGCATAACCAGCCACAATCATTGGTCAGGAACCAAGGCCACAGCCATGCTGTGTACAGCAGTACAGGTGGCCTGCCCAAGTTCCTGCCCTGGCCTGGCACCCACGGTGACATGTCACCAGGGGAGGGACCCTCAGGCCTGCAGCAGCCCGTCCCACTGAGATCCCTAGCTACAGCCTCCACCAGCAGCTTGGGGAGCCTGAGCCAGTGCCTGCTGTGACAGGCCCACAGCCCAAGCCCCAGCCATAAGGCATGGCCAGCCATGTCACCACCAGCTGCCAGCAGTGCCAGCTCCTCCCCATGGTGGGAAGCAGCCAGGCACAAGTACACCATGCCCTGCCATCCAAGGACACCACAAAGAGCTGCATGCCATCTCCGCTATCTAGGATCAAGTGGAGCTGCTGTCCACACCAGCCCTGGTCACATGGTAAAGCCTGTATTCTAGGGAGGGATTTCTTCACCCCAGCCCTGGCCCCAGCCCCTGCCCCTCCTTCCTGACATGCCCAACTGCACTCTACTGGCCCTGGGTTCTGTCCCCACAGCCCACAGGAAAGCAGAAGACAGTGCAAAACTTTATTGAGCAGCCTGTGCCTCCTCATCTAGGTGGGCAAAGGCCTCTCACATGACAAAGAATGTGTCAATGCCAGTGGCAATGTCCTCCTCAGCTGCAGGGGGCAGGGACATATAGCATAGCCACAGGTAGCCCTCCAGCTGGTGGTGGAGATTGCAGGACAGCCCAGGCTTGCCACCCATGTTATCGAAGCTTAGGGTACCATGCCAGGTGTGCAAGTGTCCCCAGGGCACCATGACAATCAACAACAGCAGGCAGTAGTGACTCAGCCACTCCTCAGTCAGTGCAAACAACTTGTCATGCAGTACCTGCAATGTGCAGCAGGGGCATGCGTGGAGTGCAGTGCTGGCATGTGGGGTGGGGGCAGGCCTTAGGGCTACTCCCTGGAGAGTACCTCTGTGGGAAGGGTGGGGGTGTGAGTAGCTCCTCATCCCAGTTGTCCAGGAGCCCCGTGCACCCTGAGCCCGGATGCCATCATCTTGGCAGGAGCACAGGAGAGCAGCTGGGCTGCAGAAGGAGGGAGAAACGGGGTCTGGAGCCATGGCAACAGGTGCTTCCAGGAGCCTGGCCTGTCCTAGCATGGGAAGGGGCTGGGGGAGGCAGATTGCCTCTAGCCAGCACCCAGCAGCCCACCTGTCCCAGGGGAGCGAGTGGGCATGGGAGGCTTGGCCAGCAATCATCTGGGTCTGAGCCTGGGCCTGGCCCTGCCCACCCAGCTTACCATGGTCCCTGGGGACCAGTGCATACCTGACCCCCAATCTGAGGCCAGGCTACACACAACTTCTGGTACAGACCATTTTACCTGAGAAATGTTGCAAATTCTCACAAACAGCTTTATTCTTATGGCTCTGTGGATCCTGCAGCTGCATGCGAAGGAGAAGCCACAGTTGCCAGCTGGGATGCAAGCTCAGGGTCACTGCCACCCACAGCTTGGGCCCCGCAGATACACAAACTCTGCCAGCGGTGGACCCAGGATCACACCAATCTCATGGAACAGCTGGGGACAGTATTGGAGAACCAGCTGGAAGACACATGAGCCTGGTGGGTGAAGGATGTGGCCAATGAAGAAGTGCAGGAATGCCGCAAGGAGGCACAGGACCAGGTGGACCAGGAGTTCCAGGCATACCTTTTGGTCCTGCAGTACAAGCAGGTGGAGGTGCTTCAGGAGCGGACCATGGTCCTGGCCAGGGCACTGCAGGCCACAGACAATGAGCACCAGGTGCTGGACACTGTTTTGGCCTTTGTGGTCACCTTCATGCATCCTGCTGCCTGGCTCCCAACCCTCACCCTGCCTGTCCCTTGGTAGCCATCCACCACCCAGCAGCAGGCCCCTCCATGGGCCTGGGAGGAGGTACTAAACTGCCTCCAGTAGCCAGGAACCCCTGCCTTGGCCCCCGCCCTGGGTCCTCCTCCTGGGCCCAGGCTTGCCGTTCACCCTGTCTCCATGTGGGTGTGAAGCCAGAGCTGCCTGCAGTGGAACCAGGACTGCACACCATCCCTGCTGACCACGGACACAGGCAGTGGTCCGCAATGGCCTGGAGTACCCTGGAGTGAAAGGCTCTGCAGCTGTAGTAGGGCCGGTCACTATGGGGTGGGCAGGTGACAGGGATGTGAGTCCTGTCAAGGGTCCCAATACTGCCTGGAGCATGGAACCTCATTGCCACTGTCAGGGAGTCCTACATGGGGAGCACTGTGTGCCCCAGCACATCCTGGAGGGCACCACACACCTTCAGGACAGCCTCCCCAGCAGTGGCCTTGCTTACCCCAGAAAGATGGCCCACATAGCCTGGCTTTCCTTGCTTAATCCCCAGGAACTGGGCAGCTGTCAGAGGGCTGCCTTTACCTCTGTCTAGCTATTCCCTCCTTCTCTGCACTCTGAGCCCTTGAACGTGATTGTGGCTCCTGACAAGCTGGGGTGGGGTGCATCCCCACATAATAGAGCCAGCTCTGGGGGGGGATGCACCCCTATGCAATGAAGCTGCCTGGGAGGGCACAAAACAGGGGTGTCTCCACTTTCCCCTGCAGGTAGAGGCACCCTGACCCCTGTGCCTCTCAGGCAATGGCCACTGCAATGCTACACAGGGGTCAGGACACCTTTACCTGTAGGGGGAAAGTGGGGTGCACCCCCCAGCCTAGTCCCTCCCAAATGGCCTCAATTGTAAAGCCAGCTCTAAGGATACATCCCTACCTCAGCCTGTCAGGACCCACAATTGCCTTCACTAGCCATGCCTCACCCAGGATCCTCTTGCCTTTTGAGCCTCCCCTCCCTTCTCCTCCACCTGTGGGACAAGAAGCACCCCCCCAGCAGGGGCCGCTCCACCCCCAGGGGTGCAGAGTGGGAGGAAACAGTTGGAGTGAGGCAGAGGCAGCCCCCTGGCAGCTGCAGCTACCCAGTTCATGGGGATCAAGTGAGGAAATTCAGGCAAATTTCTCCCTCCCTTTGCACTGGCAACCCACTCCACTCCTAACATCCCCTGGTATGGTGCTCAAAGGCACCTGGAGCAGCATGCAAGCAACCACCCCAGAGTCATGGACCAGGGAAAATCAGTCCCCAGTGCCAGCAGAGGAGACTGAGCTCTCACTGGTCTGCCCTGTCCACCTGGCCCCAAGCTCCTTGCCACTCAGAGCTGCCCCTGAACTGGTAACAGCTATTCCCCCATTCCTGGTGCTCAGGTCCCCAGTGCCCCTTGCCAGCCTGAGGATGACACCCAGGGCAGCCTGGAGATCCTCCTGGCTTCTGCAAGGGGACAGGGCAGAGCAGGGCAGAGCAAGAGCAGCCCTGAAGTAAGCTGCTCCTGCTGGGCTCAGTTTGCTCCCAACACAGGCACAAGTGCAGATGCATGCCCAGGCACTGTTTAACGCACCTAAATTGTATGTATAGACATGCCCAGTTAAGATCTAGCCTTTAAGTACTGGGTTTCCTAAAAAGAGAATCTAATGAAGCATGGGGTAGGCTTTATTTAGTGAGGCAGTCAGTTGGAACTTGTCAGAATAAAGCACAAAAGATGTTATTTTAGGATTAGTTTCTGTTAGATACAGCTGAACATTTTGAGTTCAAAATTAATTTATTTTTTACCACCTTGCTAATAAAAAAAAGTTGTATTTTATTTCATACTGATCCCAAGAAATTTTGTAATTAAATAAATCTGTTTCTTTTGGGGCATAAGAATCTCTTCCTTAGATGGTATGTAAACACATTGAGTCTAGAGCTACTGCACATATGCTACATAATACGTATGTGCATGCAATGTTTTTCAGAAACCAAGGCTTAGATTGCTATGTATGTAAAAGAGATCAGAAATAATTTTAATTTAGCCCTTTTACTATTTGTCAGCTATTTGTGGACAAATCTTGATTTCTGCTAATCTGTTATTCATTTTAGTTTAGTTTAGTATTTGAATTCCTAATCCTGCATTCACTTTATGCTACTCTTAATCTTTTTCTATAACAATTTCTTTCTATACTTGCTCATCAGTTCTATTGTTTTAGCACATTATACATTATTTGTTATTTCTCTAAAATAAACCCTGTACACCTAATTTGAGGGTAGGGGGGTGCTTTTATTAGAATGGTTTTCAGTTGTTCCAATCCTTTAGTTAAAAAAAAAAATAACAATGGCAAGTCATAAAAAAATTGTTATTGCCTACTTCATTTTTAAAAAAGCAAGGACTCAAATAAAAGCTTTTACAATTAAGCATTATGAGATGTGTATAAACTAGAAGTATAAAATAATTCTATTGACATTTCTTATCCTATGCACTAGTAAGGTACTTCAGTACAACAAGGAAACTCAAATGGAAGAATGTTATATTATTGAAGAAGGGCCAAAATAATTTCAAAAGCTGTTGAGCAGCCTGCATTAAGTAAAGTAGATATTTCCATATGACTCAGGAAATTATACGGTGGGTTTGCCTGTCCTGGAAGGGCAGCGTAGGAGTGAAAGCATTAAATTTGTGAGTATAAACTACTGTTTCTCAAGTGCCTCTTTCTGCTCTCTACTTTATTTCAAATAACTCTGGCTTACAGTTAGGTCCACAAAGAATATAATAACCTACCTGCTATTTTAGACATAAATGAAAAATTTAGGGTATGCCTACAAAGTGCAATTCAGTGCCATGTAGAGATATCCAAGCTAATACAGATATGCTCCTTCCAGTATCCAAATTAGCTCCTTCAGAGCTACTTATCACTGCATTGCACCGTACAAATGTACCCTTAGAGTCTTAAAACTCCAACTCATTTGCAGCCTAACCCTGGAAGACTCCTAAATTCCTAGAAAACTAAGTTTCTGTGGTTCAACCCCCCTAATCACCTAAGAATCAACAATTACCTTTAGATAATGCAGGTATCCATACGTGGAGAGCCTCCCCCAGATCCTGGCTCGTCGGCTTTCAAATCCACTGTATGCACTGCCCAAATGGGCTATACATGTATCATTTATAGCCCATGGGGCCAGAAAAGCTTCCCCAGCCCTGGTTCCTGACCTTGTAAGCTTTGAATACCATGTTCAATTGGGCTGTTCCTAGCCCCACTTCCCCACGCCTCCAGCTTTAAATTACCCTGGGTACAACCCATCTAGGCTGCACATGCAGTGTTTTAAAAGCTGGGGGGCTGCCTATTGACAACCTGTCCCCTTTGCAGGCAGGGGAGAGGACAGGCAACCAATTAATGAGTTTCTCTAAGGTGGAGGGAGGGGTGGCCCATTGAGCAATCCTCTAGTAAGACTTAGCTGGAAGGTTCACCCATGTATGCTCCAGTTCCCAGGCTGTAAGAATTTCCTGCTGGAAATGAATGCCTGTTCATGGCCAAATCCTTTTTGTGCATCCAGAATCTGCTTCAGCCACTCCCAGCCATGATTCTTTTAGTTCTTCTCACCCATTCAGAAGGATTTTCTCAGAGACTTGTTCTTTTCCTACATCCCATTCACAGTTCAGAACTTCCCAAGTGAAAACTGCTTTGATCCTTGTAGACTCTCCCCCTGGAGGGCATTTGTCTCTTCCTGCTCATGTTGTGAATGGTAGTTCCCTTTTGCTGAAGTTAGATTAATATGTAGTCTTCAACTTTCATCAGTGTTCAATTCTGTCAACAGATGACATAGAATTACATCACTGTAACAAATATTAACATAACAGCTAAACCCCACTAGTGAATCTACATTTAAAGAGTTTTCAGTCACAATGCCATTTCAGCTATATAACTCTTTCACTTAGGGACTGATACCTATTCTACTAGGACAAGATTTTCAAGACTTCAGCATCCACGCTTCCATAAAAATAAATGAAGATATCAGGCACCTTTGAAAATCTGTGCCTGTAGTATACTCTTGTAATAATACCAAACTTACCAACGTTCATTTTAGGATGAACAAACAGGTTTGGTTAGAGTTATATAAGATATTGTCTTTAAAATAACAACTTTTATGCATATGTTGAACCAAACTTCGAAGCTCCTGTGAATCCTGAGAATTTCTAATTAAACTGACTACCCTATGCCCTAACCTCTCATCATGTGATGATTTAAAATTGGGATTACTTCAGGATGTATTGTTTCTACCTCATAAGTACAGGCCACTGTAGCAAAGTACTGGATTACATGCACTAGTACCATCTTGTCTAATCAAACCTGCCAGTTATATTGTTTATGACTTCCAAAGCAATGTTCTACAGTGTATTATTAGGCTACCGTGTAGCAGCATAACTAAAAAGGCATTTGTTGATGCTACTTCACATTTAACTCCAGTTACTGTGCATTTATTTAATATTTTATTATACAAGTACTAAATAAATGTGCAGTAACCACTGCAGAGTAGCATCTCATATAGATGCATCCTTCATGTAGCAAATCATTTTAGTACACTTTTCCACCTTCTGTTAAAATTTGAGAACTAGGAGCTGTACTCTTCTTGACTTACTGCTCGCAAACAGGGAAGAATTGGTGCAGGATGTAGAAGTGGATGGCAAGTTGTGCAGCAGAGACCACAAGGCAATTGAGTTCAGGATCCTGACAAAAGGAAAAAAGGAGAGCAGCAGAATATGGACTCTGAAGTTCAGAAAAGCAGACTTTGATTCTCTCAGGGAACTGGTAGGCAGGATTCCATGGGAGACCAATCTGAGGGGAAAAGGAGTCCAGTAGCACTTGCTTTATTTAAAAAAAAACCTTACTGATGGCACAGGAACAAATCATCCCAATGTGCAACAAATGTGACAAAGAACCAGTTTAGCAGAAAACTTTTCAGTGATCTTAAACACAAAAAGGAAGCTTGAAAGATGTGGAACCTTGGACAAACAATTTTGGAAGAGTATAATAATATTGCTCGGGTATGCAGGAATGAAATCAGGAATGCCAAAAGCGCAACTGGAGTTGCAGATAGCAACAGTGGGGAAGCATAGGGAGTGCACGGGGGTGCACACACACCTCCTGAGAGTGCTGGTGCAGCCCCTGACAGGCCACACTCCCCACTCAGGTGACAATCAGTGTGGGCAGGCAGGTGCATCTATGCCCCCACTGCGAGTGCTGGCTGGGGAGGGGGAGCACCAGATCCCTACTTCCAGGAGCACCATGGCCACTTCCAGGAGCACCACAGCTGCTTTCCAGTCAGCATTATCAGCTGCAGGGGGAACACCCCCCACCCCAGTCACTGACTGGTCACTGGGTGGGGGGGGCACATGCCCTCCCGACTAAGGTGATACCAGTTGCCCATGATTAGCAAGGGACATGAACAAGAAGGGTTTCTACAAGTATGTTAACAAGTAGAGGAAAGTCAGGGAAAGTGTGGGTCCCTTACTAAATGGAGGAGGCAACCTAGTGACAGATTATAAGGAAAAGGCTGAAGTACTCAATGCCTTTTTCACCTCAGTCTTCATAGACAAGGTCAGCTCCCAAAATACTGCACCAGGCAGCACAGTTTGGGAGAAGATGAGCAGCTTTCAGTGGTGAAAGAACAGTTTAGAAAAGCTGGACATATACAAGACCATGAGGCTGGATGCAATGCATCTGAGAGTGCTAAGGGAGTTGCCTGATGTGATTGCAGAGCTACTGGTTATTATCTTTGAAAACAAGTGGCAACCAGGGGAGGTCCTGGACAATTGGTAAAGGGCAAATATAGTGCCCAACTTTAAGAAAGGAAAGGAGGAGAATCCAGGGAACTACAGACCAGTCAGCCTCATCTCAGTCTCCATAAAAATCATAGAGCAGGTCCTCAAGGAATCTATTTCTAAGCACTTGGAGGAGAAGCAGGTGATTAGAAATAGTCAACATGGTTTCAGCAAGTGCAAGTCATGCCTGACCAATCTGATCACCTTTTATGATAAGATAACTGCCTCTGTGGATGCAAGGAAAGCAGTGGCTATGATTTACCTTGACTTCAGCAAGGCTTTTGATAGCATCTCCCACAGCATTCTTGCAAGCAAGTTGAGGAATTATGGGTTGGATGAATGGACCATAAGGTGGATAGAAAGGTGGCTGGATTGTCGGGCCCAGTGGATAGTAATCAATGGCTCATTGTCTAGCTGGCAGCCAGTATCAAGTGGAGTAACCCAAGGGTCAGTCCTGGGGCCAGTTTTGTTCAATATCTTCATTAATGATCTGGAAGATAAGATGGAGTGTACCATCAGCAAGTTCTTGGATGACACCAAGCTGGGGTGTATACACTGGAGGGTAGGGCTAGGACTTAGAGTGACCTAAACAAATTGGAGGATTGAGCCAAAAGAAATCTTATGAGGTTCAGCAAGGACAGGTGTAAGGTCCTGAACTTAGGACAGATGAATTCCATGTACTGCTACCGCCTGGGGACTGACTGGCTAAGTAGCAGCTCTGCAGATAAAGACCTAGAAGTTACAATGGACAATAAGATGAATATGAATCAGCAATGTGCCCTTGTTACCAAGAAGGTTAACAGCATACTGAACTGTATTACTAGGAATGTTGCCAGCAGATTAAGGGAAGTAACTATTCTGCTCTATTCTGTACTGGTGAGGACACATCTGGAATACTGTGTCCAGTTTTGGGCCCCCCACATAAAAAGGATGTGGACAAGTGGAGAGTAACAAAACTGGTTCACAGCCTGGGGTACTTGATTTATGAAGAGAAGCTGATGGAACTGGGTTTAATTAGTCTGGAAAAAAGAAGACTGAGGGTGAATTTGATAGCAGCCTTTAACTATGTGAAAGATGGTTCCGAAGAGAATGGAGCTAGACTGTTGTCATTGGTGGCAGATGACAGAAGAAGGAGCAAGTTGCAGCAAGGGAGGTCTAGGTTGGATATTAGGAAAAACTTTCTCATTAGGAAGGTGGTGAAGCCCTGGAACAGGTTACATAGACAGGTGACCATCCGTGGAGGTTTTTAAGGCCCAGCTTAACAAAGCCCTGGCTGGAGTGATCTACTCAGGGATGGTCCTGCTTTGCTTTGAGCAGGGGTTTGGACTAGAGGACCTCCTGAGGTCCCTTCCATAGATTTTTTAAATCCATGATTCCATGACACCTTGTATGACAGGCTTACAGGCTATTATATAATAAACTAATTTCTGTGCTACACTTCACTACTATAACCTCTTTGTCTATTAATAAATTATTTGAATAACTATTTGGTGACCCTTGGCTCTCCAAGGAACTAGCACACCTCCTGCATTTTAAAAGGAAGACCTACCAAGGAGGAATACTCTGCTCTGGTCTGGACCTGCAGAGAGTGAACCAGGAAAGCCAAGGCTGCAATGGAACTCCAGCTAGCTACAAATATTAAGGACAATTAAAAGTCTTTTTTAGATATGTGTGAAGCCGGAGGAAAAGCAAGGGCAACATTGGACCCCTGATAAACCAATTGGAACAACTGACAATGGATGCCCATGAAAAAGCAAACTCTCTAAATGGGTACTTTGCATCAGTTTTTCACCAGTCCCATGGGACGCTCCTGCCCACTGTGGAACAGGGAGCCCCGGGTGAGGGAGATTCCTTACCATCCATCAAAGCTGACCTCATGAAGGAACACCTTGATAGGCTGGATAACTTCAAGTCAACTGGCCCTGATGGTTTACACCCAAGGGTACTCAAAGAGCTGGGAAGCATCATAGCTCAGCCCCTGGCATGGATTTTTGAGAACTCCTGGTGCTCTGGTGAAGTGCACAATGATTGGAAGAAGGCCAATGTGGTGCCTATCTTCAAAAAAGGGAGGAAAGTAGATCTGGCAAACTACAGAGCCATCAGCCTGACCTCTGTCCTGGGGAAGGTCTTGGAAAAAAATATCAAAGAAGCCATCCTATACAGGCTAGCTGATGGCAATATCCTGAGAGATACCCAGCATGGGTTTGTTGCGGGTAGGTCTTGCTTGATCAATCTCATTTCCTTTTACGACCAGGTGACCTATCACCTGGATAAGGGGGAAGAGATTGATGTCATAAATATTGACTTCAAAAAAGCCTTCGATCTGGTATCCCGTGGTCACCTCTTGGCAAAACTGGTTAACTGTGGCCTTGACCTCACCACAATGCGCTGGCAGGGGAATTGGCTCCGCATCAGGACCCAGAGGGTGGTGGTTGATGGAAGTCAATTGTCATGGTGCACTATGACCAGTGGGGTCCCTCAAAGCTCTGTCCTAGGGCATTTACTTTTCAACATCTTCATCAGTGAAGTAGACATTGGTGTCAGAAGTGGAATGGCCAAATGTAACAGGAGTGCTGCTTTCGGAGCCTCCCTGGGCGTGCGGCTCCGGTCTCCTGCAATGGGCTGATTGCCCGCCTACTCTCTCCTGCCACGTCTTGATCTTGCTCATAATTGATGAATGGTTTGAATTAGTGGGAAGCTGCCCATTTTTGTGCACCCCGATGGCAGGGGGCGCTGTCTGCAGCTCCTTTTCCTCCCCTGCACCGCAGCCCAAGCCTCGCAAATGGTGTTGGTGTGATCTCCCTAGGGCCATGGCATTAGGTCCCGGCCCTTTGCTTGCCTTCGGGGCTCCTCGATGCCCCTTTTCCCTCTTGGGGCCCCTCACCGCCCCTCGATGCCAGAGCTCTTCGCTGCCCCCCTTACTCAGGGGCTCCTCGACGCCCCTCGACACCAGGGCTCTTCGCTGCTCCCTTACTCAGGGGCTTCTCGCACCCCCCCCAGTCTCGGCTCTTCGATACCCCTAACTCCAGGGCTCCACACTTCCCCCTAGTCAGGGCTCTACACCAACCCCTACCCCTGGGGCTGGGTCAACATACCCCCAAACAAAGCTGTGCCCCCACCACACTGCCCACTGCACTCACTGGGCACCAGGAGTCCCCGAATTACTGGGGAGCTCCTGTGAGGCCTCCTCACACCCCTACAGCCTCACCCGGTCCTCCAGTTGAACAAAAACACAAATGCAAAGCCCCCAGGCTACAACACAAAACTAGACCCCTCTGGTCCAAACAATTAGAAACCTCTCTTTACCAGAGAGGGAGAGAGAGCTCATCCACCCTCAGCAGGGACCAGGGTGCCCAACCATCCGAGCTCTCCCCTTGCCCAGGCCGAGTTCCTCCTCCTTTGGCTGCTGGAGGGGAACTGCCCTCCTGGCCTTCTGCCTGGGCTTAAGAAGGGCTAAGCTCCGCCTCTTCCTCACTCTAGGCTTCCCTGGTTGCTAGGGGAACCAGCACCTGCACAGTCCTGGTGACTGGCAGCTGTGCTTCCCCTTTTCCGCCACTAAGGGTCTCTCCTGAGCCATTTCTACTCTCAGTCGCAGGACACCTGAGATCCCTGTGACACCAAGTTTGCTGATGACAACAAAGTCTGGGGTAAAGCGTCCATGCCTGAGGACAGGAGAATGATCCAGGCAGATCTTGACAGGCTCATGAAATGGCCAGATGAGAACTTGATGGTGTTTAACACCAAAAAATGCAAGGTTCTCCACCTTGGGAGGAAAAACCTGCATCATCCTTATAGGCTTGGCAGTGCTATGCTGGTTAGCACTACAGATGAAAGGGACTTGGGGTCATGATTGAGTACAGGATGAACATGAGCCTTCAATGTGATGCTGCAGCTAGTAAAGTGAGCAAAACGCTGACTTGCATCCATAGATGCTTCTCAAGCAAATCCTGGGACGTCATTCTCCAATTGTATTCAGCCTTAGTGAGGGTGCAACTGAAGTACTGCATCCAGTTTTGGGGTCCACAATTCAAAAAGGATGTAGAGAAGCTTGAGAGGGTGCAGAGGAGAGCCATGTGCATGATCAGAGGTCAGGAAAGCAGACCTTATGATCAGAGGCTGAGAGCCGTGGCACTCTTCAGCCTGGAAAAGCACAGGCTCAGTGGTGAACAGGTGGCCACCTATAAGTTTATTAGGGGTGTTCACCAGGATATGGGGGAATGTCTGTTCATTAGAGTGCCCCAAGGGATGACAAGGTCAAACAGTCACAAACTCCTCTATGACTGTTTCAGGCTGGACATAAGAAAGAACTTTTTTATTGTCTGAGCCCCAAGGTTTGGAATAGACCACCACCAGAGGTTGTTCAAGCACCCACTCTGAATGCCTTCAAGACACTTTTGGATGTTTATCTTGCTGGGATCCTATGATCCCTGCTGACTTCCTGCCCATGGGCAGGGGACTGGACTCGATGATCCTCCAGGGTCCCTTCCAGCCCAAATGTCTATGAAATCTATGAAATCTTTTTTTCTTTACCCCTCTTTCTAGTCCATTGTCTTCAATTAAGTAATCATGTGAAAGATAGTGTATAATTTTCTATATTCAAAACACTGTTTTAGATTGAATTTTAATTGTAGATTCCACAAATTTTAGCAAAGAAATCCCAGCCAGATCTCAGAAGCTTGCCTTGGCAAACTTGTAGCCTTTCAATAAATATTTCATTCATCAGTCCATGTTTACTTTCTTTAACTGTATAAATTGCTTTTTCCTGGTGCTTCTGAATGTTATCCCTTGACAATGATACACTTTTTTATTTTTATTTTTAAAAACATTACCTACAAATACTATGACATTGAAAATCTGGATCATACCTCAATTAATGACATAATGTTGGCTTTTTTTCCTGGAATATTCAGGAATATTCCATGAATGAGGTGAACCTATGAAAATAGGTGCTAAAACCTCTCCAATTTTCATTTCTACATCTTTTCATCTTGTTGGATTCTTGGTATGTTTTCTTGAGCTCATGCCCTGTCAGGTTCAAAAGTCTATTACTTTCCAAAAAGGTAAATGTTATAAACTTCATACTTTTGCCTCACTCCTCACATCCACACATGTAATCTTTCATTAATAGCTATATCCTTCATTTGTAGACCTATGCAAATTTTCTTTCTATTTCTAATGATTTTTTTTTAGCAAAGTAAAGAGTTCCCCTTCATCCTTTGAGACTACTAGAGTTACTTGCAAGTTTTTTTCTTATTATTTATTATGTTGGTTTTAGTGCTTAATTGTTAAGGTTTTTATGAAACATTCTTGGGCAGATCAATTGGTTTCATTGAGGCTATGGAAGTGTACATCAGCAGAACACTTAGCTCACAATACTTTATTTTATTTTATTACAACTTTGAACCAAAGACTGCGGTGCTGGTGTTATCGGGAAGGCTTTGGCTTCCATGACCACAGCCCGCTCTTTGGAGAGAGAGGCAGCGAGCTGCTGGGAAGAGATGGCCTCCACCTCTCTCCCCTGGGGAGGAGGCTCTTCACAGCCAGGCTGGCTGACCTGCTCCACTGGGCTTTAAACTAAGCCCGCTGGGGGACGGGGGGACTACTGCCCCTGCTGGCCAGCTGAACGGCCCTTGCAAAGCCAGCGGACCAAGGCACTTAAGGGGGCACTTAAGGGAGCCCACCCCTGCCCCAGCCCTGGCACAATCTGTGGGCAAGGCAAGAGCCCCCAAGGGCACATTTGCCTTCCTGTACACTAATGCCAGGAGCCTGGGCAACAAGCAGGACGAGCTCGTCCTCCTGCTCAGTGCAAAGAAATATGATGTCATTGGGATAACGGAGACCTGGTGGGACTCCACCCATGACTGGACCACGGGGATAGAGGGCTATACCCTATACAGGAGGGATTGTGTTGGCAAAAGGGGCAGGGGTGTAGCTCTCTATGTGAAGGAAAGCTACATGTCCCTGCAAGCTGATGTTGGTGACCGGCATGGACAGCTAGAGACCCTCTGGGTAAAAATTCGTGGGGAATTCGGCACAGGGGACACAACGGTGGAAGTCTACTACAGACCTCCCACTCAAAGTCCCGAGCTTGACCAGAAGTTCGCCTGCGAACTGACTGAGGCCGCTTGCTCCAGGACCTTGGTTGTCATGGGTGACTTCAATTACCCAGACATCTCGTGGGAAGATCACTCAGCTAAATCTGAGCGGGCGCAAAGCTTTCTCTCGTGCATGGATGACCTCTACCTGACTCAAGAAGTCTATGGGCCAACGAGAGGCAAACCACTGCTTGACCTGGTACTGGCTACGGGGGACGACCTAATCGGCGACCTAGTAATTGATGGGAACTTGGGTGACAGCGACCACGAGCTGATCACCTTCACCATCCACCGAAAAGCTGGCAAGTCAGTCAGCAACACAGAAGTCCTTGACTTCAGAAAAGCCGACTTCGATAAGCTCAAGAGGCTAGTCGGTCAGGCCCTCAGGGACCATGACCCCAGGGAGATGGGAGTTCAAGAAGAGTGGTTGCTTCTCAAGGAAGCGATCCTCAGTGCACAAGCTAAATCTATTCCAACATGGAGGAAAGGGAGCAAAAAGGCACAGCAGCCCCCCTGGCTCTCCAGAGACCTAGCGGACCTACTGTGGCTAAAAAGGAAAGCCTACAAAGGATGGAGGACGGGATTCACCTCCAAGGAGGATTACTCCACCCTGGTCCAGTCCTGCAGGGAGCAAACCAGGAAAGCCAAGGCTGCAACTGAACTCCAACTACCTTCAGACATCAAGGACAACAAAAAGACCCTTTTCAGATATGTGGGGAGCCGGAGGAAAAGCAAGGGCAATGTTGGACCCCTGCTAAACCAGATGGGGCAACTGACAACTGACGCCCAGGAAAAAGCCAACCTATTAAATAGGTACTTTGCATCAGTCTTTCATCAGTCACACGGGATGCCCATGCCTGCTATGGGACAGGGAAATCTGGGTGAGGGGGATCCCCTACCCTCCATCAATGCTGACCTCGTGAAGGAACACCTTGAGAAGCTGGATACCTTCAAGTCAGCTGGCCCTGACAATATGCACGCCAGGGTACTCAAGGAGCTGGCGAGTGTCATAGCCCAGCCCCTGGCATGGATCTTTGAAAACTCCTGGCGCTCTGGTGTAGTGCCCGAAGACTGGAAGAAGGCCAATGTGGTGCTGATCTTTAAGAAAGGGAGGAGAGTGGATCTGGCTAATTACAGGCCCATTAGCCTGACTTCTATCCTGGGGAAGATCTTAGAAAAGTTTATTAAGGAGGCCATCCTTGAGGGACTGGCCCAGGCTAACATCCTAAGGGACAGCCAGCACGGGTTTGTTGCGGGTAGGTCTTGTTTGACCAATCTCATTTCCTTCTATGACCAGGTGACCTATCACCTGGACAAGGGAGAAGAGATTGATGTCATATATCTTGACTTCAAAAAAGCTTTTGATCTGGTATCCCATGATCACCTCTTGGCCAAACTGCCCAGTTGTGGCCTTGGCTCCACCACGATCTGCTGGCTGGGAAATTGGCTTCGTGGTCGGACCCAGAGGGTTGTGATTGATGGCAGTCAATCATCATGGTGCCCTGTAACCAGTGGGGTCCCTCAAGGCTCTGTCCAGGGACCCATACTGTTCAACATCTTCATTAACGATGTGGACATTGCAGTCAGGAGTGGACTGGCCAAGTTCGCCGATGACAAGAAACTTTGGGGCAAAGCATCCACACCAGAAGATAGGCGGGTGATCCAGGCTGGCCTGGACAAGCTCAGCAAATGGGCAGACGAGAACCTGATGGTGTTTAACACCGAAAAATGCAAGGTTCTCCACCTTGGGAGGAAAAACCTGCAGCACCCTTATAGGCTCGTCAGTGCTACGTTGGTTAGCACTACAGAAGAAAAAGACTTGGGGGTCATCATTGACCACAAGATGAACATGAGCCTGCAATGCGATGCTGCGGCTAGTAAAGCGACCAAAATGCTGGCGTGCATCCATAGATGCTTCTCGAGCAAATCCCGGGACGTCATTCTCCCCTTGTACTCGGCCTTGGTGAGGCTGCAGCTGGAATACTGCGTCCAGTTTTGGGCTCCACAATTCAAAAAAGATGTGGAGAAGCTTGAGAGAGTCCAGAGGGGAGCCACACGCATGATCAGAGGTCAGGAAAACAGATCTTACGATGACAGGCTGAGAGCCATGGGCCTCTTTAGCCTGGAAAAGCACAGGCTCAGGGGTGATCTGATGGCCACCTATAAGTTTATCAGGGGTGAACACCAGGACCTGGAGGAACGTCTGTTCACTAGAGCGCCCCAAGGGATGACGAGGTCGAATGGTCACAAACTCCTGCAAGACCATTTCAGGCTGGACATAAGGAAGAATTTCTTTACTGTCCGAGCCCCCAAGGTCTGGAACAGTCTGCCAGCGGAGGTGGTTCAAGCACCTGCATTGAACACCTTCAAGAGTAAATTGGATGCTTATCTTGCTGGGATCCTATGACCCCAGCTGACTTCCTGCCCTTTGGGCAGGGGGCTGGACTCGATGATCTCCCGAGGTCCCTTCCAGCCCTAATGTCTATGAAATCTATGAAATATACTGAAGAAATAATTCCTTTTCTATTCATAACAACTATCATCTGAGAATCTCAAAGTGCTTTAAAAACACTAATTGAATAAGTTTCATAATGCTGGTGTGTGGTAGAGCAGATAAGTACTTTTACATTCCCAGATGCAAATTTTATTGTGATGTACTTAAAACTGTAAATATTTATAAACTATTCACAACAATAAGAAAAACTTCCAAGGGAAAATTATAGCCTTTAAAATAAAAACATTAGACTGTAAATTCTTAAAATGAAAATAAAATAATAACAATATGGAAAGTAACAGAGAAGATCACTCAAACAACTCTGGCCATGTCTTTCACTGTATGCACCTAAATGGCATGTAGGCAGCTGTGTTGCTGCAATTTTCGGCATTTACAAATAGTCTGGGATTCTATTTCATCCCCAGTAAAATAGAATCACCGTATCACCTTATATTTGCACCTTCCAGAAGGGGGTGGGAGAAGCCAAGGAAAATTCCCCAACCCTTACTTACTAGGCACTTGACCAGGATGTGGGAGACCCAGGTTCTAGGCCCTATGCACCCCATGTAAGTGAAGAGGTTGAATCTATGTTTTCACCAAAGTGCTCTAACCCCCAGGACAAATATAGTTCTGGCATTGTCCAGACTCTTCTCCAGCTTTTGACTTTGAGGTGGCCCAGGGGAAAGCCAAGATAAGAGAAATAAGTGGCTGGGAGGAAGAGAATAGCCCAGAAAGTGTGTGGTTTTGTGAGATGGATGTTGCTCTAAATTGGAGAGGGCCCTGGGATCAAAACCTGGGGTCAAAAAGTTTCTCACTTGGAGATAAAAGTTCAAACCCCCTATGCAAAAAAGTAGCTTAGAATATAGGTATCCTTGTGCAAGCATCCTATCTACTATGCTATTAAGCTGAAAGGTAGGAGGGCCACTTCCTCTGCTGCCCAACACACTATCTGTGCTTCTTCTGTGACAAAAATGTTTGAGTCTTACTCAGCTCTTTGCATGTAACCTACTGATCCTATTCCACTGCATACCAGCCTGGCAGGAGTACAGCCCTACTGAGCATACTTGAGCTTGCATATTCAGAGACAAATCCCAAAATAATTGCCAAAAATTTCTGTGTGCAAACCATTTAATTGTGTAAAGTGAAACAGCATTTAGCTTTTAATGACTCCATCAACAGCGCCCTCAAGCCCTCACTACTCTGGGAATAATAACTCCTGAACTGAATTTGGGAAGGTAAATTAGCCCTGCTGAGTACCCTCAGATTAATTAAATAGTAGCTACCATTTGAACTGCTGCGTAGTCAGTACTATAATGTTTCTACTTTAGGGGGTGCATCTACATGTGGGAATTTACTGTGCAGTAACTGAAATTATTGTGCAGTATGGGCATACACCTACATGTGCACACTCAGACTGCACAGTAAATACAGTGATTTACATTGACTTGAGCATAAATTTAATACCTGTATCATAAAGGTATCAAATTTACACCCAATTAGTTACTGTGTAGTAACGCACATGTAGATGCATTACTGCTCAGTAATACTGTGTGTGGACTGACTTGGGACCAAGTCAGTCCACACACAGCATTAATGCACTTTAACACCTGCACATGTAGATGCCAGCCTATTCCCATTTACTGCACAGTAATTTATTGCACAGTAAATTTAAGCTGGTGTAAATGAATGTGTAGACACGCTCAGACTGTAGGAAGCCCAGAGCAGCACAGCATATTTGAGGGGGCAATTGCCAGGAGCAATAAGTTTATCATGTAATCATGGCTTATGACTCCAACCTACACCAAACTTCTACCTGAATACCTATTGTGTATTACGTGTGAGATAAAGGCATTTTGCTAAAGGAAGTTTAAATAAAGAATTTAAGAAGTTCACTGCCTTTAAGTCTTGACATCCAACAAGATCTTGCTAGCCACGCATTGCCCAGCCATGTTCAGACTCACTTCACTTAAGAGGAGGGACATTTTTTAACCTTGAATTGTTGATCAGATAAGGAACCATGTGACTGACTTCATAAGATTTGTCATTTTTGTATATATTTTTTATCATAGCCATGACGAATGATATTCAGATTCATACATTAAAAATAAATTGAATAAACCAAGTGATGTCTCTGATCTTTATGGCCATTTTGTCAACAACAAGAAAAAAAAAGGCTTGTATCATCTCTGGAAATATGCTACTTTCTCAGAAGCCCCTCCACTGTTATCCTAGTCACTGTCAAATAAGTCATATATCCTAGGGTCCTAGGCCACTTTTATCATCAAACACATTTTCTTTATCTATCCTTTCAGGTTGCACTGAAGATCAGCTTTCCATCTAGCTCCTGATCTATGCCTGTCTACCTAGCTATCTTTTTCACATGCACATTATTTCTATCCATATAATCTCTATTATGCAATCTTTACACACAGTTTTATTTTATTCTCTCATAGTAAGCTCTTTATCATGCCTACATCACAGACCTTCTGTCATAAAAAGTGTTGCCCCTCTCTCAAATACACATTCTTAATTTAACAACAAGTGTTACAATTGCCCAAATTATTTGCCTTTATGAAAAGTACTAGCAAGCATGGTCTTGTTTGTTTTTTATCTTGCTTCTAAACAGAAAACAAATACAGGTTTTTTTCCATTTTTTTCTTGTTTTGTTTCTCTTCTTAAATAGTGATCTATTTTCCCTATTTCACTGACTTTCTAGACTTCCCTTCGTATAATTATTTTATATTCCTTCAGTATCCCTTATTACTCAGATGCATGTCTAAATTTTATGTTGATCACTATTTCAGATACTATTTAATAGCAGTTACAGTTGTTTTATTGTTCAGATATCTTCTTCTTTCTGAGCAATGCCTCTCTAATACCCTCAAAACAGATCTTATTTTCCAAATAGCCTCAACTTTGCAACCTTTAACAGAAAAATCTATAAAGCAGAATACTTTTCTGCTTTAATGGAAGAAAAGTATTCTGCATACTGAAATGCTTATCCTCCCTTTTCAAACCATTTTTTATTTCACTTTTCAGATACAGCTTTGGACATACAGATATCAATCTCAAAAAAGAAAGTTAGTAATTTGAGGGGGATACTGTAGTACATTCACATTCAGTTCATGGAGCAGACTGAATATATTTTTAGGCATTGCATGTTTATAACCTAATTTTCACTCATTACTTTACAGAGGTGACCTTGTCCTAATACCTTCAGCACCTGATGTTATAAAAGTGAATTCTTTTCAAATCTACTCTGTTAATGTGCTCCTGCTCTGAAACAAATGCAAGATAACATTAACATTCTTCCCACAAAATACCTGCTAATTTGCTTGCAGTGAAGATAGAAAGCTTTTCATTACATATCACAAACTTCATTTATGTGGAATGAGTCACCAGGCCTTCTGAAAAGCCAAATGAGTAGCTAATCTCCAATGCTGCCTTTAGCTATAACATCAATCCTCCCTGGTTCGACTCATCTTTTATCAACTATTCAGTTTTTTTAAATTTTCCATTCTGTTGCAAAATTGTGTTGTTCGTCTGTAAAAACACCTTTGATTTATGCTATTTTTTAATATTATAGCTTCAGAGGAAAACACAAAGTAGTTTGGCATTTTGTTATTGGGGATGGAATCAAATCAGTGTAATGTAAAATGAGCAACTTTGAACAATTGTTGATTTACTAACTTTAAAAAGTGTACTGCTGATGGTAAACTCTATACCTACTTTTTCTAAACTGAAAATATACTTAGAAAAGAGAAGAATGGTGGTAGATAGATATTCATGATGTAATATTTCCTATACCAGTTATTCTCAACCAGGTTGCCGTGGCACTCTGGCATGCATAAGAACATTTTAAGAGTTCTATGGTGCTGCACAATAATAACACTCTGAGGCATGCAAATACTTATAAACAATTCACATGATAAACCCAGAGATTTCCGACAGGAATTCATAGTGTGAAAAACATTCTGACATTCTGTGGTCTTTCTGAGTTCTCTGCAACAGAAGATTGCTCTGTTTTTCAATAGTAAAAAATGAGCGAAAACAAAGAGTTGGCTTTTTCTGAGCAGTGCCTTGAGCTAGAATAAGTTGAGATCATTATTCCATATGCATAATGTGTATATCATATAAACTATGCTTCTTTGCATATATTGCATTATAAATTAATATTCCTATATATTGTGCAACTGTTACATACATAAATAAGATCTTCAGACTGGAAACCCCAGAGATAATGAGAGAACTTTGTTTAAAAATGGACACAATATTTTGGCCAAAATGTTTATGGCTAATAGTTTAACTGATGAAAAATGCAGTTTTGATCAACTGAAAGCTATTTCTATTTTTGATCCAATTAACCAAATAGTTTAAGCTAAAAAGATTGTGAGAGGACTAAAAGGCTGCATTTTTCCCCCTCTAGTAATATAATGAGAGGTTTAGGACATGCAGATTCAATTCTCTCTTCTGCTTGCAGGGACTTAAACTCACATCACTCAAGACAATACCCTAAACACCGTGCTGTGGGATAATCTATTACATAGTCACTAGAGCAAAAAAAAAATCCCGGGTGTCCCACCTCATAATGACCAGGGTATACAGTCATTCTCTCTTTTTACTTATTTGTCAAAATTTTAAATATTTTATACAGAATTAAATAGTTCAAACTGGACAGAGTGAAAGCCACCTACCCCTGAACATACTATAGCGTAGTGCACAGCTGTCCAAGCCCTAGGATCCCTCCCAACGGCATGGGTGCATGAGTGGCCAGCTGTCCCCTGCTGGTGACATGCGACTCCCCTGCCTCCTCTATCACAGGTTGCACAGGCAATTTGTGGATCCCTGGGACCCTCTTTGTGGCCTGGCAATGGGAGAAGTGACTGCTGGGGCCTCTGGGCTGCACATTAACTGCTCATGAGTGATATGCAGCCAATAGCAAAATTCAGGCCATGGGCTGCTGGTTAGATAGCCTAGGCATAATGGATAGAGCACTGCTGTTGGAGTTCCAAGTTCAGTTTCCCCCTGACAAAAGACTGAATCTGGGTTTCCCTAATCATAGATGAGTGCACTTGGTCCGGATTAAAATGGCAACATTCTCTTCCTAGGTGAAGGTGATGATAATTAAATGTAGCTCTTCCTTTCTCTAGTTATGTATGTGTTAAAAATGCATGAAATAGATATGCAGGTTGTAGCTGTATTGGTCTACAGGAAAAAGCAATCAGGGCTTATGGTAGAGGTGATATCATTTATTAGACCAACAAGATTGTAAAAGTTTGTAGAGTTGTAAAAGTTCTCCTGGGTAGAAATGAAAGTTCATATTTCATAAGGTTTCACAGAGGAGTCAATAGATGGAAAACTCCTCTGGGCAGGCAGTTCTTAGCTGCTAAGGAGTCTCTCAGCTCTCTTGTGAGGCTCTGTTATGATGAAAATTACCTCAGACCAAGGCAGTAGCAGTATCTGAGGTTTCAGGTGGTCACAGTTGCTTCCTGCTTGGGAAATTATGAAGGTTTCATTTTAAAAATGAGCTAAAACTCGATATCTTCCGTGTGTCAGGTATCCAGGTTGTAGCTGTATTAGTCTAGAAGAAAAAGCAATCAAGGCTCATGGCAGAAGTGATATCTATTAGACCAACAAGATTTTTGCCAAAAAAAAAAAATATTAATTGCAAGCTTTAAGGCACAAACATCCTTCATCAGGCATCGGAGAAACAATTGTAAAAGTTCTCCTGGGTAGAAATCAAAATTCATATTTCATAGGATTTCACAAAGGAGTCAATAGATGGAAAGCTCCTCTGGGAACCAAGGCAGGAGCAGTAATTTGATATTGGCTAAAATTCAATATCTTCCATGTGTCAGGCATCCATGTAATTTGCATCATAACAGAGCTTCACAGAGAATTGAGCTGCCTACCCAGACCAACTTTCCACCTACTGACTTCTCTATGAAATCCTATGAAATATGAGCTTTCATTTCTACCCAGGAGAACTTTTACAATCTTTTTTTCCTATGCCTGATGAAGGGTGTTTGTGCCTGAAAGCTTGCAATTTTTTTTTTTTTTTTGCAAAAATCCTGTTGGTTTAAAAAAAGATATCACCTCTAATATGAACCCTGATTGAAATAGATATGAAGTCCTTTGTTTTAGCTATAATGGGACTTCTAATTTTAGTGAGAAACAAACAAAACTATTTATTTGATCTAAAACTTTTTAAATTTTGTTTTCCATTAAATATATATATATATTAGCACAGTCCTAACTCCCTAATAATGATACCTAGCTTCATTGGCCTATTATTGAACTGCAGCTGGAAGTTTTACATTATTATTTGATCATTTACTTTGCCGTATTCACAAACACTCCATTATCATTTCTAGCTAGAAAATATCACTGTTATTTTTTATAACATTGGTAGTAAATGTTAATCTTTTCCATTTGTTTGTATTATTCTGTTGTCCTAATGCACTTTATGTTATGCTTCACTTTGGTGTAAGTTTAGTGCCTAGTAAATTGTTTGAATGTACAGTCAGATGGCTCTTTATCACTTTTTGGGAGGTAAAGAGAGGGAATGTATATTTCATATGTAATAAATGGCAGCTTCTTCAATATTATGATTCTCTCTGACCTGGAGTAGCCCTTAGGGGCCTTAGAGCTTGCATAATGGTCTCTTAGACCCACTTTCAAGGTGAGCTGCTTGTGTCCCTTTCTCCAGCCCTTGAAAGGAGAGGGAAGGTCTGTTGAGGAGGAATATTCAGGAAGTGAAAGGTCTCTAGAGGACTATTTTTAGCTAGTACAAATTCTAGAGACTGGGCAGAGAGTCAAGGAGATATAACAGGTTCCCTCATAATCACTCCAATCACTTCATCAAGAACAATTCTGGCAAACTATAGACTCTTGCTTGCTGTCCTTTAGAAGTCCTTGGCCAAGTCTTTAGTAATATTTTGATATAGCAAAAAAGAAAAGTTCTTTACTGTTAAAACTGGGATTGGATATCAGGAAAAACTTCTTCACTGTTAGAATGAATGGTGAGACAGTGGAATAGACTGCCTAAAAAAGTTGTGGACTCTCCATCACAGGAGATGAACAAGGAGAGGTTAGACAGGCTTTGGTCACGGATGATCTAGGAGTAGTTATGCCTGTGTTCTACTATGGGTATTTCCCATGCTTCTGGGCCTTGCTGGTTGATACATGGGGCAGAGAGGGGATTTTTGCCCCTCCTGCTGCTACACATAGAGGTTTTGACAGCTTTCCTCAGAAGCAAGGGGAGTTAGTTGTAACCAAGGCAGGGGATTTTGATTGTTCCAGCTGGAACTTAAAGCTGGAGGTTCCTGGCTAGAGGGCCTTGCCTCTTCACTCATCATCAGACCAATTGTCATATTTAGGGTCAGGAAGGAATTTTACCTCATGGTCAGATTGGTATGGACTGTGGGGGGATGGGTCCACTTCCTCTGTAGCAGGGGGCATGGCCCTCTTCCTTGGATCTCTGAGCATGTTTTAACAACCTTTGCAGCAGCAGGACATTGGCCACCATACTTCCCCTGCTTTGCCTGTGGCAGAACGAGCATTATGTTTTGTGATTGTGTCAGGATTGACTGTAGTTTTGCTAATAGGTTAGACAATCGATTCATATAGGATGATTTGGATAAGAAGGAGTTGACCTCCAGAGGTCATCTAGAGTTTCTATGATTCCTTCTTCTGTACTTCTCTATGATTTTCCATGAAAGATTCATCTGGAATAAATAAAGGTGATACTTCTAATCAAACCATTAAGACTTGTCATTTTCTTTGTCTAAAGATGCTCCCAAAGGCTAGATACAGACATTCAAAAATCCAGTTATGCAGTTTTCTGTAAGTGGTGTAGTTTAGCTTTGTAGCAAACAGAACACACATTTGCCCTTTGGTGAGGAAGTAAATCTTAGACCAATTCCACCATTTTTAAACTCATCTATGTGTGCTAAACTTCTGTTCTGTTACAGGTATAGACAAGTTGTGTGTGCCAGGCTTCTGTTCTGTTATGGGCATAGACCAGTTTATGATCGCTTATACTGGTAAAAGTGTTATGTCTGTACCTGACCAAAATGACTAGTATAGTTTTTGATGACTAGTGTGGTTTCTATAAATTCTGTGTTTAAGTATACACTTATGGAATGAACTGATTACCATTCAACAGCACAGATTTTGTTCATACAGTTTATTTAGTCAGGTGTTGGACACCCTTTCTCAGCAGTTTATACAGTAATTACAGTTTAGGGTTATTTAATTCTGCAACTAATCAAACAATTAGAATATCTAATGTGCTTACATTCATTTTCTAGCTTCACTCATTTGTGGCCTGGGCATCTGCCTACTGCTCATTGTCACGGTGTGACAGGTCCTGGGGAATGGAAATCCTGGCTTTGGGGCTTGAGGGTTGCCAGAGGGACATGAAATAGCCCAAAAATATGCCCAGTAAGGGCTGGAACTGGAATAAACTTACCTGCTACATGTACGGCAATGGAGAGTGTAGAGTGGTACACAGCACTGCCTGTGCAATTCTTAAACAAGTTGATGGTGAAGCTGGAGGAGCACAGGAGAGTGATGTTAGACACCCATGCCAGGGACTGGCTACAAGAGCTGATGCAGAGCAGCGTAGAGGGAGTGCAGAGAAGCAGTGCAGCTGCTGCATGCTCTAGTCAGCACTCGCAACAGAGTGCTGCACTGGTTCCACAGAGCGGATACCTGGAAGAGTCTTTCCTATGTCCTAGTGTTGACACTGCTGGGAAGCAAGACCCGGGACCTCAGGCCCTGGTGACCAGAGGGACATGTGAGTGAAGCTGAGTGCTACAGCCTCCTTTTTTTCTGTTTTGCTTTCACAATTATTTTTTTTGCTGCTTCGGCCATGATCCCATCCTGTGTGTCAGGACATGGCAGAACTGAGAGACCTGAGTGCCCTTTGAGGACCCAAGGTGGTCACAGGAACTGGGTAGGAGCTGTGATTATTTTGACGATAGAGCCTTAGTGAATTAATAAGCTTCATGATTTAATTTCAAGTCCTATGTATGGGCAGACTTTAATCCAGGGATCAGGAAGACTTTAAGACTTAAGTTTCTGGTTTTTTTCTTATGATTGCACTGTTTGATGAGATTACTTATATTGACTTGCTCTCAATCTAGGACTGACTAAATGTTCCAAACCATTCTGCACATATAATAGCAGCAGTCAGGGTAGATCATCTGGCTTGGCTGGCCACATTGATCTTGACCAGTTAGCACCAAATCGCATGCCAGCTATAGTTTGGTGTATGGATGGGGTGTAGGGAAGGAGGTGCCCCAAGAAATGTCCTTGCCGATCACACCTGAGAGTGTTCTTTAACACAGGAGGAACTTTGGTGTGGTGAAGTGGAGCTCCCCACCTAGTTACAATGCTAGGTTTCCCACTTGCCTTTGGGCATGCTTCCCACCTGACTTGTCCGCTCATTTACTGCTCTGATGCCAAGGGGTGATATCCGCAGATCCATACATTCCCTACACTGCAGTCCATGCCTCGCAGATGGCATTCAGATGTTACAGTGTCCCTGGCTTACAGTCAGAGCATGCTTAGGCCACGCCATCAGGCCTCAGTCATACATACATTCATACCACCCTCCTCTCACTCAGGCCTCACTCACTCCACCCTCTCTCACAGGGTCTCTTTCTCGTGTCTACAACTTATGCTGCCTTGATCCCTCTTGGAGCAGACACGCTTTAGCCATAGGCTTAGCTAGTCCATTCCTAGCTAGTCCAGATGTACCATCTGTTGGGTCTCTCCCATGACCCTAACCAGGGTCAATTACCCTGACCGGGTCTAAGCATACTCAGGCCCCTTCCAGGACAATACCGTATATATGCATAGAAGAACCAGAGCAGTGAGGGACCAATACATATACATATACACATACACATATATATATATATATGTATATGTACATATTTATATGTACTGGTCCCTCAGCCCTCCGGTTCTTCTCCTCCTTTACTGGAGCTCCCCATCTCCACCCCCTCTCTCGGGGCTCCACACCGCCCCCCTTGGGGCCATGGGTCTTCTCTCCCCGGTGGGCTCAGGTGGCTGCAGCTGCGTCTGGCCCCAGCTTTTCCTCTCGGGGTCTCTCAGGATCTTGCACCTCACAGGGCTCGGGTGACCACAGCCATGCCTGACCCCCAATTACCTCTGGTGTTATGCAAACTCACCTGAAGGTGAGGGCTAGGGTTAAGATGCCCCTGGCCACATTTCACCAGGGTAATAACTGGCCTGGTATTTCCTGGGCGCTCCAGTGCCACTGAGAGCCCCACCAGGCCACCCATTCCCAGCAAGGCACAGTTTTAGGTCATATCCATACCAAAGGGCCTCCAATCCATCCCCTACAGCTCCTCCCTTACCTCCAGTATGTTATGGAGCCTCATAACCAGGGCATGTTTCTGCCTTCCCAGCCAGCAGGGAACTGAGCTGTTTATATGGAAGGCCAGAGATTTAAAATGGCTGCCAGAATCAGACACCTGCTGGCTGCTTGGCCTAGGTCTTAAAGTGGCAGGCACCAACAGTGCCCTGCCACACTTGGTTATTGCAAAACCAAGATGTGGCAGGTGAGCAGGAGGATACCTTCCAAGGGAAGAGTGCTCAGTGATCCAGAGTGCCAAAACCATTAAAGGTCCAAACTTGGGTAACAAGGTCCTAAGTCACCCAAGAGCTGCTAGTCTGGCATAGGCGATCACACTCATGTTGTTCAGACTTTACTCACTAATTTCACTGGGTTTTCACTATATATAAGGACAGCAAAGTTTGATTCTAAAGTGCCAAAATTAAAGAGGAGGAACAATGCAAAGAGATTTTTTTTTATCCCAGTAAGTTAACATATATCCTTAAACAGGTAAGAAAGAAATAAGGAATCTACTATGCAATACTTTGAATTTCTTATATACCTAGGATTTTTTTTTCTACACAAAAAAACTTTATTTAACCAAAAAATTCCTATTCTGGTCAACATAAATGATTTGCTAATTTGTCTTAAATTCACCTGACACATGGCTGAGAAAAAAAGACTAAAAAAGAAAAGAAAAGAAAAAAAAAAACCATTGAGTTTAAACTTTTCATTTTCATATTTTTATTTTTGAAATTTACCTAGACTTAATTCTAAAAGCTACAAATAAAAACCAAAATAAAATATGCTGTTTCTGCTTGAGAAACATATGTGTTGTTTTTGTTAGTATTTCAGGTTGATACAAAAATCAGGAAATTGAAAAATCAGTTATTCACATAGCTCTACTCAGACTGGAAATCTAGCAGTTCTCCATAAGCAGAAGTGGATAGACTGTAAATAAGTCAAAATATGACGTTTTATATTATTAATAAGGCTTAGGTTAATAGGTTGGTGACACTTACAATACTTTTATTGAATGTGTAGAGAACAGTATAAAAAAGTAATACTAAATTGCAGATAATCAAAAGCAGTGATTCTCACACAACTTTTAGGCATGCAACCACTTGCACATGGTTCATAAGAAAAACCCAAAGATTTGAAATAGAAATTCATAAAGTCAAAAACATTCTGTCCATCTGTGGTTTTTCTGCGTTCTCTGCAACAGAAGAATTGCTCTTACTATTTTTCTGCAGTCAATAAATGAGTGAAAGGTAAATGGAGAAGGATCTTTGGGCAATGTGATATCTTTTATTAGACCAACTAAATAGTTGAAAAAATTGTTCTTTGCAAGCTTTCGGGCACAAACACCCTTCTTCAGGCATAGGAAAGTTTGAAAGGTAAGTGGGCATTTTCTGAGGGGTTTCTTGACTCTGTGAATGTTGAGAACCACTGTTCTAAAGTACAGTAGATGTAAAAAAATAATCTGGAATCTTCTTATGCATTGTTTCTATTATCATAACCAGGCTTGTGTCTATTGAGTTGCATGGCTAAGTTCCTGTGAATTGCACTAAAATATATCCCTGGGGGGGCAATGTTATTGTAAATAAACCCACATAATAGAAGTACCTCACAGTAAAAGATCTGATCCTTAAAAATGCATCTTAGAAATGGAATTTCTACATAATTTAACACAGTGGTAGTTTGTTCATAAACGTTGGTTACAGCTTACAGTGCATGCTGTTTCCAAATTACTTGATTACTGTTCAGATTTGTATAAAGATGTATATATTTTTACAGGTAATTAGGGATATTGAAGTCCATAGAAGGCTTTTTATCCCACACCCCACCCCACCTAGCTCCTCAAAAATCAGATTCCCCCTAGGTGTAACAAAAAACTCTTTACTATTTGTATACTTCATCTTAAATTTTTGGTCTGGATTGACAAAATAGTTTTCTGTGAGACTTGCAATGTATAAAAAATCCCTTCCCTAATACCCTTTTCAATGAGGTATCTTCATTCTGAAATAACTGACTAATTTGCTAAACTTTCTGCTCAGATGCTCCTTGTTATTCTGACTTCTATTAACTGCAATGGAAATGTTTCAAGATATTATCTAAAAAATACGTGGCTTCAAATTGAATCTGACCTTCCAGCAGGCAGTACAAAACCCCCCCCTGTCCTTGGAATCCCTCTGGTATTTGGTCATATCTTCCACCCCTAAAAGAGCTGCCTCTTATTGATTCTGCTTTCTTTATTGTAAAAGAAATATCAGACCTAAGTACTGGTAGACATTAAAGTTTGAAGTCTCTCAGCACTCTAGTTGTGAAGAATTCTAATGCTGATATCTGAGCCTTTTAATAACAAGGACATAAAAAGAGAAGGTCGATGCCAGGAATGGAGAATCTATACAAAAAATAGGCTTTCAACTCCTTTGAACATGTTGTTTGGTGCAGCTAAGCCATGCTTACACATATGTATGCAGCAAAACTCAGCCAGTAAAAATTCTCAAAATTTTGTATACAAAAGTTTTCCACAAGGTTTTGGATTATCTTAGTCTCAGCAGAAATTATTACAAGCAATTTTTAAAATCATAGAATCATGGGAAATGAGGGTTAGAAGGGACCTCAGGAGATCATTTTGTCCAACCCCCCGCTTAAGCAGGACCGCCTCCAACTATATCATCCTAGTCAAGGCTTTGTCTATCTAGGTCTTAAAAACCTCCAAGAATGGAGATCCCACAACTTCTCTGGGTAGTTTCAGTGCTTTAGTGAGAAAGCTTTTCTTAATATCTAACTTAAACTTCCCCTCCCCAAACTGTGCTGCCATAGTCTGGGAGCTGACCCTGCCTGTGAAGACTGAGGTGAAAAAGTCATTTGAGTACTGCAGGGATGTATGTGGTAGCTGTGTTGGTCTGAGACAAAAAGAAATGCAAAAATCTAGAACTCTCAGAGGGACAGTTTTCTATCTTCTGCTTCCTCTATGCAAAAATAAAGTTTATTTCCTATAAATGGGGACTTTTTACCGTTTTGAACTTTCCCTGAGCCTGATGAAGGGCACATGAGCCTGAAAGGTTGCAGAAAAATTGTTTTTGTTGCAATTTCTAAGTTGGTCTAATAAAAGGTATCATTTTAAAATGAAGAGTTCTAGATTTTTGCATTTGAGTACTTCAGCCTTTTCCACATCATCTGTCACTAGGTTGTCTCCCTCATTTAGTAAGGGACCCACATTTGCCTTGATTTTACTCTTGTTGCTGACATAGTTGTAGAGAATACCATATTTTCTCACATACACCAAACCCACAAATAAAGTATGCACCTTGGTTTTGAAAGGCAGATTATAGAAAAAAAAGATTGTTAGCTATTTCAGGACCCAAAAGACCAGTTGTGGTCAAACTGGAAATAATCTGTTCTATACCACAGACAGCAGCATTTTTCTTAGTTCTTATCATTATATACTGTCAAATACTTAATAACCTGCTGATGAACCTGTTAAATCTCCCAGTTAGGGCAAGGAGAATCCTGATTTCAGGAGGCTTCCTTGTGGCTCTGAAATGTCTACTGTATTTTTTCAACAAAGAAAGAAGTGCAAAAAACTCAGTGGGTTGGAATGGAAGGGAGTCTTTAAGGAGAAAAATATAGATTACAAGCAGAATAATCAATTTAATTATTTTTCTGTTGCATCTCTAGTTAAATATTTACAAATTCTTCTTATAATCTTCTGATTGTTGTCATTAATCTTGCAAAATGTGTATTATATATAGTAGCATCCAAATCTCACTACTTTCATAGGATGCATTTTGCAGTCTGACCTCACTACCATAAAGGGGGCTAGCCTGAAACTAAAACATCAGTTGCCTATGGAATGCAGACTTGGAAACCAGTGCAAGACAGGAATGTGGATTGTACAAGGAAGATGAATCTAATGGAAAAGAATGTGCAGGGTATGAAGAGAAGTAAATGGAAGACAGGGGAATGGTAGAAGCAGGGTGTAGGTGTAGGGATGTGAGGAGAGATTCAAGGCAAAAGTGGTGGCAGGGAGAGAGAGCATATGGATTGAAGATGGAGAAGGAAAAGTAAACATGAGGAAGGGGTAAGCATAAAGGAATGGAAACATCTGTTCAAATCATGAAAGGAAATTATGAGTGGTGTTCACATCTAGTTGGGACATAGAAAGAGGACATACAATACTGATGCAAGATGTGGAGTGATGTGGAAGACTGGCAGTAGGCCTGTGTGAATAGAGAAGTATTCAATTCAGATTCAGATTTGGATTCAGCCAGTTTGGAGGACAGTGATTCAATTCAGAGATTTGGATCACTGTCCTGAATCAATTCGGCCAAATCAGCTTTGGAAGATTCAGTGCTGATTTGGAGAGTTTTGAATTGGATCAGCCGGGGAGAGGCAGGCACAGCTGGGCAGCTGCAGGTTCTTCCACAGCTCCTTCATCTGTGCCTACCTCTACCTGGGTGGGGGGAGCTGCAGAAGCTCCCATGGCTACCCTACCCAGCCCCAGCCCCTGCCTGGCCCCAGCCTACTCCTGACACTTTAAAAAAAAAAAAGTCCCACTCTCACTGGCTGCAGGAGTGGCAATTTGGGCCTCTGGGCACTCATGGCAGAGCGCCCTGCATAATGCGGGGAAGTGGGGATTGTCCCCCCACCTGGCACCCACGTGGCAGCTGCCCCATGGCATAGGTGCAGTGTGAGTTGGCAAGGCTGAGTGCCATGGGAGCTGGGGCTGCTGGGCTCCAGCTGACACATGGAGTCACAAGAGCTCCCAGGCAAATCAAACCGAGGGGCTTGGGAATTGAACAGGGAGCTGGGGGAAGGTCTCTGAACATTCCCCCAGTTCCCAGTTTGATTCCCCAGCTCCCCAATCTTTCCCCCAGCTCTCTGAACCCTTCCCCAGCTCTTCCCAGGGCATGCAGGCCCTCAGATGATGTAGGATGACAGCACATTGCTACTGCCAGCTAGTGATGGCAGCAGCTCTGGGCTATTTCCCCAGCTGGCAGGTTCAGCCTCCTGAAACCCCACGTGCAGCTCCAGGGGCCTCACCCCCAAGGAAAAGCTGGGAGAATGATCAGAGAACTGTGAATTGAACCAAGAGCTTTGGCTGACAGGTGGAATAGCCCCAGCTCCCAGAGTGCATAGCGCCCTGCTAGCCATGCTGCATCCGTGCCATGGGGTAGCTTCTGCATGGATGCCAAGTGTGAGGGGGAATTCCTGCTGCCCCACACTGCTCTGTGTTATGCAGGGGGCCCTGCCATGAGCCCTCAGAGTTCCCAGTCACCACTGCCAGAGCTGATGAGTGCAGGGCTTTTTTTTCTTTTTAAATGCCGGGAGGCTAGCATTGGGTATGGGCTGGGCAGTGCAGCTATGGGGGCTTCTCCTGTGGCTCCTTCGGCTGTGTCTGCCTCTGCCCAGTGAGAAAAGCCATGGGGGCTCTGCTCTGCTGCCGCTTGTCCAGCCATCATGGGGGGGTTACTATGCCGGCATGACTTGTGCTGGCATCAGCACTGGAAGCAGGGGCTCTGCCCTGCCACTGCTTGCTAGCCAGCATGGGAAACATGAGATGTGGGCACAGCAGCACTGGGAATGGGGACTATGGCCTGCTGCCACTTGCCCCCTTTTGCCTGGAGTGAGCCACGCCCATATTCTGCCCCTCCCCCCCATCCCAGCTGAGTAGCAGGGTAGAGCCCCCACTTCCAGTGCTGCTGCACCTGCATCCCGCACCGAGTAACACCCCCCAACCCCAGCATCTTGTCCCAGCCCCAGCCCCAGCTCCAGCTCCAGCTTCAGCTCCAATCCCTCCTTCCCCATGCCTCTTTTTTCCCCCCTCCCCTATCCCCAACAGACGTACCAACCGGAGGCAGCTGTCAGCTGCCTGTTTGGTCTATCGCCGAATCTCCAAAGTGGCCAAATCTTTTTCCGAAGCTTTTCCAAATTGATTCAGATGCTTTGAATCAATTCAGAGCTTTTACTTGGTCTCCTGATTCAATTTAGATTTGGAGATTCGGTCCCCGATTCGAGCCAAATCTCTGAATTGACAGCTACCAAAACTTTGCACAACCCTAATGGGCAGTTCCTGGATCCCAGAGAGTAGAAGACAGTAAATGCAGTCTGCAGAGAGCCAGAAGGCCTGCATTTAAAGTTGATTTTTGATCCTGAGATGAGCAAATGAAAACATGAACACTGGGGAGGGCAACCTCACACTAATGGCTTCAGAACCAGAAGGCAGATAATTAAAGTACAACATTTTAAAGCCAGTCTCATGATTCTGTACAGCCTGACTCATGATCTTTTAAAGGTTGGCAATACTGCAGAGAGTAGGAGAGAAGAATTGAAAGATATATTATTGCAGGAAAGATTTATGTAAAGGAGAGGACTGAATATGTACTGAATATGCAGATTGGGATATTAACTCGTTTCTATTAAAATCTTAGGCCTTGCTATCATATAGCCCTGATGTAATGGGTTAGGCTCCAAAACAATTGCTATGCTTGGGAAAATGCAACTTCTTAATTTAGTTTCACCACTCTGCATTATCATTCTCAGGAGTAAGCTCCTTAGATCTGACCACCTATTATTCTAGCTCATTATTGATCCACATCAGTGGTTCTGTGAAAGATTAACTACTTTTCTTATCTTTGATTTTTACCTTGCACAATAAGCATTAATACAGAAAACATAATTAGGTATGTTTACTTGCCTTGCTGTATATTGATTGTACAGTTGATCAGCATAGGTTATTGTCTTTTATCTGGCTTTACAGTCATTTTCAGGTTAATGTCTTTGCTGTAGCACCTGGAGATCTAACCAGGTTGTCAAACTTCTGAATAGAATAGCAATTTCCATGTTATTTTTAAATAAAAATATATTTTATGAGGGCAAGGTGATAGCAACTTTTTATTGGCATTAAAATATAATACCACAATTCATACTGGAACAACAAGGATACTTCATCAACATGGAGGCACCACCTTACGTGAGGCAATTTTAATGAAGAACAGGATCAAAGCTGCCGACACTATAGCCTGGTATCATGCTTATAGGCATGGTTACTCAAAAACTTCCTTTATAACAACCTGCCTCCAATTGATTTTTATTACAAAGTTTCAGCTAAGTAGTTAAGCTATTCCAAGAGTAAAATTAGAAAAAAAATATATTGTTTTGCCCAAGTCAAAAAAAATTAACTGTTTTGTTGAGAAGTTTCAGTATATCTGTGTTCTGGCATTTAGCAGCTAAAGTTTCTATCTGTACTAAGCATATTTTACCTAAAACAGCACTGGATGAACAGGGCTGAACTTGCAATTACCGCTGCAAACCTCTGTGATGTCAGGCAGAGAGGGGGATGGAGATTTGAACATGAGTTTGAAAGAAAAGACCATGATGAAATTGATAATCTTGTAATCAGAATAAGACTGGAATCATATGTGGCAAAGATGGTCCAGGGCAACATTGATGATGATAAAACAAAATGCTGAAGAGCTGCTTTGGCAAGCACTGTCTATCTTGTGTGGCAAATGAGGCAAGGACCAATGGAAATAATGATGTGTCATCATGCAAATAACTATCAAAATTAGACATTGTCAGGCTATCCCACTTACTGAAAATTTCATAAGTTCTCTCACACACACACAAAACAATCAATTAAGTGCATAAAAGCTAAAATATTTCAGCTGAAAATCAAACCATCGGAAGGGTGACTGTAACCCTTCCCTTCTTAATTTCTTAATTTGAAACTTTTTGAAAACTCAGGGTATTTTTCTCACCCCAAATTATTATTATTATTATTATTATTATTATTATTATTTGCAATTCTTCTGAACTGCCAAGGAGTTGAACAATCAGGTTTAATTAGATATGGGTTTAAGATAGGGGCTGGATCTTACTAGACCAGGTCCACTTGCAGCTCTGCCATTGGTATCCCATGTGACTTTTGGCAAGCTACTTAACTTGCTGCCTACTACACTCATATGCTTGCTCTCTCTCACACATTCATGGGAATACTTTTTCTGTACTCCCACAATTTATCAAGGAAGTACTGTAATTATCAGTAGCTGGACACTCTTCTCAGAGATGTCTCTTCCTATTGAGTTATCATAACAAAACTAATAAATAAGTTTAACAATAAATTAGGTTATATTTCATATCAGAGATGTCTGTTGGTCCATAGTGAATTAAATCATTCCTTAAATAGGATCAAATTCTCTTTTGGTATAGTTACACTAGCAGAAAATTGACATATAGTATGTAAAGTATTTTAGAATCCCATGGGATGGTACATAAATGTAAGTTATTAACCCAATGACTCGCTAGACAGTTAAGAATAATAGTTTAATAAAAAGAGTCCATATGTAGTATACTCAATAATAAAATGAATGCAGAAGATTAACACATAATTTAGTTCTAACCACCAAATATACATTTGGTAAAGTTCTGGCCTTTCTACTTTAGTTGTAAATGATCTTCATGGAGATTTCAAGGAGTGGCCCATCATGCTCTGGCCCAGTGCTCTGTCCGTTCTTCTACCGTTACATTCAGCTAAAATAATTAATACTTTATTGTCCCATGAAATTTTAGAAGAGCTTGGAGAAATAGCCTGAAGTCAAAGAACTGTTGCAGACACTGTATAGCTCCCTGGTTTGGTATTTTCTAAATGTGCCTCTCTTCCTCATGAGAAAAATGGTTTATGACTGTATTGTCAAAGTCTATGAAACTCCAAGTATTTCTGCCATATAATTTGAATGTATTAACGTGAAGTTTTATCTACCATTTGGGAGCACTTTGTGTTGAATTTGCAGACCAGATTTTATAGAGCAGATGCAAGACTGTTTCCATTGTGCACAGGGCTTTCTGAGCTACATACTCTAATGGCGTCTGTTACACTGGTCCCTGCTAATGACACTGTCAAGAAAAGCGTGAATCACAAAGTTTAGCTTTTTTGGCTTTCACAGGGAATGTTCTTATTACTTATTTGTAAACAGATAGTAAGAACACTTTGAGTAAGAAAACACTTTTTCATGAGGATTAGCATTTAAAGAGCCTTTATTGACAATGAATGCTGGAGTAATGAAGAACTGCAAGTGGAATATTACCCTCTAAACATCTTCCTGCCAGTTTCTATTTTTAAGCTAATGTTTTGATAATCAAGGAGATAAAGTGTGTTTTGATTTCAGGACCACAGTCATACTGTTGTGTCAGTCAACTGCATTAAGATCATTTTGTTTTCAATTACCGTCTTTTATTGAGCATCATTATCACTCAGCAGCCCCTGAGCAAATATCACATTGTCCATCTTTTCAGGCAAGTACTGTAATTACTCAATAACTGCAATATTGATTCTAGAGCACTGAGTCCTACTGGCTGGCATACTAAGTTGCCTGCTCACATGGCTACTATCTGTGGCAGACAGAATTGTTTTAATGTACTTCCAAGCAAGAAGTCACTGAAAGTAAATAAGTTTTCTCTCTCTATATGATACCAAAAAAAACCCTCTGGAGTTGCTATGCTTCTATTCTTTAAGCAGATTTGAACTCGCATGCTAGCTGCAAGCCTCCAGCTTTGTAAATCTTTGCTGGAGGCCTGAAGAGCTCTCTGTGAGCAAAGGCATATCAGAGGTTACACAGCTCCTTTAATAATGCATCTGTAATGTATTACCAAGATGTCATATTGTGAAACATCAAAATCCGTGAAGAGGGGTCCCAGTGTAAAACATCACACAACTATGGTCAGTATATTGGCGATGCTCTCAGCTGCTCATTTGCAAAGCTGTTTTATCTTGCCCTCCTGCCTCACTGAAGTTTCTGTTCTTAGCAATATTTCCCATGGCAAGCAAATAACAACAAAGTCACATTGTTAAAATGGAAATCTGTCTATTGAGAACTCACATATGGTAGGACATGGGACTCACTTTTGAAAAGTCTCATTTAAGTTCATACAGCCTTACCAAGTACTCTCCAGTAAACAAAAAAAGACCTCCACCAAAGAAATATCCTTGGATCCAGCACTGATAATTTGTTACAAATTGGAAGGTAGACTGTACTTCCTGGTGCTGTCTTAAAGACTGCAAAACACAACAACAAACCCAGAAAGAGGGGGCTTTAATACCTGTCCTTTGCTATTTATTGAGTGTCCTTGATAAATGGATTCTTTTCTGATTTTGTGTTTCTCTGAATGGACTATTGAACTGATGGCTGCTGGCAGTTGCAGAATATAAGATTTGTGTGCAAAATCAATTTGTAGGATTGGAGCCACGAGCTGGGACATACCTGAAAAGATTATTTTTTAAAACTTCTTAATTGTTCTTGTTTTCTTTGTGTATATGGGCACATAGAATGATTCAGCTCTATTTGTAGAAAGGACTCTTAGGCAATCACTGCCCTATGGATTCAAATGTCAGGTTGGCTCTATTTCAAATTCTTCACTGACCCTCCCCCCACATTGCAAGTTGCATTCAGTACAGCTGGCTGTAGGAAATGAGAGGGCTTTCACTTGCTCCTATCATTAAAAGAAAAGTTAGTAGCAATATACTTAGCATGCCTAAAGTAACTCGGAATTTGAACAAATGGGAAGCAGGTGGCTGGCAAATGCATTTTTAAATGAGAAAGTCAACATTAGCACTGTGATCTTTTCAACTTTCTTCTATTGTATTTTCTGCATGCATTTTTTCTATTATCTCGTCTTTTGCATCATTATATGGCATAAAACTTCTGCAGACCTGATAGAACCAAGTCTTGAAATCTGCCCTTGCATAAGAGAAATACCATATAAGATCTATGGTAGTTCCTACATTCCTTCCTGTGTTGGTTCATCAAATAGGCATAAGTTCAGGAGAAACAGGAAGTGTCCCATTTTATTTTGTGCAGGAGACAAAACATAATTCCAGAGGGCAGATGCCCCAAGATGTGTTTAGAGAGGATAGATAAAAAATAGGTCAGTTCAGCTTTGTCCTTTTGAGCTGTGCTGATATAGGGCTGAATCATCATACCATTCTTTTCCTTTCCCTCTAACCTGAAATTATTTCCAAGAAAGGGAATGAAAAAGTTTGGAACAAACAGAAAATTACCACAGCATAGAGAATATCTAGTCAAACATATTAATTAATGCACAGTGGTTACTGCACATATCATTTATTACTTGTATAATCAAGTACAATATAAATGCGCAGTAACCAGAGTTACTGCACAGTAGCACTGGCAAACACCTTTTTAGTGACGCTACTTCACAGTAGTGTATTAGCACTTTCCATGCTGTGATGCACTACTGTGCAGTGTTATTAGGCTACTGCACAGTTAGCATTCCGTGTAGACCAACCCACTGAGGTTTAGGCCTCAAAGACATCTTATGAGAATAGGCTGTACAATTTAATTGCATAGTGGTTACGTCTACGCATCCACATCACTATATCATAGGACAATTAGCGGTCGAGTAAAGCGTCACCATCTATACGTGCAATAGTATCAGGCTGCAGTAAATTAATTAATGCTGCATAAGATAGTACTGTTCAGGGCAGTGCTATTGATGAGGAATGGAAAAGTACTGAAAGGAGTGTATACGTGTTGGGACAGGGTGGGAGATATTGGTGAAGGCCGAGCGGGAATAACACAGCAGCCTTCAGGATAAGCTTATCAGGAGACAGCTTGAGAAAATGCGCCTGGTTCAGCAAGACACCAGGATGAGTCGCTGTCAGACTACCAAGAATATGTTACAGGGCGAGTTGATCTGTATGTGATTTATCAGTACATAAAGAAGTCTGTGCTTTGCTTTTGTTGAGAACTAGCTGCCCATTGCTTTTTCTCTCATGGCAATGCAAAATAAAGCGCTTCTGACAGCCAAACAGTGATCTTGTCTGAATTTCCACATCACTATCTTATGCTGGGATACTTTACTGTCATTAAATTCATGTATAGATGATTACTGTGGGAGTAAATTACACCCGCTCAGCCCAAGCAGCCAGGAGCCAGACTCCTGGCTGTTGCCTAGCAACATGGATCTGTACCTTCATGCAACAGCCAGCCCATCCAATGAGATACTTCCCCTTCCCCAATACCTGACAGCCCTGGGTGGCTCTGCCCCAGATCAAATTTCTGCTGCCCTAGATGCACATCTAGGCACTATGTCCCCGAGTTGTTTACTCTGGTTCAGATTGCTCTGGAGTTTATTGCTTCATACTAATTGCATGTGTAGACACACCCAGGGTGTAAAAAAAGTGGTTCCTCTTATCAATTTTGAATTTTCCACACTTTAATCTAATCAAATATCCCCTTGTGTCCTTGTGTCATGAGATTACAGGTGTGTCTCCATGAGACATTTACTGTGGAGTTGCCTAATTAGCTCTGCAGTAAAGTCTTGGTGTCTACCCATGTGGCCCTGTTAGGCCACAGTACACTAATAAATACCATCATAGGATAATACTTGTCAATACAAGTAATATCCTGCAGCCATGTTATTTACATCACCACAATGCACCTGTAGATGCTAATGGGACTAGCTAGTAGGGCTGTGTGAAATTTAGCCAGGTGTTTCATTTTGAAGCTGTTTTGATGCATTTTGAGCTCAAAACAGCAAAATCAAAATGAAACAAAAGCCTTCAAAACAGCTTCAAAACAAAACAAAGGCACTTGAAACATTTTGAAACTTTTGAAACATTTCAAGTTTAACACTGGGCTTACTTGGCTTCTGTGCTGTTCCCAGCTGGCAGCATCAGCTTCCTGTCATCTGGCGTGCAGATCCAGGGGCCGTGACCCCCGTAAGTAGTCTGGCACAGCCCCACAGCTCTCCTGTAGACGTGGGCCCTTGGATCTGTATGCGGAGTGACAGCATAGTGCTGCTGCCAGCTGGGGCCAGTGGCAGCAGCAGTCTTCCCAGCCTTTGGCATGAGCTACATCCAACTCCAGTCCCAGCCGGCAGTGGCAGCTTCCTTTTCTCTGGCTTGCAGATCTGAGGCATCTGCCATGGAGAGAGGGAGTGGCCACTTTTTCCCTGTGCTGAGCACCAGCTCATTCCCCACCACTGCTTCTCACTTGAGTCCATGGGGTACATGGCATCAGGTTGTCCAGCACCAGTCCCAGGTGGCAGCAGCAGGCTCCTGTCATCCAGCATGCAGATGGGGGGCCAGCACCCCTAGAAGAGTCTGGCACAGCCCTGTAGCCTTTCTGGGGATGCTGAACAGCCTCTGATATGCACACCAGATGACAGGAGGCTGCTGCTGCCAGCTGGGACTGGCACTGGGTGCAACCCGTGTCAAGCACTGGGAAGACTGCTGCTGCCACTGGCCCCAGTCAGCAGCGACAGCATGCTGTAATCTCACATCTAGGGGCCAGTACCCCTGGAAAGAGTCCAGCACAGCCCCGCAGCCCTACTGGGGTTGCAGTCCCCTGGATCTGCGCACCGGATGACAGGAAGCTGCTGCTGCTGCCATGTGTCACAAGTTTTCCTGTGAACACTTTGAAGTGCAGTTTCCCAGAAATCTCTGTATCTATCTCCTTGAAACTTGTCAGGCTTCATGCCCTCAGAATGGCCTACCATCTCTGCATGTTTCATCTGAATTAGGGAATAAATTACAAAGTTTTGGGCATTTTCATGATTCCCTATTATAGCCTATGGGTGAAACGTCAAAGCAGAATCAAAACAGTGAAACAGTTACAAAGAAACAAAACAGAACAGTGTTTTCAAAATGAAATGAAACTTGAAATGAAACACTCTTCCATCAAAATCTTCCTATTTTCTTTCCACACATAGTTTATGCCTCTGTCTTATTCATTACCACATGCTTTTTTCAGAAACAAGTTCCAGATTTATTTATTTATTTATTTTCTTATTTATTTATGATTTGGTAACACTTGTGTTCTTAGTTACCTGCAACTCTTATTTGGGCTGTCTGCCCTGTTCCTGCCTAAGAAGTGCCACTTCCCATACTAACCATAGGTGCTGAGGCCTGAAGGGTCAGTTAAGAGTAGTGGAGACAGGGCAGCAGGAGCAGTGAAGTGATGCAATATTGCAATAATAAAGCTGTGGTAGCCCACAAAAACAATCTATTTTTTTCTTTCAAACTTCATTAACTACAGACATAGAAATTTACCTATCAAAGACGTTTCTCCATTTAATTTCAATTTTTCAGTTATCTTTTAGAAATAAACAATTTTTCTCCACTAACTGAAGAAACTATGTGTGGAAAGAAAATAGGAAGATAAAATATATGACCACAGAAATGTATCACTTAAAAATAGCAAAACAGTGTTCACAGAAGCATATGCAAAACCAGTTCTCTCCCCTGTTACACATTTAATGCTTTATTACCCAATTCCTTTCCAATGCTTTCTTTATACTCCAGGTAGATCTACTCATGTTCTATAGTAGGGTAAAAGAAGGAGCAGACCCTTAATCTTGAGACTCACACTTGGCTCTTCAATATCTGAGCATCAGAATGAATATTTAAAGAGAATGTTTTCATACCATTTTCTAACAAGAAAGGATAACGGTCCTGTGAAAGCATATGACATTACATTCTCATTACTGCTTGTATTTAGTGATTAAATAAGTGGCTTACATGCCATGTTTGAAAATGTATATAGGTTTCCCTCATTTTATGCTATACATGTGTTCCTGGAAAATGGTGCATAACTCCAATTTGCATAAAGGGCACCCACTTTACAATGTAACAAATAGGGATATGTTCCAAGACCTTGAGTGTACTGACCCCCAGGCCCATTTCTACTGCTTTTACAAGACGATTTTTGTACTCTCCAACAGCAGACAGTATACACAAGCACAGGGCAGTATCATAATGGGGATGGCAACTACAGAAACACGTGTCACAGACAACAAGAAAGGAGCACAGATCCACACACAAGACTATATTTTGGTGCTTGTTTCTCCCACAATGCACTGCACAAAACAGATGACTGAGGGTTTCCACTATACAGATCACATAAGAGTGACTTTACCTTGCCTATAATAAATTTTTGGTATAAAAAGGGTCATCACATAAGAGCGAATTAGCACATACAGAACGTGCATAAAGCAAGGGAAACCTATAAATGTAGGAATCCTTCAAAAATAAAGAAAGTCTGGGTACTCTTGACAAAAGGATACTCAAAGCATTTTCTCAACATATTTCCTAAGAAGAAATTTCATAAGGAGTATTTTTTCTTAGAGACAGCCACATGTGATGGAAAGTTTCTGGTTGGATAAGCAGAGATGTTATACAGATAAGCCCACCTGTTATACAGAAGAGCTTGAATTGTTTTAAAAAACCCTAATTTTTGTTTGGATTGGGCTTGTTTCTAAAGGAGCTATTGTACCTTCTTTCATACCCTGATTACTGCTGTAGAAGGAAGTAGGAGGGAAAAATTTAAACATCACAAACATTCTATTGGAAAACTGAGGGATTATTTTATTATGAGAGCTAAAAGGTTTCTATTATCTTTGAGGATATATACCTAGCTAGTGGCATATTGTAAGTCTCAGAATATTCTCATACCTGAGAAGGAAAAGATAGAATTATGTTCAAAATATAATGAAATAATTTAAGTGTTCTTTTTGTTTCTTAGAAGTGGAAAAAGATCCGTTGATCCTACATGTCTTAACCCATAGGTATGTAAAGTAGTTTGGTGCAAAATGGGATCAGGTAATTAACACTGTTGTTTCCCAGGTGATGTTCTTCCAGGTTCAAGTGAAATGGAAAGGGGATATTGGAAAACATGCCTTTTAAACAGGACGTCTGTAAGGCATGAATTGTCTCCTCTTTCATATTTGTGTGGGAGATGAATCTATAACGTTCTGATCTTGACTGGGGATCTAGGCACTATTAGAATATGCTTAAATGAGCTCAGAGTAATCTGGTTTGAAGAATATAACAATAAGAAAAATCCAATTGTGTACTGTTTAAAACCAATGGGAGTTTGAACACTGATTTCATTGGGTTCAAGATTGAGATCCAAGCTGAGTAACATTGGGAAAACTATTTTTTCACTACCTTCGTGAAAAGTATACTTCCAGTTATGTGTAATTGTTTATTTCAGAAAAACAGTAGGAGGATGCTCACCTGATACCTTACAGAAAAGCTTAGTAAAATTCTTTGAGAGGGCTTGAATCTCACAGCCTATGCACAAGATGTTTCCCATGGTTTTGGGAGTGTGAGTCTGAGGCTCATAGTGTGCACCCATTATTTAAATATGACCTTTAAAGAGTAGCCAGAGGGTATGTGAAGCCTCATCAGGGGGTACATGAGATATATTACATACATTTTCTACCACAGGTTGAAGGGCCTAAAAAATTAATTTCCCATTGAAAGGGGGTATGTGAAGTCTCTTTCTGAGATCAAGGGGTACATCAACAGAAATAGGTTCAGAACTCCTGGATTAGTCAAAAGAAGAAGTAAAACATGAGATCCAGAGACATTACTCCTCATAATTTTGAATATTTATTGTGTTTCTAATCTTAAAATTTCTGTCAATTACCAAACTGTCTCCACAAATGGTAAATCAGGAACTTTCTCGTTCATATTTCATCTTCTGGAACATATTTATCTAATGAAGTCAGAATCCTAAGTTTGCAATGTAACAATAACTGTAATGATTAAATGTGATTGTAAGAGAGAAGGTTCAGGCTAGACATCAGGAAATATTACTTTACAGTTAGGGCTGCCAGGCTCTGGAATGGGCTCCCAAGGGAGATGGTGCTCTTCCCTACCTTGGGGGTCTTCAAGAGGAGGCTGGACAGATATTTGGCTGGGGTGTTATGACCCCAGTACTTATTCCTGCCCAGGGCAGGGGGTCAGACCTGATGATCTGTTTAGGACCCTTCTGACCCTAAGAACTAAGAACTATGAAACTATGATGTCTGAAGAAGGTCTAACATTGTATGATGCAATAGGAGGAAGTGGATCATTGAGCAATTTTGCCAATCAAGATCTCTTCAATAATTGTATATAATTAAAAGTAAATGTCTGAGCTTAGGATCATTTAAATTCCATTTAGATCATATATCCTAAGGAAACTCACATCTCTTTAGTTTGAGACCTTATAGGTTCCACTTACTTTGTTTTTTAGAAAATAAACACTGTTCCTTCTCTCACTTACAATGTTTACTGTAAGGACAAGATTGAACTCTAAGGGTGTATCCACACAAGCAGGCATGTGCACTTGCAGCAGAGCAAATAGAAGCTGCAGAAGCCAGAGGGGGCTGGGGCTTGGTGGGGCACCAATCAGGAAAGCTTGGAGGCAGGTGGGGGATGGGGCTGAACAGGGCAGCAATCCAGGGGGCTTGGGGAGCAGGCAGCGGCTGGGGCTGGCAGGGGTCCCACCATGGTCCCCTCCCCCCACCTCTTACCAGCACAGATCCCAGATCCAGCTCCCTGCAGCTGGGGTGCTTCAGCAATAGGGTGAGGGTGGCTACCAGAGCATCTCTCTGGAGACCCGAGCCTCTAGTTGTCTGCTTTTTCCCTGCAGGGATATCTGGGGGTCTAATTTTGCCTCTATGCTGCAAATTTGAAGCATGGGGATTTTTTTTTGTTCCCGCATGTGCCTCTTTGAGATGCTGCAAGAGGCACAAGTGCACTTGTCTGGATGCACCTTAATGGGCCAAATAAATATTACGGTTTGATAATATTTGAACATGTTGGTATTATATTACTGGGTCATGACATTCTATTCCTGGCTGTTGTTACATTCCTCTCACCACTATGAAAAGTCTGTGCCTAGTTCTGCTAGTATAACATTTCATCTAGTTTTAGAAAACAACCACAAATACAAGGAGGGCTATTCTAAAGTACTGCAGTGTCCTGCTAAACCATCATTGTATCCCAGTGCCCATATGGCATTTCATTGATAGGTTGAATGATTCTGAAATATCATCTGTGTATGGTTTTAGTTCCTCTGGGATGAAAGGCACTATATATGTAACAGTAGGTTACTGTTATAGCTTTGGAGAAAGTGTTATGTTATAAATAGATATTGCACAAGCAAACTTGGATTTTCAATCTCATGTTCCTTTGTTGAACTAGTTTGCTACAGAAGAGGAAAGACAAAAGAATTGAATGGTAAGCAATGAAAATAAGTATTTGAAGTGCAACAAATTGTCTCTCATATTGACCCTTGCTTAGATACCACAAAGTACAAGTTAAGTAAACCCATTAGATGTATGTAACATTAATTTAATTATTTTGTAAAGTATCAGCATTACATTTAATTATTACTTAGTTATTTTATTATTTATTTTTCTTGCTATTATTTAGCAAACTATTCATTACAAATAATGGGCTTTCTGTATGAAACCCAGTTCCTGTTGAAATCAAAATTTTGCTATTGACTTCAATGAGGTAGAATTTCACCTTTAAGATTTACACATATGCTAAACCTCTGGACAGACTAAATTTATACTTTTTACGAATTTATCTTCTCCTAATTTGAAAATTATTTTTGAAAGAATGTATTGCTTTAGTATTTGCCAGATCTTTTGGGTTGAGTAATTTCAAACCATTAACTGCCTGTGAGCTGTTTATTCATTATTCACAAAATGTGACTTGTCACTCAAGTCACATTATACAGTTTTTACATTTGGATTGGGTGACTGAAATGTTTAAAAGTTTAGCAATAATAAATAATGTGTGCTAAAATTCACAAAGCTTTCAAGATTCATAAACATGTTATCAGTGCTTGTTGTGTCCATTTACTCAAGTCAATGATTTCAGTGAGTCATAGGAAACTAGATCAAGCATTTATTCATGGAAATTTTAAAAACACTTCAAATCATTCTCATGTCCATTATCTACCTTTGAATAAAATCTAGCTGGATTACACACAAGGCTTGGAACAAGTTCAGATCTGCTTCTTCTTTTCTTTTCCTTTTCAATTTTAAAAATGAAATCTTCATTTTTTCCCAAGCAGGAAACAACTTTGACCACCTGAAACCTGAGATCCTGCTCCTGACTTTGTCTAATGTAATTTGCATCATCAGAGCCTCACAAGAGAGCTGAGACTCCTTATCAGCTAAGACCTGCTGTCCAGAGGGTTCTTCCATCTATTGACCCCATGTGAAATTCTATGAAATATGAACTTTCATTTCTACCCAGGAGAACTTTTACAATCTTTTCTCTGATGCCTGATATAAGCTGTTTGTGCCTGAAAGCTTGCAATTAAAGTTTGGGGGTTTTTTGCAAAAATCTTGTTGGCCTAATAAAAGATATCACCTCAGTCCTTGAGCCCTGATTACTGTATCCACAGACACAAGTTTCCTTTGGTTTTCTTATTACTGTCAATTTTTGTCGTGTTTTCTTTTGTGTCTTTGCATTGTAGACATGCAAAGAATTTAGTTATTTTGGCTACAAAAGGATTCAGTTTATGTGATGTTTAAAAGAATTAAGATTGATGGTTGCTGGTGCTGCTTAGGCATACCAATTTGTACTGCAATTTATAAGAGCTATGTTTTGGTGTGTGCTCTAAGGAGTTAGAGAAGAAATGAGTTTGGGCACTCAAATAGTAATAGATACTCTTGCTAACTCATTCATGGGACAGCCTTGTATTCAGCTCTCTACAGAACTGCATGTGCCTATCCAGCTGTCTGTGAAAAGGTAAACAGTTTGCAAACATCAAAAATGTAAATGAAAAGAAAAATGGGTTTTATACCATTACTGTTGCAAATAAAACTTCCTTGCAAAAGGCCATTTTATATTCATAGAAATGTAACAATTAGATTAATCTAACCAGCAATGATAATTTAATGTATGAAAATTTAATAACCTCACAGTGAGTAGAGCTCCATTCTGCATACAAAGGCATGGGTTTTTAATTGAGTGGAATTCCTAGGAAACAGCTCTATTTAATACAATGAAAAATTTCTGTTTTTCTTGTTAATGATAAATCTTATGAGGGAAGTTTCAAGTAGATGAAATTGTTTCTGATATTTTATTGTTTAAATAGGATCCAGTTGGCATCACAATATGGCCTCTTTAAATGTGAATATCTAAAAAAAGCTGGAGATTATCAAATAGTGGAGTGGCGAGCTTAAGAATCAGGTTTAACTTCAGGTAAATTAATGTAAAACCATTTCTAGCACCCTCACAGACAGAGCCAGAAGAGGTCAACGAGACACAGTTGTTTCACATACAAGAACATGGAAAACAGGGGTTTCAACCAAAAGAAAACTAACCCTAAAACAAAAAACTTCAAAAATGCATCTTTTTCCTGAATTCATTTTGGAGAAAAGATTGAAACCCCAAATCTGAAAAACTTCCATTAGGAAATATCAGCATAATATATCATACAAGTTTTAATATGGGAGCCCTAATCTCCATTCTCTTCTCTTCCTTTGGCTAGAGGTCTCCAGCTAGATCTCCCAGCTATGGCCAGGGACTCCCATGATAAACATAACAACTCAGCAAGAGTACTAATACTATGATTATTTTTCCTATTTCATTATTGCCATCACACTGTAAGATCTGTATCAGAACTAGAACCCTGCTATGGTTGCCAGAATACAAGTATACTGTAACACATTCCCTGCCCAAAGAGATTACTGTCTATTTTGAAGGCAATTTATCATGAAATTAATATTTGATATGGCTCTAGAAAGCAGGGTCATCCTCTATGGTGTCATTCAATATCAATGTAGAAACCTGGGAGGAGCATGGAGCATCTAACCTGGAGGGAACATCTGGCATTGGGTGCAGCTCAACATGAAGTGGCTTTGATCCAGTAGATAGAAAAAGCAAGAAAGAAGAAAGCAACATTCTGTAAACTTGGACTTCAACTCAGACAACATATGGATCTATGAAACCTGTAACAAACTGCATTATTCTCAAATTGGGTTTGTCATTCCCAAACAGATTCATTAGGCATCTGAATAGATCTCTTATGTGTGCACAATGATCCGGAAGTTTGACAGTTGCCTACTGGATGAGGAGAACTTATTGGAAACCATGCTGGAAACCAGAGATAGTTTTTCTTGTGTTTCTTGTTGATATATAAAGACACATATATTGAAGTATAGTGGATACATCTTAAAAACAAAAAGGAGATATCAGGTCATCCAGATATCGTGTCTGTGCCAAATGTAAATCCCTGTTTATGGACAGTAAAGTCTCATCTAAGTGCTGGAGAAGGTGTGAAGCAACTAGATCCTAAAAGCAAATGTGACAGAGCTGTAAATTCAAAAACATCTTATAGACTAGAAGTACATTCTAAAATTGCTGTGGTGCACTCACCTTGTGATATGTAAGTGACAGCTCTCAAATTATTCTATGATCACTGTTTGTTTGATCATTGTAGAAAAATAATCATGAAGTGGTCTGGATACATTGGCTGTTGGCAGCTTTCAGGAATGGATTGCACCTCTTTTTAATGTAAATATATTAATAGATTATGGTAAACCTCAGAGATAAACCTAATTTTAAATGTTCAAAATATTTCAAGTATTGTACTATTACCAGTAAATGAATAGAGCTAGTTTCCATTTTTTCTTTTTATTTCATTTGTTTTGTTTTAGTTTATATCTTTTATTGGCTTTGTTTTCCTTTTCTAAATTAATGCCTTCACAGCCCAGAGGTTTTTAGAATGTTCTCAGTAAAATGTCTTCAACTCCATTCATGCAGTTTGTTACATGTGGCTCAATGTCTTGTCTTTTATGGAAATCTACTGGGATCAGCGAGGCTCCATGTGGTTGCCATGTTAAGTTGCAGTTTTAAAATCTTTAAGAATCCATCTTCTAAGATTCTAACCCCCCTTAGCTCATAGTGTTTCCAGTGGAAGCTAAGGGTACTGAATGCTTCACAGCAGGGCTGTCCAACTTGTGAGCAGAGGGGAGCCACACTCCTTGCACACCACAGGGCATGGGGCCAGACATTCCTTCTCACTTCCCCAACACCCCTCCATGCACAAGCTGCCTGGCCACCCACCATATGCACAGCAGAGATAGTCCAGCTCCCTACATTGCTGCATGCTGTGTGGTCAGGTGGGCAACCCAAACCTGCCCCCTGCTATGGACATAGCCTGGAGAAGGAGTCCCAATGCAAGTGCTATGCAAACAGGACAGGCAACCCAACCGTCCTCCCTACTCACCTCCAGCATAGCCCTATTTCTGGAGCCCCACAGAGCATGCTGCCCTGCTCTACTTGGCTCCACCCCTGGAGCAGGAAGTAAAAACCAGAGGAAGGAGGGAATGGTCTGAGACCTGGCCACCAAAACAGCAGGAGCAATGGGAGCAGCGGCAGCCAGGTGGGAGCCTGTGGACTGCATACTAACCCTGCATGGACTACACAAGTTGGACAGCCCTGCCTTGTAGCATCAAACTCTTATAAATCAGAAGCTACCACTTGGGAGACTGATGTAATTGGTTTATTCACAGGACAACCATGCTATATCAAATGCACACATTCCTACCCAGAATGTGCCAGGGATCTTTTAAATACAGAAGACCCATTCTCTTCTATGAGTCACTTAGCAGTGTTTTGTGAGCACAAGCCTTCATTTGCACTCTACCCTTATCTTTATCTTCCTTATGTCTACTAGGAATAATAATTTAATGTGGTTAAAGCACTCTAAGTTTTGTTTGGGTGAATCTGATATCTTTTATTAGACTAACTTAAATAGTTGGAAAACAATTATTAAGCAAGCTTTCGGGTTCAAAAACCCTTCGTCAGGCTAAGGAAGTTTCAGTAGTTGATGTGTGCTCTTCCTGGATGGAATGAAAAGTAAAGAAGCCAGAGGCTAGGCTAAGTTTTGTTTTCTTCCTAGTCTCTTCATGAAAGACATTTCCCTAGTAGAAAGTGGAATAGGTTCATCAGCATACTTCAGCTGATCCTTAAGTCACCCTAATTAGGCAATTCACATGAGCTGTCCACCCCCTGTTTATTACTTTCTAGTGGCTGCATCCAAAACACAGAATTAGTGGGAAGATTGTTTCCTAAGAGGCCCTATTCTATATTTGACTTTAATTATGACCCATACATATAGGAAGTGAGCTCCAGAAAGGCTAAAGTATAGAAAGTTATGGGATTATTTTTCTTGGTCATGCCACGTTTTCAGCCAAAAAACCCAATTGACTTCTCAACAGCCTATAGGAAGAAGGCCCTAGGAAGGTCACTAGGAGTACCGTCGTACTATGTCATGCAGAAAAGCTTCCAGAAGTGGATTAGACTACTGCCAGGGGAATGAGCTAAGGGATTTTTTTTGTCAATGGGTTTAGGCTAGAGAGCAGGCTTGAGTGTTCAGTCTGAGTACCAGGTTAAATATATGTGTAGCTCACTGTGGGATGCATATACCTGTAGCTTTCTGTTAGCCATCTGACCATTTTTCTCTCAAAAATATTTGCTTCAATTTAAAAACAAATTTACCTCAGATATTCTTGACAACCTTTTACTTTTTTTTTATGTGGGTGTGTCTACACATGCACTTTAATGAGCAGTAGCCTATTTTAATGCACATTAGAGTATCATGTAAAATGTGCTTTTTACTTAATGTGAATTAAAATAAGCTAATGCGCATTAAATGCCACTTTAAAAAGTGTGCACTTTAGTTAATGGACATTAATCCAGACTAATACATATTTTCCTAGTACTTTTACATGTGCTCTGAGGGTGGGGGGAAGGTTGGCACTTTAATTACAGTGGCTCTGAGAGCTGCTCTAATTAAAGCACTGCAGCATTTCATGTAACAGCAGCCCCATGCTTCAAAATGGCAGGAGGGGCACTTGAACTTGTTCAATGAGCTTTAGTTCAAGTGCCCCTGTTACCATTTTGAAGTGTGGGAACACTGATACACAAGAGGCAGGAGGCTGCTGGACCATGGTAATTACCTTGCTCCAGAAGACTCAATTAATCAAATCTGCTCCAACACTCTGTAATTACAGTGCATCAGAGCAGCCTCTGTGCTCATGCACAGGTACCTGGAGGTACTAGATTTAATGCACATTAACTAAAGCACATTCACATTAATGCATGTGTAGGCCAACCCTCTGAAAATAATGAGATTAATCTGTGCGTTGTTTATTCTTGGGAGAAAATTCTTGAGGTTTTTATTATGCTTTTAATCTAGCACATTCTATTAACTTTAAAAAAGCTTTTCCACAATAAAGATGAAATAAACCCCTCAATACTTGGCTCTTGGAATCTTCATATTTTGTCCTCTAAGGATTGGGTTTACCTATCTGAGTGGATTACACTCTCACACCAAGATGCCTAGACTTTACATACCAGATACCTAAAAGTAGGTGTCTGAAAGAACAAACAGGTTTTAGCCCATATACTACATCATTACTTTCTTCTATTTTAACACAGGAACTTTGTGACTCATTTAGCCCATTCTTAGAATGGCAAAAATTGTGAAGTAGATAGAAAGCATGGGAAATTTCAACACAAACAGTTCAAGTTCTACACGTTCGTAAGCAATTAAAAGCAGGCAAAATATTTGGCACCCATAATTAGAGGCAACACTACTTTATCTGCCTGTGATGCCAGTCCTGATTGTGATTTGGGCTATACAAAGACATTCTTTTGTAGCTCTACAAAGTGCTAAGGTGCTGGCAAAGGCATGCTTTCTATACAGGGGGGCAATAGAGGGCTGCTTCTTTGCTCCCTGCTTATCCCCAAGAAAGCCCAATTGCTGATTGCCCATTCTCTCCCCTACCAGTAAAGGGAACCAGGTTGTCAATGATGAGTTGGCAAGTGCAAAAAAAATAGCAGCTGTCAAATACCGGCCCCCAGCCCCTCTCCCTGCTGCCTGTGGGTAGGGGAGTAATTCTCTTGTTCAGTTCAAAGAGAACTGCACTATTTACCCACATCTCCTCTAGTAGTGCTGCTGCCACTATGGCTCTGGTGGTGTGGCAGTGGTGGCAGCTGCTTCTATGGTAGCAAGGTTTCCAGTGCACAAAGTTTTGCCCTGATGGCAGGAAAGGCAAAAAATATAATCTCTCTCCATGGACCGAGGCTACGTACACATGAACAGGAAGTATAAGGAACTCTAGGATGATATCAGCTCTTGGTTAGACAGTGCTCTGTTCTGGAATGGTTTGGCAGGGAGTAAAGAAGAATAAACTTAACCTTAGTTTGGCCCACCCAGTGTGTCAACAAGCACAGCTATAGTTGTGGATGTTGTAATACTGCTGGTGTCGGCCAGGGAGGGAATTGAGACATGAAGAATCCCCGGGTTTGGTGCAGTGCATGCATTACCTCTTCCTCAGAGCTCTGTCTAAAACTACAAATGGACCCACTGAGTACAGCATTATTCAAGAAAACGTTTGCCAAGAACTCTGTAGTGATGGACAATTTTATTACATGAATTAGAGCCATTTGAGTCTCCAGCTACAGAATTTTGATTTCACCTCAGGAAAAGATGAGCATTATTTTACAATTTTATTTGCACTGCTAAGTAAGATGGGAGATTTATATAATACTGCATCTGAGCTAAGAAAAGCTGCATGTTTCTGACAGAAGCATACTGCTGCACTCAATCACACTTGAACCTGAAGATCTAGGACAGCCTTAACAGGAATAAGAAAAAAATAACATGATGTTTGAGGTCATGTTTGTCAGCCTAAAACTGTGGTATTTGACAAACCCATTAAAATCACAATTTCTCAGAAGATACAAAATATTATAGAAAAATACCACCTGCAGGCACTCTGTTTGGAGATGAGCCCAGGGCAGACAATGGCATCTGCTCAAGTACAGAGACAACAAGGTAATGGAGCATAAAATTGTGGGCAGAAAGCCAGGGGCATATAATCCCAAAGGCTAGCTCAAATGCGGAGGGTGTTTGGTGCCCTTTCACATGGAGAACTATCAAAATTAGAAACTTTGAATATACGAATTTTACTAGCCCTGCATGTGCCCTCACCATGTGGAGCATACCCTAGTCACAAATATACTCACACCAAATCACCTTCAAGCACCAAAAATCCTGTCACAGGTAAACAATGAAAAATGTTAAGGGCTAATAAATCTTCATGGTGGATCAGCACAAAATGATTTTGTACAGGTGATTTTGTAATTGGGATTCATTAGGGGAAATGCATTGTATTTAATAGCCCTCAGACATTTACATTCACCTGTGTGATGTGACAGTCCAGTGCTAGGCTTCTAATGTAGGACAGGGAACCTCTTTTCCAGAAATTTTAATAAAGGGCCGTACTTTAACTTGCTTGCTCTTGGACTTCCAGGTGCGGTGTCTTGTCTCTGCAGAAACAGGATGTTTATAAATGATAAATGTGTTGTTTAGTAGTATTAATAAAGAGGATTAAGCAATGCCATTTTAGCCTAATAGTTTTCCATCTCTGCTCTTTCTCTTTCTGACGTGTAAATACACACAAACGAAGATTGATAAGGCAAATAAAATGCTCAAAACTACTTAAGGGCTGGATATGCACAGGCACACCTGGACCCAGGAATGAAATCTGGAGCCTTGAATAAGATACCTATATTCCACGTACAATCCATGAGGAATTAAACACCTCAGAATGAGATGCAGAGCAAGGACTGAGCAGGACACCACCAAAGGTAACTGGTAGGGACTTCTGAATTGTTTCATGAACCCCAGCACCCTCTAACCAATAACTCTCACATCAAGGCAGCACCTATGTCTACTTGTGGTCCAGCAGTAATGTAAGTAGGGATTGGACTGGTGGGGAGAACTAACCATGTATGCTGATTTATAGGGGCCCCTGGGGAGCCCGAACCAGGGCAGCAGTAGCTCATGTGCTGAGAGATCAGACTCTCTCTAGATCTTTGCACAAGTTGCATATAAAGGAAAATCTTCTATAACCTGAAGCTTTCTTTAAATCCTGGGTACACTGCATAAGCCCAGATCATGGGTTATGGTAACTTTGCCTACACATCTCTGAGGTACAGTGGGGTAAAGTGTAGGTACAAGTTAGACCTGTTGCTCTCTTTCCATTTTGAGAGACAAAATTATCACCCATACCCAAAAAAAAAATTATATAAAGATTAGGGCTGTGCAAAATTTCACTGGCTGTTTCATTTTGACGCTGTTTCGACTCTTTTCAAGTCTGAAACAATAAAATTGAAATGAAACGAAGGGCTTTGAAAGAGGCTCAAAATGAAACGAGGGCAGTCAAAATGTTTTGAAACTTCCAAAACATTTTGAGTTTCGATGCTGAAGCTGGGCAACCTGCAGCTTCCATATCAAAGCCTGCAGGGAAGCAGAAAGTAAGGAGAGGGAGGCGAATGTGGGGAAAGCATGCTCTCATTGTTGACTGTGTAGCTGGCCAGTGACTGTCATCCTTCCCTGAGGTCCCTTCCAATCCCACTGCTCTGCGGGGAGGGATGGAAAAATTGCAAAAAAGGCAGCATTGTTTGAACTGCCCTGCTTTCTGTCGCACGTCACGAGTTTTGCTTGTCAGCAGCCTGAGGTGCAGTTTCCCAGAAACCCCTGCACCTATCTCCTTGAAACTTGGCAGACTTTGTGGCCTCAGCAGGAGCTACCACCCCTGCAGTTTTCATCCTGCTGTGCCTTAACACACATGCGTGATATAAGTTTTGCTTTCAAGACTTGAGGTACAGTTTCCCAGAAACCCCTGCACCTATCTCCTTGGAGCTGAGTAGGCTTCATTGCCTCAGAAGGTGCTACCATTCCTGCATGTTTCATCCAAATCAGGCATAAAATGGAAAAGCTATAGGCAGTTTCATACTTCCCTATAGCCTATGGGCGAAACGTTGAAACAGTGAAACCAGTTCAATGAAATGAAACGTAACAGTGGTTTCAAAATGAAATGAAACTCCAAATGAAATGCTGCCTTGTTGAAATGGCAAACTGGAAGTTGAAACAAAATGGTGCTGTTTCACACCGCCCTAATAAAGATCTTCCAAGAATTGTTCACAAAGGAACAGAAAAATGGCACAATCTCTTACTAAATCTATTGAAGTAGGGATCCACCCTCGGTGCAGCTACAGAAAAGAAGTTAGACAAATGCAGCTACAGAGTGCAGGCTGTCCCAATCATACAGATGGGCTAATATGTGGAAAGTCCTTATTGTGTAATTAATACAAAGGGATTTTCTACAGCTGCAGATAGCATCAGCAAAAACCTGTAGACAGAAACTAAAAGTGAAGATCTGAATGCCACTGGAGATATACAGGCACCTGAACTGCATATAAATCAGTAGAGCGAACACAGTTCTTTTGTTTATATTTCCAAGATTGTTCCCTATATAAGTTCTGTTGTACCTGTTTGTGCCTCTGAGGTTTGTTGGTTTTGGGGGGGTTTTTTGGGGGTGGGGATTGCCATTCTTAACAAATATATTGTTTGGCATGTGCATTTATTCAACTTAACAATACAGCAAGCTAAACAAAAGTAATACTCAGACCAGTATTCAGATTCAGTTGAAGATAAGTATTTTAGACCTTAATATGAAGACTAGGAAAGCCAACAATAACAGTTACCAACCAGCCAGGAAAAAGGAACGTGTTAATAAGAAAAAATAAAAGAATGAAAGTTTATTTCCCTGGGGTTCCTCCCACCCTCCTCCAGCTGCTTAGCAACAGATAAGATGCCACTTATTTTCAGACAGGAAGCAGAAACAGCAAGAAAGCAGCACAGAAAGCTGGTGTCGCTGCAAGTGTCCTATACAGCTCATTGGCGCACAGAGACTTAGTCTATAATGAAGTCATTTGCATTCACACCCAGGCCCGGTTGTATGGACATCAGTCCAGTCCCTGGGAACTGTTGTTTCATTGAATCAAAAGAAATTTGCATATGAAAGCCATATCCGTGTTAGTTAACTCTGTGGCCCACTCAGTATTGCCTTCCCATTAGCAAATCTCAATCTTCTGATTAAATACATGTGTCTAGAGGATTTCTTTTATTTCTTTCAGGGTTTGCTGGGATTGACAAGTGCTGAATGTATTCAGAGCAAATACAATTTTGGGTGCTACTTGTCAACTTTCCTTTTTATATTTCTGAGGCTATTTTCTGTTTAGTATCAACACAAGAATACAGAACTTCTTAAAATCTCCCAACCTGTTTCTCAGATGGTCGACAGTGCAAAGGCAGTCATCTTTTAAGGTGGGGGCTCCAAGGCATTCCAATTGAATTGCAAACCTTATTCTGATGTGCAACCAGGAATGAAAGACACAGACATGCATGGTGTTAAATATTAATCACGCATTAAATTGAAAATGGATTGCTGTAATAGGTGTATCTATATCAGGTTAGTAACAGACTCAGGAATGAAAACATGAGGGCTCAAAGTTGATAGTGGACTGCAACATACACAATGTTAATCACCTACTACGCCAATCCCGTTGACACCAACATATACCCACCAAACACTGTGTACAGTTTCTCACTCTAGCAGTAAATTAGCATTTATGTATGAATGCTAACGCTGATACCATAATTTGCTCTTTTGTAGGGGTCAGCTGCAGCTCTCTGCAGTTCCTGCCCCCATTGTATTTCTCTTGTAAATTTATTCTTTTTTCCCTTAGTATAACAACCCTTTAAAAGACCTTAGAGCATGTGAAAGGCATCATATTATTGAAGGCGCTGAAGAACAAAGTGCTCCGCTTAGTCACTGAACAACTTTGGTTCAGGCAATGGTAGTGCAAATTCGTCTACACTTCCCTGCTGATGTGCTTTGACCCTGACCCAAAATGATCTTTATGGCTGATGGGGTAGTTTAATTTTCATGGTCATTCAGTCTTTGGCCTCTCTGCTGAGACTGCCAACAAGGATACAAATTAACACCAATTATTCTGATGTTTTATGTACTGGACTGAGAGCACCAATACCTTTTACACAGGCCATCACCCAGCTGTCTGATGTTAGTGACTTTTGGTTATTACTGACCTGCTTCAGATTCATCTGAGTGGCTCAGGGTTGAAAAGATCTGTATGCTATTAATAAGCGACTGACCCATCTAGTCCCTCTAATGGGTCAGAGGGACTAGCATCATACTCTTTAACAGATCAATGCAGGTGTTTATTTTCCCATCAAATGCATCTTTTGTAGAGCAGTAGGAAAATGACAATAATTAACATATCAGGGACATGCCTGGCAGTACAGATGAGCTAAATCCACACCTGAGGAGATGGTCACTTCTTAAAATCATTGGGGCTCATTCTGATTTATAATATCATAGCCAAGAGTACCTCAAAGTAAGTGTATTAAAGATGTATTCTCCTTTAGTACACTTACTTTATCAACAGCCCCATTGGACAATTTCAGTTGCTGGGGATTGACTGAATTTGTTATGTTAATTAGTATAAGAAAGGTCCATTAGGCCAGAGCCTGAGACTGGAAGTAGATAGGTATTGTATATCTTCATATTCCATTTGATTAACTAACTTGGGATTAAAGCCATGGAGATACTGACTACTGAAAGATTCCAGCAGAATCACCTAGATACACATTTTAACTTTACATGCTGAATTTAGATTTTATTAAATCAGTTATCCTAAATAATGGCCACTGGGTTATTCATGAAAAATATTGCCATGTAATAGGTGATAATTACGTTTTTTTGAAATGAGAAATAATAGTGATGAAATTTTCATTCATACAACCCTGTGCACTGCACAAAGGAACTTGTAGTGCTGGGCAAATAAACAGCTCTCAGTTCTGAAGTGGATGCAAAGCAGGAGAATAAATATTTAATAGCAATCTCCATTGATTTTCGGATACAAAATTGCTTTTTTTTTCATTTTTTCCTGCTATAAAACTTAAAATACCTGGGAAACATTATAAGAAAAATATGATGAATATCTTCAGTGATGCTACTTGGTAAAATACCAGAATATATTTTCAGAATTTATCATATCATTTGGTAGCATTTCTTGCCAAAAATTCAACATACATGACAAGTTTTTTGGCTCACTTTCCAGCTGCAGAATAAGAAAAGCTAATAGAAGCCTCTTTAATTGTCTCCAGAATTCTTGTCTCCAAAGTGTAAAGTTTATTTATGGTTAACCTTTGGGAATACAATGCAAAAGCACGGTTTTTGTAACACCCATATTACGACACAATATAATTGTTTACAAAAATAAAATTAATAATCTACTTGATACTTTCTTTCAAACGAATGATCCTTGTAACCACCACCGTATTTAATTGTGTGGGTGTTACTGTTTTTGTTGCCGCTGCTCATGAGTATAATAATACATCTCTACAATAAGTAACTCAGACTTCTTTGGGATACTTGAATGATGAAGAAAATGGGAACTCTAGTTAATATTACCCACCAGCTTAAGCTGAAACTGAAATGTGGAATGGTTGGTTATTAAATTGAGGAATTAAGTGCTGGAGATTAATTTTATCCTGAAAGCCCGTGTCTATTGCACATCTCATTGACTAGGCATGAAAACGATTTCTATTGATAATGTTGTATATTTCTCCCATAAGGGAAGGGGACCCCTCTGTGTGGATATGGTCATCATTGGTACTGTACAAACATAGAATGAAAGTCTGTGCTTCACCAAAATAAAGTCTAAGAAACAAAATATAGAAGTAGGAACAATAAAAGAATAACAACAAATGTATTAACTGTCAAAAGGTTTGGTATTTCCCACTGTCCAGCACTACTACTTTTTTTTTTACAATGACACAAATCCCTCTTTATCTTAAGGCCACATCCAGCCCAGAATTTGGTATTTACAATTGCTTGCACTAACAGGTTTAGTAAGGAATACTGTATTGCGGCTAGATTTAATACAGACTTCATCTTATTTCTGCAATTTGGAAACCTCATTCAGAGGCTACAAGCATCCCGATTATTTTCAGGGTTTATATAATCTTGTCTGGATGTCTGCAGGCACTGAATCTGGATGGAAATTTGCTTTTTAGTTTCTAGCAATAAATCATAACACAACCCGCTGGCTCTTACATTCAGCTGCTTTTTCAGTGAAAATAAATATGGACTTAGATCAAGGTTAACCAACAGATTTAATGTTTTTGGATTATTATGAAGCTTTTGACAAAGTTTTGCATGATGGATCATTGTATAACCTCTTGGAATATGAATTGGATAATAAATTTTCAAGAATGATAAAGTATCTGTAGGCAGAGAGCTGAGAGTTGGAGTTAAAGGGGTGTACTGGGCCATGGCAGGGGCCTGTGTTGTAGCCAACACTCTTCATTATTTGTAATAATTTAAACAAAGCTATAACAGGTGAAATCATTACATTTTCCAGAGGATAGCTATGAGTCAGGGAGACATGAGACCCAAGTGACTGTCAATAAAAACCCGGTGTTTATCATGAGCTGCCACACAGTGATGGCCATGGTTTTGTTGTAGTGAGAAAAATAAATAAGACAAAACAGATACTACTTTATATTAGTAACTGATAAATATTTATGTGTAATGGCTATCACAAGAGCTGGTAGTAGATCAAGACTACATAACAGCCTTGATAGGTTAAGTGAAAAGCCAAGAAGGTGTTTCAAAGTATTAGTGTCACTATATTATCATTGTAGCCTCCAAACCAACAAAATGGTTTCCTTCAGGGATCCTTCCAAACTGATATTCAACCAAATGTAATGGGTACTAAAAATATTGTCTTCAACTTGAAGTTTTGCAGGACAATGTCCATTATAGACACATATACTATTACACAAATTATCTGTTAATTGTTAATTTTTGGAAAAAAATACACTACAGATATTTCAGTTCAAGATAGAAAAGGAAATAAAAAGCAGGAATAAATTCAATGCCTCATATTCATAGCTGGTATGACTCTACTAAACTCAGTGGTCTTAGCCAACAAAGAATGTCACTCTATATTTGTGTTCGAAAGCAAACAACGGTTGTCATGAAAGATGGCATGATATGGTGTATATTAGCCAGGTTGTAAGTAATTATGAAAGTTATTCAGTAGCATTTTGGCAATCTATTTAAAACTTGAATCAACACTGGAAATTGTAAAACAGCAGAGGCCTTTATCTTTTCCTTCTGAACTTTGAATAAGAGAACTATTTCTCAGACCACTACATCCTATGCTCTATTTTAAAACCAGGCTAGTACTTGGCCAAAAACTATTCCTTTATGGAAGAGTTATGTTTGTTTTAAAATTTTTAATTAAGGAATTCAAAGGCAAAAAGGGGAAAAAGATGTTCCTTTTCACAGAGTTGTGAAGTGCCTGAATAAGTGTATGAATATGCTGTAATACAGTGTCCAAAAACTGACCTAATTGCACCACCTGGACACACAAAGCTGACTCATATGTATGGCATTTCTTGCTTCCACTGGAAGAAACTCATCCCTACTAAGTACAGACAGTACTGTTTCTAGCACAGGAAGGGAATGACATTGCTTTGACCTAATCTCCAGCTGCCCAAAGAATAGTTCACACACAGGTCTAAGATTGTTCTCTTAACCAGAAAGGAAGCTTTGGATGAATTGCTCATTCATCATTCCCCCTTCATTAATTCAGCATCTCCTTCTGTGTTGTCGCATTAATACTCCCTCAGTATTAGCAAAGAAGCGAAGGTTAGCTAAGGCTAAGACAAACAAGATGACTTTGTCTTCTGACCTGTTGTGCAGTTAGCTTTCAATAATAATTTGTCTCTAGTATGATCAAAAGTGGAAGAAAGATGAATAGAGTATGTGTAAAAGTGGAAACTAAATATAAATACTGGTGTTTCTGTCTCAGAATGAAAGGGATCTATGGTAGCTTTCTCTCTTCTGTGCTGTATTATCAAGCACCTTTCTTTTTCAGAGCTCATGAGCTCTGAGGATGATAATCCACAGAGCACAAACAATCACATTCAAAGACGAGATGCTCAAAAAGGGCACAGAACATTAAGAGTGTTCCTTATCTCTTTTTAGTAGAAAAGAGACCAACAAGATGTATGGTAATGAGTAGTGCTAAAAGATAAGAATTCTTTGACTACATTTAAGTCATTTTATTTGCTTTCTGAGGGCTTTGTCAACACTGGTACCTTTGTGCAAGGTATCTTTCTCCACTTTGAACTCTATTAAGCATGTCAGCTGAGGGAATTGCACAGGATAGCTGATCTGTGGCAAATTCACATCTTAACTTATAGCCTCTTAACTTCCTTGTGACAAGAAACCCAAAGCATGTTCTAATACGTTATTTTTATTAGCAGTAAAGCTTTCCATGAGTTGATTTTAATATTAGATACTTAAATTGAATACTGAATTTCATAACTATGCAACAGCAGTATTAACTGTGAACTTTACACGTTAATATACAATAACAATTTATACTGATTAATAACATGACACCCAATATAATTTTACTATCCTAGGTGTTTATATGACTGTCATTATCAGAATACCTCACAGTTTTTAAAGTGTTTATTCTCATATCCTTGTGAACTGTTATCTCATTTACAGATGGAGACCAGGGGTACAAATGACTTGGTCAGACTCCAGGCTGGGATGGAATAGAACTCACTCCTTATGAGTCACAGATTAGTACCTTGTGATTCGTGTAGCCAACTAGCTGAAAGCTTATTTTGAAGTGCAAATGTTTGTTTCATAAAGAACCGTTCATAAATAGTCTGGAGACAAAGAATTTTCTCATTAAAAATTTGCAATGTTAACATATGTTTTCAAATAAAGAAGCAATGAAATGTACAAAATATAGTTTATTTTATTATTCTCCCATTTCTCTTTGTAATATGAAAGAACTTTGTTAGAGTTCACTGAATTTTATTTCCCTGAATTTTTAAGATTGACAAAAGCCAATGCTGTACAAACACTGCAAAGCTGTGAACCAATTTAGATATTTTTGTCATTTGGTATAGCATTCCTTTACTTTTCTATTTCTATTTCTATTTGCAGTCAATGGACTGCCACCGGGTAGAGTGGCCTTTTAGGCTACCTATAGATATTAAAAAATCCCAAGACAGAATCTATCTAAGTTACGCAGCTTTCTGTAAGCAGCATAGTTTAGAATGGAAATGACCAGAACATACATTCACCCTTTGGTGAAGGAGTAAATCTTAGACCAAGTTCCACCATTTTTAATCAGTTTGTGTGTGCCAAACTACTGTTCTTTTATGGGTATAACGTGGTTTCTGATCACTTATATCGGCAAAATGTAATGTGCCTGTACCTAGCAGTAGTGTGTGTGTGTGTGTGTGTGTGTGTGTGTGTGTGTGTGTGTGTGTGTGTGTGTGTGTACTCCTGGCCTTACTGTACCTGAGTAGCTCTCTTGTGTCTTACTAGCTGCTTTCATTTCCCTGATGAAGAAAGACCCTGCTCAAATCAGTTTGAAGAGAAAAAGCTCCAGGGAGCAAAGAGGAACTTGCTGTAAGATGCAAAACGGCTCTCTTGCTGTAAGCCAAGTGGGTAGCTAGAAGTCCTGGCTTTGCATGGTGGGCCAAAGAAAGAGATGTTAAGAAAAGACAAAGCAATCTCAGGAAGAGGCCACAGCAAAAGTTGAGAGAGATTCAGGTGTAAATTAGTGTAACAAATAAAAGTAGGGGGTTGAGTAGGTATAGTTTTTCTGCTTAATTAAAGGTCTACGAATTAGAATCCAGAACAGAAGAGGCACTGGTTCCCCAACAAGAACAGTAAACAAGAGGTGATTAAAATGTGCCAGATTGGATGGAATTGCTATTAAATCAGGAGTTGGGCTGAAGACCAAGATATCTGTTCTGTTAGACTTGTGTTCATATATTGAACAGGTGAATATTTGTTCAGCGGTTTGAATAGTAACTCAAATCAGTTTAGAAATAATGATAGGGTGTTCAAAACATTTCTGTTATTTTCTGCTCCTAGATCATATAGTTCTTTCTTCATGTTGTTTTGTTGCTTTCACTCCTGGCTAACAGGAGGGATTGTCGAATAATAAGCAAGTGGAAATAATAAGGATAGTCATTCTTTATTCAATTCATGAACATACTTTATTAAAAATATGAACAAAAGCTGGAATCAGTTCTCACTTACCTAATTTGCTACTCTATCCCTCTTAATGATATTTCTGTTTCATTATTTAAAATAATTGCTTATCTGAAGAGATGTGCAGTATTATATGTTATCTCCTTATCATTAACAAATATAAATAGTAAGATATACATAGTAAATCATGTTAACAGTCCCTAGGGTGTATACTCTAAAACTGATAAGACTCTTGTTTTAGTGCAGTAGACCCAATCCTTCTTCATTTAAATCTATAGGAAACTCTAAAAATCAAAACTAAAAATTGATCTGTAGCTGGATAAACACAATTGAAAAGGCTATAAGATGCTGTGGCCTGGATGTTCCTCCTTGGGAAACTCCAGTACTACAAAAAGCTTCATGCATCTTGAAAAATGTCAACCACATTTTTAGTAGGGAAACCACGTCTACCAGATAAATTCAAAACCAGCAAGAATATCTACTTGTTATTTATTTGAAATGCCAAGATCACTTTCCAGTGGTATTTTGCATCCTACTAAAGTATGTGTACCAAAAACTTTACTCAAACACTTTATAAAACTCCCATATTAACTATAACTAAGTTTGTGATCCATTTCTCCATGTGGAATGTTGGAGCACTAGATGTTCATGTCTAGCTTCAAACTGGTCCTCTACTTTTGATTCAATGTTTCACTAATAGATACAATACACAAATATGTTGGGTTTTAGCTGAACACCTATAGAAAACATGAAGGACTAAGTGAAGGGCATAGGATTGAGCCGAAGAGCTGAGAATGATTGGACAAAATAGGAAATGGCTGAACAAGACATCTGGGGATGAAAGTCAGGGAAAGACTGAAAAAATTAAGCCCCATATAGGGGTCTTAGGGTGCTTCTACACATTAAAGCTTGACTATATTTAATGTTCATTAAGCCAATACACATTAAGCCATTTTTGGCAGGTGTCTGCACATGCAGAGATTTGGCACTGAAGTTAGTGCCAAGTCCCTGCAGCCCTGCCATGTGCCTAAAGTGGCTGGACAGACCCAGCACTAAAATTAGTGCTGGTCACATTTACATGGTGTTAACACACTTTAACTAATCACACCTTAATTTGCATTTTCATTTGCAGGTATCAAATTTAGACCTGATTAGCCAAAATTAGCCATTTTTAGACATGTGCTCTTAATGTACATTAAATTAGGCTAATGTGCATTAATGGATCTCATGTTGATGTGCCCCTAGAAGGGTAGATTAAGACTCTTAATATCACAAAAATGGGATTGGGATAAGAAGCCAGAATGCTGATCCATACAGAGGAGAAAAACATTTTGTTGCAATTAATTATTCCATTAGTTCTTGTGGGACATGTCTGTGTGGAAAATCTAAAGGCTTTAGCCTTTCAAGTGACCATATGGGTGACAGTGGGTGTGTCTACAAGTGCATTAATACACTTTAGTTAATACACACTAAATCTAGTCCATATGTAGATGCAGAGTATGATGTTACATGATAGTATTTCTAGTTTTTTAATGTGCTTTAATAAAGAAAAGAAAAGAAACTAGGAACTTATAACCAGAAAGCTATGTTAAAAGAACATTATTAAAGTTGCGAAGTCAAGTGTGCAGAATTTACAAATCCAGAACTAAGGTTGCCAGTGCCATATTAATTCTGCATTCATGTGTGTATGTATATGATATGCCCTGTAAATATATATTATGGTCTATAAGGATATCATCATATACTATTTTTCTACAAAATCCTTGTTTCATTCACTGCATAGCATGAATAAGCTTTGTGAGTGAATCAGTGAGGATAAGGTACTCCATAGAACCTCTGTCTCATTTATTGCAGAAGTGGGAAGATACATAGCACAGGGGCATAGGGGACAAGAAAGGAGAGTCTTGTGGCTTAGGTAGTAGAATGCTTCCCTGAAGGATTGGAATCTATCCCTACCTCTTCTATAGAGCTCTTGTGTGATGCTGGTGAAGTCATTTAGGTAAAACTTTTTTCCAGATGGCCATTAACTTAGTGTTTTTCATTTATGTGTGCAACTTGAAATATGGAGTCTCATTTACAGACTCCATAGATTTTATCCCTGAATATATTTAGGGCTATAGATAGACTTTCAAATTTCAGTGAGTTATTTAAGCTATAGTGTGCCCAGCTATTTCAGCAAATGTTAAAGCAGTTTTCTGACAAAGGATAACTGAGAATGACCAATCTGCATTGGATATGCTCCAGGCAGAAGTGAGACTACTTCCCTGTTTATATTACTGTAGAATATGGTGACTAAGATACAACCCATGGAGCTATGTCAGGTTCCCCACAGGTCTGAAATCTGGTGAGGTGGTGGCAGCATTGATTGTCATGGCTTTTCAGTGTCCTGTGGGATGTCTCCAGAGTGTAGAGCCACAGCCAGAAATTTGACAGAGTGGGAAGCCACAACAACTAACACTGCTCCTAACATATTCCTGTGCCACTGGCCAAATTATGTCTCTGTGATCAGGATCCAGCTTGTGGACTAATCTTGTGCTCTGGATCCAGCCTGTTAACCAGCTCTAATCCACTCATCCAGCTCATAGGGCCAGTTGAGATCAACACCACTGTTCTAGAAATTAAGATTGAGGTTGATAAACTGTGCTATAACTGTTACCCTTGGAGGGATTACAACAGGCATTGGACAGAGGAAATGAAAGATGTACACAACACTTTCAATAATGATTTTTCTTCATTCATTCTAAATGGAGTTATTCTTCAGATCTCAGTTTCTGGGAAATAAGTCCAGTGTATATCCCAAATCTATGACAACACAGACAAGTCTATATTGTTTTCCTCTTGACTCCAGATACAACACTAACAAAATAAATCTTACCCACTCACACCTGCTGGGTCACACCAAAGAAGACAATATGGGAAAACAAACAATTTCAGAATAGCTCAGGGCAGATCTCAGTTTTCTTCTTCAGCAGTCCTTTGTAGTCAAGGATGATTGTCTTCCACTATTGCCTTATCTGTGGATATGAAGATGGATGATGAGGCTGATCCAAGATTGACAGACTGTGCTGCAACTCAGGCACACATTTCCATGTGGGGTGGGTTGCTCCACATTCTTGATTCAGTCTGCAACATGCTGTTTCTGCCACTCCCATCTCCTGTTGTCGTCATAAGGTTTCAAAGTACTGAGATTTTTACAGCAGACTCCTCCTCCATTTGGGGCAGTCCTGGGTAATAGCTTTCCATGAATTGATGTTGAAATTGCATTTTTTCTAGTTGGCCCTGAGGACATCCTTGAAGTGCTTTCTCTGCCCCTCTCTTAAGTGTACTCCTTGACTGAACTGGGAGAATAAAACAGTCAAACATCTGGATGACATGGCCAACCCCAAAGCTGATATTGGATGATCATTGCCTCACTGATCACAGTGTTTACTTGCAAGAGAATGCTAATGTCAGTACATCTGTCTTCCCACTGGATTCAAAGGATCTTCTGCAAGCAACATTAATGTTATTTCTCCAATGACTTGAGGTTTTGCCTGCACATTGTCTAGATCTCAGCTCTGTACAGTAAGGTGGGAATCACAACTGCTTAATAAACCATCATCTTGATTTCAGATCTGATGTCATGTTCCTTAAACAGATGTTTTCTAAGGCATCTGAAGGCTGTACTTGTACACTTGAGGTGCTGTTGGATTCTTCATCCATGTCAGCCTTCTGTGAGAGATGGCTCCAAGGTATGGGAAATACTAAGCATTCTTCAGAGTCTTACAATGAAACTTTATGAGCTGGGAACTGCTCACTAAGAGCTTGTTGATAAAGAACCTTAATCTTCTGAATGTTAAGGGTCAGTCCCATTTTCTTGTATGCCTTGGCAAAGCCATCAATGATTGCCTAAAAGTCTGCTTCTGAGTGAACAGAGACTATAGCATCACCAGTATACTAGAGCTCAAAGATTGAGGTGAGGGTAGTTTTGGTTTTAACTCAGAGTCAGCTGAGATTAAACAGCTTGCCACCCATTCGGTAGCTGAGGTCCACTCTAACTGGAAACTTGTTGGTGGTCAGATGTAGCATCACACTAAGGAATATTGAAAAGAGTGTTGGAGTGATGATGCAGCTTTTCTTAACTCCTGTCTTAACCTCAATGGGACTGAGGTTGAGGCTGAGATCTGAGTATCCACTGCCATCCAGAGAGCCTGAGCACAGCTTTGGAAAATGCTCTGGGATGTCTACTCACCCTAATTGCTAGTAGACATACTCTTAGGGTCCACAGAAATAAATTAATTAAATGTATTTAAATATATATAAAATTTCAGTTGTTTAGTAGAGTATAGTGTTATTTCCTTTTGGTTATAGCATAGGCCATGTTAGTAATAAGACTAGCATTATGTAAAAATAAAGCCTCTGGCTGCAACTGGAAATCCCAGAAATCAATATCCAACAATCAGCCTTTTGATACCTGGAGTACCTCTAAGTAAAATGAGTTGTATTCTTTCAACTGGTGGTGCCCTGCCACCTCAGCTACAGTATACCAGAGTGTGGCAAGTCTTTCATGTCACTAATAGGCTTGTCATATGTCATAAAATCCTGTGGTCCCTCTCATGTAGTGTATCCTATTTCTATTGGCTTCTTTGTCTGACACGTGATTTTAAACTGTTAAAATGAAGGTCATTGCTATCACAGAACTAGTTATAGAAATATACTTGAAATATTTTAAGTGAAGAATATGGCCCATATTTTAACTGATATAGGTGAAAATTATGCATGTGGATGAGTGCAACCCATTCATTTACCCACCGTCCCTCAGAGTATCAGTTTTCCATATCATACCACCTGGTTCTGTCTGAGTCAGCATATGAATCCTTAAGTTAGCTGACCTGTAAAAGCTCATGTAAGTAGACAGAAAGCTCCCTATTGAATAAGCTACATATGAGAAGAGACTCAAGTACATTATTAATTCCACTACATGGACTACATTGTGTTCATGAAATTATCCCAAAAAACTGGTTTCAGACAGCAGGTCATGCAGACAAGCCTGCTAGACAAAAATATCTCTCAATTCACCAGTATGCTGACACATTTAGAGTTTGAGCAGAAATTGATGCTTACCCATGCAGCAAGTATGTTGTTTCCCTTTTGCTGTGATACATGTTCATATATCTGCCCATAACTGAGCTTTCCCATCTAAAAGGAGGAACATCTGAAACATTTGTAAGATGAACAGAGCTGAACCAGCACAATATTTTTAATGCTCTTCTTCCATAACTGCTATCAAATATCAGATTTGGTCCTGATTTCTGGCCTTGATAGCCTATGTTAGAACAAGCAGTTTCAGTCATCCTTGCTCCCAGGGGAAACAGTGGTTAAGATACTCAGCTAATATCAGATTCTAGTAAGGTCAAGGCAATGAAGGGATGACAATTTACAGGGTTGAAGACTTGCCTCTGCCACTTGCATTAAAAGGTCATTGTCCCTACTTTCAAGCATTGTCATTAAATAGCACAGTATCTTTTTCATAAAGCCAGTATTTTTTTCTGTGTTCATGAATGCAACCCTTATAATGAGAACTGAATCTGGCCTTTAAAACTTTAATTTGTTTTCTCTTACTTGAGGGGCAAAGGATCTACTAAGTATGTATTTAAATTGAGAAATTTACTGAGGTTACTTGTTTCCTAAATTTAAGTGAACATTTGTTTGAGGGGATATAGATGAAAAGGTAATATTATGGTCTTTGTGTTGGACTACTCTTCATCTGATTTCACCTTTGACCTTTGATCTTACCACCATGGGTGACCATACTAGACATACAAGACTCCTGACACTGTTGTTCCTAGGGTCATCAATACATGTAAACCTCTCTACCCCACCAAGGTGGCATTCCTAAAGACAAGTCCATCAAAAAACACTGGAAGGAGCAGTACCAAAAGTTCATGAACAAGAATTGACGGTGACCGATTAAACCATTGAATCCATCCCTGGGCAGCCAGTAAGGGAAGTACTTGGCAGTCCACCAGCCTCTGAAGATGTCCACAAGGCAATAAGACAGATGAGGAACAATTAAGTATATGGCCCTAATGGCATACTAGCTGAGGTCTTCAGAGCTGGTGGAGAAACCACAGCTAACAAGCTCCACACACTTTCTTAAAATATGGAACACTGAGGAAATTTCTACTAACCTAAGGAATGCCAATATTGTCACCATTGTTTTAAGGGAGATAAGTCTGACTGCAGAAACTATTGAGGTATAGCCCTCCTTTCCATCACTAGAAAGATCCTCACTTGAATTCTGCTGAACCGACTGCTCCCTCTTGCTGAGGAAATGCTTCCCAAGTCTCAGTGCAGGTTTAGACCATTGAGAGGCACCATGGACATGATTTTGTGGTCTGGCAGATCCAGGAAAAATGCTGATAACACCAGGAACTGTATATGGCCATTATTGATCTGACCAAAACCTTCAACTCTCTTAACTGTGAGGCTCTATGGAAGATTTTATCAAAGTTTGGTTACCCAGGGAATTTGATCACCATCCTAAGACTCCTTCAGGACCAAATGACTGCCTCCATCCTATGCAGTGGCTCTGCTATGGAGCCCTATGCCATTCAAACTGGTGTTAAGCAGGACTGTGTAAATGCACCAATTTTGTTTTTCATCTTTCTTGCAGTCATCAAAATGCTCTTCCATGCCATGTGGCATTGGCATTGAGTACAGGATATTCGGAAACCTTTTTAATTTCTCCCACCTCTGAGATAAAACCCAAGTTACTTTCGTCTTGATTGTAGAACTTAATTATGCCAATGATTGTGCTGTCATTGCACATATTGAGGAGGACCTACAAATGACAATTAACTGCTTCTCTCTGTCAAAGATCATAGTCTTTGATTTCAGATGCCAATGGCAAAAGGTCAGATGGCAAAGGGTCAGAGGCTAACACAACAAACTCTGTGGTTGTAATTTATACCTCTATATTAACAGTGCTGCATATACACACCCCTGTCTGTGCCTCATTTCAAATTACTTGAGGAGAAACTGGCCTTGACAATTCAGCACGAGAGATATTGGTACCCATAGTGACCAGATAAAAAAGAAACTACTTTAATGAAGTTGTAAAATTAAATATGCTACGCGCGCCACCCTGTGACCAAACAGAACCAGTACCACCCAAGTAAAAATAACCCCCTTTTTTATGAAACCTGAGCAAACAAAGAAAGCACAAGTGCCAACTCGTTAATTATTTATGATTGGCGTATAGTAATTGGTCACCTGTTCAGATAAAACTTTGAAGGAACTTCTGCCCAAAGCAGAGAGCAGAGAATGGAGAACTGTGTATACACTCAAGAAGAACAGATTGTGCACAACGAATGTTATCTTTTCTGCCTACATATTTTTTTTTTTTGGGCGTACCCCGTCTCGTCTTACCGGTCCGTTTATCTCTTTATCTTTGATGTTATCTTCCTTATCAAGAGCTCTTAGTAATCTGCAGACTGCAACAGCTTATATGAATCGCTTGGAAGCAACTGTCTTACCCACCCTGTAAATACTGGGTAACATGATATCTGTATGCTGTAACTAAATCAATCAGCTCCTCTGCCTACGCTCCAGTACATCAGAAGCGTAAGTAAAATAAATCTTTTGTGAAACCATCACGCTGTGTTTAAATCGTACTGACTCCTGCCCACCGTTATCACCCACCTGCCCAGTCATAAATCCCACTCCTCGCGCCAAGCCGGTCATGCTGACCCAGGCTCACAGGTCAAGGGTGCACCAGTGTTATGGGGCGCAACACTCTCAAGCATACCAGTGCCTGGGACTGACCCTTAATACTGCAAAAACAAAAGAGCTTCACCAGCCTGCTCTGGGCCAATCAACCCCTGCAGTATAAAAAGCTGACCTGTAAGCAGCTCAGAGCTACTCACCTTCAAGACTTTCTGAGGCCTTGCCAGTTGGTACCTGGGGATACTACCCACTTGTGCCAGCTGCACTGCTGAAGCAGCCCTAACCTAGAGTGACCCCTGCACCCTCTACCCACTACAGAAGTCTGGCAGTGGGGGCTGCTGCCTGGATGTGACCTGCTGCCATCTGTGACAGCATTGGCGCCCTTGAAACTGTGACCCCATGGCTACATGCCTGTCAGACCTGCATGGGGACCACACAGCCACCAGCCCAATAGCATGCATGCCATATGGAGGCAGGAGGTGGCCCAGCCCAATGAAGTGTGGCTCCTTCCTGCCATTCTAGGAGCCCCAGGTGATGGCAGGAGCCAGTGTTATGTTCTGCCAGGTGGCTCTGTCTGCAATGTGCCATTAGCACCCCAAGGGCTCACTACTAGCTGCTGCCACTAGCAGCAGGAGCTGTGCACTTTGGAGAGGCGGGCAGGGGACCCACCCTTCCTACACAGTCCCTCCCACCCTCACAGTCCTCCTACCCCCACACAGCCCTGCCCCCCCATCCCTGCTTACTGGGGATAGAGCCTGGGTTCAGCCACCTCTGCATGACTGTTGCCAGCCAAACCCCACTTCTATTTCCTCCAACACACTGAGGCAGTGTGCTGGAGCATCAGGGGCATGCAGCAGACACAGAGGTGCTCTGGCTGGATGCTAGAGCGTCCGTTTGGAGGACCCAGCCTTCAATTGCTTTGGGGCACACTCCAGGAGTGTGCCCTGCACCACTTTTTTTGGCATGTTTTATTTTGATACTGGGATTCCCTAGTATCAAACTTAGAGTCTGTGCTGCAAATATGCAGTGCAGGGAACATTTTTTATTTTGTGGCATACCTTCTGCGGCGTGTCAGACTGCTTTGAGACACCACAGCAGACACATGCTTGCTTGTGTGGATGTAGCCATAGGGGCCAGAGGAAATGTTTCAAGGACACCTTCAACTCAAACATTTAGAAGAGTGGCATTGACACCACAAATTGGGAAAAGCTAGCCTGGGAAAGGACTACATATAATGCCTTGTGAGAGAAGGCACATCTGACTGAGGAAGACTGTCTCAACGCGGAGGCAGAAAAACAACGGAAACAGGAAGAAAGGAAACAAAACCGAAAAATCCATGGTGCAGCCCTCCCTTTAACCACCAGCTGTGGCATTTGCCAAAGAGTCTGCAGCTGTAGGATCAGCCTTCTCATCCATCAATGGACTCATTTACGAACCTTTACTTGATCCATGGGAGTGACCATCCTCAACTGTAAGGGATCAATGACAATGATGACATGAGACAGCATTGTCTTGTACAGTGGTTCTCAACTGTTTTTTGTACCAGAACCCATTTGTAAGCATCAGTGGCCATCCCTGACCTGGTGCCCCTCACTCCTGACCCACTGCCCCCACCCCCAGGCCTCAGCCCAGTGTGTGGGGCAGGGGGACCCCAAAACACACTTCACAGGCTGGAGCTCTGCCCACCTCCAAGGGAAAAGCCATGATTTCCCACATTTTTCTCCTTCAAAGAAGAATCCATTTTTAAAGTTTGTTGATCCATTTTTAAGTGGATTTTTAAAGTCTGCTTGTGACCCTTTCATTCATTCTTGTGACCCACTTTTCAGTCATGACCCATGGGTTGAGAAACGCTGGTCTAGTAGATAGGGTACTGGATCTATTCCAGATTATGTCACTGATCTACAAAGTGAACTTTTCTAAGTAATTTAACCCTTATGTGCTTCAATTCATGGAGATAGACATATTTTCTCAATAGCTACAGACATAAAGTGCCATATTACAGCTAAATATCATCAAGTGAGTATATATTAGATATCCTAAACAAAGTTATGGAGCTCTGGGACACTCAGACATTTTCAAAGGAAAAAGCGTTAGGAAAATAAAACAGGATGAGGTGAAATTTCAAACTCAGACAGATTTGCCAGTAAGCTTCTATACAAGATAGACATATTCCTAATATATGGGCTTCAACTCTTGATTTATAGTAGCCATTAAGGGGGATTTATGATAAATAAAAGTAGCATACATCTTTGTTACAAGACATTTTTTCATATTGTAAATAACACAACCCTTAGTCCAATGAGCAAGGTACACATTCATTTTCACTCCTGTGGTTCATTATTCCCCACATACAGACATATACACAAAGAAATCTAAGCTTTTGATCATTTTTTTTAATGCCCTCAAGAAAATATTCTTCAGTTGGGCTTATTTTGTTTAAAGAACATTGATTGATATTGTCAGTAGAAAATCAACCACATTTAGCCACTTGCAAAGAAAACTCTACGCCCAATATCTAAGTCAAGTTCTTTCTGATGCTGCTTTAACTGTCAAAGTCACTGGTGCACTGCAGCATTCAAGGTAATTTCCATTTAGTGGTGAAATCTGTTTTCTTCAATTTCTTGGCTTCTTTGTCTTTCCACTTGCCCCCTATCCATCTAACACCTCTCAGATGTCATTGGCACACTTATATTTACCACACCCCAGTGATTCCTATCCACCTGCATGACATGCCTATAGCATGAATGCTGATGATGCATTATATATCCAGCACTGTCTGTCACAGTGACATTCCACAACAAAGCACTGCCTGTGGGCATCTGCCAGTACATAGGAGCTCTCCTATGCAGCAATTATTTGGTTTGATCCCGCACTGATGATAAGCTATTAAAAAGCACTCCCAATGGACTTTTTACTTACCAACAATCAAAACTTTTTAAAAATTCTTCTGTAATTAGTGATCTTAAAAAGGTATGTACAGTTTGTGTAGTAAACTGGACTAGTTAAGGAGTCCTATGCTGTAAGTGTAGCTGTATGAGTCATGAAGATTTATTTTCTAAGCAAAATTTATGGGGAGAGAGGAGGAAGACATGAAAGTTATTTTAAGTAAAAAATGGCCAAGCTCTTCATCTGGCACTCTCCTTTGTGTTTTCAAATGATTAAAGAAGACAGTGAAGTAGTATAACCTATATTTATATCTATATCCATTAATTTCCTGTTTGCAAATCTTACAATGATAGTTGACCCAATACCACAGAATCTTAATATGATATATTTGAACTGAGGAGGATGCAAGTAAGAAAAACAGCTGTTTAAAATGGCTAAATAAAGGTCACATCTGAAGGAAATTCTGTGTGTCATACACAGGGACCATTCAAGCCTAACTCCTGTAATGTACTGATGTGAAACCTGAAGTAAGTCCTGAGCTTCAGTTTATTGGCACCTTATATGAATTACTAGAACCTCCTCTACCAGAAAAGAAAGAATGAAAATTTCTTATAACTAGGTTCCCTGATGAGATTTCCAGTATTTCCCTCTTGACCTCAAATCTTTTGCTAGCTTTACTTCCATTGTATTTATAGTGCTCATAGGCTATTAATTAGAGATATTTGGTACCATAAAATTCAAAGAAAACAATAAGTACTAATTAACAATAGATCAAGACATGGAGAATGGCAGTATGTGATAGAGTAAATGGCTGTGGCATGAAAAGATATTCAGAACCCTTCTACAGAAGTTGTTAAAGATCATAACATTTTTTACATAAATACATTAATATCAGTAGTGCCTAACCTACATGCTCTGAGAAGCCTCCATTATGTAATCTACCCTGTTTGTCTTCTACATGTAGGAGGCAGGAAAATATCAGTATAGTCACCTTACCCAGGGATTAATTGAAGGTTCACACAGGCACTCTTGACAGATCTGGAAACAGAACACAGATCTCTGATATGGATATGTCTACACCTCTAATCAGCAACAGCTAGCTCTCATCTAGCTCAATCAACATTATCCACTCCTGCCTGTTTATATGATCTTCCTACAAGGGCTCACCAAGCATAAGGAAGACAAGTAGCAAACAGACTAATTCACAAAAGGCCTCTCTGTTACTCAAGCACCGAACTTCCAGGAATCAATCTGTCTGCTATTTGCTTCCTTTTATGTATATGGATTCCATTACAGGACCAGTGACTAGGGTTTGGGTATTCATTCCTACTGGTTAGAGCCTTGCCCAGGCATCAGGTTCAGAAAACAGAAGCCAAAAATATTCTAGAAACTAAAACTCAGACTTACTGTCAAGAGTGCAGAAACAGTAAAGAAGACCATGTACCAGAGAGAAGACAAAGTTGCAGGACTGAGTGGCCACATTCACATGTGCAGGAATGTGTGGTTTGCGGTGCTTCAGAGCCTTTTGAGGTGTTGCAAAATGCAAATAGTGCATGTTAATCTGTACATCGCATGCACAGGGACAACTAACAGGGTCACAAATATATGCCACTGCCATTTGTTCCATGGGAAATGCACATTCCTGCTCATGGAGACATGCCCAGGCAGTCTACAAGTTCATTAAGAAACTTGTAAAGACAGTTTACCATTATCTAATGTACTGATTTTAAGGCTGTGTTTGGAGTGGAGTCAGTTTTCTGCTAGCATGAAAGCCAGGGACAGGCTGTCAGAGAGATGACTCAGTCCCAATTGAAATGTTATCTTATCACGTATGGGCCATAAAGAAGTTCACAATGCTCAGAGGAGAGGTACAGGAAATTCCTCGAATCATAGAGAAGTAGGGCTGGACCAGATGTTGAGAGGTCATCTAGACCAACACCCTGCCTAAGGCATAATCATCCCTATCAAAACCATCCTGTCCAAATCTATTGTCTAAACTCTTAGCAAAACTACACAGTTAAATCACAAAGAAAAGCTACAAAAGTTGAGGGATTGCTGTTGACAGCCTTTTTATGGTTGTAGACTGCTGTTGTTGGAACTCTGAATATACCACACAGAAGGACTGTACTGACTGTACTGTAGGCCCTGAAGTTCAGGAGAACTTCCAGGGCCAGCCTGAACTGGGTTTTTAATGAGTGCCAAGCTTGAGGTAGAGGGCAGCCCTAAAATGGACACTAACTAAAACTGTAGACACATTACACAGTGAATGAGTCTACACATGCAATTAATGTGTAGCAATAAACTCCAGTGCTTGCTGAAAAGGAGTTTATTTCTCCCAGGAAATTTACACGTGAGTCCAAGACTGCAGCATGTTGGCACTGTATTTATGAGCCAGATACCTTGTTCTGGGCAGACCCAAACCCTCAGGCTGACCACGACCTCTCCATTTCAAAATAGGCTAAATTTATTGATACACAGTGATAGCAGATAAGAATAATGCAAAGAATTCTATATCTACCAGTCCTAGAGCTGTCACAGAGGGAAAATATGTCTGGCCAGTATGCAGGCTTCACTCTGAGATTCTCTCTTGAATGGCAGATGTCATCATCCTAGAGGTCAAAGACCAAGGCCCACCCTCCCTCAGTGGGGTGGGTGAGATAGGCTCATGCTGTGCCCTCTGTCCATGGTGGCCTTGGGTTCCACTCTCAGGGACACTTTGCTGTTCTGAAATACCTCATTTTGTATCCTTTCTTCCCTCTGATGATTCTTCATCTCTGAGCAGTGTTGATTGGTTTTCCTGTGGTTGTTATACTGTCCACGTTCTGTCCTGTCAGCATATTCCATTGTTCCGATAAACCCAACACATGCACACATCTTAATTTGGGCTTTTACTGGGTTCTCCTAATTTGGTCCATCTACCAAAACTGGAAATCCCAAGGGCTCTGCAGTTTGGGCACCGTGACCTGGAGCGAATGCTGCAGAGTCCTTTATCTCTGTTCAGGTACACTGTTCATATTATGAAACAGTGTGGTACGTCTTCAATTTCCCAGCCTGTGTGTCTACTTGCTGCTTGTCTGGGTCAGACACAGTGGGCCTTGAAGGAAACTTTGTCACAAAAAGGCTTTTAGAAATCAATTAACCATTGACATTCCCCTGGATGATTGTTCTAAAGCAATAACTACTTTACCTATAAGCCAATTCCCAAAAGCAAACTTCTAAATGCCATTTTCTAGACCTTACAGCACATTGAGCTAAGTCAGAGCAATCCCAGCTGGCAAGGGACCTGGGGGGTCAGCCTGCCAGGCTGGGCTGCTCTGACCCAGCTCAAGTTGCTGTGGAGGGGCTGGTTGGGACATAAGATGGCAGGCAACCCCCACACTGAAGCACCCTCATTCCTCAGCTGGCTGTGTCAACATCTACACATGTGCTGCTGTGAAGTTTATTAGTTTACTTCATCCTAATAGTCCTGCATGTGGACATGTGACTTTTAACACGAAGCTAACTAGTCAATGCTACAGTAAACATCTTGCATAGACATGCCCACTGCCTCTCAGCATAAAATATGTTAAATCCATGTGTTTACATCAGTAGTCTGCCAAAAAGGCTGCTCAGATTATGTAATCTATTGTTTAAACATGTTATATCTACCATCCCATTTGTCCCCCATATCCATCTTTCCAACCATAGATTCATAGAATGAACACTAATAGGAAACATTAGATTATCTTTTTTCATGCTACCTATAGTTCACAGGCCATTCAGTTTTGCCTAGTAACATCTGTATCTGGTATAGGAAAAATGATAACCTTTTCCAGTCACAAGCTGTTGTAGATTACTACTGTAAATAAAGAAGTAAAGGTTGGTTCTGAATCTCTTAAATTCAAAACCTACTGATGAACCATATGAAGATACAACATATGATCCTTTAATGAAATACTGTATCAAAAAGCTAATGCATATGAGGCAGAACTAAGCATACCAAAACCTAATTCTGGCATTTCCTTTATTTTCTAGCTGAGCTTGCAAAATTACTGTTCTTTTAATATAGTGTTAGTGCTCTTTTAATATAGTTTTTATGCAGTATATATAACTTGCCCTTTTTTTATAAATCAAGTGGGAACTCTACTGTTCTTGAAAAATGGGTGTAATTCTACCCAAGGGAGAAAGAGTAGGGAAGTCAAATTTATATTGAGGGCTAGCTTTTGGCTGTAGCTAAGAATCATGCAGCACTGCTCAGAATGGAGGGAGAGACAGAAGGGATAAACGTATCTTTTCACTAGGTGAATTCTTCCATATAAGGCAGAGTGGTCTTAGGATCTCAATACAGTTCGGACTAGGTGCATTCATTTAAGAGCTTCTTTGCATCAGTGGCATGGTACAAAGGGACTACAGCACAATCCAATACAGAGGTTATGTGTTTAGGATACAACCTAGTAAGCTATTATTGAATGTAGGTAAACCAAGTTTAGGAGGAATGTATTCCAGTAGCATTCCTAGAATCTATTATGTCTCTTCCTATTGGCCAGGAGTTTTGCAGATCACAGTTGAACCAGTCTACAGTAGGATGCATTTAGCTGCCTACTAGTATAATTTTAAAAAAACAACCTGCTTGTGCTTTGTACTATAGCAATTTCAATAATATTTGAATGCTACACCCCTGTGAATTGTGAATAATAAATAACAATAGTTTTCTTAACTTAAGGTATGCAAGAACCACAAGTAGAACTTTAAAGTGGTTCAAACTTGGTGAGGGAAAATAATTTTAAAAGTTGGTAAGCTTAGTAAATCAGGTTAAAATGAAACTAATCTAAAATTAAACCAATTCCTTATTTAATAAAACATAGTAAAAGACCACTTTTTAAAGTCATTGGTGGTATGAATACAAAAAAAATGTACTCTTAAATATGTGCTACAGTTTGAGGTTAACTTTAAGAAATATAGAGCATCTATACATGTGCTCTGGGAGTGCGGTGGGGCATTTTAATTAGAGGGCCTCTCTAATTAAAACACCCAGCATATCTCATGTATCAGCATCCCCACACTTAAAAATGGTGGCAGGGTCATTTCACCTAAAGCTCGTTCAAAGAGCTTTAGTTAAAGCACCCCCACTGCCATTTCTGAGTGCAGAGGCACTGATACATGAGATGCTGGAGTCTCAACTAATCAAGCCTAGTCTGACACACTGTAATTACAGTGCGTTGGAACGGCCTCACTGCTCATGTGTAAGCACCCATAGATTCTTAATATTCAGCAGAATAACTGTATGTAGTAAGAGCTATAGGCAATACTTGCATCACTTTTTATTTTAGCTTACATTAAAGTCAGAAGAGTTTATGTATTGCTCCCAAATAGTAAAAGATATTTATTCTTTGGTCTTGCAAGTTATGTGCTGATCAGTGTTGCTCACTTTAAAACCTGTAATTTGTCTGTTTTATCTAAAGAAGTGTATTATCAGTGACCAATACAAAAAGTGAAAATTAGAGACTTTTTATGGCCTGTTATTTTTGGATGACTCCTCTCAGTTTCATAGAATTGCTAAGGTTTTTGGCTACTGAGGTAAAATGCATCATCTTGTACAAGGAAATAAGTTTGGATCCAAATGCCAAGAACCCAAAGATAATAATTCCACTTCTCAGTCTGAATTTTTTTCCTGAAACAGAAATAGATAAAGCAATCACAGAAATGTTATTTGATTTAGCAGAACAAATCACATAGAAAAATCATCTAACAATGTCAGATCCCTGCCTATTTTGAGCTAAACTTCCTAGGTCTCAACAAATTATCAGTAAGCTTCCAATTCTGAAGGAATTCAGTATCAGCGCTAAATAAATATACATAGTTATGTGAAAAGGCACCGTTTTAAATTCCCTGTAAGAAGGCTGAGGGCCAATACACAAACTGACCTAGTCTTTTTATTTACTTCTGATATTTTCCCTTTACCTTTGCCACTATTGGCCACCTTAGATGGCTTCCCATTGAAAGTGCCAGGTTTTGTGAAACCCATGCAATGTACAAAGCAGTGGTTCTCAACCTTGTCAGACTCAAGGCAACCCCCATAACTTCCCTGAATTTAGTGGTTTCCCACTTTAAATCTAGATTTATTTATTAAAGTGCATTAAAATAAATAACTGGAAACACCTTTTTTAAAAAACAGGTCAGGAGGGCAGAATGTTTCTGACACTATGGATTTCTATGTTACGTCTCTGGGCTTATGTTGTGAATCAGGTGCAGGTGACTGAATAAGTAACAGTGCTAATACTGTGCAGCACCCCTCAATGCTCTGAAAAGGATCAGTGTTGCAGCTGGTTGAGAGTCACTCCTATAGAGCAGAGGTTGCCACCATGGGCTGATGCTTATGGCCAAGCCCATGCTCTAACAAAGGAAATAGAAATTTCCAGGGAAATAGATGAGGAGATGCAAACACTAGGACCATGGGGACTATGCTGCCATGGCTAGAAAATGATGCCAATTCCTTAAGTGCCATGGGTTAGATCCAGTCTCTTCACAGGCCAGATCCAGGCAGGGGCTGAAAGTTGCTGACCCCTGGCATACAGAGCCCAAGTACTTAACCTGGGGCTGAGAATTCCACTAGGAAACACTACACTTCAAAGACAGGGGCAACAACTTTTGCCCATCTTTCTAATAGTATCTCCTTTGTGAAATTAGCTTTGACTTTTTAACTTATTTTCAACAGATGATACAGACCCTAAATTAATGATCAGACATGCTATCTTCCTGGGATTTTTTGGTAGATTGATAAACAATAAGGTTCTACCATAGATCCCTCCTCAAAATTTGGTTTTCAGGTCTCTCAGTTTTCCTACTTGTACTCATTTCTGAGCACTTAACATTTATTGAATTAGTAGGAACCAGTCTTGAGCTGCTGCACTACAGTCACTGAGCTCTACCCTGCTTCAGCCACCTGGGCCCACCAGGGCATGTGTCCATGTTCAACCACAGGTCAGAAGGAAGGGTGATCACCAACCTGATGCCCCCTGCATCTCAAATCTGGCCTGGGCATTCAGAACAGTGAGCTGGTTTGAGAGATACCACAGCCACTGGGTGCTGGTTCTGCCCAACAGGAGCAACAGTGCAGGGGCTCTATGCCTGGTACCACCATACCTCAGTATCCCTGTCCTTGTTCAGAAGGAGCCACTGCACCCTGGGATGCTGGAGGATTTCAGCTTGGGCAGAATACCTGTGGATTCATAGATTCATAAATGTTAGGGTCAGAAGGAACCTCAATAAATCATCAAGTCCAACCCACTGCATAGATAAGAAAGGGTGCTGGGTTCAGATGACCCCAGCCAGATACCTATCCAACCTCCTCTTGAAGACCACCAGGGTAGGGGAGAGCAACACCCCCCTTGGGAGCCCATTCCAGACCTTAGCCACTCTAACTGTGAAGAACTTCCTCCTAATATCCAGTCTAAATCTGCTCTCTGCTAGCTTATGGCCATTATTTCTTGTGACCCTCAGGGGTGCCTTGGTGAATAGAGCCTCACCAATTACCTTCTATGCCCCCATGATGAATTTATAGGCAGCGACAAGGTTGCCTCTCAACCTTCTCTTGAGGAGGCTGAAGAGGTCCAGGTGCCTTAGTCTCTCCTCATACAGCTAGGCCTGCAAGCCCTTAACCATACGAGTGGCCCTTCTCTAGACCCTCTCCAGGTTATCTACATCCCTCTTGAAGTGCGGCGCCCAAAACTGCATGCAGTATTCCAACTGTGGTCTGACCAGTACCCGATAGAGGGGTTGTATCACCTCCTTGGTTCTGTTTGTCATGCATATGTTGATGCACAATGAAGTGCAGTTAGGTTTTCTGATGACTTCTTCACATTAATGACTTATATTCATCTTGGAGTCCACTGTGACTCCAAGATCCCTTTCCACTTCTGTGCTACCGAGCAGGTAATTTCCTAGGCAGTAGGTGTGCTGGGCATTTTTCCTCCCTAGGTGCAGCACTTTGCTTTCTCCTTGTTAAATTGCATTCTATTGTTTTCTGCCCATTTGTCCAACCTGTCCAGGTCTGCCTGTAGTTGTGCCTGCCCTCCAGTGTGTCCACTTCTCCCCACAGTTTTGTATCATCTGCAAACTTGGACAGAGTACACTTTACTCCCTCGTCCAAGTCACTGATGAAGACATTGAAGAGTATCAGTCCAAGGACAAAGCCCTGCGGGACCCCACTGCCCATGTCCTTCCAGGTTGATACCAATCCATCCACTACCACTATGTGGGTATGACCCTCTAGCCAATTTGCCACCCACCAGACTGTGTAATCATCCAAGTCACAGCCTCTTAACTTGTTCACCAGCATGGGGTGGGATACCATATTGAAGGCCTTCCTGAAGTCTAAGTAAATGATATCCACCCCTACTCCTGTGTTTTGTAACCTGGTCATAAAAAGATACTAGATTAGTCAGGCATGATCTACCCGCTACGAACCCAGGCTGGTTTCTCCTCAGCTTAATTTTTCCTGCTGAGCTCTCACATATATGAGCCTTAATAATCTTTTCAAAGACTTTGCCAAGGATGGAGGTAAGACTGGTCACATTGAGAGTGGAAAGAGGTCACACTTTAAAGGAAAAGCAGCAAAAATTAGGCATACTAGAGATAATCCTACCCAAGAATGGTGTAACTTTAAACTGAACAACAAGTGTTTTAAGCCACTTAAAAAGTGTTAACATGCAATCAATCCAGGGACTAAGGATGCCATAAGCCACCTAAAATTACCATGAAACAAGGCCCTTAGAATATACCAGGTGTGGGCAATTATTTCTGGCAGGAGGCTACTTACCAAGTTTTGGCCAGCTGTCAAGGGCCAAAAAGGTAGCCTCACCCCTTGACAGGTGCCCTGCCACCCTGGTTGCCATCTTGGGACTGGAAGTCCTGCCCCCTAATCCCTGGCTTTTGCCACCAGAAGTCACTCTCTTTGCCCCCAGAAGTACTCCTTTCCATAAGGGTTTTGCCATCTTGGAACCAAAAAAAATTAATTAAATTCTAAAAGCTGAACGTCTACAACATTCATTAATTTAACTTCAAAAAATATTTTTGTCCTGATTTACATGTGTTTCTGTACCATATAAAGAAGCGGTTGTACAATAGCTTAAAATGAAGTCTTAGTTTTGTATATTATGGGGGGTGGGGACATGAAGGGTGGGTATAGGTTCATAGGGGGCTGTGGGTATAGGGGAGGGTGCGTGTGTGAGGTGGGATTTGTGCAGGGATGGATAGGTTTGGGAGGTATGGGTGTGGGTTAGGGAGCAGGTGGGTGTGTGTGGATATGTGGGGTGTTGGTGCGTATGGAGTTTGTGGGGGCAAGGTGTCTGGGTGTGTGAGGAGGTATGGGTGTGGGGGTCTGCATGTATAGCAGTGCAAGGGTGGTGTGGGTGCACGTGTATGGTGTGGGGGGGTGGGAGTCACCCTACAAACATACACACACACACACTGTGTCTCTCTTTACATACACACACTCTCAGTGTGCCTCTCTGAACACACACACTGCATACCTTTCTCTACACACTCAACACCATGCGTCTCTCTGTACACATACACGCACAGAGAGAGCATTGGTGATGTGTAGGGGGTGCACTTATAGTTTTGCTGGTTTCGCCACTGGCTTGGCGATTGGCTGCTGAGGACACCCTCCCTCCACCCCACTGACGATCACCTGTGACGGGACCCCCTCCCCATCAGTGATCTGGTGCACCCCCAGACTCAGGAGGCACCAGTCACCCATGACCGACAGTGTGCTTTTCTCTGCATACACACACACACTATGTGCCTTTTTTGCACACACACTGTGTTCCTCTCTCTGCACATACACACACACACTATGTGCCTTTCTCTGCACACACACACACACACACTGCATGCCTGTCTCTCTACATATGCACACACACACACTGTATGCCTCTCTCTGTCTCTCTTCCCCCCTCCCTCAATGCACAGACACAGACACAAACACACACACTATCTCTCCCTCCCTCATTGCATGGACATGGACACTGAAACCCTCCCTCTCCCACTTCTGGTCCTGGGATACTGGTGCAGCCCTGAGTTCCCATGGTCTGGCAATGTAGCCCAGGGCCACATAATGCTGGAGGCTAGCTGCATGCAGGGAAGCAGTAAAAGCTACAGCAGGCAAAGACTTCTGGTTGTGGGGTAGGGGTGGGAGGGAGCTGGCAGGGGGTAGGGCCAGGCCAGCCTTGTTGCTGGCTCATGCTGGCTTTTCCTGGATCCTACTGCTCTTTGCTCCTGCCATCTTCAATCCTCAATGCACAAGCTAATTCTATTCCATCTCAAAGGAAAGGCAGCAAAGGGGTACAGCAGGCCCCCTGGCTCTCCAGAGACCTAGCAGACCTCCTGAGGCTAAAAAGAAAGGCCTACAAAGGATGGAGGATGGGATTCACCTCCAAGGAGGATTATTCTGCGCTGGTCCGGTCCTGCAGGGAGCAAACCAGGAAAGCCAAGGCTGCAACTGAACACCAACTAGCTTCGAGCATCAGGGACAATAGAAAGTCCTTTTTCCAATATGTGGGGAGCCGGAGGAAAAGCAAGGGCAACATTGGACCCCTGCTGAACCAGATGGGACTACTGACAACTGATGCCCAGGAAAAAGCCAACCTATTAAATGGGTAATTTGCATCAGTCTTGCATCACTCCCATGGGACACCCATGCCTGCTATGGGACAGGGAGGTCCCCTGCCCTCCATCAATGCTGACCTCATGAAGGAACACCTTGAGAGGCTGGATACTTTCAAGTCAGCCGGCCCTGACAATTTACACCCCAGAGTACTCAAGAAGCTGGTGAGCATCATAGCCCAGCCTCTGGCATGGATCTTTGAAAACTCCTGGTGCTCTGGTGTAGTGCCCGAAGACTGGAAGAAGACCAATGTGGTGTCTATCTTCAAGAAAGGGAGGAAAGTGGATCTGGCAAACTATAGGCCCATCAGCCTGACTTCTATCCTGGGAAGATCTTAGAAAACTTTATTAAAGAGGCTTTCCTTAATGGACTGGCTGACTCCAACATCCTGAGAGAGAGCCAGCACAGGTTTGTTGTGGGTAGGTCTTGCTTGACCAATCTTATTTCCTTATATGACTAGGTGACCTATCACCTGGACAAGGGAGAAGAGGTTGATGTCATATATCTTGACTTCAAAAAAGCCTTTGATCTGGTATCCCATGATCACCTCTTGGCGAAACTGGCCAATTGTGGCCTTGGGTCCACCACAATCTGCTGTCTGGGAAATTGGCTCTGTGGTTGGACCCAGAGGGTAGTAATTGGTGGAACTCAATTGTCACAGGGCATTGAAGTGCCCTGCTCCTAAAGAAGGACAGGTGTGGGTTGCCAGGACAACCCCAGAGATCATCTGACTGGAAGAGGGCAGGGCCTAGGCTGAGGCCAAGGGACAGTTCCCCTCTGGCAGCCATGAAGGAGAGAGCTCTGCTGAGAGTAGGCAGAGGTGGGAAGCCTCATGACCTGAGCAGTTCCTGGGTGAGAATACCAGGCAGAGGAGCCCTGGCAGGGATGGAAAATAGTGATGAGCCAGAAGGCTTAGAGTTTACGTTTTAAGCCAGGAGGCTAGAGTTTGAGTTGGGGCCGATTGGCTGATGGTTTTTGTTTGTTGTTATACCGGAGGACCGGGTGAGGTTGTAGGGGTTGGAGGAGGTCTCATAGGAACTCCCCAGTAGTGTGGGGGAGTTCCTGGTGCCAGAGAAGGCACAGAAGTTTGGTGCCAGAGAGTGGCGCTGCATTTTGGGGTGTCCCGACCCCGGCCCCAGTGGGGCAGTGTCAGGAGGAGCCCAGTGTGAGAGCAGGCGAAAGGCCCCAGTGGGGCGTAAAACCCAGGAAAGGGGTCTGGGGGCCAGGTAAGGCTGAGGCCACCTGAGCCCCACTTGGGAGAAGCCCAGTGGGTGTAGGGCCCGAGGAAGAGGTCTGGGGGCCAGGTAAGGCCAAGGCCGCCTGAGCCCCAATTGGTGGGAAGCATGAGCAAGGTCCCAGCACGGGCAGAGAGCACGAGCAAGGCCCCAGTGGGGCAGTGTCTGTGCGGGAAAAGCCTGGAAGGGTGAGCGCACTGATTAGCCCCAGAAGGGGGCGAATGCACTGAGAAGCCCCAGAAGGGGGCGAGCGTACTGAGAAGTCCCGGGAGAGGGCGAGCGTACTGAGAAGCTCCGGGAGAGGTTGAGCACATTGAGAAGCCCCGGGAGAGGTTGAGCACATTGAGAAGCCCCAGGAGGGGGCGAGCACATTGAGGAGCCCCGGGAGAGGGCGAGCGCACTGAGAGGTCCCAGGAGAGGGCGAGCGCACTGAGAGGCCCCAGAAGGGGGTGAGTGCACAGGTAGAGGCCCCGGAAAGGGCTGCTAAGAAAAGACCATAGACGCAACAACTTCCGGGACAACTAAGAGGCTTGGGGCATGGTATGAGAGGTGGTAGGAGCCACGCGTAGCCCTGCGATGGGAGTACACAGAAGCAGCGGTAGACAGGGTACCGGCAGGAGTATGCCAAGGGATACCGTGCTCAAGGGGGTAAAAGACAGCCTCCCTTACAATACTTTCACTATCAAAGTCGTGGCGGGTGAGATAACGATGGTGCATGGACACCCACTTTGCTCGGTAGGGGGCGCCAGGAGAGATCACAGCCGCTCCTGGGTCCCTGCCCTGTGACATCAATCATCATGGTGCCCTGTGATCAGTGGGTCCCCCAAGGCTTTGTCCTTGGACCCATGTTGTTCAACATCTTCATTAATGATGTGGACATTGGAGTCAGAAGCTGACTGGCCAAGTTCGCCAATGACATAAACTTTGGGGAAAAGCATCCACACCAGGAGGGCGATCCAGGTTGACCTGGACAGGCTCAGCAAATGGGTGGACGAGAACCTGATGGTGTCGAACACCAAAAAATGCAAGGTTCTCCACCTTGGGAGGAAAAACCTGCAACATCCTTATAGGCTCGGCAGTGCTATGCTGGCTAGCACTACAGAAGGAAGAGACTTGGTGGTCATCATTGACCGCAAGATGAACATGAGCCTGCAATGTGATGTTATGGCTAGTAAAATGACCAAAATGCTGGCTTGCATACATAGATGCTTCTCAAGCAAATCCCAGGACCTCATTCTCCCTTTATACTTGGCCTTGGTGAGGCCACAGCTGGAGTACTGTATCCAGTTTTGGGCTCCACAATTCAAAAAGGATGTGGAGAAGCTTGACAGAGTCCAAAGAAGAGCCACACACATGATCAGAGGTCAGGACAACAGACCTTACAACGACAGGCTCCGAACCATAGAGCTCTTTAGCCTGGAAAAGCATAGGCTCAGGGGTGATCTGATGGCCACCTATAAGTTTATCAGGGGTGACCACCAGGATCTGGGGGAATGGTTGTTCACCAGAGTGCCCCAAGGGATGGCGAGGTCGAATGGTTATAAACTACTGCAAGACCATTTCAGGCTGGACATAAGGAAGAATTTCTTTATTGTCTGAGCCCCCAAGGTCTGGAACAGCCTGACACTGGAGGTGGTTCAAGCACCTACTCTGAACTCCTTCAAGAGTAAATTGGATTCTTATCTTGCCGGGATCCTATGACCGCAGCTGACTTCTTGCCCTTCGGATGGGGGGCTGGAGTTGATGATCTACTGAGGTCCCTTCCAGCCCTTATGTCTATGAAATCTTTGTCAGGCAATGAGGAGCAGATAAATAATAATTTTCTAAATTTTTTAAGGGCCCTGTGGGCTGGATAAAATGGTCTGGTGGGCCAGATTTGGCCTGTGGGCCAGATTTGGCCTGCCCCGGAATATACAGTGCTCTTTTTATCTGGAAGAGTAAAGGGAAAGGAAATAATTGTAACTATTTATAAATTTTAAATATCATTCTGGACATCATTGAAAAGCTTTTCAGAAGATCTTCCATTGTGACATCTAAGTGTTCAGGCCCTTGATTAGTCACTCAGAATGTATGGAATCCATCTATGTGATAGTGAGATACATGGTAAAAGTATTTGAAATTATCTAATGCAGCATAACTAAACTAAGTCATAGGCAGTCTTGCTTAATGGTTAAGCCACTAATGTAAGGCAGTGGGTAGGGACTGTGGCAGAGTTCAGGACCCAAACTACCAGATCCAAAAAGCAGAGCCTGCAACACAAGCCAGGGTGTGTGAATCAGATTCCAGGTTACTAAATCCAAGGGATAATCCATAAATCAAAGTCCAATAATAGAGCCAACAAGGGTCAGGAGTCCAGCAAACAGGTCCAAAGAGAAATCTAAAGCCATAGTCCAGGAACAGAGCCCAGACCAGGAAAATCAAAAGAACTAGGAAAGCCAGAGACCACAGGGACCAGGAGGCTAGTCACAGCATACCTGACTGGCCTGGAGGTTGCTTCCACAAGTGGGAGTAACTGAGCTTCCAGCAGCCAATCATGAAATCAGGCATTAACCATCTGGGGTATAGCTTGTCCACTATAGACCTAAGGTAGATGTGGCTGCCTGGCAGTTAGTCCAGGATGGGTCTAACTGCCAAGCCACCACATCTACCTTTTAGGGTCCCTGACAATAACCTCCAAAAGACTTGGCTAGACAATCACCTTGCTGGGGTCATTTGACCCCAGTACTCTTTCTTTCCTGACATAGCAAGGGTTGGACTTGATGATCTGCTCAGGTCCCCTCCAAGCCTACTAACTATGAAACTATGAAACTTAGTACTTTGCTCAAGAATAAGGACTTGCTTCCTTTTATCAGCTCAGCTATAGATATTTATTGAGCACATAGATATCTACAATTAATCTCCAAAATAACTAAAAGAACATCAGTCAGCTAGCTAGGCATCTTTTCAAGGATTCTAGGACCTATAATACTGAGAATATTACAGCTCAAATCTACTGGTGTTATCATTTGTGCTTGTGACAGTTTTTCTTGGGTCACCTTGAAGTAAATGAACAAAGCTTCTCCCAGCTTCCCTCCCCTATCTTTGTTTTCTCATAATAATGCAAACTAATCAATTCCAAGTAATAATCTATATTTTTCAATTAACTCATTAAATTTACATCCTGCAGCCACTGACTGTTTAAAAATGTAATCTGAAATGTTTGTTCCCTTTTAGCTTTATTCTCAATTTGTAGCTCATTGATTTAGATGTCCTTTTGCAGATTGAGGGAAATACCGTATTTCCTCACACCTAACATGCCCTTGAATATAAGAATCCATTTTTTTATAAGGCAGAACGGGAAAAATAAACAGTTAGTTAGGGACAGAGGTTAATCTTCAGCTGACTTAGCTTCTTGTTTCTGTTTAGGCTGTGAAATAGAAGGTGAGAGATCAGGAGCAGCTAGCAGACAGCAAAATTGCCCTAACAAAGTTTAACTTTATTAGTGGACTATCAGGACCATTGAAAGGTCATTAATATGCATGGAGTGGAGAACAATGAGCCATTAATTAACTAAAGTTCCTCACCTCCATGAACACTGCTGCTGCACTATGGAGCAGGAATCAAAGCAGAGTGCTTCTATCCAGCCAGAAAATCAGCTTCTCTGCTTAGTATATACACCCCAATTTTGGGAGCTGTTTTTTGGGGAAAAGGTTTGTGTTGTATGTGACAAAATATAGTACAATAAATGATCTATATACCGTGCCTTTTAAAGTATCCCATTTCATGCTGTTAGAGAATTTCAGTTATGTTTATGTAAGGTCAAATATTCCCCATTCCTTTTCAAAATAGTTTTTATGCGCTGCTATTTCTTAAATAACTCACTTTTGTAACTCCAGCCTTCCGTAGAGCAAATTGAGGTGGAGGATATAAATAAATATGTGAGAATTTAACGGTATACCTTTAGGAACAGGATTTTTTGCAATATGTGTAGACAATGCTTAGGACATTTTAAGTGCCAATGCTTAGGACATTTTAAGTGCCACACAGTTTAAGTGCCACAGCAATATATACATTTTAACGATTGGGCCAAACAGTAGAAAGATGTGAATTTTATTTAGTGCACATTTTTGTTCCAATGCCTGTAAATTACAAATAGGCCAGAGTGTAACTGGATGGGGGAAACTGTTACAACAACTCTACGGGCCATTTTGTAGAAGTTGCATAAATAGCCACTGCCACAGCTGGATGCTGGCTGTGCCACCTGTAGAAATAAAGCAGCACCCAGCATGGCCCCATGTGCTCCTGCTACCCAGGGCGTGGAGCTGCCCTGCTTCACCTCTGCAAATAGGTTTCAGCCAAACACTTCAGATAGTTTAGGGGCTTAGATAATTAATAGACTCTTAATGCTAAAGAAATGGAGCCTTCTGGTCTGTAGTGTACAGAGATGTCCAGGTTCTCCAAGGTCATAGTGTTCAACAACGGTTTCTGGTAACAATTTGCTGTAGTTCATAAAGATACTGGTTTAGCAACAGGCTTTGGAGAAACAATGCTAAGTGGATGCAGGGGAGAGACAAATACTGCAGGTAAAAACTTCATCAGGATGAGAAGGCTAATTGAGTAACCTTTAAAAGAACAGTTATCCAAAACTCGCTAATCTGAAACCCTGCCCTATGCAATCTGATCCTGTCTGGGGTAGCTGTGGGATTTGGATAAGTGAAGTTCATATCATGAACAACGTACTGTAATAAGATTTCACATCATAAAGATCTCCAGACTAGGGTATTATTTCTGCTGCCAGAAATAAAAGGTTATAGTCTCCCATGAATTTTCATTAATATATTTTAGGAGTATGTATGGTCTTTGAAATAGTTCCTTGCAGGGAAAAATTAGAATTGTGACAAAATGGTGATTGGAGAATGAAAGCATCATGGTATTGTTAAATATAGCAACTTGACCAAATTAAGCAAGCTGACCAATTAAGCATCAAAGGTCTATAACACATCTAATAAAACTAACAAGCCTAGCTCTAAAAAGTATGATTTTCCTTTCCAGTTTCTTACCTCCACTTTAATTTGTACTGCCAACAATTCTGATTATTTCTAATAAAATTTATAACTGAAGTAGATATAATAGCAATTTTGAAGTTTTTGTATATTCCTCCATTGGGCAAAATCTTCCCCATAAGAATTTAATACATACCCTAAGCTTTATTGCATACCACACTGACAATGCCTATCAATCTCTAAGGTAATAAAAATGAATCCCAAACCATCCTACAGGATGCTAGTCAGCTATCTTGCTTCCAATACCTACAACTTATGGCAGTAAACACTTACTTAGCAATTCTTGTATGCTGTAATAAAAATATTTTACTTTTAGTACTTCTAGATACTAGGAAATATAGGAACTATACCAGGAAAATACCTAGATGCATATAATTCACATGCTCTGCAATATATTTGAACTATCTTTTCCTTGAGTTGTGCACTTTTTCAGGGTTTTTTAATGTAATTGTTAAGCGTGCCCTATGTAAATGTTCATGTTTCTGAAAGGAGCTATACTGAGTAGTCTCAAGCCTGGTATAACTGCATCTGTTAGTGATGCGATAGGTAGTAGTATGGAATTTTTATACTGCTATAACCCCTAATTGGGATGCATTTATATTGATATGTGCCATTATAGCATAATTCTCTTATATGGAAATAAGTATACTTTTACTTGTAGAATTGCATCCAGCTTAGGATAAAAAAGTATGGTTAGGTAACCTGGAAGAGTTATAGTAATGAAACTTGTGTCTGCTGGAGACCCTGAGAAACTCAAGTCCTTTACATATATACATAAAAGATAAATTAAGAGCAGAAGCAACATTCACTTCAGGGTTGCTAATGCTCATGACTCTATTGCAAGACTGTTATGATATTTGGTACCTTCATAAAGTCCCCATGTTCTTGGGACATCTAAATGGTGAGAATCTCAGATTTCATTTTTTAAAAAGGTCTCCAGATTGTAGAAAGGAGCTTGAAAATATACCCAAAATGTACCATAACATCTCAAAGACAAGAAGGCAAATAACAAATATCCCATTTTGTTAAAGTTATGTCAACTCTCCAAAATCATGACATTTACTAAAATCATGAGGTTTTGGTTTGTGAATTATTGGTGTTGGCAATGCTTCCTGTTGCATTATTTGCCATGATGCTTCTCCTGTCCCTTAGTCCTGTATTTGAATAATCAAGCTAGTTCTGTCTCTGTGCTCACCCCTTTTCTTACCAGAGATATTTGTCTTTTATGTGATACGAACCCTGTTTACAAAAACGTAAACATAACTTGTTGTTGAAGCTTTGAAGCTGTTGACGGAGGATTTGGATTTGGAGTGAGTTCATACCCCGATGAGGGAAAAATGAGTGAATATAAATTGATCCTTGTGTGGTTATAAATTCTTGTGTGTTCCAAACCAAAGCATTTTTCTGTGTTTTACAAATGCCTCCTGGTTAATGTGTGTCATTCCATCACTCAAAACTACACTAAACACTTCTGTGTAAGAAGGACCACTCCAGATCACCTAATGAGCCAGTTGTCCAGTCATAAAAACACTCACCTTGGAGGTACCTTATGTAAAAGTTTTATATCCAGACAAAAAGATAGTTATACCCAGGTACCCTGCATGAAAAGTACTAACAAGAAAGTTAGTAACAAGAAAGTCCTAATTTTAATTATTTATCTCTAAATTCCTGAACTGTTACACATTGAGAAAGATTCCTGTAATGTTTTACCATGCAGCTTTTCTGTGGTACTTACTTTAACAAAGCTATTATCTTAACACCAATACATTTACATGTATATGCCATGTCTGGGATAGCTAAACCTGGGTCATAGGATATATGAGCCAATGCATTGCTATTAAGCTGATTTAAGAATTTAAGAATTAACAAGGGACTTCAGCACCTACAGCCATCATCTGAGTTTCTTTGAAATCCGCAAAACTCCTACTTGACTGCCAAATAATTCCATATAAATTTGGAGTCTCTAAAGTCTAGACACATGTATTTCTTTTAGCAGATAACTAAATATACTGATCGATCATGGCTATTCAATATCCTTGTGGCACTGAATAGTTCCTTGCACTGTTCATCGTTAGACACAGCAGTATTTTTTTAATGCAGTATTTCATGCTTACTATACTATTTCATACTTCATATCTACCCTGTCCCACTGGCATATTAAAAACTCTGTATGAGCTGCTGAGACTGTTCCAAAAACACCCCAAGCAGATGCTCTTAAGCATATTGGAGATTAGGAGACCAAGAGCAGCTCCCAAGGGATGCCTGAGAGGCAGGTTTGGAGCACATCAGTGGGTACTTCTAGACATGCAATACATTTGAAGCAATAAACTGTGGTGCTTATTGTGCTGGAATTTATTGCTCCTGGGTGATCTGTTCGAATGCGCACCCGGGGCTGCAGCATGTTGAGCCAGGTCGGAGCAGCCCCAACTGGCAGAGAGCCCAGAGAGTCAGCCTGCCAGCCTAAGGCTGCTCTGACCCAGCTCAGTGTGCTGCAGAGGGGCTGGCTGCAGTGTGAGCGTGATCCAGTGTGGGGCTAGCCGGCAAGCAGCCTCCACACTGAAGCACCCTCATACCCCAGCCAACTGCATCAGCATCTATACGTGAGGTGCAGCAGAGTTAATTAGTTTCCTACAGCCCAATAAGGCCACACACGTAGACATGAGATGTTAACAGCAGAGCTAATTAGTCTACATTAATGTTGACATAAACAGTATCAACCTCTGCAAAGAACTTGGCTATCTCCAAAATCCGCTTCCAAGGGACTGTAGTCTTCCTCAAGAAGTTCTACAGTTTATTTACAACAATGAACTTCATGACAACTTCCCAAACACATGGATAGCACTCAGGATCCTGTTAACCATGCCCATATTGGTGGCAAGTAGCGAATGGAGCGTCTCAAAGCTGAAGCTGCTAAAAACATATTTGCAAGTAACCGTGGGAGATGACAGGTTAGCTTTGCTGGCTATACTATCTATCAAGAATGCTACACATTCAGAGCATATCATCTTCTAAGTCTTGGAATCTTGATGAACAAAGGTTTTTTTTATTTGTCATTGTTATTTTGTTAATTGATCTAGTGTTTAATTTGTTTATCACAGCTATAATGTAATATTTATTATTTGAATAAAATTTAGTTTAATTGAATGTTGTATCATTTCCTCTTTTATATCTTTTTTTAGTAAATTATAAAAACTTTGGAGATTACAGCTTTATTTCTAAAATGTGGGGGTAGGGGTGGCAAAATACAAGTTTACCCAGGGCACCCTCTTCCCTTAGGTCATCCCTGGTTTGGGGTGGGGAGGGGTGTCCATCTGTGTGTCCACGTGTGTGTGCACGCGCACAGTGGCAGCAGCCACCATTCCAGATTCCCTTACCCGATCCTGGATTCCCCTAACTATAATATGATCGCCCTATACATGAGCCTTTATACACCAAATCCCTCTCAAGGCTTATTCAGATGGGGATTCCATGCCTGTTTAGAGGGAATTTTCATGATAAGGTATTTTTTTCCTCCAACAAGTGTCAAACAATATGTGGTGAAAACAAAGTACTATACTTCAATCATATTTTACATGTTTTTCAAGGTGAGAATAAAAGATATTCCTCTCATTTAATTACTCATCACTGGGAAAGATCAGAGGCTTTCTGAACTTTCTTAAACTCCAGAAAACCATGACATGTTATGGATCCTGGCTCCTCTCTCTGAGAAGTTATTCACAAAAACTAAGCTGGTTGATGAAAGATTTATTTACTTTAGTATTTCTCAGATTCCTTGTTGCTTGATTCAATGCTTTCACTGAAATTTTAAATTTGGTTACATCGTGCATCATTTCTGTTTGATGTAAACTAAATTAATGTTACTGTTTAAAAAAAAATCAGAATGTCTAATTTGCCTTTTCTTTTTAATACCTGACCCATATTTTAAACCTACCATCTGTAAAAATAAAACTGAAATGATGATTTCAGAGTCTGGCTCCATGACTGAATGAATATCATCCCCATCCATGGTGAGTATAAGAGCCAAAAACAGAATGTTTCACAACTTACACTCTTCAGAGATTTACATTAACAAAGGAATTGTATTATTCAATAGTCAACTTGGTTTAGCCTTCCAGGACAGAACTCATCTGTTGTGTTTTTTCCCAAGTCAATTATCAATATGTAGTATTACATTAAACTTTTGAGATGATGGTATTACATTAAACTTTTGAGATGATGCATTTAGTGGAGTGCTTTTAAAATAGCAGTGTTCCTCTGGAACAATGAACTCAGTGTGACCTTACTGTAGGCATATGGCCATGACAATAAAAAAGACTTTTTTCTTTTAAAAAAAAATTAACACACAGATGTTTCTCTTCAGTCTTTCCAGTTCAGTTATTTCATCCCCACCCACAATTTATAGCACTTTAAGTGTCAATATACCACATGTGTAACATTAACTCTTGCATCCTTATCCCCTATAGGGAGCCTGCATAAACTTAAAAACATGGGAAACTAAAATGAAGTTATTCAGGCTGGTGTAATGTGAAAAAAATTCCAAGTTATTTAGGAAATTCCCAATAGATGGTGCTATTTGGAATACTTCTGACATGTTGCCCTTTAGTTATAGACAAGATGTTCATGACTATGAATCAAATGTCGTTTAAAGACACTTTTCTTTGCATTATTCTGTCAGAAATGTATTTCCAACTGCCTTAAGGACTAGGAGAGCTATATATCACTGAGAATAATGTGCCAAAAAGTGTTGCAACGTTTGCTTAGGTATCACAAAGGGTAAAGTGGTAGGCTGCTTGGAAGACAGGGCTGAGCTGCTGAGTATTTTCTACCTATTCAAAAATATTGTTTGCATCTTTCTACTATTTAAATTACAATCTATGGCACAATTGTATTTGCTCTCCTATGACTTTGTTAGAAGAGATTGTCTTGAGGATGCTGATTGGCCATGGTCTCTTCAGTTAGTATTCAGGCTGCCCACAGCCTTCCTCTGTGACATCCTTTACAAGTTATTTAAGCCATCCAGTATTTTTGCCGCTACCACAAAAATCTGGAGTAAAATCTGGAGTAATGTATCCCATGGAGGACATGCATTAATGATCATCAGATGCTCAGAAAATTCAGTGCTGCAGACCTGGCAGTGCACAGATTTAGAAGTCTTATTATTAACTATACACACACGTGCGCACACACACGCGCACGCACACACACACACACACATATTTTGTAGTAACTTCTGCAGGTGATTGAAACAAATCATTGTCTTCCTCCATTAGAAGAAAATGACAGCACCTGATGCACACTGAATACAAATCCTACTTCTGCCATGTTTATTCATTTCTCAGATATGGCACACCAGATCACAATAAGGCCACTATCTACCATGGCCTATGCTGGAAAGCACTTTCAGTTGAAAATGGGTCAATAACCTAAAAAGAAAACATAAGAAAGTATGGGTCATTAACCTAAAAAATATAAGAACCGAAGTTCTAAAGCTGGAGTTATGAAATTCAGTCTAGAAACAGAACACTGGTTTTAACAAGAAAGGCAATTAACTACTGAAAATATTCTTAGGCACTAGAAATTTTTAAATCAACACTACAGTTCTTTTTTTTCCTCTTAGAAATATGCTATAGGTCAAAAAGAAATTATAGATTTGATTCAAGAATTACTAAAGTGCCTGGTGGCTAGGGTTATAAACAGAATTACATAACAACGGTTCCTTCATGTTTGAAAACACCTATGAATCAGATACCTATGAGAGCATCCATTTTTAATAATCAGGAAAATTATCTATTTACTTGCTGAGGTTTCTTTAGTTCATATTGATTTTTTGTTTGTTTGTTTTTACTTTTACTCTAGTTCCATTCATAGGGGCAGCAAAGTATATTTAACAGTGCAGAATGCTTTCTTAGTATTCTTATGTATGCAATAATTTTTCCACACAAATGCTAAGCTAACTTTAAACAGTTACTGCACAATGCTAAACACACTAGCTAATCTACAATCTGCTTATCGATAAAGCCAGTATATGCAGTTAATGGAAAAGATGTATGGGTGAGTAAACTTCAGATTCCAAATTGGCCTCAACAACCATAAGAGGTTTTTTTGAATGTGGATTAGTACACTTGTTTTCAAATTACTGTAAAACTTCAAAATTGCTTCTTGCTTTTTTTTCTTTCTTTCCTTCTTGGCCCTGGCACCCTGCTGATGCTCCCTGTGCCTCCTGACAGTGACACGGGTTGTCCTTTTGCTTCTCTGTCGCATAGAAGTCTATACGCCTGGGTGGTTCACGTCCGCCACGCCCAAGTGCTGGTGGGCCGCCCCGATACACCAAGACAACGGCACCTGGGGCCGTCAGGTTCCCCACCGGCCCACCCGGCATGGCGCATATTGTATAAGCCGCCAATCGCCAAGAAGACTGGCGACCTGCAGTGGCAGTTGTTGCACGGCATCCTAGCCACTGGCACGTTTGCATCCCACTTGGACCCAGCCGCCTCGATGGCCTGTCTCTTCTGCCTGGGGGGTTGAGGAGACCCTCTTTCACGCTTTCCTCGACTGTCCCCGCCTGCAGCCACTCTTTGTCACCCTTGGGCTGCTGTTGCAGGTGCTGGGCAGGAGCTTTTCAGAGACCACCTACATGTGCTCCTACCCGTACTGGGCGGCTGTACTGGGTCAGGCCAAGTTGGCCGTCCTCAAGAGCCACTGAAACTGGCTTGCCAGGACTGGCTCAGATGATGCCCTGCGGCTTTTCTGCCTCCTGGTGCAGGCGTGCCTCTTGCTGGAGTTTGAGCATGCTGTGCTTCGGTGGGCGGTGCCCGCCTTTGAGATGCGCTGGGCCCTTGAGGGAGTGCTGTGCCAGGTGGAAGATGGCCATCTCAAATACGCGCTCTGATGTCATGACCGGTTTGGGCGACCGGGCTGGCTTGGTGTCGAACTGTGACTTCCAGCTCGTGCCGCGTCCTGGGCCCTCACCAGACTGCCTTTTTGCTTTCTTTTTGTGTGGAAGTTGAAGGTTTTGTTACATGTATGATGGGATGGAGCAAGGTCTGAATTGTTTATGTGTATAGTTATGACTGTGTGGCCGGCACGCCGTCCGCATAATTAGCATGTAAGACATGACGTGAAATGCAGAGAAGGTGTCTATCACGGTGTGATGTGCTGGTTGGTTTGGTTTGGTCTGGTAGTAAGTTGTTTGTGTTTTCGCTTTGTAAGTGGCCACCATTGTTGTATACCTGAACCCCTGAATAAAGTAATTAAAAAGTCAAAAAGTCAAAGTCTTTCTTTCCTTCTTTCAGAACATCTGAGTAAGGGAGAGTTAGATCTCAGTTTCCTAGTTAGGATCATTGACCAGTCCCTATTGATGTGTAACCTAATGAACTTTATGCTGCCTTTGCGGTATATGTATATGTTCCAGTAACAGCAATAGATTGTTTGCAAAGGATTTGAAACTGCATGAGGTCCTAGATTTTAAAGTGACACACGGCAATGAACTTTTTCTAGGGCCATATGAAAAAAATCAAACTTCTCTCACTTTCTTCTGAAGTTGGTCACATTGGTAAATGTTTTTCATCATGAAGGATGGAGATAGGACCATATCCCAAGCTACGTGTGGTCTATTCATTCAGTAGTCACCATCAGCACCAAAGAATACAACTGTAGTTGTCATTGTACGCAAGCTACAAAGTTAGTTTAACTGTTACTTTACAGTACATTATCCTTTAAATGTTCTTGCTGCAGCTCAAAAAAGGTATTTCTCAGTTGAAAATCCATCATTAATAGGATATGCTTGAGAGATTCTGCACCATTTCAAAATATTACTAACTTTGCCAAGATGCTTGCAAGGTCGCAAGCCAAGTGGCCAGCTGGAGCCTACCACATCATTAGACCCTTATAAAAAAGACATTCTGAGACTTTTGGCTTTATGACAGACAATCTATAGTCACATTGATCGTAACCAAATTCTCAGTTTAATTTGCTTACTGCAGAAAGAAATTGTGCTTGTACTGATATTAATGATGAATCTCTACACCAAAGATGGGCACTGGGGCTTTCCTGGGTAGTAGGACCAGGGTGGGTTGAGTCCTTTCAGGCTGAGGAAGACTAGAATCCTTGGACTTCCATTTTTTGGTAGAATGCTTTAACAGCTAGACAACAGTACTCTTATCATTTATGAGCCTCCAATTTACTTTACTTATGAGCTCATGACCCAGCTTCTGGTTGGCTGATGAAAATCTGTTATCCCATTTCTAGTCCAAGCCCATTTGGGGTAGTTGAATTTCTCTGTGGCCTTCAACTTGACTCTGAAGTACCGCAACCCCAAATGGGCATAAAACATGTAGTTTGGAAATTGCTGAGCTAGGCTGTTAAGCAAAAAGTGGGTGCTGGTTCCAGTACCCATGGTCACGTTCTCAAGCAAGTATAACCATGGATATTGCACTATGCACTTTTGCCCCACCTCCCCCTTCCCTGCTTTTCCCTGCTTCCCTTACCTGCTTTACCTTTTGTTCTTTTGTTTTCCCAATTTACATACTCATGGACATCTTTTCATACTCTTAGCTTCTCTCATTCCTTGGAGTCTCAGAACAGCAGAGACCCCCTATGGCTGAAGAACAGTGATTGCACCTGAAAGTTTAAGAACTTTTTTCCAACTACTTAGTTGGTCTAATAAAAGATATCACATCTTCGCAAAGAACCTTACCCGCCTATGTCCTGAGACCAACATGGCTACAACCAAAAGCCCAATACTATGTACTGAATGCAAATGCTATCAATGTTAGTTGTGCTGTAAATGCACCAAAAGAATCAAGCCTTTCCAGGGATTTAAATGGAGTATGAGCACCTACCCAGCTGCACTCTAGAAGCCTAAGTACAATGGAGCTTAGACACCTAAGGGTGGCTAGGATCTGGAACCAACTTCCACGGGAAGTAGTGCTCGCTCCTACCCTGGGGGTCTTCAAAAGGAGACTAGATAGACACTTTGCCAGGGTTGTTTGACCCCGGCATTCTTTCCTGCCCATGGAAGGGGGTCAGACTTGATGATCTGCTCAGGTCCCTTCCAACCGCTCACGCAGGTTTCTAACCTGTGTACAGGACCTCCACCTGACGCAGGAGGTACATGGTCCCACTAGGGGGAATGCCTTACTGGATCTGGTATTGGCAACGGGGGATGACATAGTAGGGGACCTACAGATCGGTAGCCATCTGGGGGACAGTGATCACCTAAAAGTACAATTCAACATAAGGCGTCGAGTGGGTAAGGTAACCAGTAGGGTGAACGTGCTGGACTTTAGGAAATCTGATTTCAGCGAACTCAGGCGATTAGTGAAGGATGCACTGCAGAGTAGTAGTTTTGAAATGATGGGAGCCCAAGAAGGGTGGCTGTGCCTTAAGGAAGCTATCCTTCTCGCACAAAACGAGACGATCCCCGTGCGAGGTAAAAGAGGGAAAGGGGCCAGGAGGCTTCCCTGGCTGACCAGAGAAATCCAGGGCAGACTAAGGGCCAAAAGGGGAGCACATAAAAAGTGGAAACAGGGAGAGATCACCAAAGAGGAATATACCTCTTCTGCTCGTGCTTGTAGGGAGGCAGTTAGACAGGCCAAAGCTACCATGGAGCTGAGGATGGCAACCCAAGTAAAAGACAATAAGAAATTGTTTTTTAGATATATAGGGAGTAAAAGGAAGGCCCAGGGAGGAATAGGACCCCTGCTAAATGGGCAGAAACAATTGGTGATGGACAGAGGGGACAAGGCTGAACTCCTCAACGAGTTCTTCGCCTCAGTGTTCCTAAGTGAGAGGCATGACAAGTCTCTCACTGGGAGTGTAGGGAGGCAGCAGCAAGGCACCAGACTTCCATGCGTGGACCCTGAGGTGGTGCAGGGTCACTTGGAAGAACTGGATGCCTTTAAGTCGGCAGGCCCGGATGAGCTCCATCCGAGGGTACTGAAGGCACTGGCCGACATCATTGCAGAGCCACTGGCGGGAATATTTGAACGCTCGTGGCACACGGGTCAAGTCCCGGAGGACTGGAAAAGGGCCAATGTGGTTCCCATTTTCAAGAAGGGGAGGAAGGAGGACCCGGGTAACTATAGGCCAGTCAGTCTCACCTCCATCCTTGGCAAAATCTTTGAGAAAATCATCAAGGCTCACATTTGTGAGAGCCTGGCAGGACAAATTATGCTGAGGGGAAACCAGCACGGGTTCGTGGCAGGTAGATCGTGCCTGACCAATCTAGTCTCTTTTTATGACCAGGTCACAAAACGCCTCGACGCAGGAGGTGGGGTGGATGTCGTATACTTGGACTTCAGGAAGGCCTTTGATATGGTATCCCACCCCATACTGGTGAACAAGTTAAGGGGCTGTGACTTGGATTACTGCACAGTCCGGTGGGTGGAGAATTGGCTGGAGGGTCGCACCCAGAGAGTTGTGGTGGATGGGTCGGTTTCGACCTGGAAGAGTGTGGGCAGTGGGGTCCCGCAGGGCTCGGTGCTTGGACCGATACTCTTTAATGTCTTCATCAGCGACTTGGACGAGGGGGTGAAATGTACTCTGTCCAAGTTTGCAGATGACACTAAGCTATGGGGCGAAGTGGACACGCTGGAGGGCAGGGAACAGCTGCAAGCAGACCTGGACAGGTTAGACAAGTGGGCAGAAAACAACAGAATGCAGTTCAACAAGGAGAAATGCAAAGTGCTGCATCTAGGGAGGAAAAATGTCCAGCACACCTACAGCCTAGGAAATGACCTGCTGGGTGGCACGGAAGTGGAAAGGGATCTTGGAGTCCTAGTAGACTCCAAGATGAACATGAGTCGGCAGTGTGATGAAACCATCAGAAAAGCCAATGGCACTTTATCGTGCATCAGCAGATGCATGACAAATAGGTCCAAGGAGGTGATACTTCCCCTCTATCGGGCGCTGGTCAGACCGCAGCTGGAGTACTGCGTGCAATTCTGGGCACCGCACTTCAAGAAGGATGCGGATAACCTGGAGAGGGTCCAGAGAAGGGCCACTCGTATGGTTAAGGGCCTGCAGGCCAAGCCCTACGAGGAGAGATTAGAGAAACTGGACCTTTTCAGCCTCCGCAAGAGAAGGTTGAGAGGCGACCTGGTGGCTGCCTATAAGTTCGTCAGGGGGGCACAGAAGGGAATTGGTGAGTATTTATTCACCAAGGCGCCCCCAGGGGTTACAAGAAATAATGGCCACAAGCTAGAGGAGAGCAGATTTAGATTGGATATTAGGAGGAACTTCTTCACAGTTCGAGTGGCCAAGGTCTGGAACGGGCTCCCAAGGGAGGTGGTGCTCTCCCCTACCCTGGGGGTATTCAAGAGAAGGTTGGATGTGTATCTAGCTGGGGTAATGTAGGCCCAGCACTCTTTCCTGCTTATGCAGGGGGTCGGACTCGATGATCTATTGAGGTCCCTTCCGACCCTAGCATCTATGAATCTATGAATCTATAACCCTACCAACTTGTCATATTGAATGTAATAGTTGGAATTCTTGTAATAACTGCCCCTTACCCAGTTTACACAAAAAGGCAAGGTTCTTCTTCTTATCTAGTCCATTGCTTGCTTTGCCTGGCCCTGCAACAAATTTGTTTAAAGGTCTTAGGTTCTCAATCTTATCTTTAGAGGCCTTTAACAAGTTAATCTAAGAACAAGAAAAATGACCCTTAAGCAAACATTCCAAGAGATCAAACCCTAGAAGCTTTTGAAATGGAGTTGGGAAAGACAGGTCACCACAGTGGTATGGAGAATCTCCCAAAAAGCAAGAATTTAAGATAAACTGAATAGTCAGCGGACAAATTCTGTTGCAGAAGACAAACTGACCACCCAGCAAAAAGCTGTTGACTAAGATCTGAGCCCAATTTGGGAATAGTGACAGGTTTGGGTAGGAGGGGCTCATGACGGCAACTCACCCAGTATATAACCTGTAACCTACAGTCCCAGTTTGGAGGTAACCTCACTTGCAGAACACCGAAGGAAGAATTGCAAGCGTAGGCTGGATCAGACTGATTACCTGAACAACCTTCTCCACGAACACGAGCTCCCGTTCACGCTGAAGCCACGGAGTACCCAAGTGGGACGGAAGGAAGGGGACTTGTTCCTATCACTGCTGAGACCAACCCTAAAACCATAACTAAAGAATGAAAGTATATCTGGGGATTTGGTTTCTCGGAATTCTAGGATTGTAAGTATACCATGAAAATAATAATAGTTATTCAAATTTAACCTTCAGTTGTAATTGTAGCTGTTTTTGTAATATTAATTCTTATAGCATGGTTTGGGAAGGAAGTGAGTTTGGAGCATTGTTTCTAATATATGTAGTTATTGTGTTTTAATGTTTGTGGTATTTCTTAAAGCTAAGTAGTGTTATATGCATAGTAAGAAGCTTTAATAAACATACTAAAGAAATAAAAATCGTGATCATTGTGAAAATGAACAGGGCTCAACCTCACCCCATCAGCATACTGATTTGAACCAATATATCGTGTGGGACTTCTCTCTATCCTGTAAACCCATAAGAGACACAACTATGAAACTATAAAGCCTAATGGCTTGACCTAAATAGGCCTCAGATGTTAACTTCAGGTGCCTAAAAGTCTTTTCCATGCCAAAATAGGGCTGGGATTAGTTTTGTACCTGCTGGAACAGGGTTGGTCTGGATTGCTGCCAGTGAATTGGAATCTAAATCATATTTAAGTGCCTACTTCTCAATTTGAATTTGGCCTATGACTTCTAACTCTTATCCTGAATTTTGCATGAATTTGACTACATGATCTTTGAATGTTTCTTCCAAACCTATGATTCTATTAACTGCAATGAGAGTTAGAAACTTCCCCAACAGCTGTTGAAAATCACACTCAATGTCTATCTGTATCTTAAGGTTCTTAAATACCTTTAAAATCTAGCCCTTAAATCATTTGAAAATGTTACCTTTAGAGTCCTAAATCACTTAGGCAGGAGTCCTTGTGTGGAAAATAGAAAGAACATTGACTATCCTAAAATTTCCTTTATGTGCATATCTCTTATGCTTCTTCCTGTAACTGTATGGCCCAATTTTATTCTTGTTTATGTAGATTAAGTCGCTCAAGCAACATTTAAACATTGTAAATTAAAACTGATATCTAGTTTTTGTATTCAAGTTTACTCAAAAGATTATTGGTTTAGAAAAATAAATATAAATCTTAAGTCTAAGTAGTTCCTAAATGCTTTGTCCAACAATTATGAACTATGAAACGTTTGGGTAACTACTTAATAATTTATTCACATTTTTCATAAATATACTATTTACAAGGAACATTCTGAAAAGGACAGACTTTTCAAGTGACTTGGTATAGACAATTGTATTATTAGGATCATAGTAGATAGTAACAGCTACTGCACGCTCCCAAGCAGGACCTTCCTATCCTTTTTGTACAAAACCATCCAAAAAGTTCATTTTTCCATATTCTTAGGAACTTAAATTTCTCCTCCCACTTCTAACCCCTCCTTCTTGCCCCCAGCCCTTCAGTAGTTGTTTTAGGTTCCTAATACTCTTTTGCACTTCTTAGACTATTTACCCTGACCGTAGTAATCATGTTAAACATTCAGTACCATATAATGTAGTGGTCCTGCCAAAAAAATATGCAGGGACAGTACATGGACTGCATAGCTAGTTTTTTTTTTTTTCCATAAAATAGTCATATACCCATGCTGTTCTACTTATGTACTAGAGACAAAATTGGGTTTGTAGCAATCTAGGCATGCATTAGAATTTGCCTCCTTCTTCTAGCAATTTACCTATTTTAAATTAAGCCTACACAAATGCACACATATGACTTGGACAAGAAGTTAGAGCAATGCAATGACTCATTGATCTGGATAAGTAGTTCTGAAAATTACTCACTGTGTATAGAACATTATTACATATCATGACATACCAAAATTACATCATATACTTTCTAGAAAAATTGCAGTATTAATTTACATAATTATTGTTATAGTAATTATCAAAGTTCATGTGTGCTACATTCACCATATAGATATTTCCACATTTTACATCTTCTGCCTCTAGAAGTCTGATTTTGACTAATCATCTCTAATTTTTCAGTTTGTATACACAAATAAACCCCTGACCATAGGGTGTTTATAGACATGCTCCAGCAGGCGGAGGGGTGGGGGGGTGCTTTAATTAGCACAGCTCTGGAATAATTAAAAGCCCTACAGCGTCACATGTATTAGCATCCCTGCACTGAAAAATGGTGGAGGAACACTTTGAACTAAAGCTTATTGAACATGCTTTAGTTTAAAACACCCCACCGCTATGTTTCAGCACAGGGATGCTAATACACATAGCGCTGGAGTCTGCTGGTGCACAGTAATTTCCAACCTCCAGCAGACTCAATTAAGCAAATCCAATCCCATGCACCAGAACTACAACATGTTAGAGCAGCCTCCCTGCATGTGAATAGAAGCCCATAGTTATGTTTATCTAGCTATTGCAACAAACTGGTGGTAAACTCGTTTGCTGTGAAGTAACAGATTCATCCTACAGATAAACTTTTACATTTCTTGTAATCCTCAGTTTTCTCATACCGAAACTACCATGAGTACTTGTTCAGAGTTTAAAAAAATGTATTTTTACACTCAGACAACACATTGCACTATCCTGAAAACATGTACCTTATACAATTCTAGAAAATATCAAGTTAATTGCTGTCCTCCTGTGACATATATTAAATATTAACAATATAGTCTTCATTCCATTGTGGGAGGGGAAAAGTGGAGGAGGGAAATAACCATTTCAAAAGGTAGGGGATTTTTTTGGGAGGAGGAGGGTCTTCAGATTTTTCTTTTACCTTTAGATTTCTCTGCTCTGGGTGATCAAAAATATATTGATTTCCTCATTGTGCTTTTCATTCCACCCACCATACATGTGCACACAGACTTATTTTATGGTGTTTTTCCTATTTGTAGTCTCTATTTCCTGTTAACAGGAGCAGGGATCTTCTAATTTTCAAAAAAGTTTGGATTTAAATTATATTGCTTTATTTCTATGCAACAAAATAGGGTTTGCTAATGCATAATTCAGTATCATCTTCATGAAAAATCAAGGGTTTTTTTGATATTCTCCCATTTGTCCACATAATGTCCCCAATTCAACGTTACCTTCCCGAGCCAGATACTTCTAGGCTTTTGGGAAAAATCAAGAGATTTCATTATTGATATTTTTTAATGCAATCTAGGCTCTCAAAGATAGAAAGAATTGGGCATTGAGCCATAAATGTATTCTCAAAATCCATAAGCAGTGTAATCAAAGATGTTTGCAATGAACTTGTGATGTTTAAACATTGCTAGGAGGCAATCATCTACCAAATATATGAGTCTTGTCCTTATACTGGAACCAAGTTTAACTCTGGCCTTAAAAGGTGTACTAGACATTCTGAAAACTTCAGAAAACACTGTATTGACTTTTTAAAAATTGTCAATGAACCTTCTCATTCATCAGGATAAAATTCCTTGAATTCTGAAAATTACCTCTGATAAATAAACTATAGCTTATTCTCACTGAAAAAATGAATATTTTCAGAGCCAAAATTTATCTTTTGTTTATCTTCCTAAGTCTTAGTCATCATTTCAAAGAACATGCAATAGTCTCTGAAGGTGATCAGCTAGTTTAAGCTGGAAAACATTTCAGAAGCAAACATTTAGAGAGAGTACCTCAGTTTTCCTGGATTTCCATCTGCTTTTCTTCTATTTAGTAACTAAAGTTCACATTTTACTCCTTAACATCCTCATAAACATGGAAGATACTCATTCTATTTATTGAGCATTTGGATTAGTATTTTTGAACCATTTTCCGCCAAGGAAAATAGGAATAGGACATAATAATAAATATGTCAAATACTGTATGTAGTCAAATCCAAGACTTAGTTTTCTTTCTCAGTCAACATGGCAAGGGCAGGGGAGAAGCCTGTTGTCATAGATTCAAGTAGAAGTGGGGTGGGGAAGCACCACTAACCCCAAGCCCAGGGTTACTATCAGAGCTACAGCCACTGTCCCCACTGCAGCCTTTTCTACCCCCAACTTTTGCTCCCTGCAGTCAGCTCCTCTCATTGCCTCTGCCACAACCCCCTGTTCCTTTCAAAGCTCTGGCTCTAGCTGGAGCCCTGCTCCAGCCCAGGCAGGGAGCTCAGATCATGTGCTACCTCCATCCCCAAATTGGCGCCACAGTAATGACAGCAGATCTAGCTTCAGCTCAGGGTTTGGGGCCAGACCTGCTATTGCTGCAACAGCTACTGTGTAGCAAAGCTGGGTCCAAAGGCAACATGCTGCTCCTTGCTTTCTGCCTGGACTAAAGTGGAGTTTCAGCCAGAGCTGCAAATGGAAGGTAAGTAATGGTGCAGGGGGCAGGGAAGAGGAGGACAGAAGCTGAGGACTGGCAGCAGGAATGAGGTGGGGCAGGCAGTGGGAGACAGATGAGATGGGCAAGCGGTGGGGGACAGGTGCTGGGTGGAGCATGAATTGAACTAATGTAGCTGATGTTAACATAGAGTGTAACAGTAGTGAAATGTAACCATGTTAGTATTGTCCTGTAAGCAACTCAAAAACTCCATTTTGTATCCTTCTGCTTAACATAAGTGAATGAACTCTGCATAGCTTTATGTATGAGTGTGTGTAAAAAGGTGAATAGTGAGAGGATGGCATAGGGATGGGAGAAGCAGATTTAACTGTTTATGTAAGCAACAAGGTGCCAGATGTGTAAATTACCAGCCAGTAAGTAACAAATGGCTGAAGAATCCCTTGGAAGCTCGAAGGCACAAAGGAGATAATAGAAGAAGAAATACTGCCATGCGGGCAACAAGAACTCTCCAAGGCTAATGTAAGCTAAAGACAAAAGAAGAACAACCGCAAAAACAGATGCTGGGTATGGAAAACCCCAAAAGCACTGAAAAAAGGATGCCAATCCCTATAAAAGAACACTTTAAAAATGACAAGTTGGGTGAGTCTTTTTCTCTACTCCTGTTTCATCAGAGCATAGATGCATCTGTTCACCCCACTCTAGCTGTTATCTTCAAATCTGCTATCTTCAAATCATCTGATGTCAGGAAAACAGACCTTGGCTGCCTATAGTTTATAAGGAGTGCTCACCAGGATCTGGGGGAATATTTGTTCACCAGAGTGCCCCAAGGGATGACAAGGTCAAACAGTCATAAAGACCATTTCAGGCTGGACATAAGGAAGAACTTCTTTACTGTCTAAGCCCCCAAGGTCTGGAATAGCCTGCCACCAGAGGTTCAAGCACCTACTTTGAACACCTTCAAGAGAAATTTGTATGATTTTCTTGTTGGGATCCTATGACCCCAGCTGACTTCCTGCCCCTGGGGCAGGGGCCTGGACTTAATGATCTTCCAAGGTGACTTCCAGCCCTAGTGTCTATGAAATCTGTGAAATCATCATCTACTCAATAAGCTCGGGTTGGCCACCCTGGGCTGATATTGAGCAACTATTGCTGGTAACTATATCTGGTTGTTTTGTGTATGTGTATGCCTGTATGTAATGATGTTTATGATTATTTGTGTGTGTTTGTATGAATGGTATGTCTGAACTTCTATGTCTAAGTAATGTGATCAATAAACGCAGCACCTTGCCTTATCCCCCTTTATAAAGCCTCACTCATGATTTGAGCAATTGGCAATTTGAGTAACACAGGGCTGCAGGAGGGAGGGAGATAGGTGGGTTCAAGCACTGTAGGCTTGGGGCAGGTGGTAGGGCACATGGGCATTGGGTGGCAGACATCCAGGGAGGCAAGTGGTAGGGGTAAAAGCCAAGACACTTGACCCCTCCACTACCACCTGTCCCCCTACTGTTTGTCTTGCTGCAATGCTGGGGGGACAAATTTAAGGTGACCTTCTAAAAATTAGATTCTAGATATGGAAAATTATAACAAGCATGTAAATTTTCCATGTCTAGAATCTAATTTTGGGGGGTGTCTTAAATTCTCTTAGACTCAGTCCTCTTGGATTCTGGTAAATACAGTACTATGGCAAACTTTAAATTGCCGTATTGTAAATATACATTATTAATTGGGACTCCTTAATCTTTCATGGCCTAATACAAAGCCCAATTTAACGTACTTGTTTAGATTCAAAATAGTCTACCATTCTCTTAATATATGTATTCATAGCCTTTCTTTAAACTGTGACCTCTTCCTGATAGACTCACACTTAGCTCTCTCATAGCTTCATCAATTATATCTTCTTGTTTACACAGCTCCTAAGCATTGTTCCTAGACAACGGAATGAGCAGCTCTTACAATCTCTGCAAACCACCTCACATTTTAAACAATAACATTAAGGCCAAGCATGATCAGATCTTGAATTTTGAAGAGCGGTGCAGATAATGAGGTGCATCATCACATAAAAAATAAAACCTACTTTTCTCCAGTTAAAAATAAACTAAAAGTCTTACTATTATGTTAGGAGCCAACAGCAGTATTATTCAGTCTGATATTGAAGGTAAAACAAATACAGCTCCATTGGAATGAGTTGAAAACAGCCTGCAGGGTTGAAGAGTAAGAGCTTCATTAGCAGGAACAGCTAACAGACAGCTGAATTGCAGAAGAAAAGATTGCTTGATTGATGGAATATCAAAATTATTAGAAGAAAGAGAGGGTCATTAACACCTGTGGAATGGAGTGGTTGGAAGGGATCAGGTAGGTTATTGTAAGTGGGCATGTCCAGGGACATCTTGCTCACTCATACCCCCCACTTCTAGATCCCCCTTTTACTCTGTTTCAATATTTAAACAAAAGAAGACAGATAAAGTGTTATCCAAGATCAGCAGTATGATGTAAAGGCAGTACATTTCTTCACAGGGCTCCTCCTCCCTTACACCCTGCACCTTTCCACTCCCAGGTGGATCCTGGTTATGGTTTTATCCCATTCACCTGCACTCTGATTCTTTGGGTCTCCTCTTCCCAGTCCCTAAGTGGCCCTATCATTGGTAAGACTTGTCCTCCAATGTATTTAGGTTGAGACTCCTTTTTCTGATTTAGGGCTCCCTTGTTTATAGAATCACAGAATCAGTGAGTCGGAAGGGACCTGGACAGATCATCTAGTCCGACACCCTGCCATGTGCAGGAAGGAGCAGCCAGGTGCCTATCCAGTCTCCTCTTGAAGATTTCCAGGGAAGGTGAGAACAACACCTCTCTGGGAAGCCTATTCCAGGCTCTGGCCACCCTTACAGTGAAGTAGTTCTTCCTAAAATCTAACCTAAACCTATCCTCCCTCAGCTTGTGGCCATTATCACCCTTAGTGTCACATTCCCCACAATTCCTCAAATAACTGGCTTTCAGGTACCATTCTATTAACTCAATCTGTTATCATCTCTACCCTTTGTTGGTCATTCTATGGCTTGTTGGCTCATCAACTTAACCAGCTATCCATGTACTTCACTGCTCAATAGTCCATGCCCCATTGGAACCTTCCTTAGCTCAATTAAGAATTCTCAACAATTAATTTTATCACCCACTGGCTCATTAGTATGCTCACCTACCATCTTGGGAAATCTTACCCCATTGTCATCAGTCACATCTCACTCACTGGTCCCAGCCATTCCCTCAGGCTGCTGCTTGGCAATGGGACATCCTGTCCCCAGCTCTGGCCCTAGCCTCCGTTCTGGCTGTACTCTGGCTTTGGTTACTGCTCTGTCTCAGGCTCCAGCTCCAGGTCCCAGCTCTGGCTCCAGCTTGGGTTCCAGGTTCTGGCTTTGGGTTCTGGCTCTGGGTTCTGGCTTTCACTATGGCTACAACTCCAGCTATAGCTCCAGCTCTGGCTCCAGTTTCCAGTTCTGGCTCTGGCTACAGGTTTAGGTCTGGTTTTGTGTCTGCATGTGGTTCACATGGTACTCAGTCATCCCATGGCTTCCCCTCTCCCAGGAAACTGTAACTGTGCTGAAAGTCCCTTTGAGCTTCTGGCAGAACTCCTGGGATCCAATGAGAGCTTGCTGCCACTGCTCCAGTTTTGGTCAATCTCTGGGCATCTGGCAGCATATTTTGGAGCCTGTGCTGAAACCCCTTGGTCCTGAAGTAAGTCCCTAGGTAAGCAGCAGTTCAGCTGTCATGCAAGGACCATAACAAGGCCCCATGCCCTGTTACAATTATAATGAGCCATGAAGTCAATTGATTTCCTCAGCACTGCCTAACTTGAAATGCTACTGCCACTGCTAGTCAGTTACTTTTAAACTTTGGGTGGACCAGAAATCAAGTTTTACTGCACCCCCCTGGATCTGCCCCTGAGTCCAAGTAACATTTTCAAATGTATGTTAGAACTTTATCCTGCCTAGCCTACCACTCAGAGAACAGTGATCAGGATGGATATTCGGTATGCGTACACAGCCTCTTTCAAAATTAAGCTCTTTACTTGTGTTTATTTAAAGGTTTTCAGGAGCCTGAATATGCATATAGGTGCCTAATATGCTTTCTTAAGTGTCCAGGTTCCAGACCTCCACTAAAGTTAGGCCCCTGGGATTGTTTAAGGATTCCTGCCAGATGTCTCTCTGAAATTTTGTGTGCCTAAATGTGATTTATGAGTGACTTAGGCTCCTAAGTCTAACTGACATAATTTTATTTTATTGTTTCTGCCTTTATTTTTAAAATATATTTAATGGGAATTTTGATTCACTACTTATCCATCTTACAGAGCATGTCAAATTATCCTTGAATTTCAAAAAATTTCAAAAAACATTTAAAATGAAATAAAATATCCATTGCATTTTCCCTTATTCATCCAATTCTACTACATTCCACATCTTCATAAGCTTCAGTTTGTGTTTATGCTTTCTTATAATACTTAGCTTGTTCAAGTAGTTTTTTTCTTTCTTGTATTTATATGGAGAAGAAAAATATGTATCTCTGTATAGAAGTGTGAACACTTTAACACATGTCTAATATCCATGAAAACCTAATTAAATAAAAATTGTCTGACAAGGACATTAAGAGGACTGAAAACTAATATAAACATAAGATTCCCATTAGGAATATAATTTTAATCTATTTTATATACAGTAATCTGTTGCCTACCATTTAAATAATAGCCTGAAAAATGCAATGTGAAAATGTATTTGACATTTATTATTTAAATTCTCACATTTTTAGAGACTGGGCCAAATATCGTTCCCAAAAGGAAATGCAACCTCTGCTCTAAAGTAACAATAATTATTTCACTAAATTCCCTCTAGGGCTGCAGCAGGTGGAACTGCCATAAAACACATGGGGGGATTTGTTTTGAAGGTTGGGATTAGAGTTTTGATCTGGTGTACTTAGGGAGAAATGAAGATTAATTCAAGCTAAATCAGTATGCCCAAATTCACACAACCCATGATTTGTCTGGATTTTTCGTTTAATAATGTGTGTATCTTTTAACATGTATTCTGTATTAAAACGCTGAGAATTGCAACGATTTAAAAATATTGTCTCTCTCAACAAAATTCCTTAATGTAAAACATTGAAATGGAATCAATAAATATCAGGAAGGCTTGTTTTCTTCCACCAAAACCCTGATCAAATTGAAGTCAATCACTTTTGTGGGAGTAGAACTGAGCTCTTCAGTCTGTAAGAACGATCACTTAAAGTTAGGTCAATAAATATGCAGGTGATTGGTTTATATTATTAGCAACATCTTTTATACCAATCCAACCAGTCGGCACACAAATGAAGGCAACAAGGTGCTGACATTCAGAAAATGTAGCAATGAATTGCAAAATAAAATTGTTTGGATGATGTACACCCTGGAGGTGCTGTGGTTTGTTGTATTATAAATAAAGCAGTTCACATTATCCCTCCTGCGCTTCTGCAGCATAGCAGAGCTAATAATGTGTAACTGATGGAATTTCAAATAAAGCATTATTAAAATATTTGTTCAATGACCTTTTTGCCCTTTACTTTTCTCTTCTTGTGACTGCTAGTATTCCAGTACAATTTCTATCCATCCTTCATCTTCCCTCTACTCTATTTCGTGATATCTTCCTAATTGGTTCATTGCTTCTGTGTTTTTAACAACTTGTCTCAGTGAACTCAGTGAAAGGGTGGGATATCATTTGTTGAATACTTTACGTCTTAAATTAGGACATCTAAGGACTGAAGAAGGACTTGACCAGTATCCAGTGGCAATAAGGCAAAAACTAATTGTATATACCCTGATAATTCACTTGGAAAAAAAGGGAGATTGTCACCTAAAGAGGTTTCCTGTGTCTGTGAGAAATGAATAATGACTTAGACTTTTGCCCAGGTTTAGAAACAGCTCTTGGGGAAACTTGCAATTCTTTATTTGTGTGCTTGCATTATTGTGAGGTGATGTTGGCAGGAAGCCTAAAGTCTTACATAGTTAAACTAAAAAAAAAGGTGTTACCTGAAGGCAGAGTTAGGCAAGACAGAACTTTTGTATTATTCTGGCCATGCTGCAACAAATATATAATGGGCCTGATCCAAAGCTGACTGAAGACAATGTGAACCTTTATAACCAGGCACTGTGGTCTGATTGAAGCCAATGAAGATTAAAATAGAAGTATACTTGCATGTGAAAATATTTCTTAATGTAAAGAAGTACCACTGGCAGACAAAACTCAGGAGTCTGGATGACAAATGGCTCCTTTGAGCCTAACAAGACCAATTTCTGCCCACCATCAGTTGGGGCATCTTGCTCAAACCTGGTCTTCTGCCCAGTTTCTGTGGCATCCTTCTTCAGATGCCAAGCCTGGCAGTATGCATCAGCCTCATGTTCCCTGATGGTTCATAGCCTGTTCACTTTCTTCTGGAGCACCCTCACCTGCCCCTCCAGAGACTCCACCAGGGAGCATATCCCATGAGTGGGAGTGCCCGTGCTCCTGTTCCCAGTATGCAGCAGATGAGCCAGGCATCCCCTGCAGTTCTGAGTCAAGGGCTCCATCTGCATGGAGGCAGAAACCATAGGCTCAGTCTGAGTGGAGACCTCTGAGGTACCAAGGTGGGCAGGGGGGTCCAGACAGACCAGGAAGCCTTTGGTTGGGATTCATCAACCAAAATGACTAGTCTTGATAAATTGTATGTGGAGTCTGACCTAGTTTTTCAAATTGCTTTATTCCAGTACAAAGATCTACACAAAGAAATACAACTCACCAGATGGCTAAACAAAAATTCCAGTAAACTGCATCTGCATCAACTTAAAATTCAAGTAATCTATCTGCTTATGATGGAATAACATACATAAGAGCAGAAGTCATCAGCAACTCCAATCTTTGCATTGCCAAACTGAAAATAAAAACTGAAAAAAAAGATCAAATTTAAACAGAAACTGGCAAAGAAAATCACTAGTGCAACACTGTGAGAAATCCCAGCTTAAACTGAGGAACAAATTTGAGGCACTGTCAGAGGTGTACGAAGGTGAAAAACCAACTGGAACTGAAGAAAAATGGGCAGTACTCAGAGATAATATGATTTAAGCCACAGCAATCAGAGAGAATGCTGAGGCAATAGACTGAGTCAGAGGGGGTATGGATAACATTTGAAGAATGGTACAGGGTTCATCACAGCGTCCAGCCCATTGGAGCCCTGTCCACAAGTGTTGTCATATTTTTCCCGAGATGACTGGTGGAAGTCCTCTCCGCAACAGGTTATGAACACTCCAGTAATTGCCTTCAGTCTGTTACAAGACTATAGTAAGATCTGGAAAAGTCATGCTAAGCTGAGGCTACCTCACAAAGCCCCCAAGAAAAGAGTAGCTCTATGAAGTCTGCAGTTGAGGACACTGAGGTAGGACCTTCATAGTGCCTTCTCAAGGCTGAGGCTCAGCTGCTTGGAATTCCCATCCTTCCAAGGCCCTCAAACTCTACTCTTTGGAGACTGCCCCTGATCCCAGGAAATAATTCACCAAGGCTTCCCTGACCAGACTCCCTGCCAGTTGACGTAGAGGAACACATTGTGGCAAAGACGTGCTGCAGCTTGCTTCCAAATGCTGTGATGCCTCGGTGTGCCATGATTCATTTAGCATGCTGCATCTTTGCCCAGGGCTCACAGAATCCTTCCTTCCAAGCCTCAGAGATGTTGTAGAAGATACTGGAAGTGATGATGAGGCATGGCAGATACTCCTCAGACACTTTAAGATGCATACTCAGAGCCCTGCAGTGTGTCTTGAGGTTGCTGAAGACACATTCAGCAGTCATGAAGCACCATCTGAGGCAGTGGCTGAAGTATTCTTTCCCATAATCCAAGTTTCCCATGTACATCTTCATAAGCCAGGGGAGAAGAGGGTAGGCCGGGTTCCCAGTAGCCGAGTTTTAGCCAATTAAGTTTATGTAGGCCTCCCATAGTGGGACTGGGGAATGTACGGCCCGAGATGCCTAATAAACTTACTTTTGCTTAGAGGTGTGTGTGTGTGGAGGGGGAAGGAAAAGGTCTTTGTAAATCCGGATTAGAACTGGTATGATAAATGCTGAGCTGGGTGGGAGGCTTGATTAGCATTTGGAACACAGCTTCCCCATCATGCAGTGCTCCCCTGCTTCGCTGATCCCAGAATTCACTGCAGTCTCTGCTTCAGGCTTTCTGTTCTCCATCTCTCATGTAAATGAATGGTCATCTGTTCCCATCTCAGATGCAAATGAGACCTAGCGCAGTTGTTTCACTTTTGTCACCCTTATCTGGAGGGTTTTAGGTGCGTCTCTCACTGCATCTTAATCAGTTTCTGTTTGGGGGGGCGATTCTTTGTGAGTCAGACAGCCTGTGTCCTGTGTCAGGGTTCCCCAAGAACATGGAGCTGACAGGCAACAGTTCATGGGGGTGGGTGGAGAGATTGTTTATAACCTTGATGGAGTTTGAGGGTTGCAGGGCATGGTTTTTGCTGCAGTGAACAGAGAGTCAAAGGAGGGGGTGTTGTTGTTTTTCTAGTGTTTGGGGGAACAATTGGTTAGCTTTTTCCAGCAACAGAAGATGGGCTTGAGGGAAATTCAGGGTGGTGTGACAAAGATGGAATAATTTTCAACCTTGTTGACTGATGAAGTGTGAAATGCCTGTGGACAGAAGTGGGCACTTCAGGTCTGAGAGGGAGTGGTAGTGCGATCTCACCAGCATTGAGTCAATGGTTGAGCAATTAGCTTTCTGAGCTAAATGCTTTGTTATTCCAGAATAGAGCATATTACTGCTCCCAGGGTCTGCCCCACCTCCTCTCTCCATGCACTAGGACTGTCCTTTCCTTTTGAGTGTTTAAACAATGATGGAATCCTCAAGTGTTCTGACCATGAAGATACTCAGTAGTGGCCCCTCCCCCACCTTGGGAAAGAAGGAGAGAAAGGCCCCACAAGTGTCTTTATGTTGTCTTGGACAGTGGGCTACAGGCTGCGGGGCCACAATACCCCACTACTGCCCCACCTTCCTATCTATACTTGTAGAATAAAGGGTTCTTTCTGCATCTGGCTCCTCATCACAACCACACAGTTGACCCCTACCTTCCTGTGCAGCAGCCTGCCTCTCTGCATCAGGCCTCTGCACTCAGCAACAAGGGTTAGGGTTGTCTGAGTCTTGTGGTTCTGGGTCTTTGGGTCTATGTCTTAGTCTTGGAGGTTTTTTGGTCTGTCTGTTTGGGTTTAGGTGTGGGTCTTGGGCTACTTCAGGAGTAGTCTTGAAGGGTGTGGCAGTCTGGCCCAGGGTCTTGGTTGCCCAGAGGTATGGGTCATATTCAGGGGACACAATTGCCTTCTCCCTTTATGTCTTCCTGCAGCCTGGAGTGCAAGGTGGAGTGGGAGCAAGGGCCTGGGCTTTCTTGACCCTGAGACAGCCAGAAGGCAGGGTTTCTTCTGTGTTCAGCTGAAGCAGTGGAGTGTGGCCCAAGTACCAGAGAGTCTCCCTCTAGGAATTCATAGACATGACAGCTGGAAGGGACCTCATAAGATCATCAGCAGCATTCCCTCTAAGCTGCATGGTTAGTGCAGCTGCACAGGCACACTCATGCCGCACTTCCAAGCACACCTGCATGGCTGCTCATGCCACACATCTTAGAAGGAACTCTGATCATTGGGTCCAGCTTCCTGCCCAAAAGGCAGAAAGTCAGCCAGGGTCAAAGGATCCCAGCAAGCTAAGTATCCAAATGTTTCTTAATAGTGCCCAGAGTAGGTGCTTGTACAACCTCTGGGGAGAGTCTATTCTAGGCCTTGGGGGTTCAGGCAGTAAAGAAGTTTTTCCTTATGTCCAACCTAAAATGGTCTTGCAGGATTATGTAACTGTTGGACCTTGTCATCCCTTGGAGTGCTCTGGTGAACAGGCATTCCAGACAGAGTTTTGTTCACTTTGTCAGCTGTGGTATTGCATTGGTGGCTCATATAAATCTTGTGTTCAATCATTACAAGTCTCTTTTGGCTATGTGCTAGCGAATGTAGCACTACTGACCCTATAAGCGTGATGTCTCAGATATGGGATCCTGGGAAGCAGCAGCCTTCCCGAGCTAAGGGGTCAAGGCAGAAGATTGCCCCCTCAGTCCCCCTCAGGATGAAGTCTCCCATAACAAACACTTTGCATTTTGTCGTAGGGGGAGTGGGGGCAGTAGCTACAGTTAGCCTGTGTTGCCTGTAGGAGCTAGCAGCTTGGCAGGCTCTGCTGGGGCTGCAAGAGGTTTGTACCCATTGCAAAATTCCAGCACAGCAGGGACTTTGGTGTGGTGGGCCTTGGGGCTCTTGACCACCTTGGCCCAACCCCTTGGCTGGACAGAATGGGAGGTCCCTGAGTCCTCCCTTGTCCTGGAGGGTGACTGTGGTCTACCCTCCACCTCCAGGAGGAGAAGGGCCTGACAGTAGGAGTCTATCTCCTGCTCACCATCCCTGATGGCACGCAGTCTCTAGATTGCAGCCTGGAGCTCCTCCAACTGGAGCACCAGAGACCCCAGTATGGAGCAGACGTCACAAGGGGAAGTGGCCATGCTCCCAGACTCCAGAGCCTGAAAAAGTGTCAGGCAGCCCCTGCAGCTAAGAGCCAGGGGCTCCATCTCCATGGAGCCTGGAACCATGAACTCCATCTGGGTGGAGGCCTCTGAGGAGCCGGGGGCGGGCACAGACCCTGGGGGGACCCGAGGGGTGCAGCGCATGCCCATCCGTATGATGCTGCTGGTAGGCCCTGGTAGGACTCATTAAAGAGTGCAGGTCCAAGAACAGAGCCTTGGGGGACACCACTGGTCATTGAGTGCCATATTAATTCAGTTCCATCAGCTACCACTCTCTGGGTCCAACCTTGGAACCAATTCCCCAGCCATCAGACTGTAGTGTAGTCAAGGTCACAGTTGCCCAATTTTTTCCATGAAGACATTGTTGGACACCAGGTAAAAGTCTTTTTTAAAGTACAAATATATGATATCAACCTCTTCCCTTTTCTCCAGGTGATACATCACCTGGTCATAGAAGGAAATGAGATTGGTCAGGCAAGATCTACCTGCAACAAACACGTGCTGACTATCTTTCAGAATGTTGCTTTCTGTTAGCCTGTCAAGAATGGTTTCTTTGATAATTTTTTCCAAGATCTTCCGAGGGATTGAGGTCAAACTGATAAGCCTATAGTTTCCCAGAACTTCTTTACTCTGTTTCTTGAAGGTTGGCACCACACTGGCTCTCTTCCAATCTTCAAGTACTTCGCCCAAGAATCACAAGCTCTTTATTATCGTTGACAGTGGCTGTGCTATGATGTCTGCTGGTTCCTATAGCACTCTTAGATGCAGTCTATCTGAACCAGCTGATTTGTGGGTGTCCAGCCTCTCAAGGTGCTCCCTTATAAGATCTACACCAATGGTGGGCATATATTCACCCTCTCCCTGGTCATCCTGCATAATGTTAGGCAGGGTAGTCCTTCTGGGCTAGTGAAAAAATGATGCAAAGTAGTTATTATCCTGGGTGTTGGTTGACAGCTGCTCTAATTGGTTTAGCAAGGGTCCAACATTGCCCTTGTTCTTCTTCTGACTCCCCACATATCTGAAGAAGGACTTCTTATTCTCCTTAATTCGTTAAGCCAGTTTTAGTTTGGTTGCAGCCTTGCCTTTCCTAGTTCACTCCCTACAGGAGTAGACCAGTGCAGAATACCCCTCTGTAGTAGTGGTTCCACTCCTCTATCCTTTGTAAGTCTCTCTTTTTAGATTTAGGAGGTCCATGAGTTCCCTGTTGAGCCAAAGGAGTTGCTGAGTCCATTTATCACCTTTCCAAGTTGGGTTGGGATGGACTTCCCCTGTGCTTCCTTAAGGAGCAACCACTCATCATGAACTCTGCTCCCTGTTAAATCATGGCCTCTCAGGGCCTCAAGGACAAGTGTCCTGAGCTTATGAAAGTTGGTTTTCCTAAAGTTGAGGACTACAGCATTGATGGCTGACTTGCCAGCTTTGCAATGGATAGTGAAAGTGATCCATGCATGGTCACTGTTACCCAGCTTCTGTTCAATTCTTAGGTTGCTGATTACATCATCCCCTTTGGCCAGTACCAGGTCCAGTAGTGCCTTACCCCTTGTTGGCCCATAAACTTCTTGAGACAGGTGGAGCTCACCCATGCATGTGAGGAAGTTTTGAAACCAATTGGATTTGGCTAAATACTCTTCCCATGAGATGTCCAGGTAGTTGAAGTCTCCCATAACAACCATGCACTGACAGCATGCAGCCTCAGCCAGTTCCTTGTTGAATTCATGGTCAAACCTATTTGGATGCCTATAGTAAACTCCTACCATTGTATTCCCTTTGCCACATTCCCCTCATATTCTAACCCAGAGGGTCTCCAGTCATCTCCCTTGGGTACCAATCTCAGCTTGTAGGGATATATACCTCTTCTTCACATAGAGAGCTACACCTCTGTCCCTTTTGTCAGCATGATCTCTACTGCACAGAGTATAGTCATTTATACCCATAGTTCAGTCACAGAAGGAGACCCACCGGGTCTCCATTATACTAATGAGATCATAGTAATTTTGTTTAGCAGAAGAACCAGTTCCTCCTGTTTATTCCCCAAATTCCCACCATTAGTGTACAGGCAAATAAGTATGCTGTTGGAATCTCTAGGCTTCCTTGCACTCATGGAGGAGTTCTGTTCCTGGGACAGGATAGGAGTGAGTTCCCTTAAGCATCCTAACCTGCTGATTTTGCAGTTGATGCTTAGTGAGCTTGCTCTGCTGGTTGTTCCACCCATCCCCCAGAGAGCTTAGTTTAAAGCCTAGTCAAGCAGGTCAGCCATTCTACTGAGAAGCGCTTCTTCTGCAGTGGAGTGAGGTGGAGGCCTCTCTTTCCAAATGACCACTGCCTCTCTCTCCGAAGTGTGGACTGTGGTTGTAGAAGCCAAAACCTTCACAATGACACTAGCGCCACAGTCTTCTGTTCACTACCTCAATTTGTCTCACCCTCCTCAACCTGTGCCCCATAACCAGAAGCTCCCTGCTCACCACCACCACTTGTGGGTGGTTGTCGTGCCCCCTCTTCAGCCTCCAGGGGCATGCATCATTTATTCTCTAAGCCATGTCATTTGTGCTTACATGGATAAGGAGCATGGGGTAGTGGTCGGAGAGCTGGATAAGTTTTGGGATCCTCTTAGCCACATCCCAGATACAGGCTCCCAGGAGGCAGCAGACCTCCTGGGCTAAGGAGTCAGGGTGGCATATCACTCCCTCTGTCCCCCTCAGGAGGGAGTCTCCCACAATGACCACTGAATTTCATCTTAGATCCCTAAGACACTGGGTAGATGGTCATGTTTTTTCATCACTCACAAGAACTGTCAGCTCTGCAGGCTCTACTGGTGCTGGAAGGGGTTCATACCTGTTGCAAAAATGTGGGGTAGGAGGATCCTGGTGTAGCTAGCCTTGTGGCCAGAGACAACCTTTTATCCAACCACCTGGCTGGACAGTATGGGACTGCCTCTTGGCCTCCCTTGTTCAGGGAGTTTACACAAACTAGAAAACTCATTTGAGACGATAAAAAAAGAACTTGAAAACTATTTTGAAATATGATTACCTTTTTCAGTGTTCATAGAAAATGAGTACTGTTGAGACTAGTCAGTTATGGTCCATTATTTTTATGACTTAATAACAAATAGCAATTATTAGGTCTTCATTGGAGAATTGTTTTCCCTTTGTATTATTGACAAATATTTTCTACTGGACTAAAAATAACAAGAAAGAAAAACAAAAAGTAAGAAGCTTAGTGCAGAAGCTTTAAGCATTTTACTGAAATGGAATGTGAAAGAGTCTGTTCTGCTATTCACATTAATAAACTTAATAGAACTGTTTATCATAGAAAAGAAACAGGTTTACAGCATTTGACTCATAAACAGTAACATCTACAATAAATAACAGCCACAGTCATTCTCTATATACTTTTTGTAGCTGTATTTGATGGTCACTTCTATTTTGTCAACTCCCACTTCTTAAAAGCAGGCCCACACCTCATTTCAGAGTGGAAAGTAATCAGGTATCAGCTGTTACAGAGGGCATAAAATTCACTTCCTCTTGATATTCGACCCAGTTTATTATACCTACTTTTAAATAAATATATTTATAAAAATATTTTTATATAAATATATTTTACCTCCCACAAGCTTTTGGGTGAAACTGTTGCCTTCTCTATTTTCCTTATTATGAATGCCTTATGAATGCCTATTTTAATAGGGTAGAGTTTTTAAACACTATAATTAAGCTTTATATGCTTTTACATATTTCCTTTTTTTTTAAATTGTATTATTATTGTACTTTGTTCTGAGTGCCTCACAGAAAGAGGCAGAGGTAAAAAAAAATGAGTGGAAGAGTGAAATAACATTAATAATTATGATTAGTTGGGTTGTCATTTGCTATATCTATGTCTTCTCATAGTGTAAGTATTTACTACTGCCCTTTAGCAAATGGAATAGTTTGTGTGACTACAGCCTACAGAAGGAATATGAAGAATCCTAATACAAATTCATTGTGGAATAATGGCTGGGGGAAAGAACTGAAGTTGCTTGGAAAGTGGAGGAAAAGTAGAGGAAAGAGAAAGGGGGAAGAATAAAAGGCTGAGAAATTATGGGGAAAAAGAAATAGAAAGGGAAAGAAATGTTAAGAGGACAAAGACAAAGAGATAAAGAAGTTTTTGAGAATGGCAGTGAGGCCTATGTTCTAGACCTACGTGTCAAAAAAGAAAAAAGAAAAGGAGCAGATATACAGTATAGGTATCTAAAGGTGCCTACATATTATTCCAATTATGGAATTGCTTATCTTGTACAATGAAGACATTGTGCCATGTGCACTGCTGCTGCTGACCAGCTGGGGGAACTCTCACTGTTTAGCAGCACCACTGAAAGAATTGGATGGTATTACTAAGCAGTTATCCCTCGGGACCTCTGGGGCTTCCCCATGAACAAAGTTGGGAGGAAGGAGAAATTCTCCCCACAGTTCCCCCAACCCCAGCATGGAGCTGGGGATACCCTGCCAGGCTGGATCAGAGCCCAGATCTCCCCATCAACAGCAAGCTGGCTGGGGGGAGGAGGACTCCCCCATTCCATCCTTCCCTGCACAAGTGTAGGGAGCCGGGGTACCCTGCTTGACAACAGTGCAGCCTGATCTGCTGGGAAGCAGGAAGTATGGATGAAATTCCCTTTCCCTCCCCTATGCTTGCTGCTGCCCAGTAGATCTGGGCTGCCTGTGGCTAGGAACGGTGTCCACAGCTCCCTGTGCTTGTGTGGGGAAGTGGGGGCAGGATTCCTCCCACTCCATGCTTGCTGCTGCTTGGGATGCTCCAGCAGCAGGGGTGTCCATGGGGCAGTGGGGGGGGGAAATATTTCTCCTGCTGGATGCTGCTGTGTAGGAAGAACGAACCTAGATGTCCATGCTGGGGCAGGGGGGTTCCTCTGTTTTTTTTCAGAGAAGTTTACACTGGAGATAAAGCAGTGCACGATGGGATCCTGGAGGACCAACCGATTGCTATCAAGCAATGCGTTCCTCACTACATGTGCAAATAAAAGCTGGATAGCAACCAGCTATAAAATGAGTATACATTTTCAAGGTCTAACTTTATAGCTGGTTGGAGCTTTTTATGGTGTGATAGGTCTTTTGTATGTGTAGTTGGTCTCAGTAAATGGCACAATTAACCAGTTAATTGCACAATATTTTTAATGTATAGAGGGGGCATAAGTAATACTGAGAATCTGAGCCTCAGTCCTTTTCAGAGTAATCAATTTCCAAGATACAGATTTAAGAGCTCCCTACCTGCTATATTCCTGCATATACGATGCTGCATTTCTCTGTATTAAAAGACAGTAAAACCCTACCTCCATAAGAACAATTGGACAAGCTTTCATATACATTGGTCAAACTAGGTTTCTTGTTTTTTTGTTTGGCAGGGGGTGCCTTTGTCTAGAATACAAAAAGATCCAGATCTTTCTGTTTCATTGATCTCTCCATATTGCTATCTTCCACTCCAGAAAACTTTTATCTAGAAATGTTACTAATGTTTAATGTTTTAACATTTTAACCTTTATTGTAAATAAAAATAAGTATATATCTAAGCATATGGAAGTTAACACCTCATATATTTGATACTGGAAGACAATTTTTGGGAATATTTCTGAACATTGTTTTGCTCTATATTAAATCACACTTTATACTGTACTTTATATAAAGCCAGCAGTTGGGTAAAGAAACATACTAGCAATGGCTATAAATCTCTCTCTGCCTTTCTGACCAATTAAACCCTTTTCAAGTTTCAGCCAAAGCTCTGTCTGCTGGAGATACCTGACCTGGGATAAGTTGAAAGTGCTCTGGTTAAGACTGATTGTATGAAAGTACAGTAAAATGATGGACACTCAAGCAGAAGTCAAAACAAAGTATTTTAAAAGAGGCACATTTGCTTTGGGAGAAAGTCTTTTTCCCCCAACTTTTTTCAGAATAACTGTACTATGGGCCTCATCCAAAGGCTTTTCAAGTCAGTTGAAAGACTCCCATTGATATGAATGGGTTTGGATCAGAGCCTCTTCAGAAATTGGTTATTAAGGGATGTATGTTCTGCCATGTTGTCAGAAGAAGATGAGTTGGGGACTCTATTCCAAAACTGAAAACTTAACAAAATTACACATATAATTGCTTAATTCCAGGAATAACCTGTTTATGGTTAACACCAGGAGGTGTTCTTTCCATGTCTAGCTTGTAATATTAGCATATATACTCCCATGGTGCTAATGTCATGAAAACTCAAAAATCTATTGATCCAAATCAAGTCAAAGTATAATTAATCACACACCTATGAATATTTCTGGCTCTTGTATTTCCTTATCCTGAGACATATTTATGAAAGACGTATGTCTTGCGTTGGGTTACTGTTGCTTCACTTTAATTAGATCTTGAATCAATGGTAGTGTGGTACAGCTTACTCCTAGCCAGCATTCTGTTCTAACATACTTCTTTAAATGACAAACAACTAAGTGCTGGGAGTGGTAGTCCATCAGTTTTGAAAGACAGTCATTTGCTCCACTAGTTGAGAGAAAGAATCAAAGTGAAAAGGGAACAAAATAAATGCAGCAAAACGCCTGGTATATTCAACATAGAATGCTGAGGAAGTGATCTGACTTGTACACCTTTCTTTTATGTATTATAAACTGGACTTTTTCCTGGTAGATAATCTCTGGTCCATTATTTCAGCACTCAAAAACCCTATTCTGTCATCAAACCTCTTGCTGATTCACCCTCACTATGATTGTTTATCTTGTTGAAACATCTTTACAGTAAATCCTCATCTTCATCTTTTGTTCAAACTTCACCTCCACAATGCTGTCAAAGAAGTACTTGCAATACATGCACACAAAAAAATGCCATCTTGACAGCAAATCTTCATTTTTTACTTATACATGCCGTTAATACATAGCTTATTATAAGCAGCTCTCCCTATAATTATTTGTTTTAAGAAAATCAAAACCTTTAAATAATTCCAAACATGTTAACCTTTGATAACTAAGCAATCTCTACTCCCCAGCAGGTGAGCCAGAACCATACAGGAAAGAAATGCCCATCTTGTGATGGCCAGAACCAGAGGGATTAATAAGCAATAAATATGTGCTTCTTAGAGGCATTTGGTATTTTGCCTAACAGGTAATTTTAGCTAATATAAAGCTTGTAAGTTCATAACCCACAAATTTAACTTGTCTGTCATAAGTTTAACCAAAATGATAAAACTAACTGTTTGTCTTAATTGTGGAACTGCCTGGGCCCCAAAGGTGAAGCTGTAGCTGCAAGATTAGCTGACCTAAAGGTTTTTGCTCAGGGTTCAGCCTTGACAATAAAAACTGGATCCAACCACCTGGCACACCCAACACATTCCAGGAAAGCACATCCCAAGAAAGCATATTTAGAGAAACCTAAAAGGGTTGAGCTTAGTAATGTTAATTTCAAACCTAAAGATGCTGCACTGTAATTTGCTTATTAGATAAACACAAGTCTAGGTAGTAACCTTTTATAATAATCTTTAACACCTTTCAATCCCATAGGGTAACAGCTATAGGGCAAGATTGTGAGTAGCTCTAAAGCCAACAGATTAGCATAAGACTAGGTATAAAAAGCACATGAGTCAGGTGACCAACAGGAAGGAGGGAACAGAACAGTCATTGCTGTTCCAAGCCCAGATTCCGGTCTCTCAGTGTGAGTGAGGATCAGATCCTGATCAAGAGGCCTTCCCCGGTAATCCCTCTGACAGCGTCAATTGGGGATGCCTGACTTCACTGGAATCACTTGGCGTGCACCTGGCATCGAGGGACTATTAGCTCTTTAATAAAGCATTATCTGCTTATCGTATTTATCTTTCTGTTAACTGTTGTGTGTGTAAGCTATAGTAAATTTGCCTTTGCTTCACTCCCAACTTTGCCTCCTCTATCTGAAACTGAACCAAACAGGCCAATGGCTGATACCCTTACAGAGCCCAGTTGGCCTGCGATAAAATTGATACACTCACAGTGCCCAGCTGGTCTGTGACACCATCTTCCAGCTTATTTAGTGGCAATGTCGGCAGGTCACTGAATTTGGATTTCTTACATCATTAATTCACATTGCTAATTAGGACTGAGATGGTAACAAATATTCAATCACTTAGCAACCTTGCCAAAACATTAATCAATGTTGTGCTACCACTTCAAAAGAAATTGAAAAGATGAAGCTTGGGCAGGCCTTCTGCTAAATTTTTCTGTCTTTAAATTAAGAGTAGCTTAATTTTCTTTTAAGACACCAGAAAAAATCCACACATTGGAGAGTGATTAGATTTCCTTTAAGGATCATAGAATCATAGAATTACTGAGTGGGAAGGGACCTAGACAGATCATCTAGTCCGACCCCCTGCCATGGGCAGGAAGGAGCACTGGGGGTGGCAGAGGTCAAAAGACCCCAGCCAGGTGCCTATCCAGTCTCCTCTTGAAGATCTCCAGGGAAGGTGAGAGCACCACCTCTCTGGGAAGCCTGTTCCAGGCTCTGGCCACCCTTACAGTGAAGTAGTTCTTCCTAATATCTAACCTAAACCTATCCTCCCTCAGCTTGTGGCCATTGTTCCTAGTGACTCCAAGGGGGGCCCTGGTGAACAGACTTTCCCAGAGTCCCTGCTGGTGGACCCTGATAAAGTTGTAAGCAGCCACAAGATCCCCCCTCAGTCTCCTCTTGCGGAGAGTGAAGAGATTCAGCTCCCTCAGCCTCTCCTCATAGGGCTGGCCACTGAGGCCCTCAACCATGAGTGGCCCTCTTCTGGATCCTCTCCAGGTTCTCCACATCGCTTTTGAAGTGCAGTGCCCAGAACTGGACACAAGACTCCAGCTGTAACCTGACCAGTGCTGCATAGAGGGGGAGCAAGACCTCTCTGGACCTGTTAGTGATGCCCCTGTTGATGCATGACAGAGTGCAGTTAGCTCTGCTCATTGCTTCATTGCATTGGCGACTCATATTCATCCTGCAGTCAATCCTGACTCCAAGATCCATCTCTGCCTCTGTGCTGCTGAGAGGGTCAGCCCCTAACCTATAACCATAATGCTGGTTCCCTCTCCCCAGGTGCAGCACCCTGCACTTGTCCTTGTTGAACCGCATCCTGTTCAGGTCCGCCCACTTCTCTAACCTATCCAGGTCTGCCTGGATGCGGCCCCTGCCTGCCGGTGTATTCACTTTACCCCACAGCTTGGTGTCATCAGCAAACTTGAACAGGGTGCACTCCACACCCTCATCCAGGTCACTAATGAAGATGTTGAACAGCACCGGCCCAAGGACCGAGCCCTGGGGGACTCTGCTGCCCACACCCTCCCAGATTGACATTGACCTATCCACCACCACCCTCTGGGTGCACCCCTGAAGCCAGTTTGCCACCCATGTGACTGTGCATTCATCAATGCCGCAATCCCTCAGCTTGCCCACCAGAATTGGGTGGGACACTGCGTTGAAGGCCTTCTGGAAGTCCAGAAAGATGACGTTGACTTCCCCCTTGCCATCTGAGCTCTTTGTTACCTGGTCATAGAAAGAGACCAGGTTAGCCATGCAGGATTGGCCTTGCACGAACCCATGCTGGTTATCCCTCAACATCACTTCCCCTACAGGGCTCTCATAAATGTGGCCTTCGATAATTTTTTCAAAGACCTTCCCCAGGATAGAAGTGAGGCTGGCTGGCCTGTAGTTGCCAGGCTCTTCCTTCTTCCCCTTCTTGAAAATAGGGACCACATTGGCCCTTTTCCAATCCTCAGGGACTTGGCCCGAGCACCAGGAGTCCTCGAACAGCCATGCTAATGGCTCCGCAATGACACCAGCCAATTCCCTCAATACCCATGGATGAAGGTCATCCAGGCCCACTGACTTGGACACATCTAAGCCCTCCAGGTAGTCCTTAACTAGGCCTGAAGTATCAATCGGGAGACTTGCATCCTTCCTGGGCCTCTCTACACTGTCACCCAAGAGCACCCCATTGTCAGCAGACAGGAACACAGAGGCAAAGAACTTGTTGAAGAGTTCTGCGTTCTCTCGTGCATCTGTTGCCAACTGCCCTGCCCTGTTCCATAGGGGTACAATGTTACCCTGAGACTTCTTCTTGTTACCTATATACTTGAAGAAGGACTTTTTGTTATCCTTAATCCCAGAAGCTAATTTAAGCTCCAGTGCTGCTTTAGCCTTCCTCAACAAATCCCTACAAGCTTAGGTCAGGAAGGTGTACTCCTCCTTTGTCCCTGCCCCCTGCTTCCACCACCAGTATGCTTTTTTCTTTGCCCTCAGGCCAGCCTGGATATCCATGCTCAGCCATGAAGCTTTCTTGGACCCTCTTCCCACCTTCCTGAGCAGAGGAATTGTGTCCTGCTGTGACCCAAGGATAGCCTTCTTGAGGAAGGACCACCTTTCCTGGACCCCCATACTAGCTACCCCCTGGGCTCCAAGTGCCTCCCTGAGTACTGCCCTGAGCACATCATAGTTGGCTTTCCTAAAGTCAAGCATTTGCACTGTGCTAGTTACCCTCCCCACCTTTCTCTGAATAGCAAACTGGATCATTTCATGATCACTGTCCCCTAGCATCCCTTGTACTAGCACATCCCCCACCAGGTCATCCCCAGAGGCTAACACCAGATCCAATATGGTGTTACCCCTAGTGGGAACGAGTACCTCCTGCATGAGGTGTAGATCCTGTACGCGCATCAGGAACCTTCGTGAGTGGCTAGACCTGGCTGACTGCTCCTCTCAGTTGATGTCAGGGTAATTCATATCCTCCATGACCACAACATCCTTTGCACGCACAGCCTCCCCCAGCTGCCTGGAAAATTCCAGATCCAGCTCTTCCTCCTGATGTGGTGGCCTATAATAAACCCTTACCACCAGAGCCCTCTCCCCCTGCCCTCCTTGAAGTTTGACCCACAGGGTCTCAGTTAAGCCTTCCTCTGGTCCCATTTGGAAGATAGAACTGATATACTGTTCCCTAACATACAGTGCAACCCCCCCCCCCACCTTTTTCCCCCTTCCTAACTCTTCTAAACAACCTATAGCCCTCTATGTCTACTGCCCAGTCAAAAGTTTCATCCCACCATGTCTCCACTAGGCGAACCAGGTCAATTTTACTACTTGCAAGCAGGAGAGCAAGCTCCTCCTACTTGTTCCCCATGCTTCTTGCATTAGTGAAGAGACACCTTAATCCCCCTGTGGGAGCCCTGAGCACCTCCCCTTCTTGAGAGACAACTGGCCCCTTGGTATATACCTGAGCTTTTACCTCGGCAGGTCCTACACCTGGTTGAGTTATCTCTTGCTCCTGTGGTTCCCCATCCCCTGATGAACTTAGTTTAAAGCCCACCAAAGGAGGTCAACTAGCCTGTAAGAAAACAAACTCTTACCTTTGGGGTAGAGATGGAGAGCATCACACCCCAGGACACCCTCTGCTCTGAAGTGGGGGTCGTGGTCCAGGAAGCCAAATCTGGCGTGATGACACCAACTCCAGAGGCGCCAGTTCACCTCACAGATGAAGGTGCTCTGCCACTGATGGCCTCCACTAACCGGGAGGAGGGACAAAAAGACCACCTGGGCCCCCAACTCTCTAAGTTTGGCCCCCAGTACCACGTAGTCATCCATGATCTGGTCCAGACTACTCCGGGCCGCATCATTGGTTCCCACATGGAGGAGAACCATAGGATAGTAGTCGGAAGGCAGGATGAGGTCAGTGATCTTCTTTGTGATGTCCTCAGTCTTGGTTCCTGGGAGACAGTACACTTCCCTTACATTGGGGTCCATGCAGCGGATGGGTCCCTCCATTCGTCTGAGGAGGGAGTCCCCTATGACGATGACCCGATGTCTTTTCCTCTGGGTCACTGGATGATGCTCCGGAGGTACGGTTGCCAACTTGTTGGTTAAGAGCATGGCTTCCTCCCTTCCTCCTTCCTCATGCCCAGTCTCCTCCAGTGCTGCCAGGGCCACATACCTGTTCCCCAGTTGTACTGGGGTGACAGTTAATGCAGCTGTGTGCCACCTGCAATGCCATCTGGCCCTGGAGGTGACTATCCTCCATTCGTCTCCTGCAGACTCCTGGGTGCTGACAGCCTGAGGGGATGGGCCCTGCAGAAAGGGAAAGTACCCATCAATGTCATCCTCCATGGCCCTGATCCCCCGCAGCCTGCTCACCTCTGCATGGAGCTCTCTCACCTGCTTCTCCAGTGCCGCAATCTTGGCACAGGTGGGACAGGTAAGAGAAGCCCCTGCTCCCACATCCTCCCCAGCCCCAGGGACCAATCCAGGCAGCCCACACAGGCAGGTGGTCCCACCTGCATGGAAGCCTCACCGGTCCCCGGGCCAGGAGGCAGCCATGGGGCAGGAGCCCTGGCTGCACTCTGCGTGACAATTCCCATGCTGTCACCCCCACGCACTTACCTGGAGATGACTGCTGCTGCTGCTGCTGCTGCTGCTGCTGCTGTTGGTTCTTCTGCTGCCTGTGGCCTCTCACATGTCTCCCTGCTCAAACCCCGGTGGAAACTCTGGCACATTCCTAAAGAGCGCGCCTGTTTGCACTCCCTGTTTGCGCGGCTCAGGAGTGTGGCTCCTGCCTGGCACAGCTAAATGGAGTCAGGCGAGGAAAGAATCCCCTGCCCAATCACCCTCACCTGGCCCCACTCACTCCCTTCCCCTTCCCTGGCTTACCTCCTCTTTCCCGCAGCTGTCCCTCAGCTGCAGATCTTTGCTGCTGCTACTCCTCCTGCTGCTGCTGGTGGCTAAATATATAAGGTATTCTAATGTTATCACTAATATTAACTTTGTAAGTACCTATGATGTATTTTTATTTTTAAATACTGTTTAGGCCCTACTTCATTGCAATAGGGGATGACCTACAAACAGATATCTGCTAATGCAGAAATTTGTGATTTGATTCAGCATGTTGAACTGTGAGTCAGTTGAACCTAAAGACCAGGAAAAAAACCCCCAAAATTTTGTTATTGTTAGAATCATGGTACAAGCTGAGTAAGGAAGCTGTGGAATCTCTTTCATTGTAGGAAGCTGGGTAGGCAGTTTCTGGGGTAGTAGAGAAAGAGTGCATCCTGCAGTTGCATGGCAGAGCTGGTCTAGATGACTCTTTTAGGGCTGTCAAACAATTTTAAAAATTGATTGCAATTATTTGCATGGTTACAGTATTAGTCACAATTAATTGTGATTTTAATTGCGCAGCTAAAAACTCAAAATTATGCAAAATGATGCAAGTACTTTGTATGATTGAGGGTAGGGTGTGGGGGGTATGAGGCAGGGGAAATTTGTAAAGGTATGGCACCTGCCCCCCCTCAAACATGTACACAAACCTTAAACAGTCCCCCAAGACCTGGCCATCTAACCCTTGCCCCAACCCCTTCCCCCATACATTTACTTGTATCCAACTGCTGAGTATGCTGCCAGGACCCTGCTTGGTTGTTTGCTGGCCATGTGTGTGTGCAGTCCAGCAACATCAAGGAGGGAGGGGCCACTTTCCCCCCTAGTAGCACAGGCAGGCATTCACCAGCAAGGGGGAGGGGCTACTTTCCCCCTAGCACCAGCAATGATTAACACGTGTTAAAGAAATGAACTCAAAAACAAATTAACACATTCATTGTGTGTGTTAACTGTGATTCATTGACAGCCTTATTCTCAATCAGGGGTGACCAACCTGCAGCTCCTCAGAAGTTAAGACGCATATCCTTGAATCTTTGCAAAAGCACACAGTGACCAGCTTCCAGCTAATGCCTGTTGGATTGAAATGATCGGTCTGTCATGGTGACTTGTATGAATCACTATGAGTTAGACCTGAGAGCTGCCCTTCTGTCTGCGCCTTTAGGTAGGGTGGGGTTAAGTTAGGTACAACCTTTAATGTAAGAACAGGAAATTTTAAATTTGAAGGAAAGCAATTAGAGGACTGTGAAAAGGAATGATATGGTATGATCAAAAGGCAATGAAGGTAATATTAGCAGCAGCACTCTTGACAAAGTAGAGAAAGAAAAATATGGCCCTCAGGGAGAGCAAAGAACAACTATAAATAGTTGGGAAGATTGTAAAACTTGTGTATTGTTTGTGAACAGCTATTGGAGAATTAAAAAGGGAATTGTATTTTCTTCTGTTTGTATAGAATTTCCTATCTAGGGTTGTTGCTCGCAGGTGGTATGGTAAAATTAATACTGATACTATTATTATTGATAATAATAGTCTTGACTCCTATTTTTCACGGCAAATTGTTTGCTCAACTCTAATCAGACATGTTAACAGATTCTAGGAGACCATGGAAGAGTCAAATGGAATAGTGCAACAGTAGGACAAGATGATATATTCAAGGAAATATGGCATTGGCACCTATAAAGAACCAGAGAAAAGAAAAGATATTAAGAGGAAGAAGTAGGAAACAATATATTTTACACAAGTGTTAAGAAGAAAGCATATGTTACTGTGGATGCACTTAGATAAACAGGGAAAAAAGAAGAACCAAAGAGCAAAGTTAGAAGTTGACAGTGTGCTTGGAGGTTAGAGATGAAAGCAATATTTAAGGCGAGAGACAAAAGAAATTGCAAAACCTGCCTGTTTATCTTAAAAAGGTACGGACATGAGGTTATTCCATTATTTCATGTTTCCAATTAACCATTCTGACAAACTAGCATAGTATAAAGAAAAAATGCTTTCATAAGATTTTTTTTTAAATCACAAACATTTTCATTTATCTTGGTTTTCTAAAGACTAGTTATAGAAAACCTACTTTTTGTGCTAAATCAACATGACAGCATTTTTTAATGCTCCCAAGAAACTTTCTTCAAGAGCTGAGTCAGGCTAGTAAAGCTCTTCCTGATCCCTGGTGGTAAAAAAGGAGTTCACATGAGCTCAATTTCCCCTTTTCTTTCCCTACAAGCTGAAGAGAAATAGTACAAATTGTTGGCTTGCAAGACAGCAGGGAAAGTTTATCTGTGGAAAATGAGGCTATATACTCAGGCTCATAATATAGGATGAACGGCAACTTTTTATGTTACTCTCATTTGGTTATGTTCTTGCTTTTTTTTATTTCTGGCTATAAACTTTTTACTAAAAACAAAACAAAAAGAAAAAAAAAAACCTTTGCTGCCCAATTTTGTATTTGTTTTTCTTGAATCAGTTCTTCAGCTTCCATCGCTGTTACTGCTGGTCCTCCTTAACAAAATGTCATGCAGTTCCAACTGGCTATATCCTGCACTGTAGCATTGCTTACCTTTCACTAGTTGGTAAATTGATCCCTGTACTTAAGTTTTTAAAGCACTCTAGAGGGTCCTTAAGAAATATTCTCAAATATTTTTTAAGAATGATTCTTTCTGTACACATGTACCATCAATGAAGCATTACCAATAGACAAGAGTAGCACACTTACGATGCAGCACTATCTATTGAATGGTTTAATTTTTGTATGTTCTCTAAGAAGCTTGATTTTAAAGGGCTTCTACATGGTTGCCATAAAGACAAAATGCTTAATCTTCCAGCTGGCTTATCCTCCTCATACTTATCCTCTAGTTGGCTCCTGTTCTGTTTCCAGCCCCCATCCCTTTTAAAGATTTAGAGAAAACACTTCAAAGTGGTGTTTTCAAAGATTTGATACTTAAGATAAATTCCTCTCAAATCTTAGCCACTCCCAACTCCTCCCAACTCATTTACATTTACATTATTCATTCTGTTCTTCATCTTTGTCACTGTCCTCCACAATCCAATTTTGGGCTCACCTCCCACTCACAGTGCCATTCAGAATAAGTGATGCAATAATCTTATCCTAACTGCTGACTTTTATTTCCCCTGATTTCTTGCTGTCTCTGCTCTGAGTAGTTTAAAATCCATCCAACTCAGTGACTTTATTTCTTCTCCAGGTTATGCTTCTTCAAAAGCCCAGTATTCCCATCAATTCCAACTCACATAGATGAGCCTACCAAAATAAGTGTGTGGTCAGAGTTGTTTCTCTGTAAGAGATTGACTCTGAGCAGTATCCCATTATATAATTTTTACCGTTATCCCATTAGTTTTACCATTATCCCATAGTTATAGACAGTTCCGGATTATGGACAAGCTGTGAAATAAGAAGCCCTAGCAGGCAGCAAAATTGCCTTAAAAAAATTAATTTAACTAGTGAAATAACATTAAAAAGGAGAAATGATTGTTAACACCTATGAAATAAAGAACAATGGCTCATTAATGGGTCATCGACCCCACCCCCCAGCTGCCTGAATAGTAGGGGCAGTGCTAGGGGTGAATTGGGGGGAGGATATAACCACCCCATCCAACCCATGCAGCTGAGCCCACCCTGGTCCCATCCCCCACAGGTGCAGCACTCCCTGCCTGGCTGAGCCCAGCCCCAGCTCAGTCCCCCTCCATCCCCAGAAAGAGGCTGGATTGAGAGGTGGAGGGAGGGTGGCAGTGTCTCAAATTTCATATTGTCCTATATGGTCACCTTACCTATAGGATAAAAGCATTTTTTATCCCCCGCATTCTTGACCATGCATTAAAAAGTCATTGCAAATTTGGTTAACCCCTAATATCCCGGGCCAATTGGCTGACATTTCAAAGGTATCTGAAATAGTTACGTGGCCAAATAAAATTGAATTTCAATAAGATTAAAAGCAAGGTGAATCCTCTTTTATATTCTTTTCTAAAGATGCTGAATATCTCTATATCTACTCCAATCTGTCATGTGTCTATTATATAGGTATTCATTTTAATATGGAGAACCCAGAGCCACCCACCCCACACAGAAACATGTCCCTGAGCTGCAGCAGTCTATTGAACCTGGATAGGCTTCATCAGCCATTTTTGGACCCACAGATAAGACAACCAGGGAAGACTACAAGGGATTGCCAAATATGTAGGTATCTATTTTAACATAAATCCTCCCTTCCTTCTCCCAGGATACAGGAGCTGCATGTGGAAAAATTAATTCAGGTACTTATCTTCAGAGTAAGAAAGCTAGTGTCTACAGGAGTGACATACAATAGGGGTATAATTTAACTCTGAGAATTTCTGCATTCAATATAATTATTAGTGTTCACAATTTCTGTACATCTTTAAAATACTCAAAAGAATGTAGCAGACAAGCTTCTAATAATCACAGACACAAAATAGTCTAGCTAACACCATGGTGCTGTAATAAAACTATCATCTTTGGCACAATCCTCATGCCATTGCTGCTGCTGTGTTCTCCTTCCCTGTAACGATAATGTATTGCTGGTCATATGATAGTAGATGCAGGATTCATGTCCACCAGTACCAATAAGTAAAGCTGTTAAGCATTTCTTAAAGTGCATGATTAGGTGTGTGTGTAGGCAGACAAAGTTATTTGAGTAAATGTGATATCTTTTATTAGACCAAATGAATAGTTAGAAAAATTGTTCTTTTACAAGCTTTCAGGCACAAGCACCCATCTACATTCAGTTGGTCTAATAAAAGATATTGCATTTACCCAAATAACCTTGTCTGTCTACATCCTTAGACCAAGAAAGCTACAACCAAGACCCCTGAAACATGATAAGGTATGTTACCTTCCATAAGGATTGTGTGTTATGCACCATAAACTACTCATGTTGTCCCTGGTACATTTGTTCATATATATTCTAAACTTTTAAGCATGTCATTCTGTCCCATTTATTTGGTGTGTGCCTTAGCAACTGGAGAGAGAGAGAGAGAGAGAGAGACAAAGAGAGAGAATCACTTCACCTTTTTGTTGGAACAAAGAAAAAAAGCAGTTTGTATAGACAAGGGGCACATCTACACCTGCATTAAAGCATGTTTCCTAATGTGCATTCACTTTAGTACCTCATAGTTTCATAGTTGGTAGGGTCAGAAGGGACCTGAGCAGATCATCAAGTCCGACCTCCTCCCATGGCAGGAAAAAGTACTGAGGTCAAACGGCCCCAGCAAGGTATACATCTAGTCTCCTCTTAAAGATCCCCAGGGTACGAGCCAGTACCACTTTGCTTGCCAGTTGGTTCCAGATTTTAGCCACCCTGACAGTGAAGTAGCGCCTCCTGATGTCTAAGCTGAATCTACCCTCTGCCAGCTTGTGACCATTATTCCTAGTCACTCCTGGTAGTCCATGGGGGAACAGGGACTCCCACAATGCCTCCTGGTCCCCTCTGACTAGTTTGTAAAGGGCCATTATATCCCCCTCAGCCTTCTCTTGTAGAGGCTGAACAGGTTCAGGTCCTGTAGCCTCTCCTCATAAGGCCTGCCCTGCTGCCCCCGATCATACGAGTGGCCTCCTCTGGACCCTCTCCATGTTGTCCACGTCCCTCCTGAAGTGCGGCGCCCAGAACTGGAAGCAGTACTCCAGCTGCAGCCTTACCAGTGTCGCATAGAGGGGGAGGATCACCTCCTTTAACCTGCTTGCGATGCATCTGTGAATGCATGACAAGGTATGGTTGGCCTTCCTGGCCGCATCCTCACACTGCCGGCCCATGTTCATCTTGGCATCAATAGTTACTCCAAGATCCCTTTTTTCCTTCTGCACTGATGAGAAGGGAGTTCCCCAGCCTGTAGGTATGGTGCTGGTTCTTCCTCCCCAGGTGCAGCACCTTGCACTTGTCAGTGTTGAAACCCATCCTATTCTCATCCACCCACCCCTGTAACCTGTCTAGGTCTGATTGCAGCCTATTCCTCCCTTCTAGCATGCCCACATCCCCCCACATCTTAGTGTCATCAGCAAATTTGAACTGGGTGATTTTTACACCCTCATCCAAGTCACGGATGAAGATGTTGAACAGTGCGGGCCTGAGGACCAAGCCCTGGGGGACCCCAATGCCCACACCCCTCCTGGTCGAAAATGATGCATCCACCACCACTCTCTGGGTGCAGCCCTCCAGCCAGTTAGGGATCCATTTGCCTGTGTACATGTCAATGCCACAGTCCCCTAGTTTTTTAATGAGAATGGGGTGAGAGGCAGTGTCAGAGGCCTTCCTAAAGTCCAGAAAGACAAAGTCCACTGCTACTCCTGTGTCTAAGGATTTTGTGACCTGGTCATAGAAGGCCACTGGGTTGGTCTGACAAGACCTGCCTCTAATGAACCATGTTGGTTGCCCCTAAGCATAACCTCCCCTGCTGGCCCCTTGTGGATATGCACCAGGATAATTTTCTCAAAAAGCTTACCCAGGATTGAAGTAAGACTAAATGGCCTATGGTTTCTGGGTCCTCCTTCCTCCCTTTTTTGAAAATGGGAACTATGTTGTCCCTCTTCCAGTCCTCTGGCACCACACCAGAGCACCATAAATGCTCGTAAAGCCGTGCCAGGGGTCCTGCAATGACCTCTGTTAATTCCCACAGCACTCTGGGGTGGAGATCATCAGGACCAGCTGATTTAAATACATACAGTCCCTCCAGAAGTTCCCTGACTAGATCCTCACTGACTCTAGGCCTGGGTGCACCTCCCCTGGGGCCTGAGGGGGTCCCGGTGGGGAGGCTGATCCAGTCCCTGCTCAGCAAAATGGACGCAAAGAATTGTTAAATAGATTAGCTTTGTCATCTGGTGTGATGACCAGATTTCCTATTGTATCTTGCAGAGGCCCCATGCTACCCAATACCTTCTTTTTGCCCCCTATGTATTTAAAAAAGGACTTGTTGTACTTGATCCAGGTAGCTAGTCTCAGTTGCATCTCCACCTTGGCCTTCCTGACCGCCCCCCTGCAGCCCCAAGCAACGGAGGTATAGTCCTCCCTGGTGATGGCCCCACCCTTCCAAGGAGGACATTCCTGGATGCTTTTGGTGAGCCATGGGGGCTTTTGTGCCCTCTTACCCCCTTTGATCCATGTTGAGATAATCTCCCTTTGGGCTTGGAGGATCGTCTGCTTAAGGAACGACCACTCTTCTTGGACACCTGACTACCCTCCCCTCCAGCAGTTCAGTGCCTTTCTGACTAGATTTCATAGACATAAGGGGTGGAAGGGACCTTGGAAGATCATCGAGTCCAGCCCCTGCCCAAAGGACAGAAAGTCAGTTGGGGTCATTGGATTCCAGCAAGATAAGCATCCAATTTACTCTTGAATGTGTTCAATCTAGGTGCTTAAACCACATTGGATGGCAGGCTGTTCCAGACCTTGGGGGCTCGGACAGTAAAGAAATTCTTCCTTATGTCCAGCCTGAAAAGCTCTTGCAGTAGTTTATACCCATTTGACCTCGTCATCATTTGGGACACTCTGGTGAACAAACATTCCCCCAGATACTGGTCACCTCTGATAAACATATAGGTAGCCATCAGATCACCCCTGAGCCTGCACTTTTCCAGTCTAAACAGCCCCATGGCTCTCAGCCTGGTCTATTTTCCTGACTTCTGATCAAGCACGTGGCTCTTCTCTGGACTCTCTCAAGCTTCTCCACATCCTTTTTTGAATTGTGGAGCCTAAAACTGGACACAGTGCTCCAGCTGCGGCCTCACCAAGGCCAAGTACAAGAGAAGAATGACATCCCATGATATGCTTGAGAAGCATCTATGGTTGCAAAGCAGCGTTTTGCTAGCTTTACTAGCTGCAGCATTGCATTGCAGGCTCATGTTCATCTTGTGGTCAATGATGACCCCCAAGTCTCTTTCTTCCGTAGTGCTAGCCAGCACAGCACTGCCGAGCCTATAAGTGTGTTGCAGATTTTTCCTCCCAAGGTGGAGAACCTTGCATTTTTCTGTGTAAAGCACCATGAGGTTCTCATTCGCCCATTTACTGAGCCTGTCCAGATCAGCCTGGATCAGCTGTGGATGCTTTCCCCAAGTTTTGTGTCATCAGTGAACTTGGCCAGTCTACTTCTAACTCCAATGTTCACATCATTAATAAAGAAGTTGAACAACATGGGTCCAAGGACAGAGCCTTGGGGGACCCCACTGGTCACAGGGCACCATGACGATTGACTTCCATCAATTACTACCCTCTGGGTCTGACCACGGAGCCAATTTCCCAGCCAACGGATAACGGTAGACCCAAGGCCACAATTGGCCAGTTTAGCCAAGAGGTGATCATGGGATACCAGATTGAAGGCTTTTATGAAATGAAGATATATGACATCAATCTCTTCTCCCTTGTCCAGGTGATAGGTCACCTGGTTGTAGAAGGAAATGAGATTGGTCAAGGAAGACCTACCCGCAACAAGCCTGTGCTGGCTATCCCTTAGGATGTTGGCATCGGCCAGTCCATTAAGGATGGCCTCTTTACTAAACTTTTCTAAGACCTTCCCTGGGATAGAAGTCAGGCTGATGGGCCTATAGTTTGCCAGATCCACTTTGCTCCCTTTCTTGAAGATCGGCACCACATTGGCCTTCTTCCTGTCTTCGGGCACTATACCAGAGTGCCAGGAGTTTCAAAGATACGTGCCATGGGCTGGGCTATGATGCTCGCCAGCTCCTTAAGTACCCTAGGGTGTAGATTGTCAAGACCAGCTGACTTGAAAGTATCCAGCCTCTCAAGGTGTTTGTTCACAAGGTCAACAGTAATGAAGGGCAAAGGATCTCCCTCACCCGGATCTCCCTGTCCCGGGGTGGGCATGGGCGTCCCATGGGACTGATTAAAGACCGATGCAAAGTACCCATTTAATAGGTTGGTTTTTTCCTGGCATCAGTTGTGAGCTGTCCCTTCTTGTTCAGCAGGGGTCCAAAGTTGCCCTTGCTTTTCCTCCAGCTCCCCACATATCTGAAAAAGGACTTTCTATTGTCTTTGATGCTCAAAGCTAGTTGGAATTCAGTTGCAGCCTTGGTTTTCCTGGTTTGCTCCCTGCAGGACCAGACCAGTGCAAAATATTCCTCCTTGGAGGTAAATCCCATTCTCCAGCCTTTGTAGGCCTTTATTTTTAGCCTCAGGAGGTCTGCTAGATCCCTGGAGAGCCAGGGGGGCTGCTGTGCCCTCTTTCTGCCTTTCCTCCAAACTGGAATAGAATTAGTTTGTGCATTGAGGATCACTCCCTCGAGGAGCAACCACTCTTCCTGAACTCCCCTCCCCCTGGGGTCATGGTGAGGCCTCCTGAGCTTATCAAAGTTGGCTTTCCTGAAGTCAAGGACTTCCATGTTGCTGACTGACTTCATGAAGGTGAAGGTGATCAGCTCATGGTCACTGTCACCCAGCTTCCTATCAATCACTAGGTCACCAAGCAGCGCTTTACCTCTCATTGGCCCATAGGCTTCTTGAGTCTAGTAAAGGTCATCCACACATGATAGGAAGCTTTGCGACTGCTCGGATTTTGCTGAGTGATCCTCCCACGAGATGTCCGGGTAATTGAAGTCTGGGTAATTGAAGTCACCCATGATATGGTCCTGGAAAATGCAGCCTCAGCCAGTTCCTGGGGGAACTCATTGTCAAGCTGTTGACTTTGGGTGGGAGAGCTGTAGTAGACTCCCACCATTGTGTCCCCTGTGCTGTGTTCCCCATGGATTTTAACTCAGAGGGTTTCCAGTCGTCTATCCTGGACACCAACATCAACTTGCAGGAACTCATAGCTTTCCTTAACATAGAGAGCTACACCCCCACCCCTTTTATCTACTCGATCCCTCCTGAACAGGGTATAGCCATCTATACCCATGGTCCAGTCTTGGGTGGAGCCCCACCAGGTCTCTGTTATCTCTATGACATCATAATTATTTGCATTAAGCAGGAGGACGAGTTCCTCCTGCTTATTCCCCAAGCTCCTGGCATTTGCATACAGGCAGGCAAGTTTCTCCTTGGGGGTTCTTGCCTTGCCCACAGATTGTACCAGGGCTTGGGCAGGGGTGGGCTCCCTTAAGTGCCTTGGCCTGCTGGCTTTGCAAGGGTTGCTCAGCAGGCCAGCTGTGGTGGATTTCCACCCTCTGCGTCCTCCAGCAGTCTTAGTTTAAAGCCCAGTGGAGCAGATCAGCCAGTCTGGCTGAGAAGAGCCTCCTCCCCAGCGGAGAGGTGAAGGCCATCTCTTCCCAGCAGCTCACTGCCTCTCTCACTGAAGAGAGGGCTATGGTCATGGAAGCCAAAGCCTTCCCGATGACACCAGTGGCGCAGTCTCTGGTTAACTACCTGGATCCTCCTCTCCCTCCTCAGCCCATACTCTGAGACTAGGAGGATTGAAGAAAACACCACCTGTGCCCCCAGACCTTTTAGCCCCATTCCCAAATCCCTGTAGCTCCTCATGACCTGGCTGGGAGTGCTCCAACCCATGTCATTGGTGCCCACATGAATAAGAAGCATGGGATAGTGGTCTGTGGGCCAAAGGAGCTTAGGGATCTTCTCCACAATGTCTCGGATGCAAGCACCTGGGAAGCAAGAGACTATTCTCCTTACCTCAAGGAAGTCTGCCCTTCTGAAGTCCAGGGCTGCTGCCTTGCTGCAGGCCTTTGCCACCTTGCGCTGGATGGTGGATTCCAGCAGGCGATGATCACTGTCAACCAGGTCATCAAGCACCCGTAGCCCCCTCACCAGGTCATCACCCGCGACCAGCACCGGTCCAACAAGGTGTCTCCCCTGGTGGGGGTGTGTACCTCCTGGTTAGATGGAGGTCCTGTATTTCGGCTAGGAACCTACATGAGTGGTGAGACTTGGCTGACTGCTCTTCCCAGCAGATGTCTGGAAAGTTCAGGTCACCCACGAGGACCACATCTTTTGACCTAACTACCTCTGTGAGCTGACTTAAGAATTCCTGGTCTAGCTCTTCCCCTTGGCTGAGTGGTCTGTAGTAGACCCCCACTGCTAACTCCCTTTCCCCTTGACTGCCTTGTATTCTAACCCAGAGCTCTTTAATGTGCCCCTCCTCTGACCTTGTGCTATTTGATGAGGATGTGTATTCCTCCTTGATGTAGAGCACCACACCCCCACTTTTCCTCCCTGTCCTGTCCCTCCTGTACAGCCTTTAGCCTCCAATGTGAGGTACTAAGCAAATGCACATTAGGCTGCCTTAATGTGCAGTAATAAATGTGCATGGTTTTTAAAGTGACACTTAATGCATAGTAGCTGATTATGCATAATCACTTTGGTTTTTAGGTGACACTTTAATGCACAGTAAAATAGGCCACTGAGCATTAAAGTTCACATGTACACACACTCAAGGAATTTGATCCAAGGATTGTTGCAATGTTTTGGTCAAAATAAGTTAACAAACACAGGACAATACAGGCAGGATAAGTGAACAAATGTATAAATGATTTGTCAACTTCTAAGCATTCCAAGGTTCTTGACAGCTTTGCAACTAAGGTTTTGAATGCTTTGTTAAAGCAAATTATATATAGCAGAACTACCCATACTTTTGGGAGCCATTTCCCTATCACACCCAACAAGCATACAGAACTGTTGTGAACTATGTGCTACATCTCTACCCTTTGACCTTAAAGAGCTTATAGCTATTATAATCTTAGATCACCCCACACAGGTTTTAGCTGAGGGCTAGAGATCTTCTTCATCCTATTCCCAAACTTCTATATATCTCTTGTTGCAAGACAGAGAAACAATTATGGAGACACTCAAGGCTTTTTAACATTTTTTCATTTTAATTCATCTCTGAGACAGCAAAAGGACAGATCCATTCTACCCTACTTCAAGCACCTCTGATTAGCTAGCCTTGGAGTCTCAGAATGATCCTTCCCCTTTCTGACCTCTTTGGCTGCCTATACATGTTCTGGTTCATGTTCTAATTAGAGCACATCAGAGCAGACTCCATGTTCCCATAAGAATGCTCCAGCATGGCCTCACCATCACATGTATAAGCCTCTGTGCATTTTAAAATGGCTGTGGGGGCACTTTATCTAAACCTCATTGAATGAGGTTTAGCATAAAGCATCCTGAAGATATTTTTAAATGCACAGGAGCTTAATACATATGAAAGTGAGGCAAATTAAAGTGGCTCTCTGGGAACCACTCTAAATAAAATGCCACCCCCCCCCCAATCCCTACCCCAGAGCACATGTATGTGCAGCCCTTCAGAGAATAGAGTTAACTGTTAAACATCCTCATAGCACTACTTTTTGGTGGGAGTCCAAGGAGAGTTCAAAGGCCTCCATCCAGCAACAGAATTAATAGGATCTAACATCTACAAACCCTATTTAGGTCCTAGTTCCATTAATTCAAGTCCCTTGTATTCTACATCTTTGAATTAAACAGGAACAGGGAGCCAGTAATAAGTTTAAAAGGTGCTTGATCACACACACACACACACACACACACACACACACTTATAAAAAGCATAGGATGTAACCAGGAAAGAAACACGGTTGTTAATTGGAACAGGTTCAGTCTATTCACTTCAATTTTTTATCACAAATATTGTTCTTGCTGTAGGAAGTTGTTTCTTCACCCTGAATTTTTAACTTTTGTATTTCAACAACAGTACAAGGTAAAGGTTGGTCTTCCTTGACTCATTAAACTGCACTGTTTTGCTATCTGCTTCTGTGTTTTAAGTATGAGAATTAATGTGGCAGCAAAGTGCTAATAGCAACACAATGATTTATGGTCACAGACTATTGAATAACTTCACATTTGAGTACTCATTGGGCTGTGAGAGAATCCTTATAAATAATAGTACAGGACATCAAGAGTCCATAAATAACAAACACAGAGGCCAAGTACATAAAAGCCAAACTAAGTCCTGTACGTGAGGTGGTAACATAAATATGTGGTGTTCTAGGACTGCACTCAGAAGTCAGATTCTGATCTTAGTTACAGTGGCATAATACCCAAATAATCACCCTGTTCTCATAGGTTACAGTTAATTGCTACCTTTTTGTGAGAAATATACATCTAATTGTGGCTTCAAGGAACACAGAGTATGGTATAGTATCACTTCTTGTTCATGTGCCAAAAATACAAAATGTTATACCTACTGTACCGTTAAGGCTGTAACTGCTTGCTCTACCAGTCTAAGTGGGTCTGTCATCTGTCATTTTTTCACCCCTTTTATGGCAACAATCAATAGGATCTGTCACACTGTTCTTTTTCATGCCTCATTGAGTACTTATCAAATACTCAGTAAACTATTGATTAATGGACAAATTGGAGAGTATAAGTTTTTACTCACCTTGAAATGGTGACACTGTGAGCTGTTATACTATTTTTCTTAAATTACTTTATAAGGTTTAATGCCAGTTTGTGAATCATACATGGAATTTCTGATGTTTCCCAGTATCATCAGTTATTCATCTCAGAGTCTAGTGCATGAAATCTGCAATTAAAATCAAATGCAAAACAGAATTCTGGTCCTTTTATATGTTAAATCAGGATTTTGCATTCCACTTAGTTCAGTGCAGAAATACAACTGGGATTCATCAAAGCATAAATTTTGTTTGGCTAAAAAGATTACATGTTGCCAATTAAGTGATAAAATGTTAATTTTTTTGCATCTGGTTGCAAATGAAATGAAGTTACTTTGGTCTGCCCCGAGCCAAGACAAACTGGAAGTCTTATTCATAACCATAATTTTCTTTTATTACTTGTAAAATTCTCTTCTCAGTTCTTCCAGCTGCCTGCAGTCTTCATTAACCTCCACATTTACGTTCCCAGCAAAGGTTGCAACATTATCTTTCTGAGGCTTTAATAGTTTCACTCTAGTTGCTGATGGAGATAAATTCCAAGTGTTGTTAAGATGTATATTTGTAAGTGCTACATTAGAAGAAGTGATTGAAGTTCCAATAATAAGTTAAAACTTTACTTTTGTTTTCCTTAAACTCTTTTGTTTTCTTTTCAGCATCTTCTTTTGCCAGTGTTCATGTTTAGTACATTTATTATGGTTTTCCAAGAGTGTATGTGTTATTGTACCCCAAAACCCTGAAAGCCTATTGGAAGCCTATTTTTTATAATAGCATGGTGTATCACAACACAGCCTATTCCTCTGGTTATTTTAAATCTTCCATTTTTTTCCTTTCCCTTCTTTACATGTTTATGCAATTAGTCTTTGCCTCCTCATTCCTCAATAAAGCTGCAGTATAGAGACACCTGCTGGGAACTGAATGAACAGAAACAATTGCAAATATGCATCTCCCAAATAAGAGCCTTTTTTCCCTCCCATACAGTCAATCTTAGACACTTTTGGCTGTCCTTAATTTCCTTGTCTAAAAGGGCATTTCTGGTCTCCTTACACAACCACTGTTAACAGGATCAAAAATCACTCTGGGCATGAATGCTCAATTTCAGCTCTGATAATTTGTAAACTAAGAAGCCAAGATGATAAGACAATCATATAATTTTATTACAATAATTTTCACTTTTCACAGGACACCAGTATTATTTGTCTACACCAGAGACTTTGGAGCATGGGTCTTTGTACCTTCCACTAGACTCTGAAATCCCTCCCTCAAGCTTTACTTATGAAAGAGAATCCTAATAAAATTCATTTTGGGGACTAAAATTTATTGTGCTTTATTTATCAAGAAAAGCAATTCTTTACCAAAAGAAACAGAAAATACTTATGTCAAACATTTTCAGTTATGTTTGAGTTCTGCAAAGATTTAAAAAATGGGTGGAGAAGGAAGGCAAGGGAGTTTTTGAAAGATCTAAAAATCTTAGGAACTGTAATGTTCAGTTTTCTTAGATGCCTTGCTATTTCATGAAGTCCATAGTCTTAAGAATGGCATTCACAGTGGCAGAACTTATCTAATATAGTGTCCTTATACATCTCAATTGTTCTTTTTACATGCAGACTAATTAAAGGAAACCACCAGTCCCCTCAAGAGTTCTTGCTTATAATAGACTTGTTAGGTCTTTAATTACCTACTTACCAGAGCCTTTCTCCAAGTTTTATGAATTTCCATTTTACATTTTAGGCAAAATAGTCATTTCTTTAATTTCACTGGTATATATTTTTGTTATGTATCTTGCCATGTAACCATATTTTTCTTTTCACTTTCTTCTGTAACTCAGTTATGGTATGTCTCACTTCTATGAAATGTGTCAGTGCTGTGTACAAGAATTTTAATATCCTCATTTCTTGCTTTCATTATTTCTTATTTAACATTAAAATAAGAAAAAAATTAATATTTTTGAAAAATCGCTGTTTGCTGCATTATATTGCTTGCTATAAGGATGAATGCTACATTGCTAGTTTTTATATGATCCTCCACTAAGAATATTGAATGTAATTATGCTATGATCACTCTTACTAAGACAATTAAACTTTCTAGCATCTAAGACCAGATGCCATACCTTGCCAGGCTTAGGTAGTCCCAACCCTTTAAACTACAGTACAACTAAGTCACAGAATTAAGTCCGTATATTATTAGACAGTGTGTTTGTTCACCAGGATATCAGTCTCTCTCCTTTGTCCCCATGACTCTTCTATGCTAATACCAGGTCATCTAATTATAGAAATGGCTCAAACTGAAAAGTCATGGTACACTATTGTTATTGTTACCATTTCATTGGTCATCTATAAAATGTCAGGTTGAGTTTCAGTTGGTTCTGATGACCACTGAAGTGACTAGCATCTATATCACTACATTAGACACCATGTCCTACATTACATTCATATGGGAACAATTATAGTGCTATTTGCTCACATGCAATAGCTTGAATATGAGCTAATGTTTCTCCCATTTCAGGCACTGTATCTATTTTATGTCATTTTAAAATAATTCAGCTCTTCCAAAGCACACACCCAATAGATAGGTAATCTTAATTTTTTCAGTGCCCTGTCATACATCTCAAAATGTTAAGATCATCTTAAACATTTCATGTTAATGGTCCTCAATGTGCGATGAGATTACTTTCTATCATGACCTGAAATGTGACATGTAGACATAATATTTTTGTAATATTCCATCTGTATCAATAATTTCAATCTATACAAAATCTTTTCTTAATAGATATTATCCTGGCTCTACCATGATGAAGCTCAAGAAACAGATTTTTAAAATAGCTAAATCACTTCCCAGTAAAGACTTTTAAAACAAAATGTACCAGCTTCATTAAACCGGCCATTTTATAGGCAACCAGAAAAACTCAAGGTAGGAGTAATATATGAGCATGGCTGCTCAGTTGAAGGAATAGGCATGACACTCTATTCCACATAATATATCAGACATTACTCATCAACAGATGGCTTCCTGGCAGTCTTTTGTATAATCTGTTTTAAGCACCTATAGCCAAGATGAAAAGCAGTAACTGAGTTCTGCAAAGAACAACAGATAAGAGGGGAAAAAAGATGACAAACAATGATCATTTGAGAGTAAAACATTTACCAATATTATGTAATAAAAAATAAATGCATTTACAATGTTGATAGCCACCTACTGGGCAAATGTAATAAAAAGCCAAGCATCCAGGATATGCCTTTGGTTCTCTTGTGATTTAGAAGAACCAAAAATCTGTTCAAAGTCTGTCTGGTTTTAAACCATTCAAATGTTACAAAATGAAATATTAAAATATCTATATAAAGTATTATGGACCCCTGCTGCATGCATGCTGGATCTGATAAACTCTGAAATATATGCAGTTTGCAGCATACAAAACACCCTGGCTTCACCTCTTTTGTTTACGAGCTAAAGCTACTTTTTTTCCTCTCCTATGTCAAATGTTACTTAATTGTTAAATACAGCTCGGCTACTCTTATCTCACTTGTAACTGAACACAGATAGTTCTTAACAACAATTTACCAAACACACACCCATACTGAAACAGGAGATTTTGAAATTTTCGTGGGATCTATATGAAAGTAGTCATTACATTCACATTGACACCAAGTGTACAGGGATACCACTTAAAGCACCTTATTAAGCAATAATAAATAGTTGACTAGTTATTTTATAATTGACTTGAAATGTATCCTTAATCCTCTTAACTAAGACAAAATTTAAGCTTCTTATTTTATGTTCTTTGAGAGTCTATGGGAGTTCAGCTGATATTTGGCTTGATAAAATGGGGTTAAAGTCAGGGTAATAATATCTCAGAGCTCCAGGGGACAGGAGTTAACCATGACACTAATGCCAATTCTAATACTGCTCTCTCACCTCTGGCACTATATTTAAGTTCAACCTGGAGAATCACATGTAAAATGATTTTGGCAATTTCAATTCAATGTACATAAAACCAATTGGACATAATTTCTTCTGATTCCTTATCAATTAGTGAGTGTTGACAAATGGCCAAAATGATGGAGTATGATGGTCCTCAGGGTGGATGCTCCATTGGTATTTGTTACGTGTGAGTTAGCATATGGGGGGGCGTGCACTAACATTTTAGTCCCCTAAAGTTGTACTGTCACATTCTGCCAAAAACCAGCATAATTAGGAAAAAAATACTTCTCTCATCAGGATGGAATAACCAAAAAATAAAAAGTTTATCTCTTGTGATACCCTATGCAGATTATGGATTTTGTTTCTGAAGTGGAAGTTGAGAATCAAAGTCCAGCTGGGAAAGATAAGTTTGTATAGCCATTTATGACATAAGCAAAATTCTTCACCAAACTGTGATCTTGAGCTCAGTTGGGGTCAAAGTCTCTGTATTATTTAGAAATAGGTTGTTTTGTCCACTACAAAATACAGAATGGAAAAGTCATTTTCTATGAGTAACCACATATTGGTTTATTATTATACCCCCTGAAGAGCAAGAAAAATATATTAAGCTTCAACATCAGCTAGAGATCAAACAGCAAAGGTATTTGAAGTATCTTACTATTTCACCAAATGGTAAATGAAATATGTTTTTAAATATACTGACTGGATGATTTAGAATTAAAATGTCTGATAGAGTTCACAAGACTCAAATGCCTTTAACTACTTGACACACACATTTCCGAAGTCACCAAGTCCATTATTGAATGACATGAAAGGTGTTGACTGTATCTGAAAGCAGGGTACTGGAATATTATTTCTCTTCTTTGAGCTACCCTGCCATTTAAATAGCACTCTGTAGAAATGCTAGATATTTTCTAGTAGCAGTAGGAAGCAGAGCTGTGATGTTTTGAAAGCTTCACATATTGTGACAAATCTTTTCAATTCCGAGCTATTCATCTACAACAGAACTATTTTCTATGATTCTCATTCTTGCAACGTGAACAAATCGTGAAAATATCTTTTTTTCTATTTTATCAAAAGCAAATTGTGCAAAAGTCACACACAGCGCTATTAAACAGAAGGGAACAATTATTTTACTGGATCAGCCTTGCATATGTACTGAACATCCACAGAAGGGGATAACCCTGCCCACCTCTGTAGTACTGCTACAGGGAAGAATATTTTTTTTTAAATCTTGAAAAATAGAAAATTACCAGGGAAATATTTAGGAATGTAATCAAATATTTTTCTAAAAATACATCCACATCCAGAAAACAGCATGTGTCATGTGAGTATTTCTGATAGGTCTATTCATATATGTAGAGTGACACGTGTACTTAAGTGTTTCCAGTTCCATGGCCTTTAGTCATACCCATACTTAACTATTTGCCATAGCTGAGCCTTTTTTTACTTGAACAGACTTTTTTAGTAATTTGGGAAACTACCAACTGCCGTTCATAATATAATTTCTACTGCAGAGAGGTAAAATGCAAAATAGCTGTGACTTCTGAATCACTTGAATACTATTTGTAGTAGCATTATGGATTGCAAATAATTCTTACTTCACAAAAGGAATCCTGTACTGGAGTATCCCGATAATAGCAGTAAAGTGAAATCCAGGTGCAATTGCTTACATAGGAGAGAGGGATTAAATGAACAAAACTATTTCTTTTCCTTTTCTGTTCCTGCAGCAAATGATGCTGCAATGCAGAACTTGAAATACCACTCAACACCCCCTCCCCCTGCTCTTGTTGCCTGTGTGGACTGCCTTTACTGTGGGTGTAAATAAGCCAAGATGTTTCTTTTAGACTAGCTGCTAGGGATCATCCCTCATTAATCTCTGCAAGCCTTTCTGCCCCTACTGGGTAAATTCAGGAGCAGTAAGCCCTGGCAAATAGCAAATTTACTTCCCGAGTGTTAAGTAAACCTACAATAATGTGCCTTGGATTACTTTGGCCACAAGTTCAAAATAATAAAATGTGTGAGGATGTGTGTATGCATGTGCGTGTGCATAATATATATGCAGATGTACATAAAGTGTACACTGGTATTTAAAAAGGTAATATACTCTGGCTATCAAGTCACAGTAACCATCCCAGAGTTAAGGATGAAGCTAGCTTCTTATTAGTGATCTGATCCCAAGTCCATGGCAATCAATGGTAGCCTTTTCAGTGAGTTTATTCAATAGGATTTGGTTCATATCTAAGACTGGTTTTCAACACTATTCTTTTCTCTGTCTGAAATTTTCCAAACATTTATTTTCTGATTGTGATGCAAAATGGCTTGAGCTATGCCCTCTAATTTAGGTTTGTTGCTGAAAAGTGCCTCATAGCAGGTAGGCAAAAATTGTTTTGTTTCATTTCATTCTTGCTTGGTTTGGTTTGGTTTAAGAAGAGGATAGTGTAGGAAGTATAAAATAGCATAACAGAAATGGTTTGTTGTGGGTGTATGTACTTCACACAATACATGAAAGAAGTGAACTAACAGCTCAGCAGCGAAGCAAAATAAGAATCGCTCTCTCCTTTTCTTCCCCCATTCCTTGGGGGGAAGTAGAATCAGAAACACCCAGGAAACACCCACACGCAGATAAAGATTCAGGATGGAGCTATGTAAATTACCAGCTTTCTTAAAAGGTAGCCTGTAAGTTGAGAAGTACTAACAGATGCACTAACTGGTAAACTAAACAAGCCTTTTTTTTCCTTCTTCACCAGTAGTGAGTGAAAAGGAATACTCAGTACCAATTATGCACCCCAAAACGGTATTTTGTTTCTTTGTTTGTTTTTCCCCTTCCTCTTTCATGAAGTTATGTTCCAGAACGCTATCTTACAGAGCTGTATGAAAGCAGATACATTACAAATTATTTTTAAATGTATACATATAAACTGGCTTGGACAGTTTGAATTTGTTTGTTGAGCCTATTGTTAGTGTTGAAGGACAATTCCATGGCAATAGGAAACTGGCTGGAATCAAAAGCTGTTCTCTGGATAACTGTATGCTTGGGATTTCTAAGGATGTATTATTTTAGCAACAAGTATATGTTTTTGTGAGGCAGTGCTAGCTCAGTTAAAACATAAGTTCTACCTTTCACTCTTTCTTACTGATAACTTTTTGTTCACAAATATAGATATACTATTTATAAACAAATAATTTACAAGTAAATTATGCTCTTAACCTCAAATGTCAATAAACCTGCATATCACACCATAACACATATATATTTTATATCATACTTTAGTAAGGAATTCAGAAATGATGTTGAGTGTAATTGTGGAGGAAACATATATGTAAGGATTAAAAAAATTGTCATCTCTTTGAAAATTGCTCAAAGGTACACAGTGTTGCATCTAACAGAAACAAATTAATAGTGATCTGGTAAAGGCATTTAAAGTTGCATTATAATAAGCTCAATTATCATATGATATCATACCATAATGATGTATCATGGATATTACCATTACATAATGTCAATATGTTGGATAAGATACTGGCCTGGACCTCTCAAAAGACTAATCCAGAGGAAGTAGATTTTCTATTGGCATAAGGTTGACATCCTGACAGCCATAACCCTCCTCCAACCTGTTAGTGAAATGCAGATACTGGTTAGCTCAATCCTTTGAGGGCTCAAGTTAAATTTGCAAAACAGATGATCCTACAGATCTTCTGAAGGAGGAGAAAGAGAACCAGATGGAGCCACAGGGCATGTTATTGTCCAGTACATTCATCTAAACACAAAATACAGTTACTCTTAAACGTTTAGGGAAAAGATCCCTCCTTTTTAAATCTATTTGATAATCTATCAACTATTTTTTGGCAATATTGCTGCATTCATGACCTTGCATTTAGTAATAAGGAATTGCCTTCACTCAATTAAAACTAACGCCTCTCTCGCAGTTTTGAGAATTGATTTTAATGCACACCAAGGTCACCCTGATTGTCTACTGATAGAAGAACATTTTATCAATTGTACCCTCATGTTTAAGAGTGGTAATTAAAAAATGCTGCTACGAGCTTAATTCTGCTTCATACCTAAGACATCACTGACTTGAGTCTCTATTTTTTCCAAGCTAAAACAACCAGAACAGGAAGGAGTTACTCTTCATCTGCATAGATCCATAACTCCCCTACTTTTTCCCAGGAGGAGCAAATGCACTTCTGGGCACCCATTCTGCTTCACCTTGCACAATCACACAGCTTCCCCATTTGTTCCAGTGGACAGCATTTAGGCTTGCCCAGATACGAATTTTCTGTTGCTCAGGAGTCACGTAGCTCTCAGTGTAGTTTTAATCCATATTAAGACAGGCCCATATGGATTTGGAATTGTACTTCCTCTTCATCATGTAAAATATGGATTTATTTGCAGGACTTCATAACCTGCAAGACAGCTGGGTGAATGACTGCATCTAAAAGACAACATTAACTTCAACATATAGCTACTCCTGACTGAATATCTTAGTGGTCCTTGCCCAGGACATGGAAAACCTAACTCTTAACCCTCCCCCAACCCCAGAAGGTTTGAATCGTTTTCCCCATCTGAGCAAAATGCCCTAGACACCAAGCTATGAGGCAGCTTCCTTGTTCTTTTTCTGTTATAGTGTTGTTTTTCCTTCTGGCTACTCAATCACCTAGTTTCAGTAGGAGGATTTTCTCAGTCCTGCCTAGCTCAAGGACATCTGATTTTGCCCTAAATTTTAATAGTTAAATCTACATCTTGATGTCTCTGACTGGCCTAGAAATGATGAGCTTTATTCTCAATATGGAATTACATATGGCCATTTTGTTTCTTAATGTGGTGCCAGTGAACTCTAATGGTAAGGTAAAAGAAGACTGAGCAGTGAAACATTTCAAAATATTAATGTCAGGTTAAACTCTTAAGCAGACATCCAGAGTGAGACAGTAGAGTTAATCAGAAATGACAGAAGTTTTTCCACTGAAAATGCATTTTCATTAACATTTTGTGAAAATGTCAATGTCAACATGTTTATAGAAAGAATTTTAAATCAAGAGTGTTCAACCCCTGACCCAAGGGGCAGACCCAGTCCCTAGCATGTTGTCATTTGGCCCTCAGGGTTCCCTGTGGTCTGTGGAGAGCTGCCCTGCACACTAGATCCAGTGCACAGTGCAGCAGAGGGCCCAATACCAGCATGCAGAAACAGGCAGAAATGGCACAGGTTCTCGGTCCCCAATCCCAGCATGCAGGGCAGGCAGAGGTGAAATGGTATCCCAGGGCTCCAGCCTCATATATGGGGTAGGGCAGAGGCAGCATGAGGTCTTGGGGCCAAATCCCAGCACATTGGGCTCGGGGGTGCAGCACAATCTGGATTAAGATGTCAGGGCCTAATGATGGGGTGCAATGTCCAATCTGGTATGGGGACTGGCTCTATACCACACATTTGGCTTGTGCGGCCAAAAGGTTTAGCACTACTTCTTTAAACTAATCACTTTGACTTTCTACATCACTGAAACAAAACATTTGTTTTAATAATATCAAAATGTTTCTCAAAGGAGTGATCTTAAAACAAAATAATTCTGAATTTTCTTTCTGTAGGACAATTCAAAATTTCCCATGGAACAGAAATTTCATTTTCTCACAAGCTGCAGATATCATTAGACCTAAATAAGCAGATTCAGTGTAATAGATACTTAACTAACTAAATTAAAGGAAGTTCTAATATATCAGCATGGTCTGTGATCAAACTCCCTGATTTCAGTGTAGGCATAGCTTCCAACCAGACAATACACAAGTCCATACACAATTTGACTTGAAGATATTTTTAATTAGTTATCTCATGAATTATGCATTATGTATTATTATATACCTATATATGAAATCCATACAGGTTCATGGGAACGGTGAAATTCTGGCAAGTATTCTGTAAGGCCCCTGCCAGCTGTGCAAATAAAGGCATGATACGCTCTAATTTTCCTGGAAATCTTCAAGAGGAGACTGGATCGGCACCTGGCTGGGGTCTTATGACCCCTCCTACCCCCAGTGTTCATTCCTGCCCATGGCGGGGGGTCAGACTCGATGATCTGTCTAGGTCCCTTCCAACTCATTGATTCTATGATTCTGTGATAATGCACAATCCACACAATCATGCCTCCTGCCATGCCACGCATGCATGGCAGGAGATGTGATTGTGGGAACTGAGCATCTGATCCCATCATACCTCATTGTCAGTGCAGGGAGAGCAAGCCCCCACAGCTGACACAGGCTCCCAGGTGCAGAGGTATACCAGATGCCTCCAAGGCTTAAAGCCCACAGCTGATGGTTCCCAGCTGTGGGTGCACACCTGGGCAGACATTCAACTAATGGCATCATAGGAACTAGCCACAAAGTTATTACGCACTTTCTGCAGAATGAAGTTGTGGCTTATTCCTTGTTTTATGACATTATTAGTTGCTTTAATGTGTGGCCAGGTTTCAACTTGAGCAGTGATTAACTGGTTAAATCACTTCTTACATGTAATGTATGGCAGGGGCCTAAGGCATTTTATTTATGCCAGTGAAGAAGAAGTATATAGCCACCCTGTCACTGAGGCTGCCTATAGATGTGCTCATTCACATTCTAATTAGAATGCTCCAGCATTACCTCACTGATGTATGTTAGGCATCCTCACATTTCAAAAGGGCTGCAGGGTGCTTTAACTAAACCTCATCCCATTTCCATTTTGAAATGCATAGGAGCTTGATACACATGTTGGTAAGCCGTTTTAATTAGAGCAATTGTCCAGGAACTGCTCTAATTAAAATGGCCCTTCCTCTACCCCCAAGCATATATATATAGACAGCCTGAAGTTTTATCCTAGTCAAAAGTTGCCTGATACACTGCTGATTACTACTTTTAACTGTTTATGTTAATGCAGCTCGGAGTTCATTTTATGAGGCCCCAATTCTATAACCATAATCACATATGCTTAAAACACTCCCCTCTTCCCCCAGCTCCTCTATTAAAACCTATTCTGATTTACCTAACTGCTAGCATTCAGGCTTTGTGGCTGGCAAGAATTTAATTTTTAGGTGCTAGACACTGGTGACTTCTGCAGACAAACTTCATAATGTTTCAAGTGACACATTTTCTATATCAGTATCTAACTTTGCACCATAACTGACGCATTGTCAATGATGCCTCCTTGTAATGGCTGGAATCTGCTAAACATTTACATTCCAAAAATAAACAATAGGTGGAGGAAAGACATGGCAGGCCAGATCATGTTCTATCTACAAAATGTCTAAGAAGTTAGGACACATCCTGTTTCATTACTAAGACAGCCCTATGCCAGGGCTGGCCCTGTCAGGAGGTTATACATTGCAGGGGTCAGCTATCCTGACACCCAGCCCAACCTTTTCTCTATTACCTCCAAGCTACTGCCCTCTTTCTTACCTGCCATGCCTTGATGGAATGGGCATTCCTTTGGAGCCAGCTGGCTTCCCCTTTTCACACCTGTCCAGGCCCTAACCCTCTTATCCAGGGTCTAATTTGCTCTAGCTTCTCTCTTTAGCCCTGGGCCCACTTAGTCTAGCTTTGGGTCTTTCCAGGCTAAACTAAGTACAGCACACCTGGGAATTAGGCTCTACAATAGGGTTCCCAAGCCTAAAAAGGGTTAAATCCTGCCTCTACGTATAACCAACAAGAGCTGAAAAGCCACAAGACGCTTTAAGGTTCCTGAAAAATGAACTCCACCAACCCTCATAGTCTCTCTAAGTTCTCCAGGCAAACTGAAACAAAAATGCTAGCAACTGCACTCAACCAAAAATTACCACCTCTCCAGGAACTCACAAACAAGCTTGCCCTAAACAACAGTCCTTTATCCCTTCTAGGTCCTGTGTATGGAAGAAGCATTTTTTAAAAAAAAATCCCTCAGGTCAATTCTTATGCATCAGGGCTCCACTTTTTGTTTCCAAGCCTCACTGCGGTCCACCTGGAGGATCCTACCTCTTCCCCGGCCAGGACTAGACGGTCCCTCTAGGTTGAAGGCAAACCCATTTCTCCCCTGAGCCCCATCTTCCAGGCAGCCCAGCCTATTAGCTGGATTGATCACAGAGGTTGCTCATCAGTCAGCTGCCTTTGCCCTGGACACACACAAAAAATCTCTTAAAGGGCCCTCACTTGTCCTTTTGGCTTTGTAGCCCTCTCTCCCAGTAACAAGTTGAGGGTTCCATGTTACAAGTCCCAATTTTAGTGCTACAGGTTCCAAAGTACAATGTCTAGCTGAGGGGACTGATCTATCACAGGGTAGTGTTCACCTCACTGGGTAACAAAGCCAGACTCCACCTTGATTGTTCTCCTTCCAGCCATATTAATCTTTCAGTGCTGACTACACAGTAACCAAGTTTCACAAGGAAGAGAGACAGGTATGCCTAGCCCTGTCTACCCTGCACCCTGGTAGTTAGGATGTTTTCCTGGCCTGTGAAAAAATCTGGATTCTAATCCTGCCAAGATGAGGCACAGCTAGAACCCAGGTCTCCTATGTCCCAAGCAGAGACTTTAATGCTTAGGCTATTTGGCAAAAGCAAGCCTTGCTATATAAGCAGCAAGCAGTTGCAGGTTATGGGGTATTTTTTAATCTAGCCTTTCAAGGGATTTTCAGAAATCTGTGCATCTCATGATGACATAAGACAGGGTTGCCCAATTTCTAAGCCCCTGAGGGATGCACCTTTGGGAGCTTCATACTGTGCAGGCCATATCAGGTATACTGTGTGGATGCCCCTGTCCTCTCCACCACTGCTTCACACACCTATGTAAAAATTAACCCCATGACTGCTCTGGCCACCCCCCACCAACTACTGTGCCACACAAGCATGTGAGTGTGATTCCCACTGCAATGTGGAACCCACTTGGGTGCCCCCCTGCCACACAGACATGATCCCCCTACACACATGGCATTGATCCCCTCCTCTCAAGTATAGCCCTGGACTTACCCTTAACTCCATGCACTGCTGCACTATTCCAAACTCCTAGGCAAAGGCAGGAAGCAGTAACCAGAGGTGGGGAGCCTGATGGTGTTTCAGCCAGAGTTACATGGGAAGTGGCAACCAGATGAGAACCCAGGGACTGAAATTTAACCTCTCCTGGGCCACATGCAGCCCATGCACCACTACTTGGACATCCCTGAAATAAGCTATTGCTTACTGCCACTCATCTCAAAAGGAGTTAAAAAAATAGAGTTCCCCATCCATTCAGTTGGCAGCCTTACTACAGCCATAGTTAACACCAGGATGTGTGCATCCAACTCAACTGACAGTGAATATAGCTAACAAATAGCAACACTGATTTCAATGTAAAGTAAAGAGGAAGAATTGGAGGTCATGCAAATCTTTTGATCAATAGTGTAATAGTTAAGATGCTTACCTAGAGAAATCGGATTTCTAGGCAACAGACTGGAACTGCTCTCTCCCAAGTGAGTACCCATGTTACTTGGAAACAGAGTTAGACTCTCTTGTATTTCTTTTCATCCAGTGGTCCATCTTCAGTGGGAGAGATTAATGCTCTTAGTCCTGCCTACCCCTTGGCTTTGTGATTAGGGCACTCATCTGGAAAGTAGAAAATGTGAATGCAAACCCTCTGAAAGAGTCTTGTGATTTCCTGGGCAAATGCCTTAACCATGAGGCAAACGGTGGGCTATTCTTCTAACAAGAACATCAGTATCAAACAGTAGCTTGTATTTTTTTCAAACTAAAGATTTGGTGACTTATACAGAATGGGTTAGTATTTTCCCAGACGAATCTAAATTACAATTCAGAAACTATGCATAGATATGCAGTAGGCCAGGTCTAATTGCTGGGAGATAGTTTCCTGCTAAGACAGAAATTTATGAAGAATCTAGATATGTTCATAAAATTGTGAATGTTGCACAGGGTACAAGAAGATTAAATTTAGTGACTAAGGGTATATCTACACCAGATTCAAGCTGTTCTTGAAGCTGCTGCTGAAAAATAAGCCTTGTCCACACAAAGCCCATACATAAAGCAGTGAGCATATGACAAGGATGCCCTTTGCTGTTGTTCTCAAGATACTAGTCCCTAGTATGATTGCGAGTGGTGCCAGGGGACACACCTGGAGCATCCTTTGTATCTCATTTACAAATTGGAAATGTGTAGAAAGAGGTAAGAGGGGCTTATTTTTCAATGGCAGCTTCAAGAGCAACATGAAATCAATGAAACTGTACCCCAGGACACCTAAAAGCTACATATATGCCTTTGGACTTTTAAGCTGAGTCCAGACAAACGTAGACATTTGTTTCCCCAAGGACAAATAGCAGTGGCACACCTTGTGCCACTGCTACTTGTCCCCAGGGAATGCCTGTGTTATGTGCACTCTTGTGTACTGCAGGTCACCCCAGGTGGGGTAGGGAAGGCCGGAAGCCTTACCTGGAATCCTGGGAGCCTCAGGGAGCTGCAGCAATAGCGCTCCTGCATCTGGGAGCCTGGCCAGCAGCCAGAGTGTGGCTCTGACCAGTTAGGCTTGTTGGCACTGGATTTATGACCCAGATACCTTTTTGCAGGTGGACCCAAACCCTCAGACCAACTATGACCTCTTCATTCAGTAATAAGCAAATTTTATTGATACACAGTGATAGCAGATAAGAATAATGCAAGCAATTCTATCTACCAGTCCTAGAGCTGTCATAGAAGGCAGGTATGACCAGTACGCAAGCTTCACCCTGAGGTTCTTTCTTATATGTCAGACGTCAGCAGCCTGGAGGCTGGAGGCTGAGGGTTGTCCCCCCCTCTCCCCCGCCAGAGTGGGGTGGATGAGACGGACTGGTCATATGCCCTCTGTCCATGATGGCCTTGGGTTCCCTTCTTGGGGACCCTTTACTGCTCTGAAATCCCTTCTTTTGTATTCTTTCTCCCCTCTGATGACTCTTCATCTCTGGCCATCATTGATCGGTTTCCCTATGGTCATCATACTATTCACTGTGTCCTGTCAGTATATTCCTTTGTTCTGACAAACCTATCACATGCACACATCTTAATTTGGTTATTTACCACTCCTATTAATTTGGTCTGTTCACCAAAGCTAAAAATCCCAAGGGCTCTACAGTTTGGCACTGTGACCTAATCCCACCTTATCTCATGTTATGGAACTGTGTGATGCAGGCCTTTAATTCCCCAGCCTGTGTATCTGTTGGCTTCAGACACAGTGGACCTTGAAAGAACATTTATCACAAACAGGCTTTTAGAAATCAATTCATAGTTTCATAGTTTCTAGGGTCAGAAGGGACCTGAGCAGATCATCTAGTCCGACCCCCTGCCATAGCAGGAAAGAATACTGGGGTCAAACGACCCCAGCAAGATGTGCATCTAACCTCCTCTTAAACACCCCTAGGGTAGGAGCCTGCACCACTTCTCTTGGAAGTTGGTTCCAGACCCTAGCCGCCCTGACCGTGAAGTAGCACCTCCTGATATCTAACCTAAACCTACCCTCTGCTAGCTTGGGACCGTTATTCCTGGTCACTCCTGGTGGTGCTCGGGGGATCAGTGACTCCCCCAATGCCTGCTGATCTCCCCCAACTCTTGTCATTCCCCAGGACCTTTGCTCTAATGCAGTATCTACTTTACCTATTAACCAACTCCCAAAAGCAAACCTCTAAATACCATTTCCTAGCCATCAAGGCCCTGGTTCTGGGCAGCATGCATTGATGCCATATGCACCACCCTACTTTTTTGGGGTGTAGGTTTTTTTGACACTGGGATCTCCTAGGGCCACCCGCCTCCCCCAATTCTGCAAAGTAGCAGCACAAGGAATGCATGCATGTGCAGTGTGTGGTGAGGCAGACAGGTCTGTGGTGCCACATACCACATATCTGCACTTGTCTGGATGCACCTTTAGAGGTGGTATAAGATCAGCATAGAATCTAGGCCAGCTTAGCTACGTTTTAGCATACCAAAAGGACACTTAATTTTGCAAATGGTGGATGGGAAACCCATTATAATCACTAAAGGCTTTGTCACCCATCATACTTAGGATGTGTTAATTGCAGTTAAAATGTGAAGCTACATATGTTCAAGCAGTAAAATACATGCTAAGTGTAATCATATCATGTTACGTGTAATAACATAAAACAAGAAAAAAAACATAATTTATATATGATTGTTCTTTATCCATGTTTACACATATATTAGAAGACCTATGTTAGTGTTGAAGTGATGTTGCAGCCATGATCCAGGAATATATAACAGGCAAGAGTCCTATGGATGATATATTTTCTTGATATCTGAACTAACATGGACTAACTGCATGGTTGGGATAGATTTAGACTAACTTTGTGGTATCATAGTACCCCTCCTTGGGTCCCCTGAAAGCTTGTCTAAATCTATCCATGCAATCAGTGCAATAAAATAATTATATTACTTCTTTGAGCTTTGCCTCATGGGAGATTTATTTATAGGAGATATTCTGATTGAGGCTGCAGGTTGCTTCAAATCTGACATTGTTCAGGAATACACAGCTAACTGACGTTACAGTAAAAGGTTTCTTGAGCAAAGTACTCAGATAATTTAAATCAGAATTCACAGACATGATACAGGGTTAGAGTTCTAATTAAAAGACCAACTGAGTTCTAGAGTTTGAACTGCAGTAACAAAAACAGTAGGACTTTAATTCATTTTGTTATACATGACGATAGCAGGAAAATCTGACAAGTGAAACAGCTGTCCAAATTACTGTACATATGTGCTGCTCTGGCTTTTACAAAACCACACACACACACCAGCTTATGGGTCTACAGAGGATTCTGTAAGCATGAGAAAATATCAGGACAAATAGAGAAAAATCAGGATAGGGAAGAATTGGTGTCATAGCCCTAGGGAGAAACATACGTGCAAACTACCAAACAGCAGGGCAGATGCAGAGAGATTTGGTAGATTTTGAATATCAACTAGAAAATCTTTAAAGAGATCAGAGGACTACAGAAAGTCACTGGAGCTTTCAGGAAATATTTTCTCCAGAAGCAGAGGATTTTATTGATTTGTTTCATCTCTTTCTGTTCTTTGCAATTCCTCTTAAAGTACGCTATTTAGTTAATTTAGACATTTGTTGAATCTCACAGAATTATGTTCAAGTGCCAAACTCAGCATGTATATGTCATCAAGGATTTTTTTTTTTCAGTTGTAAATTATACCTAAGAAATCCATTTTTATGTAAAAATTTTATAATTCATTTAGGTGGAGCACATCAAAGAATACATTTTTCAATATATAATTTTGATAGTCAAAAGCCACTGTTTAGACAAACTCTTATAATATTGCACTGGCCAAGTATTTTACAAAGGAAGGAGAGGCAGGGACAGTAAAAAAACAAAAGGTTTTCTAAATTACTGTTGCCTGTGTCATTAAATTTCATATTGTGCATAGAATCTAAATACATCACTTTGTTCTGCATGACAAGCAGAAGTGAGCATTCATACATTACTCAGACACTTAATTAAGTGCCTGGGATATTTGCAGTTAGCAGAAACTAATAAGGGAATCACATTTAAATTCAAATCACTCCTCAGGGTAGCTGTCTGCAACATAAGCAAAGCTTACTGGGTAGATGTTCCATTAAATGCTCAGCTAAAAGCTTAGATTTACTGTATTTGTGAGTAAAGAATAAATCTATTTGTGATTAAAGGTGAGAATAAAATAAACAAATCTGTTTGGGATTTTCAAGTCATGTTTTCTCTCTCTCATTTTTAAATGCCAGTGTGTCTATTATTTTGTCTAATAAAACAGGAGTGTAATTTAGAGCTTTGCTAGCACAGAACAGGAGGTTCTATAAAAACAATCAGTTGGGCTTATCCTACACAAGACCTTTTCAAGACATTTCCAGTTATAAGAAGCAGCAAATATCAAAACTAAAAAGTTTAAAGGTCCAGTGGAAATTAATATACCAGAATATTATTACCAATGCCACGGTCCAAAACAGTTTTTGTAATAAACATGAAATTCACATTACTATATATAATCACTTCCTTTTTGGTCTCTGTTTCATGGCCCATTCCTAGATTTACTTTCAGTCTCCAACCCCTATGGAATTTTATTTGTCTGATTGATATGTCAAATGCAGTACCTCAAAAAAAGGCAAAATTAAAAGTGCAAGGGGCCAGTGTTTGACCCTTAACATAAAACCACCATATTTTTATTTTTGCACTTCATTTCAAATATCCTCTTTGCAAAGCATAGCCATTCATCTTCCTACAATGTCCACACTCCAAGAATCAACATACCTGAGCGCTTAATGCTATTACGGATCACTATCATTGGAAGTAAAAAAACAGCATTATAATGTTCTGACAAACTTAAATAAGGTCAGGCTATAAATACTTGCAAATAAAAGTCTGATTTTGCTATTATTTCTTGTTTTATACATGCTTTTGAATCTTGTGAACATGAATGCAATGAACATTTAAACATCTGGAAACATACACCAGAAGTATATCATTAGTTATTCTGTTATTTTAAAAGTTCAATGTATCCAATCAGGAAGTAAAAATAATATAAGTGATTTGTTAGCTACATTTTTAAAAAACTAGAGTGAGGAAAATAATGTTTAAAAAAACTACTTCAACCAACTCTAAATTGCATCTTTGAATTTTCACCAACAGTAAAATATCAGATTTGTCATAAATAAATGGAGTAAAATATTTCACTTCAATTTTTTTTTCAGCATGCTCAACACTAAAAAATAAAGTTGGGTAAAAAATCAGAATGAGACCAGAAAACATGGTTTTCCTGATGAATTCTGGCAAGGTTGCACCTCTCATGCAGGCGTATAGTTCCCATGTTTTTTTATGAGTCTTGGTCAATTAAGAGATTACACTGTATTATGAAAGATGTGTTCTGCCAAAGGAGTCTAACCTTCTCAAAAGAATTGTGCTATGAAGAATCAAAAATTCAAATCCCATGAGACATTATAGTATGACAGATAATGTACATTTATTGTTGAACTGGAGCACACCAAATATTTCATTTCTGTATTTTTCTAACGAAAACAATTTAAATGTTTTGGTAAAATAAAAATTGGCCATATATTTCATGAGTGCATGTGTGTGGAAACTAGATTTTTCCTCAAAAATCATTTTAACAAGAAATTCCTAATTTAGTCTTCTAAATATTTCAGGAAAATTGTAATACTATTAATTTGAAAACAATGCACTTTAATTTTCAACAAATATTTTTGTTACAAAAAGTTAGTTGGCACAATTGGAGAAATTCCATCCAGTATTTAATATATATATATGTTTTCTAGACTATAGAATGGTACACAGGAATGCGATGTTAGGACCAAATCAAAAAAAAGAAAAAAAGGGCTTACACAAATTTAGGCAGATAGGTCAAAAATGTATCCAAAGATTCCTTTTTCAACTACAGCCTCACCCTGGAAGCATCTAGACCACTCAGCTAGGGCATAGGAATCTCCATTTGTCCCACCTTGCTTGACAGTGAGTTAACTAGCAGAGAATAGATTATTCTGGGTAGGAATGCCCCCTATCTTCCCTGCTAAAGCTATGCCACTGTGCGAAGAACGATTCATGATTCAGTGGTTTGGTTTTAGAAGAGATGAGAAATCTTGAAATGAAAAAGAAGCCAGTTAAAACTCTTCTAGTAGAAGTATCACATCAGTTAATCGGGAGGGACAGTATAATTTGCTAGCCTCAGTGAAGTCTGCGGAGGTAGATAAGAGTCTAGCTCTGTAGGCTATGGCATTAATGATTATTTTTCATCATGCATCATGTGTCTGTTAATAGAGCATGTGTAAAATAACACTTTGTACTTTGGTGTCTCTAGAATTGTCAATATTTTAGCAAAGATTTAAAGCCACTACACATTTCTTTGGTGCCTCAAGATGGACCACAGTCACACATAAGAGAGAGCTTTCTGTATTACAGTAAGAAATATCCCATTCATTTTTTTAAAAATGATTCAACATCTACTAAGAAGATTGGGGGTGGGGGGAAGGTAGTTAGTACTTCAAAACCAAAATTGTTGGGTCAGATCCCAGAGGTCTTGTTCTTAACCAAAGAAAATTGCTGAAATGATAGCTATAGACTTTCTATTTTTCAGGGAACATGTTGGATCACAGGGCATCCTTAACTGTAAAGAGATTCTATATAACCCTTCCTAAGAGATGTTATTTTTCTTCCACGGGTGCATCTGAAATGTTAAGACTGAATTCAAGGATGGAAAGGTGGCAATACAGCCCAACAGTCAGATATGAAATGAAGACTAACAGATAAAGCAATAATAGTCCACTGTCATTGTTACTAAAAAAAATGACATATTTAGAATAATAGTACAGTATGCCTGGAAATATTTAGAAAAGCTCACAAACAAGTTGTTTTTTTTTAATCAGAATGATTTTTCAATGGAAAACTTCCTGAAAAATTAAAATTTCTCTTTTTTATTGAGTTTTACTGAGTGAATTTTACTTCCATTGTAAAATAGGAAAGAAATGGCTTATTTGTAATTGGTTTAAATATTTCATTGTGTTGAGCTAAATTGAAACATCTAAGTTTCAGGCAGTTCAATGCACCATTGAACTGCATTTACTTCTCAGAATATTTCATTATCTGTATTCTAGCTCAGATCCCCACTCTCTCCTTTGAGACAAGCATTCTAGATCTCCCACAATGCAATGCAATACATATATTTCATAATATGTATTCTAGCTCAGACCCCCACTCTCTCCCTGCTCTCTCCCTTGAGAAAAGCACTTTTGAGCTCCCACAATGCAATGCAATTGCATGGGTATCGCATGATTCTGTGTGGATTATGGGAAATGTAATTCATCCCATAGGAAAGAATGGTGGCATCAGGTTCTTTAACTAAAACTCATTTTCAGGCAACGCACCTGCATAAGAAATTGCAGCTTTATGATAATGTAATTAAAAATGAGGCAATGCGGACCATTTCAGCAGGAAAGGAGGATTTTATTGTGAAAAATGTTGAACTGTTTTGGTTAGATCAAAACTGTTAAAATAATTGTAAACTTCCAAATCAATTTTTGGTACTTTCATTGGGTGAAAAATTTTGCTATTTCAACTTTTAATCCAAAGTCAGACTGAAATGTCAGAATTCTACAGAGTGGTAATTTTGGATTTTACTTCCCTCTACTCTCAAACCTTTTTTTTTTTTTTGTACATTCAGATGACTGGATTTCTTCATAGAAATAAGAGCATAGGGGTGACTGGACATGGTACCAATCTTCTAAAACTCCTAAGGCATTCCAGAATTAATATAACCCTGCTTGCATATTGCCTTGGTCTTAAATGACTGGATTTCTGGAAGGAAAAAATATTTCTGTCCATTCCACTAGCCAAAAATTACCAGTCATTCCTACAGTTTTCAGTGTCTAGTATACTTCCAGGAGGTAAAGAGTTAAAAGAAAATAGCTTAGAGTAGGAAGTTATTCACAAGAAGAATTTTAGTCTGTATAATATCTGTCAGTTCTTTTTTTAAATCCTTATCCCTATTACACCTGCTCTCCTCAAAAAAACCACCCCAAAGCCTGGTGGTTTTCTCTCTTCTCAAATAAACTGGGATTATAGCCAACAATGGGCCATCCCTCTTGGTCTGAGATCAATCAGTGCAAGAGTTCTTGTCATCTGGCAAGCAATACTAATACCAACAGGCAATTCGTATGAAGCCGGGGTAGCCTAAAGCATCTTTGGAAGTCAAGAAAGAGGAGAGAAAGAGAAAGAACAGAGAGGTTGGAAAAGAAAATAGTTTAGAAAAATAGATGAGAATATTGAAAAAAGGGAATATGTGGAAGTGAGAGGAAACCAAAGAAGGAAAAGCAGAAAACTGCATAATAGCCTAAGAAGGAAAAGTGAGCAGAGATTTTTTTTCAAAGCAAACACCATTTTTGAAGCAACACTTCATGGCCTCACTATTCAAATCATTGCCTAATAGCAGGCCATCTGTTCTGACAGCAGGATTACCATGCTCTGAAGCACCTTGATCTTCCTTTTGTTCCCATGACTTTTTTAACCTTTTTTTTGACAGCTAACAAAGGTAGAGCAGGTTAGATAGTACAGAAAAATGTTTGTTTATATTTTAGCAGTAGTGGCAGGTTATAAGAGGTTAATGGAGCTCAGTCCTCTCAGTGAAGTTGCTCTCTTATCTTTTTCATAAACAAACAAATAATCTTTGTGGAAACTGTTTTTCTTTCTTCTCTCGGGCAGGAGAAATGGTGGAACAACAAAAGGCAGCTGGCAAGATGGAGGAACCAGCAAATACTAGTCCCTTCAGTAAAGCAGCCAATGGAGTCAAATGTGAAAATAGAGAATAGGTATGCCCCCCTCTTTAGCAAGCATAAAGCAGGGCTAAAACAAGAGAATGCTTATATCTATCTGTGTAATAATCTCTTCTTTGTCTAAAAGTGTGTGTCCAGATGAGCATGGATGTTTGGTTCCCCAGGGACAAGCAGCAGTAGTGCACCTTTTGCTGCTGCCACTTGTCCCTAGGGAACTCACAAGCTATGCATGCTTCAGCATGCAGCAAGTTACCCTGGGTGGGGTAGGGAAGACTGGGGCCAACACTAGAGCCATGCAAAGCTTCAGGTGCTGATTCAGTTTGGAGGAGATTCAGCCCGATTCAGTGGCTGAATCTCCAAATCCAAATCAAATCAGGGTACCAATTCAAAGACTGGAATTGATTTGAAGCTCTCTGAATCAATTCAGAAAAGATTCAGAGAGCTTCGGTGATTCAGGCAGTCCCGGACTGCTGCTGCAGCAAGCTGGACCCAATCTCCGAGCTGATAAGTAGTGGGTGGTGGAAGGGGGGTCCTAAAGAGGGGGGAGAAGACCATGGGGGGACCTCTGCCAGGCCCCTGCCAGGGGATGGCCCCTGCCTGCTCCCCCAGCCCTGCTGACCCCCACCTATTCCCCCATCCCCCCCCCATGGCTGCCCTACCTACCCCAGCTCCTGGCACTTTAAAAAAAGCCTCCATTCACCACCTCCTGCCCAGTAGGGGGGTGATTCCCGCTGCCCCCCACTGTCCCATGCTGTGTAGGGGGCTTTGCCTTAAGCCCCCCAACCCCTACCCACTCCCCCAAGTCCTCCATGGCTGCCCCACCCACCCCAGCTCTGGCCCTTTAAGAAAAAATGAAAAAAAAACTGAACTCACCGGCTGCTGCAGGGCTTCTGGGGGCTCATGGCAGAGCCCCCCATGCAACGTGAGGCAGTGGGCAGCAACAGAGATCGCCCCCGCACCAGGCAGCACCCAGTGAGTCTGCAGCTTCTTGTTTTCATTTTTCTTAAAGCGCCAGAAACTGGGGTAATTGGGGCAGCCATTGGGGGAGAGGGTGGGGGTCAGGGGGATCATGGCAGAGCCCCTCACATGGCATGGGGCAGCGAGGATCATGCCCCGTGCCAGGCAGCAGGTGAGTTAGGGCTTTTCTTTTTCGAAGAGCAGGAAGCTGGGGCAAGTGGGGCAGCCATTGAGAGTAGGCAAGGGATGGGGCCTGTGTGATTTTGAGATTCAGCTGATTTGGCAGCAGCCAAATCTCTGAATCAGATTCAGCCGAATCAATTCGGGACAGTGATTCCAATCCCTGAATCAAAACACTGTTCCCCGAATGGACCGAATCCAAATCTGAAGTGAGTGCTAGCCACTTCACACAGGCCTAGCCAGCGCTGCGCTGGCCCCAGCAGCCTTACCTGCGGTTCTGAGGGCCTCCTGGGGCTGCTGCACATGCTGCAGTCTTGGTGTGTGGAGCCTGGTCAGCAGCTGCAGCATGGCCCCAGGAGGCCCGGCTCCACTTTTCAGCAATGCACACTGCCCAAGCATGCACGGCTCCAAGCTTTTTTTCTTCCATGGGTTTTTTTGACCCCTGGACATCCAGGGGTCAAAAACACCCACAGGGAAAAATCCTGGAGCAGCATACACACGAGCAGCATTCCCTTGCAGCACGGAGAATGCCTGACTGTGCAGTATGTGGCACTGCAAATGTGTTTGCAGTGCCATATAAAACACGGCCCCCTCATCTGGCTGTGCCCCAAAAAGAATCTGAGTAACTTCAGTACTGTGCTGAAGGAGCAGAGCTGAGGCAAAGGGATGGAATTGTTGCCCCACCTATGCTTTCTGTCTGTATGTGAACCAGCAAATAACTCAATGTGAGAAGGGAACATTATTGGGGGGGTTCATCTGGTTGAATGCGTGTGAAAAGGAACTTCTTACCTGATGGTGGGGGAGGAAGCTTGAGAGGAAAGCAGAAGTTTGCTTACTCATATTCAAGACTGGAGAAGCAATGATAGAAACTGCAGCAGAGGAAATAAGAGAGAAAGGTGAAGGACCCTTTCTTAGTTTTCTGGTTGTATTTGTGGAACTGATTTGATGTGGAGAAAGAAGTATGAAGATTTCAGAAAGAGTATGTTTGGTGAGGGAAATCTGTGACCCCTTTAATCCCTATTGGCAAACATTTACATACATAGACTATTTGTTCTGACCACTACACAGGGAATGAATGTTCCTTGTAGGAAGGATTGTATTTGCTTTCAGACATAGTACTGCTATGGAAAGCAGAAGCTTTACTGTTTGTTGTTCTTTGTTGATTCAGACTTCTATTTAAAAGACAGCTATGTTACTAGGGATCAGACACAGCATCACATGACTTGAGTGACCAATCGGGTAACAGAAATAGGATGAAAACCACGTTTCTGTGTAGGTATGCATTTCATCCACAGTCAAAGTGGACGAGACATAAGATCAAAGTGAAGAAGCAGAAGAAATTCTTAAGCTAAAAACTGTCTCCATAAACTTTTCTGATGAATGCTGCAGATATCTAAAATATCTGCATGAATTGTAATTGGTTTGCAAGCCATTAAATGTGTTGGATAATGTATTTGCAATAGATATGTATTTGCAATAGATATTTGATCAGCTCTATTCCAATAAATGTTAAAAAAATCCAGTTAGGGTTAGACATACAGGTTCATTAAGTTTCTTTTCTTTTTCTGTTGAATACTCCCATGTAGTGATAACATCATGTCTCTGGAAATCAATTAATTGAAGTCAAGTTTTATGCAAAGAGTTATTTAAGGGAATATTATGTTTGTGCTGTAAGCCAATGGCCTGAGGATATCTAACTGAAGTAAATTTAGTCTTGGTTAACAGTTCCAGATCACAGCCCTACTAAATGAAGTCCTCGTCTTATTCATACAGGAGGTACAGCTTGTCTAGTAGAACTACAGGACATGGCCTTGCTGTTCTACTAGCATGACTTAAATATGCCCTAAGCTGACTATTTTAAGGGGATAATTCAGGCTTCAGGCCAATTTAGATGTTAGCCTTTCTAGTGGGACTGCCAACTGTGATGATTAGTTGGCACTTTTACAAGGGTGTTTCAGAAACTAACAGCAAAATGGCTGCTCATGCTGTATGTCTGCAGCAAAGCAGGAGACAACTCAGCAGCAGGGAAAGCTGATAGCAGCACTGTTGAACTCACCCATTGTTTTACCCTGAACACGTGTGATGCTAGTGAGCGCATAAAAACACATGGCTTTGCAGCTGCCAGTGTATGCCAAAGAAGAAGTACTATGGCATTTATTTTTTGTGGGCTGAAAGTGTGCTGATTACAAGTATCCTTGTAATATTTATTTAGTCTATATTTGACACAGCATTCCCGTCCTATGATTCAGTACTAATTTATCCCCAATAATTTGTGTGGGGTTTAAACAAATTTAATAATATTCAATAACATAATAGCTAAGTCATGAAGTAACTGGTAGGGTAATGTCATGACTACTTAGCTAAAATTCATCAAGTAGAGAAATTTTTCTAAAACTCATAAAATGGGCTCAGGAAGGCTACTTGGGTATGTGAAACACTTATGTATCCATGGAGAAGCAATTTGGCTACTGAATTCACTTTCTATGGTAACAAAAACCAGAAAGTCCCTCTTGTTACTGTCTTGTGCTGTATTAATATTTCCAGTAATAGTAGATGCAACTACATCTACATTCTTGGCTAGCAGCAGAACAACATAACACATCTTTGGACAAATATTTTTTTGCCAGGAACAGAAATAACTGCTGACACAATTTCAGCAGAATGGCCATTGTTAGATAAGGGGGAATAAATAAAGTGGACCACGTCCTATTATGGCTACTGTAGTAAGGCAGGCACGTTGTGGCCAATGTTAGGGAGCCAAGAACTGGGTAGGAATTTTTAATCAGAGCAACACTTGTGGGCAGAGGCTATCGAAATATCGCCTATTTTCACAGTGCTCCGGTAAAAGTTGGTTTTAACATGAACCACATTACAACTAAAGTAGATACTAAAAGGATGATGCTTAAGGCTTATGTAATGAAAGCTGCTAGGATATTGCCTAGCTAACATTAAAACCATAGGACAGAGCTTCCTGGTATGCAGGGAGTACACAAAGAATGTCTAAGACACTTTTACACTCTGCTGTTCCTTGGCCCTGGTCCAGTCCCAAGGAGGAACTTAAAGTAGCCTCTGTCCTGCTTTAAGTTTTACCACCTGTAATAGCCCATATAGTCTTAGAGGCCAGAGAACACTTGAGAGTGCTTTGGGCATAGTTCATTTTTCTTGGCTGAGAGAATCCTCTAGTGCCTGAATAAGCAGCTTTAAAGTTGATTTGAGCTACCAAAGTCATACAAATCCTTCCTATTTTAGGGCAGTATTTGGTTCAACATTTTAATGATGATTGCCATACAGTATACTGTATTTCTGTCATATACCTATCACATCATCATGCTTCGTGTAATGCTACTTGCTTCACAGACATGATTCCTGTCCTTGTCACTGAACTGAGATCTTTAAGTTATGTTAATTCTATTTGTCATTGTTATACCCACGCAAATAAATGGTATAATCTTTCCAGGAATGTATATTTTAGATGATCGGTTCATTTTAATGGCGTTTGCTATGTTTTATTTCCAGTTAGTTAATCTTCTGCAGATGCATGTAATCCCCGTGCTGTATTATGTCAGAAAAGAAAGAAGCTGAATTCAAAAAAAAGATTAATTAAAATATCTGAAAACGTGTTTTACATATTAATGCACAATTTGGCATAATTCCTGCCAACTAGGGATTTGACCTGAAAAGAAAGAACAAATGGATTGATATTAAATAAGGGAATTAAAAGTAAAAATATATATATTGAACATGACTTCATTCTTCTACTGAGCTTTCAAAAGAAGGTCAGTATCCTAGTTCCTGTGTTACAGAAACTGAGGCAAAAAGATAGGAACTGGCTTCTCTGAGTCTCTTAAGCAGGCCAGGGGAAAGCCTGCAAATAGAGCCAAGGAATCCTGCGTTCTATCTATTGCTTATGTATTAGACCTGTTGCCTTTTGATGGCAGGCTGATTCTTTAATACTTATGGGGCTTGATGATACCAAATACTGTTAACATGATCCAGAAAAACACTTAAGATGTTTTCAAACACAGTCCTTGTATCAAGACCATCTGCCCTTTAACTGGTAAGCAGCCTCGAGGGAACAGCTATCCTTGCTCTGACTAGAGCTGGCTGACAAGTGAAAAAGGGTCCATTGATTAGGGAGCAGCTCAGTTACACTGTGAGCTGCACAAATGATGATCAATTTAGTGTTAGCTTGGAGTTCGGAGCAGTCACCCCCTTAGATCCCCCATGTGCACTGCCGTGACTCACCAGTAGAGGCTTGTTGAGCAGGGGCAGGACTAGGAGCTGTAGTTGGGAGTTGTCACTGCAGGGCTGGTAGGCAATTACAAGTTTCTATCCCTGCTCTATGGGTGAGAATGTGCGAGTTCCTGGGATACTGGTGGATGTCAAGTTGGATGGCACATCTGTAGGGAGTGCCTATACCCCAATAGACCAGGATCTGGGTATTACAGATCAGAGATAATCCTGCCCTGAAGACATATAACTTTGATCTGCATGAGTACTTAAAACCATTTAAAGGTGTTAATGAGCAGACAATCCAGGGGTTAGCTGTAAGAGTCACCCAAAATTACTATGTAACAAGGCCCTTAAGGTTAGGGACAGAAGTTACACATAAACTGGTTTAAGTGATCAAAAACTGATTTAAATCTGTAACAGAATAGAAGCTCAGTACACATAACCCAGTTTCAAAGGCTAGGTACAAAGAATCAAAAAACCCAAGGCTGAATCAATTCAGTTTTTGCAGGTTAGTCTAAACTGCACAGATGAAATTGAAACAGAAGTGAACAGACATTTGCCTTTGATTTAGGAAGTGCAGCTCAGGCCAGAAGCCAGGGAGCACTACAGCATGGCTCTCTGGATGTGTGTTCATTTCCTCTTCCTGCAGGCCCCATGATCTCTGGGATTTGCAGTCCAGAATTAGATCAGCAGGACTCTGCAGTATTGCTCATTACTGCCTCTTCCTGCTTCCAGGTGCCTCTGGAATTTGTAATCTGCAGTTGCGGCCAGCAGTAAATGAGAAGGGAAGAGATATTTAACCCCCCTGGCCCCAGGCCTCAGCCAGGTCTGCTGGGGCAGGGGGAGAGCAATCACCTCCATAGGCTGGGCTGCATCTCCAGCTGGGTTTGTCCCTGTCATGGGACGGAGTCCTCAAGGATGGCCGTGTTACCCCTAGGGCCCCTCAACCATGCCAATATGGCCCACTGGGCACCCTCTATTCTTGCCCGCCATGTCTTAATGTAATAGTAATGAATAGGGAGGCTGCCTTTAAACCTACTTGAGCACAGTCCCATTGAACTTCCCTGAACCCTGTGGGTCCCGGACCCCTTGTGGGTCCTGTTTCAAAATAGATGCCCCAGGGACACCCTAGCCTTATGGGCTATATGCGTGGCTCCAACTGCCCCAAGCCTCAGAGATGGCATTGACATTGTCTGATTTAAGCCTTGCTGTGATTTGGCCCCCTTCTTCTCTCTGGGCTCTCCACTGCTATTTCTGCACCTCACTGGCACCCAGGCTCTCCGCAGCCCTGTCCCCATGCCCCAAATGCCGTGCCCTCACTGGCACCAGGGTCCCCGCACTGTTGTGGGCCCCCAGTGAGGCCTCCTCCTTCCCCAAATAGCCTCACCCAAACCACCGGTGTTATAAACAGCAAACAAACATAAGCCCCTGGACTATAACATAATACAAAAGACCAGGGTGTGCTCTGCCCCTTTAAAAGCATCAGTGCTGGGGGCAAAGTTTAAGTGTCTAGTAGGCACAGGTACCTGCAGAGCTCATCAAACCCCATTAGCCCCAAGTGCAGCATATCAGGCAGTTGCTGCATCACTGGAGGCTTCATCCCCTCTGGCTGTTAGCAGGGAAGTACCTTCCCTAGTTCCAGCCTGGGGTTTATATGGGCCTAGGGCCCTGCCCCTTCTGGTCAGATGACCATGTGCAGGTACAAGCTAATTTGCCCTCTGGCTTGTTGTTCTGGTAACCTGAACTTCTGTCTTTTTCTTTGGGCTCTCTCCCCAGGCAGTTTCTGCTTTTCTAGGAGCAGACACCTTAGTGCCCTACAACAGTCCCCCCCACCCCTTGTCAGCCAGCCCTTACTGTTCCAGCTAGGGAGCAGAGGGGCAGGGACAGACAACACAGCTCAGCCCAAGGCTGCTAGCATGCTGGGAGACTGTGATTTAATTTGAACCAGGAAGGGGTCTGGGACAGAAGTTCCATAAACTGGTTTGACACAAATCAGTTAAGTCTGATACTACATTCAACCAGGTTTATCTTAAAACAGTTTCAGCTATTTTGAAACTAGTTTATGTGCACTGAACTTAAGTTGTGTTACAGGTTTAAACCTGTTTCTGATCATTTAAACCTCCCCCTCTATGCGGCACTGGTCAGCCTGCAGCTGGAGTACTGCGTCCAGTTCTGGGTGCCACACTTCAAGAGGGATGTCGACAGCATGGAGAGGGTCCAGAGGAGGGCCACTCGTATGATCAGGGGACAACAGGGCAGGCCCTATGAGGAGAGGCTACGGGACCTGAACCTGTTCAGCCTCCAAAAGAGAAGGCTGAGGGGGGATCTTGTGGCCTGTTATAAACTAGTCAGGGGGGATCAGCAGGCATTGGGGGAGTCACTGTTCCTGAGCACCGCCAGGAGTGACCAGGAATAATGGTCACAAGCTGGCAGGGGGTAGGTTTAGGTTAGATATCAGGAGGCGCTACTTCACGGTCAGGGTGGCTAGGGTCTGGAACCAACTTCCAAGAGAAGTGGTGCGGGCTTCTACCCTGGGGGTGTTTAAGAGGAGGTTAGATGCACATCTTGCTGGGGTCGTTTGACCCCAGTACTGTTTCCTGCCATGGCAGGGGGTCGGACTAGATGATCTGCTTAGGTCCCTTCTGACTGTAGAAACTATGAAACTATGAAACTATGAAACCAGTTTATGTGTAACTTCTGTGCCTAGACAAAATGGCTGAAACTGGTTTAAGAAAACCTGGTTAATTATAGTATCAGATTTTACTGATTTGGCTCAAACCAGTTTATGATACTTCTGTCCCAGACCCCTTCCTGGTTCAAATTAAAACACAGTCCTCCAGCATTTTGCAGCCCTGGGCTGGGATGTACTCTGTACTCCAGAGAGCAGGGCTGGCCCCACTCCTCTGCTACCCAGCTGGAGCAGTGAGGGCTGGCTGACAAGAGGATGCCGGGGAGGGACAAGCCCAGCTGGGGATGCAACCCAGTCTAGTCCACAGCAGAGGGACTGCTCCCCGCCCCGGCTGCAGTCTGGGGCCAGGAAGGGGGTTAAACATCCCTTCCCCAGCTTAAATGCTGGCTGCAACTGTGAATTACAAACCCCAGAGGCACCGGGAAGCAGAAAGAGGAAGTGATGAGCAATCTTGCAGAGACCTTCTGCTGTAATTCTGGACTGCAAATCCCAGAGACCTTGGGGCAGCAGGAAGAGGAAGTAAACACACAACCAGAAAGCCATACTCTAGCACCACCCTGTTTCTGGCCTGAGCCACTGCAGGCATGTGGCTGCATGTCAGATGTCTGTTCACTTCTGTTTCAGTTTAATCTGTGTGGCTTAAACTAACCTGCAAATAATGAATCAATTCATCCTCAGGCTTTTTGACTGTCTATACTTAGCCTAAGAGAGCTTTTCAGAGGAAGAAGAAGACACAGAGAGGGAGCAGGCATAAGGGTGCGGCTACATGTTCATAAACACCCCATAGTTCCTGTGTATTAAGTTTAGTACTTGGATAACCAAGTACTAAATCAATGCACAGAAATTGGTGGTCCTGCACAGTAGTTCTGGTGCACAGCTTTTTAGTGATGCTAACTGCACAATAACCTAATACTACTGTGCAGCAGCATAATAGAATGGGTTTTGCCTTGCACGCTACTGTGCAGTGTTATTAGGCTACTGAGCAGTTAGCATCTTGTGTAGACACACCTGGAGTGTCCCATCTGCTTTGCCTCGGGGTTAGGAAGAACAGTGGAATTTTTTGCTTCTTGATTGGACTGTAGTTTGTTAATGTTTGAAAATAAACCTGTTTAAGAGTGTCAGAGTGTGACTAATGGTCATTTCCCAGATTGGTAGGTTATAGAACAATGTACAGTCCTCCTGATTTCAATCAAAATGCTAAGGTGCACAAAGTTAAGCATGTGCTTAATTATTTGCAGGACCAAGACCTCAAAAAAGTATTGGCGGGGCAGCAGATTGCTTATGTATTGATAGATATTATTTAAGCTGCCAAAGCACAGTTTGTTGGACTTTAGTGATGCACAGATTCTCTGCAGGGATGAATTCACCTTTAGTTTGAGCCCTGACTTTTTACATATGTTGCAGTTAACCCATGCATTTCTAGTGAGGGGCAAGGGGTTTTCTTACTTTTTTATTTAGTTGTTTCACTGCCAACATTTGAAATTCCATTGTGCTACTTCTAAAACTAAATAATTTGACTGTCCTCTTGTGTTGTGTTTTTAAACAGTTTTAATAATGGTAAGATATAAACAGAACAGTTTCTTTTCAATCCTAAAATGGCTGCATAGGCAAGTTTAATTTCTGCATTTCCCTCAGTTCAGGAGTTCCAGAAAAGGTATTCTTTTTTTATTACATCTGCCCTTACTCCACTGTATTTCTGCTGCATCACTTGGTTTCTATGGACTGTTAAATTAACACCATACAGAGAGATGTTTTGAAATCAGTGATAGAGGGGATAAAATGAACTCAAAAGGTTACTAGTCATATTCTGTCCTCAGGTATTTGGTTGTATAATTATAATTGTGTGAGGACCTAGAGACATAACAGGGCAGCTTTGTAGATGTACCCTGGGAAGCAATAAGTAACAGGACAGCCACTGTAGATGGACTGCTGGTAGTGGCTGGACTAGCAGGATTGGGGCTGCTATTTTTGCACCTTTCCACCACCAAGCTGATGCTTGGGTCTAGTGTCCCACAACCTGCCCCTCCCCCAGCTTTAGGCCCCTGCTAGAGCTTTCTAGTGGAAGATGGTCTCCTCAAGATGAGTTTTCTCTATTTCTATTGGTGGTTAATGCTCCTAAAAGTGAATGATTTGTAAGAGGCTAGGCCAGGCATGATGAGTATATTCTCCATCAAATGTGGATGATCAACTCCCATTAAACTCAATGGGAATTCTTCCAATACACATCCATAGACAGCTAGCCTTAAAGAAGGCAAGCTCAGAGTCCCAACTTTCCAATACTACTCTTCCAGTGTAATATATTTCTGAACTCTAATAGCCAAACTATTTCAGATTTGACCATGTCCTGAGTAAAGTCTGACATTTGTGGCAAATAATATGGTTTTTGAAGTGGATAAACTGTCCATAGAGATTTTTGTCTATAATGAAATCCAGATCTAGTATAATAAATGCCTCATATACAAAAATATATCATTTAATTTTTTTTCTTCCTTATTGCCGTAATTTATTTTCCAATTTTCATGTCTTCATTAATTTTAATGATACTCTCTGTAAACTATCACTACCAAGCAAAGGGTTTACATGTGTAAATTGGGGATATGGTAATTATTTTTTAAATCTTTTCTCTAAGTTGTTTTGGTGGGAGCTGAATCATTGATTTTTATCTGCTCCAACTTGTGCTTTAAAAAAAAGTTCAATAAATCACCATTTTTGGGGACTATCAGAGTTCAGAGATCTCAGTGTGGGGCGGGGGGGGGGGCGTTTAATCCCACTACCAAACAGCTTTCTCCACTTAAAATGTCACTGGGCCACCCTCTACACATTACATGTATTATGCAATTAATTACCTCATTGTGCAATTACCTTAAGCCAAGCTACACATGCAGAGTAGTAGGCCTGTGCGAAACAGCTAGTATTCGCTTCATATTTGGATTCGGCCAATTCAGGGGACAATGATTTGATTCGGTGATTCGGATCACTGTCCTGAACTGATTTGGCCAAATGTGATTTGGCAATTTGGCTGCTGCCAAATCTCCGAATCCCCCAGACCCATCCCCCATCTGCTTGCCCAGCCCCAGCAATGGCTGCCCTGCCCAACCCAGCTCCCGGCACCTGGAAAAAAAGTCCCAACTCACTGCTGGGGGGTGGGAATCCCTGCTACTCCATGCTGTGTGTGGGGGTCTGCATGAGCCCCCCAATTCTCTCCCCCACTGTTCGAGCCCCCACCATGGTTGCTCCACCTGCCCCAGCTCCAGCTCTTTAAGGAAAAAAAAAGCCCCGGGACTCACCATTCCTGCCTGGTGGGGGCGATCCCCACTGTCCCCTGCTGCCCCATGGCATGATGAGGGCTCTGCATGAGCCCTCCGAAGCCCCAAGGCCACTGCAAGAGCAGTGAGTCCCAGGGGCTTTCTCAGGTTTTTTTTTCTTAAAGGGTCAGAGCTGGCCTGGGCGAGGCACTCATGGGGGAGCTGGTGATGTGGGGTGGGATTAGGGGGCTTGTGACAGAGCTCCACATGCAGCACAGAGCAGTGGGGGGGCAGCGAGGATTGCCCCCCCCACCTGGCAACACCCTGTGAGTGGGGCTTTTTTTTAAAGCACCAGGGAGCTGGGCTGGGTGAGGCAGCCATGGGGGGGGTGGGGTTGGGGACACTGAGAGAGCAAGCAGAGGATTGGGCCTGGCAGGGGTCTCCCCATGGTCCCCTCCCCTCTCCTCCAGTCCCCTCTCCCCGACCCCCTACTTACCAGTTCCGAGGCCAGCTGCAGCTGCCTGCTGCCACCAGAGACTGTTTGAATTATCAAAGCTCTCTGAATCTTTTCCGAAGATTCAGAGAACTTTGAATCAATTTAGACCTTTTAATTGGTCCCTAATTTGATCTCACAGAATTGGGCTGAATCTCCTCTGGATCAAATCTCCAGGCCCACATGGGGCTCTCAGTCCTGGCTGTGCCACATGCCCAGCCAGGACAGAGTTCTGCATCTGGCATGGCTCCCAGGCTCAGCTGAGTCTCATGAATCAAGACTGAGAGGTCCACAAATGGTTGGGTTCCCAATCCTAGCTATGCCTCACATCAGTTGTGGGGACTCTTATTCCCAGCTGTGCATGGCCCCCATAGCTGTGAGTCCACTGTGCAAAGGCAGCTCCTAGCCATCAGAGCCTGTTTTTGCCAATTCAGGAAGAGCCCAGAATCAGGCTCCCCATAGACCAACAATAAGGTAAGATGGGATCTAATGCACAATCCCAAAATTGTGCTCCTTGCCATACACATGTAGCATTGCAGGAGGATTGATTGTGTGGATCACACATTACATCCAATCAAGCCTTTACGCATGTATTGAGGGGGCCCAGGATACCTTTTTTAGTCAATAGTAATGACATGGGTCTTTTTACAGAAAAAAATCTGAAATGAAATAGAGTTTGGATCACCAACATGTAAGAATGAATCATTACACAACAGCTCAATTTTGAGCTGCACTATGATGGTTAGGATTATTACTATACCATATGGTAGCTAAATTTCCAGGTCTCCTAGGTAACTATTGTATATGTGGTTTTAAAAATTACTTGAGAAAGGAAAACAAAATAGAACTTTTCCCCATCTAAAACAAAGGTTTAAATCCAGAATAAGACAATGCTAAGGAAAAATCATTATGATTTTAATGATGTTTCATGGCCTGTATTAGAAATAAATGCTTGTTTCAATCCAGGCCACAGTACAAAAAAAAATCTACTGCATCAGTTACTAACTGGCTTCCCAATACAAAGAGAGCTAAAGGCTTAAATAGGTTCTGTACTTTCCTCTGAAGGTGGCCCTTCCCTGCTGAGGCTGAGACATGTCAGTGGTATGATGCGAGGAAGCTGAAACTCCTACTGTCCATGCTAAATCTGTTCTGTAGTTAAATAGAGGACTTCAGTCTACCGGGCTGTCTGCCCAGAACCTATCACCACCCACACTTAACTCACTTTCATAATGTTTACTAAAATTCTCAACTGCTTCTAGGTAATCTTCCTACCCCTAACCTATCCTGAGATGATCTAGATGCAGAGCATTTTCGTATTCTTATAATATCCATTAACTTAAGTAAGCAAGTATTTCTTAAAACCATGCTGACTCAGTAACAGCAATGGTAAGAGTCATGCCCATGATTTTTCCATCCTTTATAAGGTCTCAAAAAACAATAAAATGCTGCCAAGATGCCCCAATAAACTCTTTGGGGCATTATTTTCTCCAGTATCAAATCAAACATTTATTGCAGAGATACACCTCTTAAGAATGAAACAGTGCCACGTGTATACAGTTATATTTATACCCACTTGTATTTTTGGCTGCTGCATAGGCTTATAGGTAAAGCTACTAGTAGACAGTGGCCAAAAAAGAAAATAAAATGCAGAACACATTATCATCATATTTATTGCATTGGAATGCCTCTGCAAACACTTTGAAATGTGTGTATGACTACCTAATACGTCCTCTGCTATTTCTCTAACTGAAATTGATAAGCCAATTTGCAGGTGAATCAAAACTATATGGCAGAAACCTACAGCACTGCACAAAATATTCTCAGTGAACATTATTTTGTGTCATGACAGTAATTTGACACACTGCAAAGCAAAACATATGTGAACTGGATCCTACTGCTTTTATGCCACTGGCACTTTTCAGGAGAGGATTGATATATTCTTAGCTGTTATCACATCCATGGCAATGTTTTAGATAGGGCCACCTCTTTAATTTCTTTTACCATCAATAAATGCAGGCTTTATATAATAGAGATTTTGAAGTTTAGCGTAACTAAAGCTTAATTAGTATATTTCCAGGAGCTTTCCACTGGCTAGATCAGGCAAACCCCCCTTCTGGGTTTTCAGCCATTTGCTTGATAGGTTTTTTCTGTGTAGCGAGTCTGAATACGTCCTCCAGGTTTGCTGTGAAGCATGAGGTTGGAAAAAAAGCATTAGAATATAAGCCTCCAAGCCAAAGGGGAAAATATAAAGCTTTGTGAGCAAACACTGTGTCCAAAAGAACAGTTGAAATGAAACACTACCAAGATCACTGCAGCACTTTGAGGAAAAAGAATGACAGAGTTCCTAAAAGACTGAGGATGTCAGAAAACAACACTTAAGGGAAAACACATCTAAGTCTTTGTGATGCTGTAATGAGGTCTGCTTTACAGGTTTTGTTGTCCCTGGCCTTTGTGTAGGTACACTGAGGAAGTGCAAAATGCAGTCTTAACACTGAGAGAGCACAAGGACTACCTCTCCTATATTCTCCCAGGGCAAAAACTGACCCTATTAGTGTAAGTGGAAGGGAAATAACAAAGCCACAGTCCTGCTGTCCACACTGGCACAGTGTTCTTTAAAATGGCAGCATGTGTCCTGGGAAACCCTAGGAAACAGCTTCCTGAAGCTGTTTTTAGGAACACAGGAAGGGAGGAGTGAAAAGGGGTCATTGTAACTGGACATGGTTTTCTAGGTAAGGCACAGAAGAATCATTTCCCCTGACTTGCAAGTGTCACTAATACAAGCCAGTATGCTGTTGGTTTCTTTCTGCAGCAAAAGCACACTGTTGGCTTATGGTCTACTGAAACCCCATTAATTCTCCAAAGTATTGTAGACTAGACAATCATTACCCAGGCTCTGCTTGTACATGCAATTATTCTGTCCCAAGTAAACAGAAGGACTTTTAACTTATCCTTATTGAATCTTATCTGATTTATTGTAGAGTATTTCTCCAGTGTATTCAAATCAATCTGGATTGTAACCATATTCTCTGGAGTATCTGCAACTCCGCCCAACTTAGAGTCAACCACACATTTGCTGAGCATGCACCTGCTTCTCACCATCTAACTCATTAATGAAGATATTAAACAATACCAATCCAGGATAGATTCTTGGGGAATGCCACATAGTACCTCCTCCCAACTAAACATTGAGCTATTGGTGACTTCTTTTTGAGCATAATGATCCAATCAGTTATGTATCTACCTTGTAGTATATCCATCTCGTGTGCATTTCTTTAGCTTGTTAATGAGAATATTGTGGGAGACCTTGATGAAGTTAAGGTACCACATCCACTGCTCTCCCCATCCACAGAGCCTGTCACCTTATCTTAGAAGAAACTCATGTTGGTCAGGTGTGACTGGCTCTTGGTGAATCCATGTTGGAAGTTCCTGATAACCTTGTTTTCCTCTCGGTGCTTTATATTGGGTTCCTTGGGGGCCTATTCTATAATCTTCCCAGATATGGAGGTCAGGCTGAATGGTCTGTAGGTCTGTAGTCCCCCTGATCTTTCTTCTTCCTTCTTTCTTAAGATGGGCACTATATTTGACCATTTTCAAGTCATCCAGGACCTCACCAGACTTCCACAGGTCCTCAAAGAAGACAGCTAAAGGTTCTGAAATGAACTCCACTAATTCCTTGAGTGCCTTAGGGTGTGTTCCATCTGGCCCTGCTGAATTCTTTACTGCTGCCTGAATAGAAATGTTGCTGTCACTGCCAGGCAGATGGTTTTAAACTTTGGGTGAACCATTAATCAAAGTGTAAGGGTTACAACTGCACTGTGGCATCCCCCAAATCTGGCTGTTAGAGGGCTTTCTTAAAGTACAGCCAGTTGTCCTGCTTTCCTTTACCCCTCTGTTTTGCAGCCCAAGGGATTCTGCCTACAAGGATCCCCTAAAAATCTTGAACTCTTTTTGTGGTCATTATCACACAAGTTACAGTCTACTTTCACATTCTCGACCAACTCCTTCCTATTTATATCAAAAAGTTATCCCCAGCTTCAGGAATTTGTTGGACTGGTTATGAACAGCAATGTTTCCCTCCTAGCCGATATCCCAATAGTTACAGGCAACGCCTGCTTAATGCTGTTTCACTTAGCGCTATTTTGCTATAATGCTTATTTGAAATTGATACCTATATTCACTTAGTGCTCAACGAGTTTCATTATAACATTTGCAGTTGCCAGTTTGGGTTATTAAAACAATTGCAATAGCCATCTTGGGTCGTTAGATACTTCCGGTTTCGCTTAACTCTCGTTTCACTTAATGCTCGGTTTTTCAGGAACCAATGAACAGTGCTGAGTGGGGGTTGCCTGTAAAGTCCTCCATAAGAACCAAGTCCACAATTTGAAAGATTCCATCAATTTTGTATTTTGCTTCCTGAGGCTCTTCTTGAGATCCCCATGGTAGTGGCTAGGTATGCAGTCATTACTAAGTGAGGATAATAATTTCTGTCACTCATTGTTCATTCTCTCCCTTTATGCCCATTTGGGGAAGGGGGAGTTTGTAGTAAATTTTTTTGATTTGGTAGCTGTTTTCATCCTTAAACTGTATACTGTATTATATGCTTACATGGCAGAAAGCAAATACAGAACAAAGCCCCTTGCCTTTGGAGCAAAAGATGGTGATGCTTGTGATGATCTTCCATTAATGTTGGGATTTTTCCACAATCTTGAATCATGATCCCCAAGGAAGCTCTATCTCTTGAAAAGATGATCTCTATCTGTTGATAGAAAAATGTCCATTGTGCCAGAGAACTGCTATATCCCAGAGTCTTATATGACCTTTTAAAAATCCTACTACCAAGCCACTGAGCTTCTTGGAGATAAGGAGTATGATATTTAACTTGATGTTTTGTGGAAAGCTAGTGTAGAGAGAAGACAGATCTGATGTGAGGTGACAGTGCTGCTGAAGTGACATTCTATGGTGTGACCGCCGGGCTTTGATTAACCACTCTCGAGAGGTTTTTGCTTTGCAGGTAGATGTCAAATACCTGTTGGGATCTTGTTGGTGCCAGAGTAGATTCCTTCTCTCCGTGTCCCCAACCCCGTTCTCTCCTGCCACGACTTGATGTTCCCCAATGTGAGGGGTCAGTTGACGGGATACCCCGTGGCCCAGGATCCCCCAGCGGTCACTCATGGGGCTCCACCACCCCTACACTCCAGCCTCACACCACCTTTGGTGCGTCCCTCGCCTGTTGCTCTTGATCCCAGCTGTGGGGCAACACCCCCTGGCCTGCCTCTAAGTGACCACGGCTCCCAGCCATGGTGCTCACCATCAGGTTCGGCCCCATGGCCCTCCTCACCTGCCCCCTCCCTTCAGGGGAAAGAAAATCAAAAGAAACTATACACTCACAGAGGCTTCCCTTCAGCATCAATCTGCGGGGTATACTCCCCTAGTTCTCTACCCCTTAGCCAGGGTTGTCTAAACAAATGAAGCAACCAAAATGCTGACCGCCCAGTGTCTCCCTACCCTCCAATTGGCTTACTCCGAGCCCTTCCCAGCTCCCTTCTGGTCCAACCCAAACCGATCACCTCCAGCATTCCTCCTTCTTGCCCGTCACTCTATTGGCACCTGGTGGCGATGCCTGCCCCAATTGTACCCCCTCAGGGCTCTCCCATGGTCTCTCCTCCCTGACGAGACTGTCTTCATGCCCCGTCATCTCAGCACCCCACCTGTGGATCACTTCACTCCCAGGTGCTCTTCCAGCCGTGTCCTCAGGTGTTGTGCCTCCCGTTCCAGCATTGTCCGATGCAGTCTCCAGCCGGGAGGTCTGGCCCCACCCCATCTGCATCCCTGCTGGCTCTTCTGGCTCCCCCAGTCTTGTAGCAGAGACTCCTCTTATCGTTGGCGACGGTTGCTGCTCCTCACCTGGGCTATCCGTCCCCTTCACGGCTGCAGCTGCCATTTTTATCACTGCCGGCTGGTGTCCGATGGTGACATCACCAGCTGGCCACAATTGAACATAAAGGCATCTAACAAGCCACGTGGGCTCCTCACTTCACCTCGTGCATGTCCCGTCCTGAGCTGCGGGTGAGTTCTGTTCATTACTTTACCTCCCAGGACATCAGAATTCTGTTCTAGTTGAGTCACATAACTGTTCATTATTTCTATCTTAAAAGTAATGTGTAAATTTTATAATCTGACCCTAAATCTTTAGGGTATGATATGGAGGAGGCCATGTCCATATTACAAAAAACATGAGGAATAAGATTATGTCCCCTGCTATACCCATTAATATTTTATAACAAACTGATATGAATCTATTCCTCATAAGCATGATATGTGTTCTCACTCAGCCCTGAGCATAGGGGGCATGCTGGTGGAAGGTGGTCTATAGTGCACAGCTTTACTGGAATCTGTTGTGATACCTGAGCTATGCTGCTGTAAATTAGAAAATCCTAGATCTACTTTAAATTATGCCGGATTGCATTTTGACCTTCAAAGCCGCCATCAGCAAGGTTGATGTACAGCCATATTTGTTCCCTTTCTCTCTTCACCAGCCTGTACCAGTTGGGCTGTGACCTTTGGCACTGTAACATAGAATCAAATTTTGAATAATGATGACCTTGGCTTTCAGTTGATGTAGGAGGAAGTGTTGGGTGTTTGGGTACAAGCCAAAAATATTCATTTGATATTACTGCTGGGTAAAGTTAAAATATATTGCTTCTTGAGAATCCATGCCTGAAAAGTGATGTTTCATGAATAACTTTTATTTATTTCTTCAGTGTTACAGATTGGCATAGTACTTCCTGCCCCAAAGAACTTGCCAGCTAAATTAGACATAAGACATCAAATGATGCTGGGCAATGTAGATTTGAGGGGGATAAGGATAACCGTAAAAGCTCATTAGATAAGCTATGTGTGTACAACAGCTCAACTGCTTAGTTTTAGTTTTAAATTAATACTTTGTTTTATTACTGGATTATGACTTGGAGTAAAAACTCTCAGAGGGCCAGAAACAGTACTATGGAAGTCAGGTGTCAGTGACTCATGAGAAATTAGTTCAGAAAAATTATTTGAGAAAAGAAAAAATGAAATTATATGTTGAATGGCACTAGGAAAATATTACTAGTGGTGCTGCCCATAGACCTTTTCATGGCCCAGGACAAGTTGTCCTTCTCCTTGCCTGACCATACCTTTTTTGCAGTTACTGAGTTTAGCATCATGGCGTCCTTTTAGTTATGTTTCTCTACTTTCAGCAAAGTGATACAGGGAAACTGTCTAGATCATAAACTTTCAAAAAACCTTTGACAAGTCTATCATAGGAGCTACATAAAGAAGCAGGTAGATATGACATATCTAAGCATTATGCCATATCTAATTGCCAAAAGTAAAAAACTAGGAGCAATTTTGGCATGTTATAAATTAAGCATGTGGTCTCCCCACATTTTGTACTAGAACCAGTAGCGTTTTGTACATTTAATGATCTTAGTCCAAATTTGTAGATTACTCAAAGTTACTTAGATTAGTCAAGACTGAAAAGATTCTGAGGGATTTCAAGCAGACCTAATATAGATAAATGAGACCTTTAATGGAAAAGGAAATACACAGTTCACAAATGCATATGTTACCAAATTAGACTCATGGGGGGGTCTGGCCTTTTTGTTATGTTTCTGTACTTTCAGCAGCAGTTAAGAATACTATTGCTTCAACAAAAAAGGTATAATTAATTAGTTATATGTAAACATCCATTCATAACCCATTTAAAACGCCTCAGCCAGTCCACCCCTTTCCCCCACAAAAATCCTAGACCAGCATTTCGAGTTGTCCCTTTCCCATGAATAGTTCTAATTAGAGACATTGGGTGTGGCTAAGACAGTCAAGTCAGTGTTGCAAGAATGAGAAAGAAGCCCACTGTTAGACAAAGGGTAAAGCATAGGGATGGAAAAATAAAAACAAAGCCTCAAAAAAAAGAAGGAGCAGAACCTTGAAGATGAAATGAGTAGTTGAATTTGGTAGAAAAAAGAAATCAGAAGTCATGCAAAGTTTGAAACAGAAGGATGAGATCATTGCACTTCTGAATATGGAAGGTAATTTTAGCTAACACATGCTGAATGGAAGAGGGGTGCATTGTGAGAGTCAAAGATGTCACAAAGGAATAGGTTGCAGTAGCTGAGGCCAGAGACAGCTAAGGAATGGAACTGGATTTTAACAGCAATGAAAACAAGTGATGCATTTTGGAAAAGTTGAAGAAAGCCCATATTTAATAATGCTAGAGATGCAAACTACAGTAGAGAAAGTTTTCAAACAAACACCAGTGTTGGGAATGAGTAACAGAAATGGTGACACAGTACTAATGGTGATGGAGAAGGGAGGTAGAAGGAAGCAGATGAGGGAAAGGACATTTTTTATTAAGTCTAATTTGTGTAGATGAATTAGTATCCAGATATTATTTTTATCCTAGGTTTCAAATGATGGACTGAAGAGAAAGGTTAGCACTAAAAGTCATTAATGCATCATGCCAATTTAATCATGAGAGTGAATGATGTCATCCAGGCAGTGAAGAGAGGCTAAGGAATCAACACAGGGGGACAGGCAGGGAATGGAGTAGAGGAGAAGGGTGCGGGGAGAGAAAGAAAGAAGGTGACTAAGGTTAACAGGAGACTCTGAAGAAACATACAAAGTCAATATTTACAAGTAGCTGTCCGTAGACTATAACAGAGCAGTGGTGTTTCTCACACCCTGTTGCAGTAACTCTTGTTAAATGTTGAGTATTTAATAGTAATAAAATATGTAGAAGTTGGTATGTACAGAAACAGAAAATTGTGAGAAAGAAGGAGTGAATCTCAGTGTCAGAGTCAGAGAAAAGTATGGGTGTCAGAGAACAGTCAAAGGTGCAAAAAAAAACTTAGGCTTGACCAGAAGCAGGACTTTAATGGCCTTAATAAAAGGTCTCAGTAGAAGTTAGGAGTTTTAGGAAGACAGAAAGGTATACTCCTATAGATCATTGGTTTCTAAATTAGCTCTCTAACTCAGAAAAAAATGTGGGTTGCTGTTGTGGATAACCCCCCAGTGAGATGTGGAACATTATTCAAAACAGAAAATGGTAGGGGTGTATAGAGAATGGAATGCAGTGCATTACTAAAAATATAAACCAGGAATTTATTTTCATCTTGAATTTTGATCATGTCTGATAATCCTCTCCATAAAACGATATGTCTGAAATTGAAAGGCCCAGAAACAGGTGAAAAAAATTGTAAGAAGCATGAAAAACCTTCATGTGAAGAGTGCTTAAATAGATTAAGGTTGTTTAGCATAAAGGAGAGAGGAATAAGAGGTGACATGATAAAGGTACACAGAATAGGTACACTTCTATTTATTCTTTCTCGTAGAAAGAATTAAGGTCACTGGCAAAAGGAAACATATTTCAAACATTTAACGTTACCTTAGATAAGCAATATTTCTGTTTTAAAATGGTTCATAAATTTATGCTTAAAGGACATAAGCCACTTTTAAACAAGGCACTTTGTCCACATGCAGATTATTCCAACATTTTCCGGGAAAAGGGTTTTTTTACTACTTTCTCTGAAGTAGCTACTATCAGAAAAAAAGATATGTGGAACTAGATGGACCATTGGCATGTTTTAGTGAAACAACTGCTATGTTTCTAACTGTGCAATCCAAATAATATTCTTTAGCGCATAGCCATATGCATATTCATTTATAACACTATATTCCAACTACTCAGTCAAGAAGCCTAGGGAATGTACAAAATACACAATATGAATTTGCTAATCAGGAATTATTCACATTTTACTTTATATTCATAGGCTAGATTTTCTTGCCCTCTTGACTTCCTCTGTGTTATGTGGCTGGTGTAAGTGGATGCAAAGTACCCAAAGAATCAGTTGGAAGGGCCATTAAGAGTAGCTTAGTACAATCCCCAGAACAAATGCAAATTGTGCTATTCCCAAAAAATCCCTCGCCAAACACCTGAAAACCTCAAGCAAGAAGCTGTGTCTCTAGTTCTATCTTTCAGTATCACCTTCTACTGTAGCTCACCTATAAATTTATAGGTATTTACAGTTATTGTCAACTCACAGTAGATCCTGGTTCTCACCGGGACTTTTCAGTAATGTAAAATGTCTAATTTTGGAAAGTATGAAAGAAATTATATATATCTGTGTAACAATTTATCTGACTTCAGGTAATAAAAATCTATTAAATACATATAGAAACAAAAGTGTTTCCTACTGTTTCTATATATTTTTATTTGATCTTCATCATTTTGTTTTCTGAAGTTGCTGTTTTTGGTTTTTTAGTATCTTTTAGGCTTTCTTTTAACATGCATTGATAAGTTTTCTGTGTGTTTAATCCTTGTTTTTAGATTCTGTTCTTATTCTTCTGTCATTTGAAAAATTGAATTTTACTGAGATCCTTTGTATGAATCCGTATAAGAATCATGCAAACTTCCATGATAGCCCCATTAACTGGTTTTCTTTCTAATGGGAAAGAAAGCCCAGGTTTTTAACTTGCATACCTGGTCTAATTTTGGTAGCTGTACATAGCAACCCTACAGGAGTAAATATGTTGTTATTTTTTATTACCTACATTAAAAAGAAAAAGAAAGGGGAAAAAATACTCAAGCCAGCATGTTTGTCTGGAAAGACTTTGATTTGTATTGCAGTCTTCTAGCCTTTTAAGAACTCTCTCATTCTGCTTACCCTCCACATTGCTGCTGCCTATTAAACTGCAGGTTTTAACGATTTTTCTGCAGTAATTCTCCAAGTCACTTTTCTTCTCCCTTTCATACGGCAGCTTTTCTTCTACCAGGAGACATCCTTTCTTTTCAGTCTTTCCTCCAAGACCAGTGATTATGAACTCACTATCTATATGTTTGAATTACATTTTCCATTTATAGTATTCACCAAGCAATTTACTGCTCTGACTCTCATTGTAAAAAACATTAATATTTCTCTGTAATAGTTACTTGGTACAGCATGCTAAAAAAGCCTATCTGCAAACCTCCAATGCCATGTTTCATCATGATTCCAAAAGTAATTGTGTGTGTGTAGTTTTTATATACAATCATATAAGCCTATGGCTATAAGCCATAGAAGCCAGCTAGGCCTATGGAAGCCAGATGGAATTAATGTTGTTAAATTTACTTACCCTTTTGTCTTTCAGGTATTCGTTTTATTTGTCTCCTCTAAAAAAGTTAGATTTTTTCCTTTTTGAATTTACAAAACCTATGTCAGACATTTTCTTTTCTCTTAAACATTTTTATTGATCCATGAATGTCATGACATTTCAAAGATGATGGCATAAACAGAATTTTCAGCGTGACTGAGGCCAGAGTTGGGACAGGCAGAATGACAGATGAGAACATAGAGGTACAAATTCAGCAGTAAAGAGAACTGGGGTGTTTCACATTCTCACTGTCACATTTTTTTCACAAGTCTCCTGCAACAGCCAACCTGGGACTGCAGCAATCAGGAATTATGGCATCATCTTCTAGTTAGAAATGCAATTTACACATATAAAAAAACCCCTTTTGACTTGTCTCAGATTATGCCGATCCTATGAAGACAGTTCCTACACAATTACTTTAGGGCTGAATATGTTTCATTATTGCACATATAAAATTTTTTAGGAACATCTAATGTAGTAGAAGGTGCTACAGTGCCTTTGTTTCCAGCAGTAACTGAACCCACATTTCATGGTTTGATATTAGAGAGTCAAAAATTTGACATTCTACTCAGTGCTGTGTTCTAAGCAGTAGTCAATACCAGATAATTAAGTGAAAGTTATTAACCTCAGAGGCTTAACTTGCAAGTTTTGTGCCCCGGCAAAACACTGCTGGGGAAGGCATGTGTCAAGTGTCAAAAAGCAGCTTGATGGATGGAGGGAAGAGCAGTCTTACCTACCTCAGGGACTCAAAGTCCTTGGATGCTTCTAGTGTGCAGTGGTGTGCCCTCCCCTGCTACCACTACCATGGCAATATGGAGACCTTGCTAGTTGTTGCCACTATAGCTGTGGCATTGGGCTGCTGCTAAAATAGCACAGACTCTTTGTGGAGCCACAATTCTGGTTACTAAATGGAAGCCCAGGCTTGGTGCCTCTCCCTCACCCAGTTTGACACTGGTGCCTCTCCCTCACCCAGTTTAACTCCTATTATGCCCTCCTTTTTCAGGAGTATAGCATAAGCAAAAATCTCTTCTTGTACCTATCTGTTGGTCAGTGTAGGCACTGAGGTATTAAGGCTTTTAAACTCTCTAATAAAAAGCTCTTTTTAATGACAGTATACAAATACTGATATCACCAGTAGCATAAATAGGGAGGGAGGGAAGGGCACCAGAAAACCCCTCTTCCCCCCACACACACCCTGGGAGTCTTTGCCATGGCAGAGGAGCCCTGTACCAACAGCATAGCTGGCATGGTGGCTGGGGTGGGGAAGAGAGTGAAGGGTCACCAAGCATGTCTCTCAGGATGCCTACACTATAGGGCTGCTGCTGCCGGGCTGATACTGCCACAGTAGCAGTGATGGCATCAGTATCAACTGCCTTCAATATACAGAGAACCCAGACAGATAAGATTTTCTATCCCCTCACCACCCCAACCCCACCTTGGGAGCTGAACAGGGTGCAGCCCAGGGGACTCTGCTCGGTGTCCCCCTCAGGTGCACTTATTTTCACGTTTTGATCCACACAACACTCCTATCCTGTTTTTTTTCATTAGTTGTCCCAAGTATTTTGTTGTGTCATCCATCCATTAGCCCCATACATTAGGAGCTATTAGTTAGCCACATGGGCTTCAGAGCCCACGATAAATGGGTGATGCAAATAGTCAGGAGCTGAACAAGTTCTCTATGCTTCTGATGATCACTGACCTTATTTTTTAGAGGCCTGATCCAAATCTCACTGATTCAGTGACTTCAACAAGTCTTGGCTCTAGTCCTGATTGAACAAGCTTAATAATAAATGTGTATGAGGATGAGACAGCCTTTATGATTACTTGTCAAACTATGTTGATATGTCACTATCTGTTTCGACCTTTTTCAAAGGAAAATTATACTGCCTTTCCCTGCTTCTTTGATAGCAAAGAGTCATCAAGAAGATTGCAAACTGTTACTGCTTTTCATTAAATAAACATCCACAGTAATTAGATACAAAAGCAGAAAGCGAAGGCAGGGGAGAAATGTTTGTATGACTAATTCTTTCCAGAAATAGTGAATCTCCTACATCATTATAGCCTACTGTCTTTTACTGTGCAGCATAAATACCAAAGGTTTCCATTCTTCACCTTTGTAGTTACCATGAAGATATAAACACAAAGTTACTGATTCATACAATAGTTACTTGCAGTGTTTATCTCTTGCTACAGTCATCTTTTTCTTTCCCTGACTCTTTTAGTGAAAACTATAATTTCTTATAATGAAATGAAGAGAAATATAGTAAGCAATACCAAAGGTATAAGACTTGTAAAGAAGCTTATTGAGAAAAGTAAGTGCTTAAAAATATAATGCTTTAATAAAAATGTTCTCACCTTTTCAATACTATACCTCTTACGGAGTAAAAGGAAGTTACTATTGGCAGATAATATTCAGACTATTAATATATCTTCCTAGTACTTTAGTTACTACTAACCAATTTTGAAAACACTGTGAGACTTTACTAAACACAAATATGATTAGAGTGAATCAGTGCAATTTTGTTATACGTTAATAGATTCACAGGTGGCTGACTTACAATATGTTCCAAAGATTCCCCTGGAACTTTTAGAGACAGAAATTAGGAGGTCTTCAAAGGTTCAAAAAGATAGGTAGGTAACATACATTTGCTTCCTATGACTTTTGTATATTTCAGATGTATCTTTATTTATGTTTATTATTTTCAAAGCCATTGACATTTTGTTCACATTTTTTTCAGCTAATAATTCATCTGATAACTGATCAACAAAAGCTGGCTGTGAACTTTTATGATTCCTACTCTTGTTTAACTGTAAATCACACTGTTTGCATCCCCATGAGCAGGGACATGTGGTTGCCGCAGGGAAAAAAGCAGTGGCACAAATTTGTCCTGCCACTTTTGCCCTGGTACATACCCCTGCGTGTGGGGTTAGCACAAGAAAAAATGCTCCAGGTGGGATAAGGGAAGCTGGGGCCAGCACCTGGTCTGGCCTCAGCAGCCTTACCTGGGGCTCCAGGGGGACTGCAGGGCTCCAGCAGTGGCAATCCGGGTTCACAGAGCCTGGTCAGCAGCATGGCTGTGGCTGGCCAGGCTCCAGTTTTGGTGGCACACACTGCTGCCACATGCGCCACCCCATCTTTTTTCTGTGTGCTTTTATTTTTAATATACCAGGATTTCCCAGTATCTAAGTTTGGATTCATACTGCAAATATGCAGCATAGAGAACCAAATCATGGGTGTGAGGTGCATTTTTGTGGCACCTCAAAAGCCTTTGAGGTGCCGCAAAATGCACGTGCGAACTTGTGTGGATATAGCCGTAGATTTGTTTCTGTTTCCTGTTGAATAACCATATGTAGCGACATAATGAAAACTATTTTTGCATAATTTAGTTTCAATTCCTTCCCTGGCTTTTTTCTATGCAGGTAGTCTTACTAAATCAGTTGGACTGCTCATAGGAGACATTAAATTAATGGTATCAGAGTTTTTGACCTTTTAAAATCAACTTCAGTGAAAAAACAAATTCAGTGTTTACATTAGAAGTTTTACTTTCCACATTAATTCACCCTAGTAAATTTCAAGCCCCCTGATTATGAAGCAAAAACATGAAAGAGTGTAACTGAAAGACATACTGTATTCTTCATATGTTTCTGAATTCACATTCACCTGCTGTGGGAATGTTTGCATGTAAAAGTAGTGTAAAACTGAGTTAAAACTTCAGGATTGTCTTACCTCTTCCCTAGCTGGATAACATCACCTAGCACAGGGGTGGGTAATTATTTTGGCGGGAAGGACACTTAATAAGTTTTGGTGAGCTGTAGAGGGCTGCATGGGGTAGACCTCTTAACAGTTGCCCTGTCCCCTGGTTGCCATATTGGAACTGGAAGTCCTGCCCCCTTACCCTTGAGCTTTACCACCAGACATCCCTCCCCTTGCCACTAGGAAATGCTCCTTTTGGTAGAGGAGGGTTGCCATCTTGAAACCATAAAAAAATCAAATCATACACTAGAAGTCAAACACCTACTATTACATATTTTAATATTATTACAAATATATTTGTCATGATTTGTGTTTACATACTGTATATAGAGGGATTGCATAATAACTAAAAAATAAAGCCTTACACTTGTATATAGTGTGTAGGGTGTGGTTGGGGGTGGAGGAGATGTATGGGGGTGTATGGTGGAGGGTGGGGTTTGGGGGTTGTGTATGACTATGTGTGTGTATGGTGGGGTGTAGGAGGGTGTGTGTAGGGTTTGTGATGGGGTGTGGCTGTATGTTGGGGGTGTATATGCGGGGAGGCTACAGGGGTAGGGTGTGGGTGTGTGAGGTTTGTGAGGTGTGAGGGAGGGTGAGGGGCATGGGGACATCCCCCCACATTCCCCCACATGGCATGCAGCCCCCACTGCTGGCAACACCAGCAGGCAGGGGCACTTGGGATACTTGTGTCCTGGGCAGGTGCTGATGTCAGTGGCACGTGGCTCTGGCCAGTGCTGTGCATGGGGGTGAGAAGCACAGCCTACCTGGCCCGCCTGTATTGTGGGGTCTCTTCACGGCACACATGCAGCTCCTGCATTTGCACTGCACTGGGGGGAAGCCCTGCACTGGAGCTGGCTGCCTTCCCCGCCCCCTGTCTTGGGATTCCACCAGAAGAGGAGGGGAGCCCCGCTCCCTGCTTCCCCGCAGAGTCCTGGCATGTGCACCATGTGGAGCCCTTACAATAGAGGCAGGACAGGCAGGCTGCACTCCTCGCCCCCACATGCAGTGCTGGCTGGAGCCATGCGCTAACAGGCACCACCGCTTCCATGGGGCACAAGCACCTTGAGTGCCCCCATCTGCTGCTGGTAGCGGGGGCTGTGTCCCATGTGGGAGAGTGCGTGGGGGGGTCCCTTCCTCACACCCACACCCTGCCCACTCAAGCTCTGCACTCATGCCATGCCCCTGGGTGCAGGCTCTGTCCTGCTATCAGCCCCAGCCCCATGCTCCCTGTCCCCACCCAGCTGCAGCTCCACCCCACCCCCACAACTTCCCTACCTGCTACCTGGAGTGAGCGGGACACTGGGGAAAGCAAGGTCCCCCCAGGGCAGCTGCAGCAGTGGCAGCAGCATCCCTGCCCAGAAGCTACTGCTGGTTGGGCCCTGTCCTTCCACCCATGCGAGTTGGAGCAAGGCATAATAGGGTTTGTTGGGCTGGGGTTATATGTGGGTACCTCACTCCCACCATTGTGGGTGGATGGGATGGGCAGGGTACGATTTATTGATTGGTGCCTGGGGTGGATGAAAGTGCCTGGTGGCCTGGATCTGACCCATGGGCTGTATTTTGCCTACCCATGACCCATGATATAGAAGTCAATCTGTAGCCAGTATCCCCAGTAATGAAGAACTGACAATCTAGTGGCTGATGTGTGAATCAGAAAAGAATTTGATTGTCTCTAGGAAATAAATGAGACTGAGATCTTTCTAGTTGTGTGATGTAATTTCAATTTAAGGACACCACTTTTTTTCTTGTGGTTTGTTCTCATGTTTTGTAAAACCTAAGATCATTGATGAATGGTAAAAGTTCTTCAGGGCATGTTTAGAGTTTTCTAATCTGAATTGTGGCTTGTTATTCTCACTTACAACTACTGAGTTGGCCCCTTGTGTCTCTCATTTTTTGTCTAACCACTATAGTCAATAAGCTGATGTGCCAGAATGGAGGAATCACTCAATCTTATCGATAATATGTATTTCTTGTGCTTTACTCTGTATGTCATATTTTCTTGAGTCTCAGACAAAACATGTTTTTATTGCAGGCCTTGATGAAGTAATGGAGCTAAGGGAATGCCTACCAGATTTGATTACATCATACCTCAGGAGAAACACTGTTGGGTTTTATTGTTGGGAGTGATGTAATAACTCTTGGTTCCCTGGCTAGAAAAATGCAAGTTTGTCCTTAATTTTTGTAAACTGAATTAAAATGCAAAATGTTATTTTGATGATATTGCTTTCATAACTGCAACCATATTTTAACACATTTCTCTAGTGGGCTTAATACAAAGTCACTTGAAATCTTTTTCCTACCTTGACCTCAGTGGGCTTTGGATCAAGCACCAAGTCAGTGTTACCCTGAATAACAGATTTGCATTTCCTTTTGTAATTAAACCATAATTGGTTTAAAACACAGAAGCCATGGTTCTCCTTAGGGTAAACCACATGGAGCTGACTTTATTGCACTCCACTCATTTTGAGGTATTATCATGAACTATGCATACTCACAGAAAATGCGTAAGTACTATTTTTTAAAATAACACTTAATACCACTCTACTCATCTACAGTGAAAGAAATATTTACAACTAACCACAATTAAACAAAGATTAAAAGGGATATGGAATTTTAAAAACACTGAATTCCTACTGTGTCATTAGTAGTTCATAAAAAAATTACTTCTGTGTCCTAATTATATGATACTGAAAGATATAAATATTTTCCATTTGAGAGGTAGTGGCATACCTATTCATATGATGTTTTTCTAATGATTTATTCATGTTTCATAACCAGAAATCTCAGTGTCAAAGTAATCAAAAGGTCAGTAAAGCATTTTTTACCTAAATCAGGAAGAATGTTAATTGTTTTAATCAATATTCAGTTTACTGTATATTTTATTAAGGTAGGAGGTTTGTGTGTTTACACTTTTGTGGAACTTGGGTCCTGTCACTACTGTTTTCCATTGGTATTCATGAGAGATTTTAGACCAAGGTACCGTTAGGAGTCAACCAAAGTAGAATATCCCTCTTCTTTATGATTTATAACCAGGAGCAAAACTGTAGACTTATACAATTAAATGTATAGGTAGATCTTTTGTATTACAGCTTAATGATGATGATTTTCTTATGCTCTGTTTTGTAAAGTAATCCAAAGCCAAAGGCATAATGATGTGTTTATGCCCTACTCTTTTACTATCACCTGAGAATTCTAGCACTAATGAAAGTTAATGTAGTGCACAATCCTAGTGTGAGGGACCCTGTATATAAAAGATCATTATTTCACTTGTGTGTTTGTGCTGCTTGATGATCCTTGACAAGACACCACACCTGCTCCAGATTGATACCGAACTTTTTGGGTAACTTTACAGGCAACTCCCAGTTGGCACATTTAGGACCTCAGTGCTCCTTCAGTCTGTTTTGTTCCAGTAGAGGCTAGTAATTGCTTGGCATCCTCATTTTCTGGGTACACATTAAAGGGGTCTTATTTTTGGAGGGTAAGGGTTAAGTACTTTCTGAAAATAAGACCCCAAAGTGTCTCAAGTTGTATACTTAAGCTAAGCAAAGCAAAACTTTTGATAATGTCCATATTTTGTTACAAAGACCAGAGCATTCTCCCTACTTCTTCCTTTAGTTCTCCGCCAGACATGTAGTAACTGGATGAGGCTTTTAATGTGCAACAACTTTTTATAACATACCAGGACTTAATACAGAACTATAAATAGTATAGAGGTAGCAGTCTTTAGAGGTAAGTAGTCTTTGCAAAAGGTCTGGGGCCTACCCCTGTTGCTGTGCTGCCACTCCAGGAAGTTCCTGCTGGCCCAACCAAACTGTCTCTTGGAGTGCCACACTTCCTGGACACTCAGCATTCCAAGTGTTAGGGTAGCTTGCCATATTTATGCTTTAAAGTTGCATCTGTTTTTACAGTGGTGAATAACAGTATTGTTTGAAGCTTTCTTTTATATTCAGCCTTACATAATCATTGCTTAAGTTCTCTATAGCCTCATTGTTATCTGAACTTCTGCTGATGTCTGCAACATCAGTTGGCCTTGCCTCTTGCAAACAGCTTATGACCTTGAGTTTGCTTGCAAGATGTTTCTTTTCTTTTCTATCACCCTGAGAATTTTTTCTAACACAACATAGTAATAGTTTTGTTACCAGCTCAAATTAACTGAACTTGGCACTAACCAGCTGAATCTGAGGGGTGACATGATTGAATGATAATGAAAGGTAATAAGGAAGACCAATGGATAATGCCAAAAGTAAGACACCAGAAAAAGGCCAGATTAAGAGGTGTGCTCATGGTGGATCTATTGAATAAAGGAATATGATGACAGGATAAAATATGGACAATGTGTTGACTGCAGAGAGAGACCAATCCCAAAGCAAGGAGTCATCAAAGGAGTGAAGGTGAAGAAAAGCATAAAAATGGGCAGCAAGAAAGTTAAGTATGTTGTCATCATCATTAATCCAGTCTTCAACACCTGTCCTGACCATTGCAGCTAATGACACACTCTATGCTTCAGGTACTGAGTGGCTGTCTTTTCTGTTGAGCAAAGTAACATCTGGGATTGGGTGAGATCTTTGTACAAAGTGTTTTTCTCTTTCTGAATATAGAAACTGCTAAGATAGTGCTTGTTGCACCAATAAAGTTAGACTTTGATTTTCAGACACTGAGTTGTCTGTGTTCATATTTCGTGTTCCATTTAAGGGTTAATTGTGCTTAAATGATCCCTTAGCACTATCTGAGAGAGAGTTAACACAAGGAGGACCCACTGTGTGACAAACTCCACTCTCTTTCATCTTGACATCCTCCTCTTATCCTTTTGTTCACATTTCTAGTTCTTAAAATAAATTGGGAACTTAAGACAAACCTCTAGGCTAGTCCCTAAAGTAAACTTAAGCTGTTTAAGCAGAGCTGGTCAAACCATTTTGACCTTTCCAACATAAAGATCAAAATCTTTGAACAAAAATGCCAGAACACCTCAAATCTGAAGAATTTCTTGGATTCCCCAGAGGCTGCTGGGAACTCAGTGGCTTCCAGAATCTGCAGTTCTGGAACTTGTAACAGTACCTGGTGTTTTCTGGCTTCCTTCCTTGAAATCAGAATAAGAAATTTTGAGAGAGTTTTTGAAAAATGATGGATAATTTTATGCTAATTTACAAGTTGTGGGGGGACTTCAGTTTCTCAAGCTTCTTAAAATCTTGAAGAAAAAATAAAGGAAAGTCTTTTAAATTCCATATATTAAATGTGAAAAATAAATAAGTAATGACAAGATTGTAAAAAAAAGTAGCCAAACCAAATTGAACTTTTTCTCTAATACTCTTCTAGCAACAATTCCTCCACAGTGGAACGATACTTTGCATAAATGCCCCTCAAACCTGTTCTTTAAAATACAAAATAAATAAAAAGCCATAATTTAATAGTGGCAAGCCACGATGCTGATAAACATGGCTCACCAGCATGGTACTTGCAGCTCTCTGAAAATTGGCCCAAGCTCTGCCCACTTCTCCCCGAGGCAGCTCCAGGGGACAGCCCAGCCCCCCCCACCACTCTGGCATTCCCAGTGGGAAGCATGCCCCAAGCCTACTCTCCTCCCTCCTTCTCTCCCTCCAGAATTGCCGGCTCAGGCACCAGGCTCCTGGGGCAGGGGCTGCAGCTGCACTGCTTACCCCGGGCTGTGCTCCCCATGGGGAAAGCCAGAGCGGCTCAGAGATGCGGGGCAGGTCACCTCCACTCTGGGTTGCTCAATACCCTTTCCCCCCTGCTCTACGGCTCTTGAACTTTGGTGGAGAATTGGATGTGGCTCCGAGGATGAGTAACTCTGGCCATTCCTGTGATAAGGCCTCACAGGGGACACAGCAATAAGATACTGACATACTGTACTAGAAATGGAGAAGTTCACAATACAGAAAAGTTGTGAAAATCTATGAATGGTGTGGCTTCTTCCAGGAGTGGTGCCTATTTTTCTACAATGGAAAGAAAATATGTATCCATGTATTTGTTCTTTATTTATAGGACTAACCCATAGGAATCCTGAATCTAAAATAAATCACCCATTACAGTTTGGGTGCTCTATAAATGCTTTAGGTGGGATAGACATAATGATGATCACTGGATTTTATATAGCACTTGGCATCCCCATTTTACAGTTGAGGAGGTGAAGGAACGAGAGAAAAATTAGCTGCCCCGGGGTCATCCAACAAGCCAGGAATTGAATAAAGCTTTCATGATTCCCAATCCAATGTCCCATGCATGCAGCTATACTGCTTCCCAGGCAGTTTTCCATTTGTGTAGAATGTCTTTTAAAACAGAGATCAGCAAACTATGGCCAGTTATGGTCTAAAGACCCACTGGATCCAACCTGTGGATGTGAGGCTTTGATGAGGCTTCTGCTGCCAGTGCTCTCCCTATGTCACCTACCCACCCCCTCTGACCTGAGGTTGTGCATTCTGGCCTACAGCCAGAAAATGTTGCTCACCATTGCTTTAAAACAGACACTAAATAAAATACTTCATTATTTTTTCTGTTGCACAAGTTCACTATTAAAGTCTACTTTAACCTATAATTTATTACTTGATTTATACCAGTGTGTGTGTGTGTGAGAATGATCAAATACTATTTATGACATTTTTATGTTTTTGAATAGGTTTTAATAGTTCTTAAGAGCTTCCTCTCTTCAGGATTCTACTATACTGACCCTCTTCTTTATGCTTTTACTGGCATAATATTACTGTTATCAATTAGATATAAGGGTATTTGGGGACAATAAATACAGTCTTATTGTCATTCTTAAACATAAGATATCTTTTAGTTTTAATTATTAAATACAGTTACTAGAAAAGAGGTTCTCAGCTTTTAATGTCATCTTTAAAAAAAAACAGAAAGAGTCTAACATTCAGAATGTAGGAACGATTGCATATACATTTCCAGTATCAACCTTCTGGGAATCTAAATAGAACAGACAGTAACACCTTGCTGTCTCATTGTGTGCAAAAGTGGCACAAATTGATTCAGAAATCTATTACATTTAATCTCCCTAAAACTAATACTTTTTGGTCTCTAAGGTTACTAAGATAGGTCTCCTTCATACGTTGACATGTTTTATCATATCTTAGAAGTGGTCTTAAGGGTTCGCATATTACCTGATGATTATCTATGTTATTGGCCCATTCCTTTTGCAACTGCAACCTGGTTAGATTTTCTTTTCCTCCAGACAGTAGTTGATAAAATCTCTATAGCTTTAGAGCATCTTCTCAGGCAGTGTGAATCTTTCAAAAGTCATGGGATGGCAGATCTGTGAAAATGATTTGGCTTTCATATGAAATATATGCATTTTTCAGACAGGATTTTAAGGTACATTGAGCCAATGAATAAGTGACTTTTTAAAAATAATTTTCCTTGTGATATAAAAGAAGCAAGAAATCACTCAGTTTATTGAATAAAGTAGTGAGAAGAGGAAGCCATAAACAGTAACATGAGTCAGATTGTTCAGTCCATATCTAGTGGTATAATCTAAGTCCTTATCTAGCCATAACTGCCCTGGTTTTAGAAGGTTGTTTCATAGGCCCAAATCCGACTCACCTTACACAGCTAGCTTTAGCTGCATTCGTGGCATTTTAAGCCATTTTTGAGTACTCTAGATCCTGCTCCCGTTGCACAATTCTGTCTTGCCTTTTTAAGCACACTCTGTCCATGTATCTTTTTGCACTATTGTTCTACTCAAAAAAGAGTATAACTGTGTAAGTCCTTGAAATGTCAGTGGCATTAAAATAGTGTTAATTTGCAAAGTCAAGCACCAAAAACCTAGGAAGAGCCACAAATCCTTTACCATGTCTTGAGTGGAGGGGACTATTTGAGAAGGGACTGTTTCTGACCTCCTAGGGAGCACTAAAGTATCATGATGATTACATCCTAAAGTTATAATCCCACCCCCAAGTGAGTTTCACTGGCAGGAAGAGTGTCAGGCCCTAATGGGTTTCAACAGTATCTGTAATGTTGTATAGCCTTAATCAGATGCGAGTACAATTTGCCTCACTCTGACCTTGCAGTTGCTTTACAGTTACAATTACAATTACACTTGCAATTCCATTTGGCTGGATTTTTCAGTCTGCTGAATCCACTTTGCACCATGTAAACTGTGCAAGTAGACCTAAAACTGGTGGAAATTGATTATAAAAAGGATAAGAAGAATCAAAAGCTAAGACCTGAAGTGGGCCCATTTCAATTAGTAATAAGGCACATTCCTTTAACATTGGAAATGATTAACAAATTAGCAAGGCAAGTAGTGGATTCCCCTTCTCTCAATGTCTGTGATTCAATACAAGCTACTTTCCTGAAGGATATGCTGTAGCCAAACACAGATTATTGGTACAACGAAGAAGTAACTGGGTGAAATTTAATAGTGGTATTATTCAAGGGATCTGATTAATGATCCATTCTGTACTTAAAGTCTATGAATGAATGGTTTATGTTGGTGTTGATGAAAACAATGCCAGGACCATATAGGTATCTAGGTTGTAGTTTTAAGACGAGGTTAAACTGTTGCTGTTTGGGAACCTGGACAGTATCAACTAACTGTGCAGTTCTTCATGGAGAGATTGTTCTTTTAATTTAACAAAAGTGATTTCCTGTTATGGCACAAATTCTGCTCACCTTATCTATATATGTAATTCTTTTGATATTCAATGGACTGTTTGTGTGAATAATATGAAGAGGATGTGGACTGATATAATTACCCCTACTTGTCAAGGCAGACTGAAGAGACATTCATTCTATTTTCCCTTTCATTATGCTATCACTCCCTGCACTGACTGCCAAGTCACATAACAGCAACAGACAGTAAAAAAGATAGAAAATGTGTAACATACTTTTTAATGCTTTTTTAAAAAGTAGTTTTAATGCACAGTAGGCACACATTCCATTTCCACCAGCACAACAAGCTGCTGTTACTTCAACAGCCAAGCACTATTGCTTCTTACAAGATTCTTTCATACTTTCCTTTTTTTTTTTTTTAGTGTCCTTTTCTGCTATTTTTCAGCAAAAGCTCTTCTCCCCCATCTATTGCCATGTGCTACTAGGCTAAAACTAAACTTATTCTCAATCATTTAAAAAAACTCAAAAAGTGAGAATAAATGAACCATCACAACAACAAAAATTAGCCACAAACTCTCTTCTGAATTCAGCCCTCATGTTATACAGTTTCTCTGGTTCATCAACCAACCTTGATTTATAGACATATACTATCTGACACCCCTACTAACATTTTGCAGTATCACTGTGCCATATTAAGCATTAACTCACATAAAAAAAGTAAACCAGTAGCATACAAACTGCTTGTGAAAGACTTTGACATACCATTAGTAGCAATGCTTAGCACATTTTTTCCTTCTGATATAATGTTATTGAGAAACTTACAGAAAATATTCATTATGAACATAAGTGTCATAAAGAATAACATGTATGAATAAGTAGCCAGAACAAAATAGATACAATAATAGAAGAACAACAATGAAAAATACCCAACTTCTTCATATTTCTAAGTGAAATTAACTACAATATGTAGTAACAAACATAATACTAAACACTATGGACAGTTTATGAAAACTGAGATAAGCAGTAATTATCAGTAAGCCATTAAAACAAAACATTCAACAAAACCAATCAATATAAGGTCATTTCATATTTAAAAAGTGGATAGAAGAAACCTTGTTTGTGTTCACTCATCCTTTTTGGGGGTGCTACTAAATAGTTGCTTGTCTTAAATTTGCTGAACATTTTCTTTGTACAGCTAGTTCTGAGTACATATGCATAGCAGCAGGAACATAATTGTTATATAAAAACAAAATTACTGAAATATATGTTTTGCCTTGCCAGCATTTACTTCACTGTAATTTTCTACTTGGTATTCCCAGTCAGAGAGAGTTGCAAAAGCTCTTAATGTTTTGTCATATAGAAAAACAAAAACAATATGCCAAAAATCCTCAAGTGGACCAATATCCTTGCTCTTCTAGAATTGTTCTTCATCCCCAAAGAAATGGAGACTGTCAAATGATTTACTGCATGCTTAACTTTACTTACTATGAGTAGTCCTACTGAAGTCAATGCAACCAACTGTGTGCAGTGCCAGGAACCTCCGTACTAGAGGATCATTACTAGCCTGAAGTAAATAGCTCAAAAAGTCAGATTTATGAATATTTAAAAATTAATTTAATGGGCATGTTCATGTCCCATGCATATTCCACTGAGTGAATTTTACTTACACTGATGCCCATTAGGTTTGCAACCCCGTTGCATTCAAACAGAACCCTCGTTGATATAATATAGGTGAAGTTCCCAAAAACCTTTACAAGAATCCTAGCATAAAGAAAGCTAAATGAAGTGAACAAAGATCTGGCTTTACACCAGCCCAACTAGTTTCTTTTCTTGTGTAATAGGACACTTGAATTCAACTCTTGTGGACCAAAGGTAGAAAACATTTTCATTGTCATCTTTAACTGCCCTAAGGTAGGACTTAACTTTTATGCTAGGGTTCTTATCTTACAGGAGTTGTGTACTTGGTGTGGATTGATGTAGATTTCTTCAAAATTTATTTTGTCTTAAAAATATTTTAAAAAGACAAACAAATATATTTTATACCTGTAGTGAGAAAATAACAAAACAAAATACATTCACATGTAGTGTGGCTAGATCCAGATATTCAAAAAGCCTCAGGTGGAATCAGTCCAAGTTATGCTGTTTTCTGTAAGCAGCATAGTTTAAATTGGTAGCAAACAGAACACATGTTCACACATTCACCCTTAAAATTAAATTAAAATCTGAAGGGGACAGTTACATAACAATGCATCTACAGGAGAAGGAAGGAGCTACTGTACATATAAATCCCAGGAAATCTCCAGCGTTATAGAGAACTGGAAAATAATAAATTCATTATAGCTGGTTTATTTCCTTAAAATAACAGCTCATGACCACAATTTAAAACTTTATTTTACTGCATTTTATTTTTGCTGTATTAAGGTTTTATGAGAAGAAAAGTTGAAAAATAGTTTAGTTTAGGATGGCAAGTAACTGAATTAAATTGGGAAAATGTCAGGCCTACTATAATTGCATTGTTCAGGACATAATAGAAGAATTTTTTGGAGACTGATAGCTTAACTCTTAAAATTTGTACAACATTCAAACTACACATATATAGCCAAATTTCTTAAATGTGAAGGGTGATTACAGAAAGCTTAAACATATCTAGAAGTGAAAGAATATATATCACCAACAACAAATGTTCTTTCTAGCATGCAGACTCACAAATAACTGTTGCTATCCCTGACTTTTAATATTGTTAAAGAGAAACAATCACTTAATAGGAAAAAAAATCCTCAAGAGACATACCTACACTTGCATCTGTGTTTGTTTATGCAGTTATCTGAGTGGTGTGTGCAAACATATAACATGCATATAGGTCTGCTGTAAAAAGCAGTTATTTGCTACACAGAAAATTAAACAACAAGGGTGTGCGCAATTAAATTTGGTTCCATCGTTTTAAGAAATTGCACTGAAAGTTCAAACAACAAAATGTAACATAAAAGTTAATGGAGCTTGAAAAGGCTTTCTGTATTAAAAACTTGAATTCAAGGTACTTTTTCTAATGGAAATGTTTCTTACCAGTATTTGGATCAAATAATGCCATGTTTTTGTTACATTTAGCTTTTGGTTTTGTATGCAATAGTTAGAAATTAAAATGAGCTATTTGTTTCAAAATCACCTGTTGTGCACATGATTTTTTTTTTCAACAAAGATTCCAAAAGGAATTGTAGCATAATAATTTTACACAATCTGTTCCACAGCTGGTTAGTGTTATACAGTTCATATATTCATAAACTAGGGGACAAATTATTAATATTATATTCTTGCTAATGAATGCATTGGCTGTACTAAGTCTACTCATATATGTGTTCTGACTAAAGTTTGCTCTAGATCACTAAATGTTTTTAATTGGATTCTGAAACCATTGGATAATAATACTTTAACGACTGTATTTTAAATAGTGAGACTGTTACACTATTAGAAAATACATATGAGGAATCCCTTTACTGTTTCCAATATATCCAAAATGTATCAGATGCTATAACACCTCTCCACATATTTTGAACCATATTAATAGAATCACATGGTTGTAAAATAAGTAGCCTGCAGTTGGAGGGGGGTAATAAAGAACAAATTGTTATTGTTACAGTACAATAAGACTCCTAGACAGAATTCTAAAAATAGTATGTAGAAACTCTCCATTAATTTTAGAGAAGCAGTCTGAACTGTATTTGAAAGGTAGCTATAATTGTATTGTGGCATTTTTGGCTAAATACAAGTGTTCAAGAACGCCAAGGCAGAAGGGCTCTAACTTTTGAGGCTTATTCTGAGCTGCCAAGATTAAGTAGGGGAACAAATAGAATACCCAATAGCCCTTGTGGGGAGCAGGGCTTAGAGCCTGCCTGTACTTACTGAGTCCAGCAGGTAGGGGGCCTCTTGCAGATAAGGGGACTCTGTGTCCTCTATGGGCTGCCTAGGCTGCCAAAGCTTCTTGATCACAGCTGAATGGCTGAGTCACCTGATTGGATAGCAGAAACATCACAGCCACCCACCTGGCCTAGATGCAATGGCAGTGGTTTATCATGGCATGTGCCCTGCTCTCATGGCCACAAACCACCAGCTAGCCACCCTGTACATGCACATCTACTACACCCTGTGCCTGCCATGACGGTGTGTATGTCAGATGTCTGGTTGTGTGCATGTGTGTGTGTGCCCTGGATGCCTGTCTTCCCAATCTACCCCCAACCCCCCACCAATACTGTATGCTGTTTGGATCTGTGAAACCTTGGAGCCAAGTAGCTTCTCCCCTGCATGGACTGGAAGCCATACCTATATATGTAGGGTTGTAGGGCTTTAAATGTCTGTGCCCTGGAACTTGGGCATAGGTCTCCAGCCCCAGACTCCTCTGGTACTGCATCTTGGGCACCATTGACTACAACCCAGGCTGCCCAGGCACTGTCCCCCTTCACATCTCCCCAACCCACCCCAAGAAGCGTACACCGGGGTGTGGGAGAATGTGGTCCACAGAAGAGACATACCTCATTTTAATCAAATTTTGAAGCTGCCAAACTTTTTTAGTATATTAAACAAAAACTGTGGAACACTGCCCCCTCCAAAACCTGGAACCCTCTCAGTTAACACTGAGAGAGTGGAAAAATAACTGGCCGGTGCTGCCCAGGTCTCACATGGAGGGTGGTAGAGGGGTGGGCAGCTGCAAGGGTTCAACTTAACAAACACAAAATCTTGGGGCAGCAGGGAAAATGCTGGATGCAAAAGTGCTGCCCCTCAGTTTAATTAAATGTTGCAGTTGCCAAACTTTTTGAGTGCATAATAAAAAAAAACAGGGGAATGTTGTCCAATCTGGAACTTGGACCTGAACATGGGGGGCTACTTATCAGAGGTCCCCTGCAGTGAAATCCAGGTCTAGAGTGGCCTGGCCTGGTAGGCCACCCCCTTTGCCCCCAGTTCTGAGTGGTCCCACACCATTCTGGCACTGGTCTGGAACCTCTGTGAGGCCCTGAACCTACACCAGCAACTGCCAGTAGCCAGGGGTAGTAAGCTGGCCCTGGAAGGTGGGCTGAGCAGAGGTGTCCTGATCACAAGCCCTGGTTCTCATGGGGAACCTCAACCTGCTGAGAAGGCAGTATAGAAGTGCACAGGCAATGCAGGATTTTTTGGAGAGTGTTGGGGACAACTTTCTGATGCAAGTGCTGGAGCAGCCAATTAGGGGCTATGCTCTACTGGCTTGGGCATCCCTCTTGAAAGCACAGAGGCAGAACGGGATCTTGGAGTCATTACTGACTCCAAGATGAACATGAACCACCAAGGCCAGACCACAGTCAGCAAGGCCAGCCACACCTTGTCATGCATCCAAAGATGCATCTCAAGTCAGTTCAGAGAGGTGATATTCCCCCTCTATGTGACTTTGGTCAGGCCACAATTGGAGTACTGCATCCAGTACTGGGTGCCGAACTTTAAAAAGGATGTGGCCAGCCTGGAGAGGGTTCAGAGGAGGGCCACCCACTTGGTGAGAGGGAAGCAGGACAGGCCCTATGAGGACAGACTGAGGGACATGAACCTGTTCAGCCTCAGCAAGAGGAGGCTGAGGGAGGACCTGGTGGCTGCCTACAACTCATCAGGGGAGATCAACAGCACCACCTGGGGTGATGAGGAACAATGGTAAAAAGCTGATGGAGAATAGGTTTAGGTTAGAGATCAGAAGACAATATTTTACAGTTAGGGTGGCTAAAATCTAGAACCAACTTCCTAGGGAAGTGGTCCTCACCCCTACCTTGGGCAAATTCAAGAGGAGGTTGGATGACCACCTATCTGGGATCTTGTGAACCCAGCATTCATTCCTGCCTGTCACAGAGGGTCAGGCTAGATGATCTGTTCAGGTCCCTCCTGACCCTAGCTACTATGAAACCTGCTGTTCACAAACAGGAAATAATTGGTGGGGAATGTAGTAGTAAATGGCACCTTGGGTAGCAGTGACCATGAGATGATGGAGTTCAGGATCCTGAGGAAAGGAAGGATGGAGAGACCTGCAGAGCAAGAACCCTTGACTACAGAAAAGCAGACTTCAACTTGCTCGGGGAACTCATAGGGAGGATCACCTGGGAATCCAGTCTGATGGGAAGAGGAGTCCAGGAGAGCTGGCTGTACTTTAAAGAAGCCTTCCTGAGAGTGCAGGAACAAACCATCCCAATGCTCAGGAAGACTAGCAAGAATGGCAGAAGACCAGCTTGGTGTACCGGGGAAATCTTCAGTAAACTAAATCACAAAAAGGAAACTTATTAGAAGTGGAAACTTGCACAAATAACTAAGGAAGAATATAAGAGCATTGCTCAGGCATCCAGGGATGAAGTCAGGAAGCCCAAATTGCAATTGGAGTTGCAGCTAGCAAGGGATGTGAAGGGTAACAAGAAGGGTTTCTACAAGTATGATAGTAGCCAGAGAAGGAAGTTTGAGTCCCTTACTGAATAGGGGAGGCAACACTGTGACCGAGGATGCAGAAAAGGCTGAAGTACTCAGTGCCTATTTCACCTCAGTCTTCAGAGGCAAGGTTAGCTCACAGACTACTGCACTGGGTAGCACAGTTTGGGGAGGAGGTGAGCAGCCAACAGTGGCAAAAGAACAGGGTAGGGACTATTCAGAAAATCTGGCCATATATAAGTCCATGGGGCTGATGTGATTACAGAGCTGCTGGCCACCATCTCTGAAAACTCCTGATGATCAGGAGAGGTCCCAAATAATTGGAAAAGAACAAACCTGGTGTCCATAATTAAGAAATGGAAGAAAGACGACCAAGGGAACTATAGACCAGCTGGCCTCACTTTGGTCCCTGGAAAAATCATGGATCAGATCCTCAAAGAATCTACTTCTAAGCACTTGGAGAAGAAGATGATTAGAAACAGTCAGTATGAATTCACCAATGGCAAGTCATGCCTGACCAACCTGATTGCTTCTATGATGAGGTGACTGGTTCTGTGGATGCGGGGAGACCAGTGGATGTGTTATACCTTGATTTTAGCAAGGCTTCTGATACACAGCGTTCTTGCAGGCAAGCTAAGGAAGCATGGGATGGGTGAATGGACTGTAAGGTGGATAGAAAACTGGCCGGATCATCAGGATCAGAGGGTAATAATAGCTCTAAGTCTAGTTGGCAGCTGGTATCAAGTGGAGTGCCCCAGGGGTTGGTCCTGGGACTAGTTTTGTTCAATATCTTTATCAACAACCTGGAAGATGGTTTAGAGTGCACCCTCAGCAAGTTTGCAGATGACACCAAGCTGGGAGGAGTAGTAGATATGCTGAAGGGAAGAACTAGGATTTAGAATGTCCTAGACAAATTGGAAGACTGGACCAAAAGAAATCGCATGGGGCTCAACAAGGAAAAGTGCAAAGTCCTGCTCTTAGGACAGAACAATCCCACGCAGGCTACAGGCTGCCTGACTGGGCAGCAGCTCTGCAGAAAAAGACCTGGGGTTTACAGTGGACAATAAACTGAATATGAGCCAGCAGTGTTCCATTATTGCCAAGAAGGCTAATGGCATATTGGGCTGCATTAGTAGGTGTGTTGCCAGTAGGTCCAGAGAAGTGATTATTCCTCTTGATTAAACACTGGTGAGGCCATATCTGGAGTACTATGTTCAGTTTTGGGGCCCCCACTACAGAAAGGATATGGACAAATTGGAGAGAGTTCAGCGGAGGGCAACAAAGATGGTTTGGGGGCTAAGGCACATGACTTTTGAGGAGAGGCTGAAGGAACTGGGTGTTGGAAGCCTAGAGAAGAGAAGACTGAGGGGATTTAATAAGTCTTCAACTACCTGAAGCAGGGTTCCGAAGAGTATGGAGCTAAACTGTACTCCATAGTGGCAGATGACAGAACAAAGAGCATTGTTCTCAGGCTGGAGCAAGGGAAGTTTAGGTTGGATATTATGAAGAATTTTCTGACTAGGAGGATGGTAAGACACTGGAACAGGTTACCCAGAGAGGTGATGGAATCTCCATCCTTGGAGGTTTTTAAGACCCAGCTAAATAAAGCTTTGGCTGGGATAATCTAATTGGGGTTGGTCCTGCTTTGACCAGGGGATTGGACTAGATGACCTCCTGAGGTCCCTTCCAAACCTAATTTTCTATGATTCTATGAAAGTCTGTGATAAACCTCAAAGTTTTGTCTACCCTGTTGTCCAAGACACAGCTGAAGCTCATGTAGACATACTCAACCTACATTTAAACTAATTGGTCTGGATACTATTACAAATTAATCTGGAGTATAATGGAGCTCAACCTAATCTGTAAAACCTGTCCAGGATCCTAGGTAACTACTTGGGAGGCCAGCCAACAATGAAATCTATTCTGCCACAGTTCCCATATTCTTGGTACCCAGACTAATCATGCCTGTGACAGCAATGTAAACATACCTTATGATTTTATATAAGCAGGCTGGATACAGATTATTAAATCCATATTTTTTATTTGTAGTCTCTGCTATTGGATTGAAATTAATGGGGCATGGTTTATACATTGCCTATTGCTGCTATTGCATTACAAAGTTGTATGAGAAGGGTTTTTTGTGATTTCACATAACCATTTTCCATTGCGGTCACTATGGGTTTCTGTAGGACTTTTGTCTGTCAGGGCTGCAAGATCAGGTGTCCATCCAAAAAAAAATTAAGAGCTCCTTTGCATTTGTCAAGACTTCAGATGACTAAATATACTTTTAAGCAAATTACAGAATATCTTATTCTCTTTTTCACTACTTTTCTCCAAAGTAGATGATCTAGTCTTTTATGTTCAATAGTAATTAGAAAAATTGCATGCTTTAAATGGTGTAATTATATGCTTTAAATAGATCTCATCAGTTAGCACCAAAGGTTGAAGAGCCACTACAAATAGAGCATTTCTTAGTAAAAAGACCAGCCAGTCTGCTGCATCCTAAGTTGCCCTTTGTTTATTTCAAGCAAGATATAGTGTTAATTATTTGTGACGGTAACTTAGGGTGCACAGGCAGATTTTCTAAAGTACTGTGTGTAGTACAGAAGTTAAATCTTAGCAATATGAAATCTCATTCTAATATTACTTCATGTAACCTTTAACTAGAAGTAGAGAGAGAATGCTAGCTTTGTACATGAATTACGCACTTGCTTATATACAAATGATCAAATATTTCTGCAATTGCAGTGTATTTAAATAAACAAGGCTCAATTATATTGCAGCCATAATGGTCCTAATTGAAAAACCTGTGAGGAAAGGACATTGGGTCAAAAAAGTTTTCTTGGGTTTTGTCTGAATCACTTCATCAAAAAGGTATTGTGAATGGTCCAAGGACCTTTAGGATGATGCCTCCTAGCCATTCTCTAGAGGGTAAAGCTATCCAAATGTAATGGTTGTCTTGCCTGCTGCAGAACCCTGTTGCCATTGTCTGACTCTCCCCATGGGGGCCCATAAATAATTAACACTTTTTTATTAATCCCTGTAAAGGAGCACCTTTGTGATGAAGGAGGCTGCAATACAGCCTCTGGAGGGAGGTCAGCATTAAAGATGGGCCCAGGAGAGCGAGCAGCCCAAGGACTACATCCAGGACCCAGAGAGGGAAGTAGGCCAGAGCAGGTAGGCTTGTTTGGCCCTGGGTAAGACCTAAAACTGCACCCTGCCGGAGAAGGGTGGTCTGGTGGGGCTGTCCATGGCAGGACAGTCCCCCAGAAATGCTAGGCCAGTTACCTCCCCAGTGAAAGGCAGGTAGGGGCACCTTATAACCCCAGCCCCCACCATCTGGTGGGTCTTTAAGACCAGAGGGTAGCAGGGCCTGGCATGCATATGGGACAGGCACCTGAGCCCAAAGGGATGTAAGACTCTAGTGGTAGTGAAGCCAGGCACTCTTAAGGAGAGGCACCTGAGCCTGTGGGGGGGTGTAATACCCCAAGGCCCCAGCATAGGGACAGAGTGTGGACCCCAGTGAGTGGGGCAGAGTAGTTACTCTGACAAAGTTGTGAAGTGTTGAGGCCCCAGAGAAGGGGGCATATGTTGAGACGCCAGGAAGGGGGAGTTAGGCCCAGGTAAGTCTTCAGATGCCTGAGGCCACAAGTGGGCCTGAGGCCAAGAGGGCTAGTAATCGGCCCAGATTACAGGGTGCAAATGAGGAGTTACCCAGTGAGGGGCTTGGGTCAGAACTCTAGGATAAGGTGAATTGGCTGCTCACCGCTCAGATAAGGGTCGCAGGAAAGGCTTCACCAGGGCCAGTCAAGGAGTGCAAGTAGGATAGCCTGATGGCCTATGGGAGCTGCTTATGGGAGAAGGGCAGGTTAAATGTGGCTCTGTGTGGGGCAGTGTGTAAAAGGCCCATTGAGAGTGGGCAGAGTGCTCAAGGCCTGGTGAGAGTGTGTGATATGAAGGAGGCCTAATGGAGTGGAATGACTGGATGAATGTGTCGGGCCTAGCAAGGGGCTGAGCATGGCCCAGCCTCAAGCTGGAACAAACAGCAACTCAAGGATGACATCTGTAAGGCATAGATCATAATACGGGCAGGCTGAAGTTGTGTATACACCCCTAGACATCGGCATCTTAAAATGGGCAGCCTCCCACTTATTGTAACACCAGTTTACTTTACATCAAAGGCATGGCAGGAGAGACTGGGCCGATTGCCCTAAACAGGCAGGCGGGCCAATACTGTGCCCAGGCCTGGGTGATTAATAAAGGTTTTTAGTTTGTGCAAATGGAGGGACTGACACAGCTTCTCAGTCCATGTTAAATCTTTCTATGGAACAACCCTCTCTTGGTTTCCCAGCCATCATCTTCCTAAATGATTCCAACTGATAAACTGATATCTATTCAGCTAATTAATCTTTACGAACTCCTATTTATAACTCGTATTGTTCAGTACATATTATTATTCCCATTTCACACTTAGGGAACTTGGAGAATATATATGAAGTGACTTACGAGTCACTAACCAAGTTTTATAGTAAGTCATTAGTAAAGATAGTATTTAGGTGATATTGACAATCATCTCTGAGCCTAGGCCTCTAAACAATGCTGCTTCTGATTGTATAGTAATAGATGGAAATCCATCAGGAAGTAGCGTAGACTACATGGAAACTCATGAACGCTAATCTTCTTTGTACAATACTAGGTTCCTTCATTATCTTGAGTTACTAATGGCTTTAGTAACAACAGAGTGTTTCATGAGAACTGAATCTGTACATGGAAGAACATTCACTTGCAGAATTCTACCAGAAGGTGAGTGCCTCTCTTGACATGGTTGACATGCTTAGATCACATTAAAACTGATATGAAGGTGAACATAGGAATAGTACTTTACACTTAATACTTACAGAGGAAATGGACCTTTACATGGTCTCTCCAACTCCTTCAAAACCCTGGGGCACTCCTTGCTGCTCTTCACCTCTCCATAGCAGAATTCTTGTCATTGGTTCCATTGCTGCTGTTGCTTCCTTAGTTAAACCTGCAATTTGCCCTGTGTTATATACTATAAATTTACACATGCCCCCACTTTAGTTTTAAGACCTAATTCACTCCCATCACCATACCAAGTCAGTTTTGTCTCTTCCCTCAACGTAAGTTAATCCCATGCCTCTCATCTCATGACTATTCTAAATCTTCTACTGACTATCCCCTGCACCCAACCAACATCACTAGAAGTTTCAGCACTAAAATGTCTTTGATGCCTTATGTTAATACACATCAGTAGAAAAGACTCTGGAGAATCCAAAGGCATGTAATAAGAGACTACAAAGGCAAAAATAAATATGGTAAGAAAAAAAAAAGCACAAAGAAATGTGAGCATAAAGTAGGTTTACTGGGTAAGATGAAGTGTTATACCTTAATGTTAACTTTTCATCATCTCTTTGATGGTAAGACACCTAAGCCTCTATATTTTTTTAAGTTATGATTAAAACTAGGTAGGAAATATTTTTTCCTGCATATGGGTGAGCATAAACCTTGTAAAAGTTTTCCACAAAAAAGAGAGAGAAAGAAGGGCTACATCCTTTTAGATAGGGTATTCTTCTGAGTATTAGGAGACCAGGGAACAGAACATCAGTAACTCAAAACTCAAACAAGTGCCATAACACTAAGCCATGGGATATTCTGCTGGTGGGAGTGACAGCATTTCTATTTTTGAACAGAAATTCCATTCTTATTGCAAGTGATCTGTAATTTGCCATGGAAAGTTTCAGTTTTGCAGATCAACAAATTCCTACAAAAAACATTTGGTTATAAAATTCTTGCCCAGCCCCTGTTACAACAGCCTCCCTAAATGGGCTGTAGCTCTGCTTAGAATCCGGGTAATGCTACATCTTACAGTTTCTCTCACACACTGCAGCATCTCTCCTTTGCTCACTCCTGCTCCTGGCATACCTCGCTTCAGTGAGATGTTCACCAATGGCAGATGTATGGATGTTTTCTACAATGCTTCTCTAGAATAATCCTCCCTTAAATGCTTTTAGGGCTTTTTTGTGCTACCTCAGTTTAAAGGGTCTGGAGCAGAATAAAGACATCATCAACACTGTGCCTTTATAAGTGACTTTACTGTATATGTAATGTGATCATTGTAGCCACTTTCCAGATTCAAAGTAAAAATGTTAACTAGATAGTCCTCAAAATGAGATAATATTATCCTAATTGTATTATTACTCTATAGAGAAAACTGGTAGCAGCAGCAAACCTGGAAACCAGCAAAACTAGTAGCAGCAGCAAAACTTAAAATAGTTGGGCTCTTCTACACGACAGTCATCACACTTGTACACGTGACGGTCATCATGATGTATACATTACGAAAATGTAATTTGTGTAGCTTAATGGCATCACACATTACATGTGCACTAGTTTGGGGGTTTTTTAATTACTGCATTGTTGCAAACCTTGATGTAGTATAGTTTACAATGTTGCAAATTGCAACAATGCAGCTGTCCACTCACCCCCTGGCTGCAGGAGAGGCAGACAGGCTCCACAGAAAAAAGGATAGGGCTCCTCACCACTTCTGCATTCATCAGGCACCCATTGAAGGCAGAAGTGGCACAATCCTTTTTTCTTCCCCAGCAGAGCCTGCCTCTCTCTCCTGCAGCTGGGCAGGGAGGGGTGAGGTGCTGGTGGTCTGAGCAGCCCCTCAGCTGTGGGGGAGCCCAATCCTTCCCTCCTTAATGGCAGTGCCCCCTGGGTCCACCTGGGTGGGCTGCTAGCAGCACCCAGTCTGATCCACCTGTTCCCCACACCTGACTGCTGGAAGCCCACTAGGCATTGCTCCCTTGGCAGACCCTGGGAAGAGTTGGATTGGGCTGGGTGATGCCTCCAAACTGGGGCAGCACCCAACCCATTAGCAGCCTGCCCAGGTGGCCCTGCACAGGTGCTGCCACCATGGAGGGAAGTACTGGGACCCCCCCACAGCTCAGAAGCCACTCAACACACCAGCAGCTCACCCCCCCGCCCCACTTCTCCACCCCCCTCCAGCCATGGGCAGACTCTGGCTCTGACAACAACAACAAAAAAAGAATTGGTCCCCTTGCCATAATGTGGTGGAAAAATTAAAATGGGGGGCTTCAATTAAAAACCCACCATTTCAATTTAAGAGACATAAAACCTTGGGGATTGAACCCTTGTCACATGTACAAGCATCAATTGAGTCATAATGCCCAAACTACTAACTTGCACTCCCTCTTGGCAATTCTGGAGCTGTTTCCCAGGAAACATATACCTGTAAAGAGTTTTAGGAGAATCCATTACCTTTATGACATGTGTTTTCATGGTAATCGGTTAAAAAAACCAAAAAAGTAAAAGAAAAAACCCTGCTTGGACATGCAAATACATTAGACTAGCTATGGAATGAGATAGATTTCTGTTTCATTTGTTTTGCTTTTCAACCATTGTATCTTATACAGAGATATGGAAATAATATTTTTACTAAGTTGAGATATCTCTCTTGGACTTCTTTGCCTTACAGTGCTTCCTCCATTTTTTCATGCATTTCTGCTGGTTCTATTGATTAGGCATCTGTTCTCTGTATAGCCATAGTTTGCTCTTGTGGAACAATGTTTAGCAGCTGTTACAATTCAGACAAGTGTTGACAGGATGAGAATTAAATTAACACCCAATAATGTTTTAACACCTGGCCTACCAACAGCAATATCATTGAATTTCACCTTTTAGAAATTGCTTAGTAAGTTACTTTCATATTACTTTGACTTTGACCACAGCATACACTGATTGTATTTTAAAATAAAATTCTTGAAACTTGAAAAGGAATTTTGCACCGTTGGCAAAATAATAATAATTAAGGACTTTTCTCCTAGTATCATGGAGCCAATTTTAATTACTTTTCTTCCTATTACAGCTACATGTCCAATTTATTTAGCTAAATGGTACTAGATCAATAGAAATCAGTACATACATTTTTAGTAAAATGTTGATGGCTCCAGGAAATTAAGAATTCTTGTTAGCCATCTGAAGTCAAATGGACACTTCATGTATAAAGAGAATGTTGGAATTCATACAGAAGAGAGGGGTTTCTGGTAGCCAATTCCAGGACAATAATAGATTATAATACCTGCCAAAAGTGCAACATAGTCACACAGTGGCCAGGATTAGTATTTTTCTGGCTTCATGCAAAATCCCTGTACAACTGGTACATGGCTGAATGTGCTCGAGATATTTTGTGTATGGAGCTCTGACCCTTAAAACAATGCCTGGCCATGGGTGAAGTTTTTAGTTTACGCGGTTTGCTTACTGTGCTTCAACAAGTGTCAGTCCTTCGCTTAGAACCTTTTCTAGCAACGTTCAGATGAAATAATAGACTCATCTGTGATCATTTAGATCATGATAAATTGTTGTTCTACCAAAAAATCACAAAAGGTATTCCAAAGAAAAATGATAACCAACTGCAACCAACAATTCTGAAATCAGTTTACAGTGTACATATATCAGTCTAAAATCAAATTAAACAAAATTCTACAATACAAAGGAAATTAAATTACTTCAAATGCTTATCATCCAATTTCTCCTTTTGGTTTACAGATGCTGCATCAGTCTTTTTGCAACTTCACTAAAAACTCCTGCTCTTTAAATGATCTGCATAATCTAGATCTTTTTTACTTCTCATATCAGCCATAAAGATAAGCAAGGAAATAAAGCAGTGCAGACAATTTCTACTGATGCCAAACAGGTGCAGATTTGATATATCTGCCAAGTGACCCTCATTCTGCATGTCAATCATTGCACTGACGTTAAGATGCAGAAACTGGCAGCAATCCATTTCACTGTGTTTAGCTGCTGCTAACCTCATGCTTTTCATTGGTTTCTGGGCTGTACTGAAGTGCTGTGCGTCAGAGACGAAGAGAAGGCAGGACCAATCTCCAAATGTTAATGACTAATTTGAATTAGAGAATAATAGTAGAGAATATTTTCCTGATCAAAGATTAAGATTTAAACCTCAAGCCAGAAGTTAATATTTCAAGGCGATATCTTGCTTCAGATACTCTATCAGTTTTCTGTTTGTGCAATTATCGACATTTTAGAGTTGCACAGGTTTAAAGTTACATATTAGAGTAAAGAATCGGTTCTTCTGTACAAAATTTAAATAGTGAATATTGTGTGATTTCTTGTACTGACTTTAAGACCTAACCAGACATCATAGTCAGGTACAGAGATTATACTTTACCGGTGCAAAGTGATCAGAAACTGGTCCATACACACAAAAGAACAGAAGTTTAGCACACACAGACTAGTTTAAAAAATGGCAGAATGTATCTGGTCTACTATTCCCCCCCCACCCGCCCAACCTCCCAGTAAAGGGTAAATGTGTATTCTGTTCACTACCAATCCCAGGCCTCTTGCAAAAAAAAAAAATGTTTACTTAGATTGATTCCACCTCAAGCTTTTTGTATGTTTGTACCTAGTTTATGAATATCACAAATATAACTCTCTAACTGGACCCCAAAGAAAACTTAATAAATCCCAAGTTATCATCTTGGAATAAATCCCAAAACAATCAATCATATTTATTTGTGATTATACATATCACTAGCTTTGTAGTGCTTCAGATAACCATATCTGCGGCCAAAATAAAATGAGCTCTGGTTTTCTTTTATTACTTCTAATACCCAGGAATTGAAATACAATGAAAAGGCTAGAATTTGTTATTTTTAGCCCTATTTCTCCATAAAGTATTAGGAAAGCCTTTGACTGAGGCAAAGCACATATGCAAAAATATTTTAAATTATTCACATTCATAGTTACAACAGCTAATATGCACATGAGTATGCTGTAAATTTCCTCAGATGCCAAAGTGGTGATTTGATAGTAGCATAGCAGTGTGTGTTGTTTTATCTTGAGTTGTGTCCCTTGCTAACAGCTGTTTTCTACAGAAAGTGTTTGCGTGCTCTCCAAGGCTTGATCAAAATTCCTGGGGTTTTTTGTTGTCCCAGATACTTTGCCACTCTGCAGCCCTAGGAGAGTAGCAACAGAAGAAAAATAATCTTTTCCTGGTTAATCAGTTCAGGGGAGACCAAAGTTATTCGGTAATATTTCAGTATGTGCTAAATGACTGTACAGTAAGGAATTTGTGAAGAGAAATTGTAGAGAAATTGTAGAAATGTAGAAAATAGTGTAAACATTTGGGTGTTGAGTCCACCTCAAGTTATGCCTGTCTCTGCAAACATACTCCTTTCCAAAATGCTCCAATAACTAAACATCTTAGAAGAGAATGGTTCCTCTAACAGCCTGCATTTAGCCACTGGAAATTTAAAAGTGAACTGCATGTAACCACAGCCCATGCAATGTATGAATGCTGATATGAGTTGTCTCCTCTGGCATGAATCTTCTGGTTACTGAAACAAATTTAATTAGCCTTCCTAAAGTAAAACATTCGTGGAATGGCAGCAGTGGAAACACTACATATCTGCAACAGCCCAGGAAAGTACAATTTGCACCCAACTTTGAGAAGTTTTTCCATTCTTTATTTATAGTCAATAACTGCTGAATTGCTCTGACTATAAGAAAGAACTCTTAAGTAAATTAAGAATAACAGTAAGAGATCAAAGGAAAATCTCCATCATAGAACAGCGACCTGTTAGAAGAGGTGAGATATAGAAATAGGCAGCTCTTTGACAGAAAATATCCTTTGTAATGTAAGTTCAGTAATACAGAACCCAGTCTCTCAGAGTGCCCACGGTAATAATAAGGATTGCCTCAATATTTACATTTGTGATCCGTGTCCTTAATGCATCATGCATCCAGTTTTATCAGACTGAAGTGAGTTCTACTAATGTCTAGTTTTATCCAACCGTAACATAGTAAACTATTCTAATAAACAGTTCACTAGTATTCCTCTTCTGTGATAACATATGCTTAGGAATCAGTGTAGTAAATGATAGCAAAAGTTCTTCAACTCCATTATCTAGTCCCTGGCAGTGGCCAAGAACTGCTTCAGAGGAAAATGTAGGAGCACCTCTCACTTTCTCTCAGGTCACATGACATAATTTATGTAGAGATGCTACATTACTTTCATAATCAGTCAAAACTATTTATTTCACTTACAGTTACTGCAGAATAGCATATATGCAGGCCATTTATTCCATAGATGTTTAGTGTCATGTCTCTTTAAAAAACCTTTTCACCTTCAGGCTATTTCAGTTCTTAAACTGAAAGTTCTTAATTAGTAAGAACCAGGGATCCTGGTTTTCTCTGATTAAAAAAAATCCCCAATTTTCAGGTTAAAAAAAGTAACCCAAAATCCACATTTTTTTCATGCTTAAAATGAAATGCCACTAATGTATAGACATATATGTATAGTGGTGTTTCATTTTGACCATTGAAAAATGTGGATTTTGGGTTATCATTTTTAACCAGAAAATTTGGGGGGGAGAGGGTTAATCAGAGAAAACCAGGATACTTGGTAAGAACCCACAATGCAGAGTTAATGCTTAGGCTAGCTATACAATGCATAAAGAGAGTTATGTTCCTAAGAACAATTAGCAATATCTAGGGCACAGACAGAAGTGACAATTTTTGTGCAGTCTGGCCCCTGAAAACTCTACAGCCATAAGCAAACAGAAGTGCACAGCTGCAAAGAGCTTTAAAAGGGTCCAATCCACAAAAATCTGAACCCTCATGCAAGATGTTTCAAAACAGATAATCTTCTGTAACTTCTGTCTGCGTCCCAGCCAGTCACTGTTTTCAGAGTGGGAGGGGGCAAAAAGAAACAGGGAATTTGATTTGGGGTTTTTTTAGCCCCTGCTGGAGGCTAGGGCAGGTGGATTGTAGGCCACCTGAGATGTGGGGGGGTCTCCAATCCACCCACCTCACCCTCCAGCACTGTCTGGGGAATCTCTAAAACAAGCTCCTCCTTCCTTTCCCTCCTCCCATTCTGAAAACAGCACAGGCTGAGAGCAAGAAGTGATGATTGCTAGGAAAATCTGGCTCCATGACAACTGGCAGCCAGCAGCTAGATTTCCCTCTCTCCTGGAACCAACAGTGAACTCTATTTGGTCCAGGGGCTCGTTGTAACTCAGAACAGTTCCTGCAAAGCATTCTCAGTTACAGTGGTAAGCTGCAATTCTGTTTGTGCCCTAACTGCCTAGTGGCCTTATAACCTTAAGTTATTGGCCGATATTATACATAGGGGTCTACCCAATTCGAGGAGATAGCTAACCAAGTGTGTATGGAGCTCACTTGACTAGCCACCACTTCTGTGGGCTAATCATGGTGCTCCCCCACACAGACACCTCTGGTTGGCTGAGGAGCCCCAGTGGCCCCATCCCTTGCTGCTGATTAGTGAACAGGGATGGGGCCACACAACAGGCAGCCCTCTCAGCCAATCAGCAGCAAGAGGCAGGGGTGGCAGCCTTCTTGAGCTCCCCTTTGTGTCAGCAGTTCCCCTTTCCCCTCCCACTCTGGCAAGCTATGCAGCCAGGCTGCAGCACCATGAGAAATGCAACATTTTATTTTCAGTCCTTTTTTTTTTTTTTTGCAGGTTTCAGAGGCTGTGCCTGCCTGACCTTGAACACCCGTTCGTGAGCCACCTTGGCCAGAGCAACTGGTGATGGACATACCAATGCTTCGTGTGGCCCCTAAGGTAGGTCTATATCACCTCGGTGGCTCCCCCAAACTTATCTGCCATGACTTTGACTGTACTACCAGTGGGGGGGCAAGCTGCTGGAGGTCCCTCAGGGGTGGGTGCTCCGCTTGACAGCCATTCGTGGGGCTCCACCTGCCCTACACCCCAGCCTCATGCCAACCTCTGGCGGGACACCAGGTCTTGAGGTGGCCGTCCCTCCAGTGTAGATATTTCCTTGACCTTGATGCCTCTCTCAGGTTTTGCATCCTGAGTGTTTTATGCCTCTGGTGGTCCACAGGTCTATTAGTTGCATAGACTGGGTGTCTACCCCCTCTGGGACAACCAAAGAAGGGGGGAAACAAAAAAAAGGAATGTGAAACAAAACAAGGAAGGAAGCTGCAATGCTGGCATTCCTCGCCTACCCTCACTTCCCCATGCTGGGACCCTTCAAGACCAAGACACTCAGTTCATGAGGACTGTGTGCCTCATCACTGCCCCACAAAAAGGGGGGAAAGAAAAATGAACAAAACAAAATAAGGGTCTGGGTAGCCTGTTCCACTGTCAAGATTTGATGGGGTCCCCTCAATGCCCTTCCTTGGGAGTTTTTTTGCCTCCGCTACCACCAACCTGTCTCCTGTACCCGGGAGTATTCAGGACAATGAGCCATTGTCTCCCCTGGCTCTGCTATGGCCCACTCTTCTGGGCTGTTGCTGTCTTCACGCAGCCAAGTGTAGCTTGTGGTGCCACTGTCCCTCAGTGTTGCCTGCAGTGTCCCACCCCCGGAATCCCTCAGTCCTCAGGGCTTGAGTTCTCCATCACCTGAGCAGGGAGACCCTGCCGTCTCTGCAGCTGCTCCCTGGCCAGATCTTCCCTCACTATACAAGCACTGGCCACTGCTGGTGTGGAGAGCCTCAGCTGCCTCTCCTCTTCTCTCCACTCCTCCCATGGTGATCCTTCTTATTTCTGCTGGCTGGTGGTTCCCTGTGACATCACCAGCCAGTTTCAGCTGGATAAAGGCATGGCTTGTAACTCATGCAGGCTCTACTCTTCATTCCTGCAGCATCGTGCATCCTGCTGCAGGTAAGTAGTTTTCTTGGTTTTCTGTTTTTATACATGGCTCCCATCCCCAAAGCCCCCAGGGTATGGCTTGGGGTTCTTTTGCCTGAATGCCTCTGTGACAGAGGCATTACCCAATTTTGCAACTTCCTTGAAATCCATGAAATCAAGATTTGGTAGGTCCTTTCTTATACATGAAGACAGTTAGATACATGTAGGGAAGCAAGAAAACCCCCATTTGCACCTGCAGCCCCCCCCCCCAAAAAAACTTACCCATGCCCCAAAGCTAGCAATAACAGCAGACTGGCAGCTGCTACAGGAGCCCCACTTTATTAACAGCTGCTCAGTCTGCATTGGACCTCCCTGCAGCTGCACTGCTATTTCTAACCCAGTACCAGAACCAGAAGAAGCAGGTGATGGATCCAAAAAAGAAGCAGAGACACTGAAATGCTGGAATGCCAGAGCTGAAAACAAGGAGACAGGGAAAGGACTAATCCCCAAACCAAGAGCTCAGAAGAGGTCTGACTCCCAGGACCACACCAAGCCTGCAGCAGCAAAGACTGTAGGAAGAGCTAGGAGTGAGCAGCCCAGGGAAAAAAAGTGGTTGTTGGAGAGTCGGCATCCCTCAAATAGATTTTTTTTTGTTTAATCTTTTATTTACTTTCATTGTAAATGGAAGGGGAAAGAAGCCCCTTAGGCTGAGTCCCAGCCACCTGAAGGGAGAAGAAAGGAAAGCCAGCAACAGCCCCAGACTGGAGGGATGCTGGCACAAGGAGTATACGCCAGTACTTGGATGGTATCAAGTTAGTAAGGACCTTAAAGGGCCAGTCCCAGGAAGCAGACCTAGGCAGAGCAACTCTGAGGACCAACACATGGGCATTGAAGTCCATTATAAGCACCCAAGTCTGCAGGCAAGATCAGCTGGAAATTCTCCTTTGTTTTGTTTTGTTGTGGGGTTTTTTGGGTTCTTTTCTTCAATAGGGCCGGTCCTTGGGGAAATAGCCTGCTGCCCTCAAGTCTGATTCCCACTGTTGTTGGCAGCCACAGCCAGCAGTCATAAAGGCTCTAGAGGCTGTAAGACTTACTTGAGTTATAGTTCTTTCATTTTGCATTGTTCTTCAATTCTCTTCCATCTACCAAGTCTTGACTAAACAATCTTGGGGGCAGCTTAGCTGCCATTCCCTTGAGTTCAGCCTAGAAATACTGATGGCCTAAAGGAGCCAATAAAAGAAGAAGAATGCCCTTTGAGAACCAGGGCACAACAGACGGTTTAACATCTAGGTGGTGCTTCGACAGGGTGAAGGGGAGGTAGGAGCTCCAAGGAAGAATTGGATCCTATGCATCTGGGCCAATATACAGAAGGTTAGACCACCTCCCAACAAAAATAAACATCAACACCAAGATGTGGCAGGTGAGAATTGTGTGACTTCTGATGAGTGAGGCCCAGTCTTACTGGGCACAGGGCTACCAGGGCCCACAGCCCTATCCCATACTGTGCCAACAATAGGAAGGAAGTCTGCAAAAAAAGAATGCTGAGGAGAAGTTGCCTAATCTAGCCAGTAAGAAATGTCAAGAACAGGGGTGTAAATTAAACAGCATCCCTTTCCAGGATTTAGACACCTGGGCAGGATGAAAGTGCTTCTCTCCACAGAATATCTCCAGCCATGAAGTTATAATCAGGATATTCACAACACAGTAGTGTCTCTTGGACTTAGGGCCAGTATTTGAGCTTTCCTCATAATGGTTTTTATCTCAACATACACAGCATAAAAAGAGTAGCCCTACATAGGACCATGATAAGTAAGAGATGAGTTTTAAGTCATAGCAGAGGATAATATCATCTTCCAAAATGATGCCACTGCAAGTGGGAGAACAAACAGATCTTTTTCCTCCAGTGTTATTTTTGCTATCACATGGGAAAATAATTATTTCCTTTCTTGTGATGCCTCAATCATTGAACAAATCAGAGATACTTATATGAATAACCTTGGTTGTCCAGTAACATTTCCTTTGAGGTTAGCTTCAAAGGGACGTTCAGTTTTTTCCATTGTGTGTTTTTTAATCTCAGTGTGATAAAAGGTTGCATGCATCTGATGGTCCTTTGTGGTCATTTATACGCAATTTGAAACACACTTATACTGTCACTAAAAAAGGGAACCCAACACAGCACTGCTAACTGAGATGCACTTTATTATTGTTATGAAAGTTAGGTATTTTCTAACTATAGGAGTTAAATTTATGTTTCATGTTCCTTTAAACTGGATGATTTAAAGAGCAGCTATTGGGTTTACTTTAGTCCTAGGCATCCTCACAGGAAAAAATAAGTTGGTTACTTGGTTGGGAAGATGGAATATGCACACTATAATGGTTACGTGTAGTGGTTGTCATAAAAAAGATTTATTTATAATTACCACAAAATTTATTGTTATTCATTTCTGAAGTACAGTGAAACCAACATTGTAAAAGTGGTCATGGCAAATGTGAGCAAGAGGTGACCCTGGGATGCTAAACAAAATTAGTGATATCCTTGTTCCCCTGATATCTATGGCAAAACAACAGACACATCCACAGTGTTGGTTTTGTTATTGAGACCAAGATTGTTATTCAAATGCTGGAATGTCTCTTTCTTTTCAACTGACAAACAGCCAACGTACAACAGTCATAAGTTCAATACCCCAATCGTTGATGCAGAGGATGAAACACAGTAAAAATTATATTCTAAACTTGACGATCTATCTCCAAAGAAGATAAGATTATTCCCCTTGGCGAATTCAGTGCTAGAGTGGGCAGGGACGCTGAGCTATGGAAAGAAACACTTGAATGGGAATGGGTGGGGAAAGCCAATTCCAACGTAATTCTTCTCCTGAGTCAGCATTCAGAACATGATCTCATCATCAGAAACTCCCTATTTTGTAAAAGCAAGAACTAGAAAACATCAAGGATACACCCCTGTTCAAAACACTATTACTGACTACACCATAGTGTGTGCTTGGGACCATTGTGACATCCGTATCTCCAGAGCTGTGGATTCTGGATGCATCATCATTGATACATTCCATCATATCCATCCATATCACCCCAAACCATTTAACAATAGAAGCAGCCAAGAAAGAAGTTTAATATATCAAGTTCTTGAAAGATCCTGCTAAAGCAATTATCTCCAGCAGTGCCTTATTGAGAAACTCTCCAACTTTCCTGATGTTCTTGACACCATGATCACTGGCAGAGCCTCAAGGCATCCATGAAGCATAGAAAGAATCTCTAGGCTTCTCCACAAAGAAACACCAGGACTGGTTTGATGAGAACAACAGGGAAATTCGGGCTGTCATTTACAGAAAAAGGAGAGCCTTCAAAGCTTGACAGAATGACATCACCTCCAAACAGAAACAAAACCTTTGCTGCAGACCTGTCTGCAGCACCACAAATCACATGCACCACACATGCAGGCATTTACCACACTATTAATTAATAGTGCAGCAGGTCTTTTTTGACACCAGGAGATTCTGGTGTCAAAAAACCCATATCAAAATAAAGCAGAGCGGTGCACATGGTGGCAGCATGCGCCACCTGAAACTGGAGCCTGGCTGGCTGAAGCCATACTCCAGCTGCCAGCCAGACACCGTATGCCTGGATCATCACTGCTAGAGCCCTGGGAGGCCCCCAGGACCCCAGGTAAGGCTGCTGGGGCCTTCCCAGGTGCTAGCCCCGGCCTTCCCTACCTCACCTCTGGCAAGCTGCCACATGCCAGGATACGCATGCAAGGACATTCCTCAGGAACAACTAGCAGTGGCATAAATATGTAACATATTTACATAACTGTCCCTGGGGAATGCACATTCCTACTCATGGGAATGTACCCATTAAAGGCAAAACCCAGACAGAAATTTAAGAGCAAAAAATCAAGTGGTGGGAGGAGAAAGCAAAAGAAATTCAGAAGTTTTCTGAGAGCCATGTCATACATAGTTTTTTCAACTCAACCAAAACAATCCAGGGGCAAAGTACATAAGGAGCTGTCTAAGAGTCCAAGGATGGAGCAACGCTCTTTAAAGACAGTACCACCATCAGTGCATAGTGGAAGGAATACTTTCAAGAGCTTCAAAATTGAGATTATAAACTTCAAGACCATCAATGCCATTCCACAACAGTCAATTAAGGACTACCTTGCATATCCACCAACTTATCAAGAGGCCTGGAATACAATTAAACAGATAAAGAACAAAACAAGGCAAGTCAAAATGTTTCAAAAAATTTTTAACGTTTTGACTTTGAAGCTCAAGCTGGGCTTGCCTTCAGGGAAACAGAAACTAAAGTAAAGAGATGGAGGGAGGAAAGGGGGGGGAAGGAGTGGTCTCGTTATTGACTGTGTAGCTGGCTAGTGACTGTCACCCTTCCCTGAGGTCTCTTCCAATCCCAGTGCTCTGGGGGAGGGATGCAAAAACTGAATAAAAGACAGCATTGTTTGAACTGCCTTGGTGTCAGTTGAATGAGGGTGCACTTTAACACACACACACACACACACACACACACACACACACACACAGTGTCACCCACCCATGTCATGAGTTTTGCCTGTCAGTACCTAGAGGTGCAGATCCCCAGAACCCAGATTCTCCCTGCACCTATCTCCTTAACAGCTAGCAGGTTTCGTGGCTGCAGCAGGGCATAGCAGGCCTGCAGTTTTCACCCCTTTGTGCCCCAAGACAGACACAGTTCCACAAGCACTCATGTCACAAGTTTTGCCTCTCAGCAGCCAGAGGTGCAAGGCCCCAGAACCCAGAATCCTCTGTACCTATCTCCTTGGAAGTTGGCAGGCTTTATAGCCTTGGCAGGGGCTAGCAAGCCTGCAGTTTTGACCCTGCTGTGGCTTAACATACACTTGACGTGAGTTTTTTGCTTTCAAGATATTGAGGTGTCGTTTCATAGATTTCATAGACATTAGGGCTGGAAGGGACCTCGGGAGATCATCGAGTCCAGCCCCCTGCCCAAAGGGCAGGAAGTCAGCTGGGGTCATAGGATCCCAGCAAGATAAGCATCCATTTTACTCTTGAAGGTAATGTAGGTGCTTGAACCACCTCCGATGGCATACTGTTCCAGACCTTGGGGGCTCGGACAGGAAAGAAATTCTTCCTTATGTCCAGCCTGAAACGGTCTTGCAGGAGTTTGTGACCATTCGACCTCGTCATCCCTTGGGGCGCTCTGGTGAACAAACGTCCCCCCAGATCCTGGTGGTCACCCCTGATAAACTTATAGGTGGCCATCAGATCACCCCTGAGCCTGCGCTTTTCCAGGCTAAAGAGTCCCATGGCTCTCAGCCTGTCATCGTAAGATCTGTTTTCTTGACCCCTGATCATGTGCGTGGCTCTCCTCTGGACTCTCTCAAGTTTCTCCACATCCTTTTTGAATTGTGGAGCCCAAAACTGGACGCAGTACTCCAGCTGCGGCCTCACCAAGGCCGAGTACAAGGGGAGAATGACGTCCCGGGATTTGCTCGAGAAGCATCTATGGATGCAAGCCAGCGTTTTGGTTGCTTTACTAGCCACAGCATCGCATTGCAGGCTCATGTTCATCTTGTGGTCAATGATGACCCCCAAGTCTCTTTCTTCTGTAGTGTTATCCAACGTAGCACTGCCGAGCCTATAAGGTGTCATTGGCAAACTTGGCCAGTCCACTCCTGACTCCAGTATCCACATTATTAATGAAGATGTTGAACAAGATGGGTCCCAGGACAGAGCCTTGAGGGACCCCACTGGTCACAGGGCACCACGATGAGTGACTGCCATCGATTACAACCCTCTGGGTCCGACCACGGAACCAGTTTCCAGTTTCCCTGCTCCTATCTCCTTGAAACTTGGCAAGTTTCATGCCCTTGGAAGGAGCTACCATTCCTGCAAGTTTCATCAGAATCATGCAAGAAATAACAAAGTTATAGGCTGTTTAAAGCTTCCCCAGTATAGTCTATCGGTGAAATGTTAAAACAGCAAAACTGTTTTGACGAAACAAAACAGAAGAGCAGTTTTGAATCAAGATGAAATTCAAAATGAAATGCTGTTCCACTGAAGTGCAAGTTGAAACAGAACACTGCCATTTTTGCACAGTAGACAGTTGCAGAAGTGCTGCCAGCAACACTAAAATATTTACATGGCCTTCACTGATCTGGTCTTTGATTCAATCAACAGAGAGGCCCTATAGAAATTCCCCATGAGATTTGGATGCTTGCCAAAATTTGTTACCATCATCAGATATGATGATATGACAGCAACCATTCTAAGCAATGGCTCAGAAAGGGACTTCTTCACTATGGAACTGGACTCTAGCAAGGATGTATGATTGCACCAACACTCTTTTAATCTATATCTCTGCTATTTCACATCTCATTTGCTGATAGACTTTCATCTGAAGTCCCCATCCAGTATTGCATGGATGGGAATCTCTTTAATGTCAACTGGTTACATTCCAAAGCAAAAATAATCAATACTTCCACTATTGATCTTCAATATGCTAATGATAGTGTAATGTGTGCCCACTTCATTGAAGAGCTCCAAGTCACTTCTGACTGCTTCTGCAAAGCATATAAGATGCTTGGATTCACTGTCAACTTCACAAAACCAAAATATTTTACTAACCCACCCCAAAACAACTAGCTACCCCTCCATATACTACAATTATAGGGCATTCCTTGAAGAATGTAAAGCATTTTCCCTACCTGGTTAACCAACTTTCCCAAAAAGTAAACATAAGCGATGATATTCAACAGCAGGTAAAAATTGCCTGTGGTGCCTTTGGACATCTCTGAAATAATGTTTTGGATGATCAGGACACAAACCAAATTTCTTTTCTACCAACCTGTTGTCATCCTTACCCTGTTGTATGGGTGTGGAACTTGGACAACATATCAGAAACACTTGAATGCCTTGGTATGTTACCTGCAGCAATATTTTCAAAAAATCCTCCATATCCTTCTTAGTAGGACAAAAGAATGAATACCATTGTTCTGACTCAAGCAAACACCACCAGCATAGAAGCCATGTTCATACAACACCAGCTTTGTTGGACAGGACATATTTTAAGGAGGCTTAACAACTCGTTCCCAAAACATGTCCTATATAGTATTCCCAACTCAACAATAGTCACAGTTCTATAGGTTGGAAAAAGAAGAGATTCAAGGACACGTGGGTGACTGGTGCCTTCTGAGTCTGAAGGGGCACCCACAGAAGCTGGCGGCAGTGTTAACAGCAGAGGCAAAGCTAGCAAGCATTTGTGGATGCTGCTGCTGGCAGGGACAGAGCTGGCGGGCTCCCACAGATGCCCCTGCCAGTGTCAGCAGCTGGGGTGGCCCTCTTAGGGGGGGCACATGCCCCCCGGCCCCACTATGCGTCACCTATGCAAGGACATTTTGGAGGCTAATTTGAAGGAATAAGAAATTAACATCAGTACCTGGGAGACTCAAGCATTGAATCATCCCCACTCATGCATGATGTATATGACAAGGCATCGATCATTTTGAGCAAACTTATCTCACCACAGAGGCAAATAGACAAGAGAGACAAAGTGAAAGAGCTGTGACCTGACATCACCAGGGTCCACTTCTTCCTCCCAAAACTATTTGCCACATCTGCAGTCAAACATGTGATCTTGAATTGGTCTCTTCTGTCCAGACTCACCAATGACTTCCCTATTTACTGTAAGACTGTCATCCTCATATTGAGGGACTGCCAGGAACACTTAATTAAAACTGTATCAGTAAACAAATAATATTAGCTTACATTCTTACATTGCTGTTTTGTGTGTCACACAAGATCATGTTTCCTCCCCACTTGGGTTCTCTGTAACCTATTTGTGATGATTGCTTCTTTTTTATAAATCAGAAGCAATACAAAACAACATTGTAGACTTCCAATCCTGCTTCTCTTAGTATCTCACGGCGCATTCCTTGTGTTTAGACATCTCTAAACTCCTGGGTATTTTGCAGATTCCTGTAAAGAGCTGTACATTTGACAATCTAGAAGTCTCAAACCACCAACGATGGCAAACTATGCCATCGTCTGGAAGGTCAAAAGGTTCTTACAAGAATTAGTCTCAGCTCTGAGCAGAAAAGGGTTTGGGATATGTGTGGGGGGTGTGAATACTAATATATAAAAGTTTAGGAGGCCCTCTTGGGTGAGATGGTAAAGAGTAATGCAAGAAATCTTGTAATTGTATACAGGAAGGACTGGTGGTAAGCATTAGACTACTGTAAGTAAAATGCAACTCATATTCACCAGTGTACCAAGACAAATGTTTGCAGTAAAACTTGTACTTTCTGTAATCCTATGGAGCAACAAATTGAAGGTTCTGTAGCCGTTTCATCTACATCTTCATCTACATCAAAACAAAATGCTAAAATTTACTAGAACCATGTCCCTTGTGTTAGCCTATTAAAACTAAATTTCATTCAGTTTTCACTCAATCAAAATTTTTCATGTCCCCAGCACATCACCACCATAGAAGTTTGTGACATGGCAGCAGAATGATTTTATAGATAGACAAGATATACTGGAAGCTTTTGGTCTCAAGAAAATCAGAACTGCTGCATCAAGCCTGTTGCATTGAAACCACAGTTTAATTTCCATTGATGTTGGGCAGTACAGCCTAATCTATAATTTGTACTATATGTACCAATTAGGTTGACTACAGTTTATCATGTAATGATCTAGCTGAGTTTAGTTTCCAAATTAGTTGACAAAGTAAATAGGTTGCCATTAGGTGGAGCACCCTGAACCACTAAACTGAGATAAAATAGCTATCAATAAGTCTGAGTAAAATAACATGACTGTGATCATAGGAGAGAGAATACAGAACAGTTAGCATTTTTGTTACTTACAGACCCAAAGTAGGCAAGAAAGGCTGGTATTGTCATTCCCAATAGCATTGTGCCAGAAAATACTATTTATATTATGTGCCTTGATTTGTGTATTTTCATATTCAGTGTATTGCACCTTTTCCTTGTTTAGACTCTTCCACCCCATCTCTTGTAGCACTCCTATTTGCCATAGATTAATCATCCAATTTACATCACAGTCATTAGTATTTATGTAACTTAGTCACTCAGTTGATAAGCTTTAGTTAAAGTGCCCCCACCACCATTTTTTAGCATGGAGCCATTGATACAGGAGACAGTCTGGGCACTTCAGTTAGAGTGGTTCTGAACTGCTCTAACTAAAGTATGCCCCCCACCCCCGCCAAAGGACATGTATAAATAGTACTATTCAGATGTACATATGCATTCACTGCCTCAAAATATCCACAATTTAGGCTTGAGGTTTTGTGCTTCATACTAGCTTTCTAACTTATTATGTCTGCTCATCATCTAAATATTAAGATTATTTGCTTGTCCTTTACTCACATCAAGCTGGACTTAGGCCTTGGCCTTTTCATTCAGGATAAATCTACATGCAGTGCTGATTTACCATCTGGGGTACATCAGGAACAGCATTGTCAAGCATTAATTACAAGTCCAACATACAAGCTATATCAGTTGAAAAATCAATCCATGTTACTAGCTATTGGTTTCTACAGGCAGTGATATTCTCCTAGGTTTAGGGAATGCTGGATAAGATAAGAAATGTAAACTGAGATAAATGTCATTAGGAGTAGTTTCAGTTTATGGATAACATAACAGAGTAATGCCAGATAAGATACACAGATGGACAGACAGAAAGATGCATTTAAGTTATTCAAAGCTACTATATATTGTTTTTAGTAAAATTTCCCTTAAAATGCAGTGACAAGTTTTCAATCAACTCATAATATTGTATATAATATTGCAATCTAAAGTAATAATACTTTAGATTATATATAAACTAAAGTAATACATATATGTATATATGTGTATGTAAACTATAATATCAACTTCATAGATAACTATATATAAACAAGACACACACACACACACACGGAAATTTTACATTTTAACAAAAAACAATATATAGTGGGTTTGAACAACTTAATCTCTTTTTTTTGTTTATTAACCCAAATCCACACCTTCACTTTTCATGCATTTTTGAGAAAATAAGAAAGTTTACATAAAACATTTGACAAATGTCAATATATTTATCTTGGGTTTTCACAGAAAATAAACACATTTTTATTAACTCTAGTAAGTTGTAGTATTTCAAACCAGAAACATTCCTAACATACCAAAATAATACTATACACCTAAATAAATGAGATATTTTAGAACATCTCCATATTACGTAATTTTGTTGTAATAAATGATGCAGCATAATACAGGGTCTTAACAAGAAATGGTTTGAACTATATCTACATACAGGGCACATATACACATGTTGCTATGGTGATGTTATTACTACACCATAATTTAGTGACTTTTTTTTATTTTTTTTGGTGACACTTTAGCTAGCTGGAGTCCTTGGGCTGGATGCACTTCAAAGGACAATTATTTTTGTTACTTTTTTTGACCAATGCAAAAGTCTCTCTCTCTTGCAAGTCACTCTATTCTTCCACTGTGTTCAATCCTGCTAAGACTTCCCTTGGAATACTGGGTCAAGTGTCTGGAATTACACTTCAAGAAAGATTCAGACACATTGGGAAAGTCCAGAGAAAAGCAACAAAATAATTAATTGTTTAGAAAATATGGCAGGTTAAGAAAGTTTGGAAAGGTTGGGATTATTTCATTTGAAGAAGAGAAAAGAAGAGACAGAGGATTATTAGATAACCATCTTAGATACAAAAAGGGCTCTTGTAAAGAAGATGATTATTGATTGTTCTCTTTGTCCATATGTTATAAGACAAAAAGTAATGGGCATAATTTAAAGAAAGGAAGGTTTAGATTAGATATTAGGAAAAACTTTCAGACTGGGAGGATGGTCAGTAATGGGACTAAAACAGGATGTTAGATTGCCTAAAGAGGCTAGAGAATTTCCATAATTGTATATTTTTTAATTGAAGTTAGACACTTCCTATTGATGCTCAACCTTTCTGGCACAGAAGCCAGATGAGCGAGGTACAGATGGACTGTGGGCTGGGTATTGTGTGTGGACCCATCCCTCACACCAGATCCAGCCTCTGCTCCAGATCTGGGGTTGCATGCCAGCTTGATCCAGCACCCAAAGCCATGTCATCCAGCATGTGGGCTCCCCACAGGACCAAACATTAAACAGTGGAAGAGTGGTAGTAATGTTAATTACCACAGGGTTCCCAGAACTTCAGCAATTGATGATACCACTTCTACCCCACCACTAATTTTCTGGAGCTGTGGGGACTTCCACAGGCTGAGTGACTTATCATGGTCATATCTGGCCCATAGGGTGTACTTTGAACGCCACTGGTTTAGACAAAGTGATACTACCATGAGCACATGGCTGGATTAGATACCTTCCTATAATGCTTTCCAGCACACATTTTTTTATGATTTTCTGTCTACACCTATTCCACTACTTACCTAAATCCCACCAAGTTTGTTTAGAAGAATCATTCTAACAGCAAAATAGAGGGAAGAAAAGTTGGCATGTATTTTACAGTCTAAAGTTTTAAGACAGGAAAGGATGAATTATTGCTAGGATCTAGTAGGATTTTCTATCTACAAAGTTCAAAAAGGAGGGTTCAAAAAGGAATCTACCTATTGTACATATTAGGAACCCAGTTTTTTCAAGAAACAGATGCAAAGGCACCAAGAATCTGACAGCCATAGCTAATTTTTCATAAAACCAGTCAGATTAAGTCAATATCATACTTTATGGGGAATGTGGTGTGTTTAGCTATGGTTCTGCTTTTATCTGTATTGCACCATGGTTATAAATAGTCAGTATATCTGCTTGCCAGGAAGTAGGACTGGGAGAGAATTCAGAGTCAACAGTCATACAGAATGAGACACATTTTGCTTTATTTTTCATAGATATATTATTTTTGTTGCTTTTCTTGGCTAACAGTACAGTAAGGATATTTATTTTCCATATAGTGAACTTAACTCTATGGTGAAAGGTGGCTTGTAACTAGCTTTTCTCAGCAAGGAAAAAAGTGCTTTCTAAAACTGTAGTTAAGAAGCCATGCCTTTGCTATTGTAATATGTTGTTAGTAACTTTTGGCTTAGACCACTGCAGCCTGTAGCACACAATGTTTATATAAAATGATCTTGGGACATGAGCTTTACACAATATCTCAGTCTTACTTCCTGTGTTCTTTTGCAATCCTAAGATGCCTCTAGCCTCTCCCTTACTTAAATCATTAAGAATAATTCAGAAATCTGAGTTGTTTTAGAAAATTCCAAGGTTTACTCTCTGAATTTGTTTTGAATCCCTTGCTGAATATTGTTGGCAACTATTAGTCAGTAAGCTTAGCTGTAATGTTTTGGCATTTTTTTAGTATCTTCAGATAGCTGTGAGTAATCCTCATTTAGGCACGGGTCTAACTCATATGTTCTTTTGGAAGGGTGAATAGCATTAGAATGACTATTTGATAATTTATTTAAATAAAAAAATGGAACAAAATCAGTAGGCAACCTTTATTTTACATTTAAAAAAATTATATTGAAGAAATATAGTCAATAGTAGCACACAGAAGTAACTAACCTAAGGTATCAGAATTTGTTTCTGATTTGTTATACTTTAGTTCATGCAATGTATTATGCAAATTTCTCCTTTAAGACACATGCATAATAAGCTTTTCTTGTGCACATTGAAAGTGAAATCAGATCCTAATTTTCAGTTTTAACTACTACTATAACTAAAACTTTCCATCCAAACCAGAACAAAATACAAACTTTTAAATGCAGGCACCCCAAATGGGGTGAGCAATATATTTTTTTAAATACCAGTAATTTAAAATCTCTTTCTCACTTGTCAATGGGAATAAGTTTAAAATTATTGTAAGGATTTATGATCCATTAATATTAATTTATGATACATCAACTGCTAATAATAAACATTGCATGATAAGAAGTAATAGGTGGCAGTCTAATAAGTCCAGATTCTCAGTGTCATTTAATGCTTAATATCCAAGGGTTTCTAACTACCTTCATGGATTTGAACCATAGTAGCCTCAGCTAAAGATATTCTACAAATGTACTTCTCCATGCATTTTGTTGTGGCCAAACAAAATGAAAATTTATTGAGAAGACATGATTTTATGATAACTTTACCATTTAGGGCCTGAGTTTTGCAGGAACAGACAGCGTGATTTTTTACTTCAACAGATGCAAGCCACCAATTTGATTTGGCCTCAGATCTAACCTATACTTATACTTAATCAGGAACCAGATACCATCTCCTTGAATTAACTGTAATATTTTTTAAAAATGCAATATGGCGGTTTGTGGACTTCTCCTGATGTTGGCAGTTAATACCTTGTATCACCAGCTAATTCACCAAATTAAAGACTCATGTAATAAATTAAGTACATTTGGGAAAATGAAATGAGTGGCAGATATTACAATGGTTACCTGGGACATCTGCCTGATGTATACATTTACAAATGGGCACAAAATGGGTATCTAGGCTCCTGGCAGATTCTACATTTAAAGTGTCATTAATGTCTTAATGGAGCAATACATTGTAACATGCCACATATTCAAGCAATTTATCACCTGCTAACAACCAGTCAAATGGTGATCCAGAAACAAAGATGTTACTTGTTATCTCTTTGTAGCTTGTCTGTATTTATTTGAATATGTGGCATATTATGCATAAGGTGTTTAGCTATGTTCACTAGCCTCCCACAGAGGACTGCTCTCTCTGCTCCCCTGAAGAGCTGTGAATTCCCATAATCAATTTAATCATATCTCTTCACTAATTAGAATTCGAAATCAAGAATTGGCAGTAATGAGGGTTGTTAATCCTCCAAACCCAAAATCCAAAAATCACACCATTGTTGACTTGCAGAGCGTTACCACTAGGTATTGGTCTACTGCCCAACACCACCTAGTGTCTGAAAATTAGGTATATGCAATGTATACACAATCACTCTGTCAACCAACCATTCAAGCAGAAGCACTGTCAATCTATCATCACTCATAACTCTATTCAATCTGATAAGAATTCACAACAATTCGCACCACTACTCAGTCCTACACTGTGCTTGCTCCTGTTAGGGAAAGTAGGTCATGCCATCATTGTGATCAAGAGTTCATTGGGTCTTGAACTCTCCTTCCTGACTCCTAGTCAACTCAGTAGGCACCACATCTTGCATTAATTTTAAGCCAACTTCTAACCACAAATGTTGTCAGAGAGTCAAGGCCAGAGGAGAGACCCAACACCCCAACATCCTTTCTCCAAGAGGACAATCTGGGCAAAGGCAGAAGCTACATTTTTCTCACTATTGGCCCCCTGAAAATGCTCTACAGCTATGCCATGATACACATGCATGGCTGCAGAGTGCTTTTAACATGGCTGATGACACAAAAAATCCGATGAAGGTGCTATACTTTGGAGCAACTTACAGAATTTGTGTCCCCTAGGATTAATTTGTCATGCAATCAAATCCGGGCTGCTGCAGCAGGAAGGGAAGGGGGAGAGGGAAGCCAGCACCAGTGAGTTGCCAGCTAGAGTCTGCCCAGCCCAAGCTGAAGGGTCGGGTGGATTGGAGCCCCCCTGCCTTGTGTCCCCACCCCTAGCCACCCTCTCTCCAGCTCAGGCCAGACAAACCTTGCTGCTTCAGGCCTTACTGCTTCTGCTTTCCCCCTTCCCTCTACCCCCTCCATTCCTGCTGAGAGCTTTGCAGCTGGGAGTGGGAAGACAGAGCTGGGAAGAGGGGTGGCTTCTCAGCTGGGAGAGGAGCTGCTCCTTGGCTGGCAGCTGACCTCTAGGCAGGCTTGATCCCTTCCCCACACCCCATCAGGTTACTGTTTGATGGGTTGTGGAGGAGCACTGTAACTCATGGCACCTTATGTAAAGTGCAACGAGTTTGATCAGGGGCCTGCATGTCTGTCAGTGCCATACTGACCTGACCTCAGCAAAAGAGTCTTGACTCACCCCATCCCTCTTTCCTCAATGAGCCTTCAAGGCTGCCTCTGTAAGGAGCCATTTAGCACCTTTCCCCTGTGAGATGTTGAGTGTAAACAAACATTCAACATGACATGTCTTATTTGCACACAATAGGAATGTATTAGCAAAAGAAGAAAAGCACATCCACCAAAGTACCTCATATGGTGTCCTGGGAGAGTCTGAGCCACACTGCTCTGCACTCCCCTCCCCCTGCATGGCTCTATTCCCCTCTGTGCAGTTCCTTCAACCAGGGGAAGTTTAGCTGGTGAACTCAGAGGTCACTTTTCATTAACAGAACAGCTGGAAAGAAAGGGGAGAGAATAATACCCCTGCAGCAGCTCTCCAGCTGACAGAGAAAATGCCCAGGTGCTTTTTTCTCCTCAGGATATCTTTCTCTGTGAATATGAATCAGGTCACAAGGAGTGCCATTTTTCATTGAGCAACATTACCTGTTGCTTGACAGAAATAACATCTGCCACGGGCCTGAGGCTGCCAAATTGGGATTTCTCGGTGACTTGTATCCAGTTAGCAATCTACATACAGTTTGTATTTCACCTGCAAAGGTTCAAATTAGTAGAGATTTTGTAATTTTGTACACTGGCCAGCCAGCACATTCTCTTAAATATCATACAGTGACATAAATTGAGTTGCAAATTCTTGAAGTCTCTGATTTTATTCGGTAAACTTCATTCTCCATAACTTTTTAAAAACTTATCTTACATTAAAATATTTAGCACTAAGTTTTAGAAATCCTAAGTGCCTCCAGTGAGATGCTGATTTGGGGTGGGGCTTTGAACATGGTGTGAATTAGTAAAAACCTTAACTAAAAATAAGTGCTTAATTTAGGGTTTTTGTACTTTCTCTCTCTCTCTCTCTCTCTCTATCTGTAGTCTTACATTACACACACACACACACACACACACACACACACAGAGTATTTCTTCATATAGAACATGTCTTGGATTAAAATACAAACCTTTTTTTTGAAAGATACAATAAAGAAAAAAGATCTTTCCTTGTAATAAGTGAATAGCAGCAGCTTAGGAAGTCTGCTCGTTGTTCTACATCATGTGTTTTGTACAGATTTTTACTTTCATTTTTGTCTGGCAAGGCAAGAACTGCTTTTACCATATTTCTTGCAAATAATTCACAGTAAAATTTCCAGCTGCTGGTTGTTGTTTTTTTAAAGGGTACATTTTGTATGTGAGAACATATGGTATATTGTTGTCTAGTCTTAATGGACAACTTTAATTACTTTTTACATGATTAATACTTTCATAATATAGATATGAAATATAAGTAAAATGTAGTTTAGACTTAACCAAAATCTACCTAATATACATAAATATAAAGCATATAAAATGTAGTGTTGAAGTGATGCTGTTCCCATGATGGGCCAGAAAATATGCAAGAGGCAAGAATTCTTGTGGATAGTATCTTTTACTGGACCAACTGTATGAGCTAGATTGCAGGTGAGAAAAATCTTGTATAAAACCCCATATGCAAATATTTTATTTACATATGGAGCTGTATACAAGCTTTTGTTCCATCTGCTACTTCCGTCTTCCATGCCTGCTTCTCTTCAAGAGACCTGAGGAAGGGTGATAGCTGACAGCTTACCAATGTCTAGCCCAAACATGCAGTTTGTCCAATAAAAAAAATACCATCCACAAAAATTCTTCCCCCTCAAAGTTTGTAACACTTGTAGAGAAAAAGTTTCTCTCTCATAAGCTTAAAGAAATGACTCTGTCATCTATCTTGGAGCTAGTCCTGAACAATAAGAAAAAACTGGTTGTAAATGAAAAGGTAGTTGAAAATTTAGGAGGGAGTAATTCATGATTCTAAGGAAAGAAAGGGATGAGAACAAGAACACTGAAATTCAAAAGGGCAGAAGTCTACTGACTTGTGGCAGTGATAAGCCCCCACTGGCACTAAGGGTGCTGGGAACAGCCCAGGCACTCCTGGGGTGAATAAGTAGACTCCCCATGCCCCTGTAAACTTACCTCTGGGAGCAGGACCATGGGCGTGCAAGCCAGCATTATGCCGGCTCTTCAAACAGCTGCTTCCTAGGCAGGGTGGTGCCCGGCTAATTGCGGCAGCTGATGCTGCCGCCACGGGAGATTCAAAAACCCCACTGGAAATCGAAGGGGATGGGAGGAGGAGAGAGCCAGCAGGGAGCTGGCCAAGCAGGCGGTCGCTCCAAATGCTGGCAGTAGCAACCTAGCAGGCACTGCCCCACATTTAAGGCATGGGAAGCAGTGTCCTCTTTCAGGCTGGAGATGTTTTTTCCCCAACCACATTAATTCCATAGTTCACAGGAGCGTCCTTCTCCCTTGGTGAGAGAAAGATGCCAGAGAATGGGAGTTCAGCCCACTGGGATGAGGGTCTGAGGCTCCCAGCACCCAAACAGATCGGCAATGGATGGGTGCTGAAACTGACTCCTTTAAGAGGGGGCTTACTGGGAATGGCAGAATCATAATCAGAACACCAAAGTGGTTGGCAGGTGAATGGGGTGTAGGGAAGGTGGAGCCCCAAAGAACAGTGCAGCATGGCTGTGAGTACCCCCATCATCGGGTCACTCAGGAAGAAGAACACCACTGAACCCCTCCTTCCTTCAGGTAACAAGTTATGGCACGTAAGTTGGGTACCCCGACCAAGGGGGAGGGAGTTACTCACAGCATCCACTAGAGTCGCCACACTGGTGCATTGGCTGGGAATAGAAATTCCTACACTAGCGGATCTGTAATCCCAACCCAGACAGAAGTAGTCATGCAGCCACCTGCTGTAGCCCATGTGGAGCTCCTAATGCAAGCCATCCAAGTGATAGGGCAGGTGCTTGAAATACAACAGCTGCAGGGTACCCACCAGCAGGAGTGTATGAATCGTAATGCTGCCCCATTTAAGATGCCATGGATGTTGCAGGATGATGAACCTGAGGCCTACATTGAGGCATTCGAGAGGATGGCCCTTCAGACTGGGCTAGACTGCACTCAGTGGGCCCACCAGTTGGGTGCCCTAGTGGTAGACCAAGCCCAAGTGGCCTACCAGGCCCTGTAGAGGGAAGATGCCTGTAACTATGATAAGGTGAAGACTGCAATCTTGTACCGGCTCAACATTTCCCTTTGTTGCCGGCACAAGGTGCCCGAGGGAGGCAACAATTGGGTTCATTGCCCGGTGTGCGTCGCGCCAAATAAACACACTGGGGGGAGAAGCAGACAGAGTTTATTTGATCTCAAGTAAAAGGCACAGGGAGACTGTATTGTCTCAAATCCTGCACACTTAACCCTGCAACAGCGGGATTTTATACCTCAGTCAGTTTCACTGTCAGTGATTTTCCACCAGCTGACCCCCCTCTTCTTCCCCTTTCCCTCCTCCCTTCTCTCTCCGAGAGGTGCCCTTGCATTCCACAGATAACAGTTTTAGCTCGCCTGTTTTCCAGAAGGACAGGAGATTGCAGGTGCCATAGAAAGGGTTACAAAGGTTGGGCGAAAAGGGGGGGTCCTGGCTCGTCTGAGCCCAGAGCAGAAGGACTTCCTCCACGCTCATGGTCTTCCATCCCTCTGAGTTACCTGGGGTTATGCCCAGTGACACCAACACCCTGAAAGTCATAAGCAGGCCTTCTGAGCCCAGAAACCCAAGAAAGTCAAAAGCCTCACAGCTTACTACAGTACTGTGAGATGTGCTGAATAATTGGCTTCCCATGGGTAGGTTCAACCGAGATGGGGTCCTGTTGGAACAATTCCTTTGGGACCAGGAGGAGGACACTCAGGTATGGGTGAGACGACACCAACCACAGAGCAGTGAAAAAGGCCTTCGCCTCACTTTTGCCAGATCACAGAACGAATGTAGTCCCAACTGGGACTCCATGCCCCAACAGGGAGCAGGACTCTAGAAAAGGAAAAGAGGATAGTTCCTCAGAAGGGGATGATCAGGGGTGTAGTCTATTACCATTGTGGCTGGACCAGCCATATCGTAAGGGAGCGCGGACTGGCTTTTAGCAAACTAGATCATGGATTGGCAACATCCACCCCACCTAGAGAGAGACTGAGGAAAGCCAACTGAGGTGAGTCCATGCATTGTAGTTTTGGTACTACCTCACAGGAGGGACTCTTAGATCATTGAGTTTTGACGGCCTGGATCAGGATTGGGCGTTGCGAGCAACCCTGAACAAGGGATGTTCACAGTTGCTACTCCATGCAGATCTGGCCCCCCAAAAAGGGGTGAAGGAGGCTGGACCTTTGGTAATGACCTACATCTTGGGTGGCAAGATGCGCTTCCAGAGTTGCTACCTCTCCCTGAGAGTAATGGAGTTCTGAGGTGAACTAAGGGTTGTCTTGGCTCCAGCATTGGCCTGTGAGATGATCTTAGGCTGAGAGTGGGGACCATTTTACATGGTACTAGAACATGTAAGAGTGACTGAGGAAAGAACGCAATTAAGAAGAGGCGAGGGCTGGGCAAGAGAAACAACCTCCTCACAGGAGGGACCTGTCCAGGACAGCATTGATGTGGAGCAGGTAGCAAGTGTAGCACAGTTTTGTTGAGCACAAGAAAATTCAGAGCTGCCATGGCTAGTAACAGAGGACCCAGGATAGGGGACATCCAGGAGCCACCCTGACTTTGAGGTAATGGGGGGCTACTGTAGCAGGTCCAGAGGGGTCAGCAGGGGATGGCAGAAAGGCTAGTGGTCCCATCCCCATTCTGCTGGCAAATTTGGAGACTGACCCACTAGATGACCATTTAGGGCATACCTAAACCAGGGCAAGACTAGTCTGGGATTTCTTTTGACCCTGTCTACAAGAAGATGTGGATAGGTGGGGTGTGGCCTGTCCAGAGTGCCAGAGAGCCCAGGAATGGAGACCTCAGAAGGTGCCTTTGCAACCTATGCCAATTATTAAGATGCTGTTCTCCCATGTAGTGCTGGACATGGTGGGTCCCCTCCCAAAATCTCACGGAGGGTACCAATACGTATTAGTCCTGGTGGATTATGCCACAAGTTTTCCAGAAGCAGTTCCACTTAGGTCCATTACGGCTACCCGTGTGGTGGAAGAGCTCCTAAAGTGGATCGCCTGTGTGGGAATCCTATAAGAAATACTCACCGACCAGGGGACAGACTTTATGTCGGTGTGGAAGAGCCCCAACCCCAGGCAGCCCCGGGACTCACCGGGCGGGACGGAGCGTGCCCGGCCGGAGCTGGCAGCGTGGGAACGCCAGGCGTGAGAGGTGCAGCACAGCTGGAGCCGGTGCGAAAGCTCGGGAGATAAGCCCAGCGCGGAGCCCGGTGGCACGCGCTTTAATTAACTCTTCCAGGTGCTGCCAGGACCTGGCGGGTTCAAAAGCGGTGCCGGTGCGGTGCATCAGCGGCCGGAAGCAGCCGGAGGAGGAGGAGCTTCCTGGCGGGGAAGCAGCAGCAAGGCGGATGGCAGGAGGAAAGCCAGCCCGAACCTTTTGGAACAGGATAGGGCCCTGCGGGGCAAAATAAAATGGGCAAAGGGCCCTCAGGGCCACTGATCGGGTGGTGGAGGCTGGAAGCGGGGAAGCCCCCCCCACCACAGCCACTGCCGGTGCGGCCCTTGGCCAGAGGCAGCAGAGGCGGGCTGAACCAGGGAGGACTGTTGGTAGACAGGCCCTTGGCAGGAACGGCGGGCCCCGGCTATATCTAGGGGACCCCGCCGAGACTTACCGAGTGACCCGGGGTTACTAAGGAGGACTCGTGTGTGGTGAAGAGAGAGACCCGACCCCGGCCGGGTTGAGGGGAACACCATTGGGACTCACCGCGTGGAGGCTCGGGCGAGGGTGTAGGGGAGGCCGGAGCCCTCGAAGACCCCAGACCAGACGAGACCAGAGACCCGTTTCTAGACCCGTACCCACCAAGGAACAACACTGAACCTATATCATCAAAATCATGGCAGGCGGACTTGGCGGGAGCAGGCTGGGAACGTGAGTGACTCCAAAGTGCACAAAGGGTCTGGGCCCCTAAGCGACCACGGGTATGTGATTTGTGCCCTTATGGGCAGACCCATGACAGTCGGGTATAATGAAGGCACTTTGTAGCACCCCAGGCATCACCCATCTGAAAACATTTGTTTATCACTCCCAGACTAACGGCTTAGTGGAGAGACTTAATGGGACCATCAAAAGGATGCTCGGGCATTGTGGACAAGAGGACCCACATAGATGGGACACAGTATGAACCCCACTATTATTTGCCCTGAGAGATGCACCATAAGAGTCTACGCAGTTCTCACCCTTTCAGCTAGTGTATGGCCACAGCCCCAGAGGTCTGTAATAACAGACTGTCCAAGAAGAATGGGAAAGGCCAGTGGGACCAGGAATGATAACAAAAAGATATCGACAGGAACTACAATCACATATACAAGGCCCAGCGAATCATTTGCCAGAATCTTTGAGTTGCGCAAGAATGACAGAAGACCCAGTGTAATCAAAGAACAAAACCCAGGACATTTCAACCTGGATATATGGTATTAGTATCACTTCCAGCTTTGAGTTAGCACCTTTCTATGTGGCAAGGCCCATTTAAAGTGACCCGTCAGGTTGGTCCGGTAGATTATGAGGTGTTCAAGACTGGACACTGCTGTGAGCATCAAATCTACATGACAACCTCCTCAAAGAATGGAGGGCAGCACAGGGCTGGATGGAACAATACAAGGAAGAAGGGGAGGAGTTGGGACCCCCCTGCCCTGAGTTAGGGGGTAGAACCACAGAGAGGGTGCAAGTGCAGCTGGGGGAAGATTTGAATGCTGAGCAACAGTGGGAATGGATGGGGATTTCATAGATTTCATAGATTTCATATACATTAGGGCTGGAAGGGACCTCAGAAGATCATCAAGTCCAGCCCCCCGCCAGAAGGGCAGGAAGTCAGCTGGGGTCATAGGACCCCAGCAAGATAAGCATCCAGGATGATAGAAACCTTCCAGGACATATTCCAAGAAACCCTGGGATAGGCATGAGGAATAAAACACGAGATCAGAATGCCACCAGGTGCACTAGTCAGGGGATGATGGAGGCCTATACCCCAACAATTACAACAGGAAGTACTGCAAGAAATAGAAAAAATCCATATCAAGCAGTCCATCCTAAGCAAGTCCATCCACATCCATCCAAAGCAAGGAATCATTCCCGAAGTCCCTGGCGCAGTCCAGTTGTACCAGTGGCCAAACCAAATGGGTCACTCCGCCTGTGCATCGACTTCTAAAATGCACTAGCAACCTTCGACGCCTTCCCCATGCCCCATATTGCCCACCTCATCAAGAAGATTGGGAAAGCAAGGTATATATCCACTATTGACTTAGCTAGAGGGTACTTGCAAATCCTGATGAGACCGGCTGACTGCACCAAGACAGCTTTCAGAACACCCTGGGGCCTATTTGAGTTTGTACAAATGCCCTTCAGGCTGAATGGAGCTGCAGCTACCTTCCAGAGGCTTATGGATTCCCTGCTGGCACCACACACAGCATACTCAATGGCATACATTGACGACATAATCATCTTTACCTCGGATTGGCCCCCAACACCTTGATGCCCTAAAGGCTGTCCTGGGAGTACTCAAAGTGGCTGGGATGACTGCCAATCCAAAAAAATGTAAACTGGCCAGGGGACCATCCAACCCCTTGCAGGCAAAGTGGAGGCAATATGACATTTCCAAGAGCCACACAACCATCACCAACTCCAATCCTTCTTGGGCCTCATCAACTAGTATTGCAGGTTTATACCACACTTTGTGGAACTCACCACACCCCTCACAGATGCACTCAGAGGGTGGGCATCAGGGATGCAAAGATGGATGTCCAAAATGATGAAAAGCTTTGAGGATCTGAAGGAGGCTATGTATCACAATGTGGTAGTACATACTCCTGACTTCTCTGCCCCTTTTATCTTACACACTGATGCATCTGGCAGTGCCCTAGGGCCAGTCTTACTACAAAGATTGGGGGAAGATGAGCGTCCAGTCACATTTGCAAGCCACAAACTTAGCCGAGCGGAGACCAGGTATGCCACAATAGAGAGGGAGTGCCTAGCCATACGATGGGCAGTAGAGTATTTTAAATGTTATCTGATGGGCCAGAGTTCCTGGTGGTGATGAATCATGCCCCACTGCAGTGGTTAACCAAAACACAGATAGAAAATACCCGCATAACCCACTGGGCACTTGCTCTTCAACCTTTCAAGCTCACGGTAGTGCACCGCCCTGGCAAGGATAACCTTGTAGTGGATTTTCTCTCTAGATATATCAGCTTGGAGGATCCAGCCAAGGAGGCATGCCAAGCACGTGAGAGGAAACTCCAGACAACTTGGGATGCCCTACAAGATATCAAAATGCCACAAGGCAGCTTAAGGGGGGAGGTCTGTGGTGGCAAGAAGCCCCCACAGGCACAAAGAGTGCTGGGGCCAGCCCCGGGCACCCTCAGGGTGTATAAGATCCCCCACTCCGTGCCCTGGTAAACTGCTGCTCCCCGGGCAGGGTGGCATCCGGCTAATTGTAGCAGCTGATGCCACCACCATGGGAGATTCAAAAACCCCACCAGAAACAGGGGGGGAGGGAGGAGGAGAGAACCAGTGGGGAGCTCGCCAGGCAAGCAGTCACTCCAAACACTGGCAGTAGCAATCTAGGAGGAGCTTCCCCGCATTCAAGGCAGGGGAAGCAGCATCTTTCAGGATGGGGCTAGTCTTTCCCCAGCCACGTTAATTTCATAGTTCACAGGAGCATCCGTTTCCCTTGGTGGGAGAAAGATGCCAGAGTACAGGAGCTCAGCCCACTGGGATCAGGGTTTGAGGCTCCCAACTCCTAAACATACAGGCAACAGACCAGCACAGAATCTGATGCCAGACCCCTTTAAAAGGGGGCTGTCTGGGAACAATGGAACCATGATCAGAACACCAGAGCTGTTGGCGAATGGATGGGGTGTAGGAAAGGTGGAGCCCCTAGGAACACTATGACATGGCTGTGAGTACCCCCGTCATCAGGTCACTTGGGAAGAAAAACACCACTGAACCCCTCCTTCCTTTGGGAAATGAGTCATGGCAGGCAAGTTGGGGGACCCCGACCAAGGGGGCAGGGAGTTACAGTGTCCACTATAGTCATCTGACTTGTTTACAGTGGTAAGGTCCTATGCACAGACATTTTCTTTAAGTATTCCAAGAGGCCTGGCAGTTTCTGAAGGATACATATAAGAGCATAATGGTCACAATATTCCATTGCAAAGGAAAGATAAGAAGCACAAGAGACTAATGTGACTACATAAGGTGGTTCTTAACTATCTGAAGTTAAGATCTACAGGCGTGACAGGGTCCCACCCCAGAGATGGCTATGACACCACTGAAGCCACCTCAGCCCTTGTCATCTCTACTCTCTTTGCACAATCTCCCCTTCAGCTATCCTGCCACACCTTGAAGTATTCATGTCTTTAGAAAAAGGGAGGCTGCCCCAGGGCTCCCCAAGCAAGATCTCATACTGCTGAACCCAAGTGTCATTGCTCATCATCATAAGAGCTAATTACATGACCTCCTTATCTCCCCTTTTAGCCACATCCAAGCCTTGCAGATGTTAACAATCACTCATTTGGCATTGGCCCCATAGTTGAATCTGGTCAATCTCCCATCAATGGGCCTTTCAGGCCCAGTGTCAACTCCAGTCCATGTGGACCTCTAAACCTGGAACAGTCTTCACCACTGTTAAGGCTTCTAACTCCAGTGCCTTTATCCATCCAAGCCCTCTCTGGGCTCAGCAATCTGTACCTCAAGCAATCTCAATCGCTCTAGGGCTTAGGCCTGCATTCTCTGCCCTTCCTGGGATCAGGCATCTCAGGCCTTCATTTCCTGTCCCTCTTGGGCTCAGGCCCGATTATCTCCAAAAGACTCCACCCCTGCAGGCTATGGGTCCATGACTTTAGCTCTTACCCAACATGGGCTATGGGTCCCCATACCAGGGACTGGCTGCTGGTTAGCCCTGCACTGGAGCACACTCATGCCCCAGCCAGGCCCTCCACAGCACACTGAAATAGGTCAGAGCACCCCGTGCTGGCAGACTGACTTCCTGGGCCCCCTGCAAGCCAAGGCTGCTCTGATTTGGCTTAACATGCTGTTGTCCCAGACACATGGGTAATTGTGGCCCCCAGGAGCAATAAATTCTGGCATGAGTTTGTTTTCAGTCAAATTTATTCCAAGTGTAGACATACCCATGGAGTAGAAGGAACAAGAACAGATCTACAAAATTGGGAATAACTAGTTGGCAGACATTAGACTGGATCATAACCCAATGTGAAGGTTTCATAAAAAAGACAGATGCAATTTTGGGGTGCAGTATCACAAGAAGCAGATGCAACACATGGTACATGATAGTACGGCTCTTCTCTACATGAAGTACTGGGTGCTTTGGGCACTCTATTATAAGAACAATGTAGAGAAACAGGATAGGATTGAGGGGTTAAATGATAAAGATGACAAGAAGTGTGGATGCATGCTGTATAAGGAATGTCTAAAGGAACTAGATTTGTTTAGTTTGAAGAAGAGAAAGTAAAGGGAAGATTTTGGTTTTGAATATTTGAAAGGGTGCCATAAAGAAGAGGAAGAAACATTGCCTCATGTACTACAGAGGGAGAGACATGTGGCAGTGGGTTTACATTTCAACAGATTCTGTTCTTTTGAATCAGAGTCTGTGATACTTCTGATATAAATCTATGGCAGGATTCATATATTAAAGAAGAATAGTATGTGAAACCATTTTTGAGGCAGTAATAGAAACTCCAGATCAAGAAATTGAATCTGAGAAAACCATAATCTATATAGATATTAAAAATGATCTTCTGCACAGTTCAAACTATCTTTGCCATGCTGCTACAGAGAGAAATCAATTTTACTTTTAGCCACTAGGTGGTTGTTTACTAACAAGGAACATTCATAGATTTCATGGAGATGACGTATTTTTATGTTAAATTTGAAAAGTAAAATTTTCTGTATTAAATACATTTTAAAAGCAAAAATAAAAATCTGAAATGAAAATTAAATGTTAAATAAACAAATAAAAATTCCCAAAAAATTAGACTCAAATGTTAAAGTTCAGTTTATAGTCTGATCAATCCACCAGCTTGCTTACTAGTCATTGGCCTTTCCATTATCTTTCAGAAATTATAATTGAAATTACCCACACTCCCTCTACATCATCTTTTTATGCTGCTACTTACTATTTATATGTTATGCCTCAGTTGTGATCTATTTGTAGATTTCAGTGTTATCAGATTTCAAAAGATTTTTTAAATGTAATATCACATTTTTTTTGTGAAAAGAAAGGCTTGGGAATATGTTTAGAATTCACTGAAGATTTGGAACCATGACTCTGGGGTTCTGTTACTGTCTCATTATGAAGTTGTTGTGTGAGCTTGGGCATGTAACATAACCCATCTTCGAATCTGTTTTCATAGGCTATATCTTTGCCCCAGCTAAAGCTGCTTTGTAATATAATACAATATGAAATTCACATGAAATGGCTACATGTGGATTTCCCTTATATAAAACAATCCCTGGGGAGTGTATGTGAGTGTGCAGTAGGCCCCCTTACACAATGGGGGCATAGTCTACTTTTTTTTCCTATTGTTCACTTGTCCCTTATGGAGTATTACAGCTGGCACACCTGGTTCTAATGCTGCTTTAAATTGCTCCCCTACCTTGAACCCATTGCATGGAAATTAGTTTGCTGCTGCAACTTTTTGCTGCTATTCAAAACCACTTGGAGATCCTTGGAAGGTGCTACTCACCATTCTTGTTGAGAGATTATGTAAAATTCCCATGTGAAGATCAGTTAAGTTTTTAAACACAACTCAATTATTTTACTATAAACCTTATTTTGGTCCCCAATTAAAAATAAATCCTTAATGGTATGTGTTATTTAAGTAACATAATATTTCTTCTGAGTGCTTTAAATAAATCAGAAAGGCCACTTTTGAGGAACAACCTTATCAGTGACTTTATTTTCTTCACTTACACAAAAAGTGACCAGTGTGCAGTATATGCCCAAAGTGCAACAGAGAGCTTCTGCATGTGGCATGCAGCAGATAGGGGAAGGGATCAGGCAGCACAGGAGCACATAAAATGGGAATCAGAGAGCATAGCAGCAAATCAGACAGGTGAAGGGGGTCAAAATAGTACCTGAGGACAGTGCAGGGCTAATTTGTGGCTGGTCTGCCAAAAATGTTATTCGCCACTGACATAATATTCATTTACTTACTGACTGTAACAGGGGACCTTCTCAGGGCCAATTTGCCTTTGGCTTCAAACCTGTTTCTGGGCCAACCTCCCACTTTCTTGCCTGCCAGGCCTTGTTATTAACTAATTAATGAACTTGATTAGGTGGGAGGCTGCCCATTTTCTTGCCCCGATGCCAGGGGGCACTATCCATAACTCCATACCTCCCCTACACCTCAGCCCATACCTTGCAGATGGCATCTACAGATGTTAATCTTGTTGGCCCTACACTGGCCACCTATGTGCTACATTGCTGTGCATAGCACACATGGCACAATACCAGCTGTTAATGCACCAGCTTTTAGTATTTCCAAAAGGAAGTATTAATGATGGCACAGTAACAATGGCACCATAGTGGCATGAAAAGCCCTATGAAACATATTATCAGAAATGAATACACTTTAAAATACTTGGGACCATCTATACATACACATAATGCAGGACTAGTTTACCCTAATTTAAAGTACTCTAAAGTAAACTCACCTCAGCACACATCTACATATGCAAAGAACAGCTAAGAGCAGCAAATCTGCTCCTGCTCCCTGTGGCCCTACACTGGGCCCCAGCAGCAGCCAGGGGGAGCTCTAGGCTCCCCCTGGGTACTATCCCAGGGGCAGGCAGGGAGCACAGAGCCAAGAGTCAACTGTCTCCTGGCAGGGGCTTTGTCCCTGAGAGTTGCCTGCTGCCAGCGTGGGCTTCACCACCAGAGCCCGGGCAGGGACAATGCCCCACTGCCCTTACAAGAGGGAGCTCCCAGCCCAGGATGGGAGATCCTTATTCCCCATGGGCCCTTCTTCTTATTCCCAGCACCAGCCCCACAACAAAGGCACTAGAATCTTCTAGTGCTAGCCCCGTGACTGCAGAGATAAGGATCTCCCAGCCCCTGCTCCCTGATCACAAAGCGGGGCCTAAGGACTCCCTGCTGCTGGGGCAGGGAGACATAAACCCCACCCCAGCTCCAGTGATGGACCCTATCCCAGCAGCAGGCAGTTCCCAAAGGCAGGGAGTCTTCCACCCCGCTGCCCGGCTGACCAGATGCACATCCTCCTGGTCAAATGTCTACACATGCACTACTGTGCAGTAAGTAACTGAGAGTAAATTTGTGACTTGCATTTTCAGGTCGCAAATTTACTCATGATTAGAGTAAATTACAGCACAGTGGGCATGTCTACACATGCACCCAACTGCACAGTGTTCCTGTGTAGTCCTGGTGGGGCACAGGTTATTTCTGACCTTACTGTACAGTAGCAACAAGCTAGTGTGCAGTAGTCTTGATATCACAGTTCATGCCTGCTGACTATGTTTCTGTAGCAATGAGCTACAATGCCATAGCTCATCGCTACAACAACATAGCACTTCATGTAGAAGCACCCTGTAAGCATCTGCATATGTAGACAGTGATGGCTACTCTGCAGTAATTAGCTCTAATGTAGAGTAAAGCATCTCATGTAGATACTCCCTTTAAGTAGCAACCAATAAAATTTCAGTGAAATATTTGAGGATGTATTGGTTTTTAAATAAACTTTCCCCTTTCTCACCCAACAAAAATATGAAGCATAGTTCTACCCTCCACCTATTCCCCACAGGTGTGACATGTATAACACCTTGTCACAAGTGACACAAGAGTGTCTTCCCACTCCTCCAGAATTCACTAGTCACCAGGCATATTCTTTTCATACCTCAATATTCACCAAACCCAATCCTCTAACTCATAACAAAAAAATCCTTGCTCTCCATTCATTTTCAACATATCTCTTTCAGACAGAAGCACAATAGGGCAGCTCTGTCTCCTGGGCAGCTGCGGTGCATGGGGCGGTGGCTGGAGCTTGGCTGCTAGCAACAGTATAGGGTCTTGGGGGGAACTGAACCCCAAATTCTTGAAAGCAAAACTCATGTCACATGTATGTGTTACAACACAGTGGGGTAAAAACTGCAGAGATGGTGGCCCCTAGTGAGGCCACGGAGCCTGCCAAGTTTCAAGAAGTTTGGTGCAGGGGTTTGGGGGGAACTGTACCCCACATTCTTAAAGGAAAACTCATGTCACGTCTGTACGTTACAACACTGGGGGCTCAAAACTGCAAGGATGGTGGCTCCTGGTGAGGCCACAAAGCCTGCCAAGTTTCAAGAAGAGGTTTGGCGGGGAACTGCACCTCAATCTGCAGACAAGCAAAACTCGTGACATGGGTGACCCTGTGTGTGTTAAGGATTCGCACAGCGCTAGTGCCCATATTTAAGCAAGGGAAAAAGGAGGATCAGAGAACTATAGACCAGTCAGCCTCACCTCAGTCCTTAGAAAAATCATGAAGCGGATCCTCAAGGAATCCATTTTGAAGCACTTGGAGGAGAAGAAGGTGATTAGAAACAGTCAGCATGTATTCACCAAGGGCACGTCATGCCTGACAAACCTAATTGCTTTCTATGATGAAATGATCTACTCTGTGGATGAGGAGAGACCAGTGGATGTGGTATACTTTGATTTTAGCAAGGTTTTTTATATGGTCTCCCACAACATTCTCTCAAGCAAGCTAAGAAAGTACAAGCTGGATGAATGGACTGCAAGGTGTATAGAAAACTGACTGGATCATCAGGCTCAGAGGGTTGATGTCTAGTTGACAGCCAGTATCAAGTGGGACCAAAAGAAAACTCATGAGGTTCAATAAGGACATGTGCTAAGTCCTGCACTTAGTACAGAACAATCCCATGCAGCAGCTCTGCAGAAATGGACCTGGGGGGTTACAGTGGATAATAAGCTCAATATGAGACAACAGTGTGCCCTTGTTGCCAAAAAGGCTAACAGCATATTGGTCTGCATTGGTATGAGTGTTGCCAGTAGGTCAAGGGAAGTGATTCTTCCCCTCTATTCAGCACTGGTGAGACCACATCTGGAATACTGTGTTCAGTTTTGGACACCCCACTACAGAAAGGATGTGGACAAATTGGAGATGCCTGGGGAGGGCAACTAAAATGGTGAAGGGCCTGGGACAAATGACTTATAAGGACAGTCTGAAGGAACTGGGCTTATTTAGTCAAGAGATGAGAAGACTGACTTTTGGATTTAATAGCAGCTTTCAGCTACCTGAAGTGGGGTTCAAAAGAGGATGGGACTAGGCTGTTCTCAGTGGTGACAGATGACAGAACAAGGAACGACAGTCTCAACTTGCAGCAAGGGAATTTGGCTTAGATATTAGGAAGAACTTTCTCATTTGGAGGGTAGTAAAACACTGGAACAGGTTACCTAAAAAAAGCTATGGATTCTCTATCCTTGGAGGTTTTTAAGACCCAGCTAGAAAAAGTCTTGCCTGAGATTATTTGGTTGGGGATGGTTCCGATTTGAGCAGAGGGTTGGACTAGATGTTCTCCTGAGGTCTCTTCCAACCCTAATTTTCTATGATTCTATATTTCAGGAATTTCATAGACATTACAACTGGAAGGGACCTAGTAAGATCATCAGGTCTAGCTCCTTGCCCAAGAGGCAGGAACTCAGCTAGGGTCAAAGGATCCCAGTAAGATAAGCATCGAAATGTTTCTTAAAAGTGTCCAGAGTAGGTGCTTGCACCACCTCTGGGAGGAGTCTGTTCCAGGTATTGGGGGTTGGACAGTAAAGAACTTTTTCCTTATGTCCAGCCGAAAATGGGCTTGCAGGAGTTTGTGACGATTGGACTGTTTTGTCCCTTCGGGTGCTCTGGTGAGCAGGCATTCTCCCAGATCCTGATGCACACCCCTTATTTACTTATAGGCTGCCACCAAGGCACCACTGAGCCTGCACTTATGCAGGCTGAAGAGTCCCACAGCTCGCAGCCTCTCTTAATAAGGCCTGTTCTTTTGCCTTCTGATCATGTACATGGCTCTCCCCATGACTCTTTCAAGCTTCTCCACATCCTTCCTGAATTTTGGAGTCCAAAATTGGATGCAGTACTCCAGCTGCAGCCTCACCAAGGCCAAGTACCATGGGAGGATGATATCCTGGGTCTTGCTCAAGATGCATCGGTAGATGCAAGACAGAGTTTTTTTGTTTTGCCAGCTACAGTATCACATTGGTGACTCATGTTCATCTTGTGATCAATTATGACTCCCAAATCTCTTTGGTGCTAATGAATGTAGCATTGCCCAGTCTACAAGTGTGATGCAGGTTCTTTTTCCCAAGGTGGAGCACCTTGCATTTCTCTGTATTGAATGCCATCAGGTTTTCATCCGCCCATCTTGCAAGTCTAATGGGGTCAGCCTGGATCACCAGCCTAACCTCAAGTGTGGATACTCTTCCTCAAAGTTTGGTGTCATCAGTGAACTTAGCCAATCCACTTCTGATACCAGTGTCCAGATCATTTATGAAGATGTTAAAGAGTACAGGTATAAGAATGGAGGCCTGAGGGACATCACTAGTCACTGAATGCTATGTTGATTCAGTTCCATCAACTACCACTCTCTGGTCCAAACTTGGACCCAGTTCCCCAGCCATCAGACTGTGGAGTAATTGAGGCTTCAATTGCCGAAATTTTCCATGAGGACATCATGGTTCATCAGGTCAAAGGCTTTTTTAAAGTGCAGATATATGATAGCTACCTCTTCCCATTTGTCCACGTAATATGTCACCTGGTCATAGAAGGAAATGAGATTCGTCAGGCAAGACCTACCCACAACAAACATGTGCTGGCTATCCCTCAGAATGTTGCCTTCTGTTAGCCAATCAAGAATGGTTTCTTTGATAATTTTTTTCCAGGATCTTCCCAGGGATTTAGGTCAAACTGATTGGCCTGAACTTTCCTGAGTCTTCTTTCCTCCCTTTCTTGAAGATAGGCACCACATTGTCCCTCTTCCAATCTTCAGGTACTTCACCCAACCACCATGAGGTCTTGAATATTCTTGTCAGCGGCTGTGCTATGATGTCTGCCAATTCCCTTAGCACTCTTGGGTGAAATCTATCTGGACCAGCTGATTTGTGGGTGTCCAGCCTCTCAAGATGCTCCCTCACAAGATCCACACCAATGGTGGGCATATATTCATCCTTACCCTCATCATCTATGTATCATGTTAGGCAGGGTGGTCCCTTTGGGCTGGTGAAAAAACAATGCAATGTAATCATTAAGCAGATTGGCTTTTTTCTGGGTGTTTGTAGTCAGCTCCCCCTACTGGTTTAGCAGGGGTCCAGGGTTACCATTGTTTTTCTTTCAATTCCCAACATATCTGAAGAAAGACTTTTTATTGCCCTTGATTCATGTAGCCAGCTGGAGTTCAGTTGCAGACTTGGCTTTCCTAGTTTGCTCCCTACAGGTGTGGACCAGTCAGTATACCCCTCCTTAGTGGTGTTTCCTGTCTTCCATCCTTTATAAGCCTCTCTTTTTACATGTAGGAGTTCCATGAGTTCCCTGTTCAGCCAATGGCGTTGTTTAGCCCTTTTACCACCTTTCCTATGGGTTGGGATGGACTTCCCTTGTGCTTCTAGGATTGCTTCCTGAAGGAGCAAATACTCATCATGAACTCATCATGATCTTCATCAGAGAGTGCTGAAGGAGCTGGCCAAAGCCATTGTGGAACCCCTGGCAAAAGTCTTCCACAACTCATGGTGCTATGGAGAAGTCCCTGAGTACTGGAAGAGGGCCAATGTTGTGCCTATCCACAAGAAGGGCAAAAGGGAGGACCTGGGTGACTATACCTAATTTCCATCCCAAGGAAAATCCTAGAAAAGTTCATCAAGGAGTCTATCTGTGACAAGCTTGCAGAAGGTAAGATTCTGAATGACAGCCAGCATGGCTTTGTTGCAGGTAGGTCTTGCTTTACCAACCTCATCTTCTATTACTGGGTAACTCACCACCTGGATATGACAGAGCATGTTGACATTGTATACCTTGACTTCCAAAGTACCCCATGATGATCCCATGATGATCTAGTATCCCATGATGTCTTTGCAAAAAAATTGGAGGATTATGGGCTTAACTCTGAGACAGGTGGATGAGAAACTGGCTGCAAGATAGGACCCAGAGAGAAATAGTGAATGGATCTGTGTCATCCTGGCAAGAAGGGGCAGTGGTGTCCTGCAGGGGTTGGTGCTCAGTCCAGTACTTTTCAACATCTTTATCAATGATTTGGATGTGAGGGTGAAGAGCTCACTGACCAAGTTCATGGACAACACCAAGTTATGGGGGAGCTTGGTCATGCTTGAACATAAGCTACAGATATAGGCAAACTAGACAGGCTAGCAAGTAGTATTGTGTGAAACAGCACTGTTTTGTTTCAACTTGCATTTTAATGTTTTGACAGAACAGTGTTTTGTTTAGAATTTTGTCTTGATTTGAAACTGCTGTTCCATTCTGTTTCATCAAAACAGTTTCATTGTTTCAAAATTTTGCCCATAGGCTATAATGGGGAAGCTCAAAACAGCCTATAAATTTGTCATTTCTGGCCTGATTTGGATGAATCTTGCAAGAATGGTAGCCTGCCAAGTTTCATGGAGATAGGTGCTGGGGTTTCAGAGAAACTGCACCTCAAAGTCTTGAAAGCAAATAACTCATGTCACGTGTATGTGTTAAGCCACAGCAGGGTCAAAACTGCAGGCTTGCTAGCCCTTGCTGAGGAAATGAAGCCTGCCAAGTTTCAAAGAGATAGGTGCAAGGGTTTTGGGGAAATTGCACCTCAAGCTGAGGACAAGCAAAACTTGTGACATGGGTGACATTGTGTGTACTCAGGCACAGCAGAGTGAAAGCTGCAGGCTTGATAGCCCCTTCTGAGGCCACAAAGCCTGCCAGGTTTCAAGTAGATAGGTACAGAGGATTATGAGTTCTGGGGCCCTGCACCTCTAGCAGCTGAGAAGCAAAACTCATGACATGAATGCTTGTGGGACTGTGTCTGTCTTGGGGCACAAAGGGGTGAAAACTGCAGGCCTTTTAGGCCCTGCTGCGGCCACAAACCTGCCAGCTGTTAAGGAGATAGGTGCAGGGAGAATCTGGGTTCTGGGGCCCTGCACCTCTAGCTGCTGACAGGCAAAACTCATGACATGGGTGGGTGACACTTTGTGTGTGTTAAGGTGCACCCTCACTCAACTGACACCAAGGGAAAAAGCAGGCCAGTTCAAACAATGCTGCCTTTTACACAGTTTTTCCATCCCTCACCTGAGCACTGGGATTGGAAGAGACCTTTGGAAAGGATGACAGTCACTGGCCAGCTACACAATCAATAATGAGAGCACTCCTTCCCCCCCGCCTTCTGCCCTCTTTCCCCTCCCTCTTCTTACTTTACTTTCTGTTTCCCTACAAGCAAACCCAGGTTGAGCTTCAAAACATTTAAAAAATTTTGAAACATTTTAACTTGCCTCATTTCATTTTGAGGCTGTTTTGAAGCTCTCTGTTTTGTTTCAATTTTGCTGTTTTGCGTTCAAAACGAGTTGAAACAGCACCAAAACGAAATTCCCAGCAAAGTTTCTCACAGTCTTACTAACAAGTTGGGTGGATCAGAAACTGATGAAGTTCAACACTGAGAAATTTAAAGTACTCCACCTTGGGATGAGCAAACCCCCAAGACACCTACAGGCTTGGCGGCACCAAACTCACTAGCACCACAAATGAAAAGGAGCCCACAGTATGAATATGAGCTGGCAGTGCAATGCTGTACCCAGCAGGGCAAATAATACTCTGGCATACATCAATCAGTGCATCTCCAGCAAAACCAAGGAGGTGATTCTTCTGCTCTACTCAGCACTGGTGAAACCACACCTGGAGTACTGCATCCAGTTCTAGGCACCACACTTTAACAAGGACATGAACAAGCTTGAAAGAGTCCAAAAAAAAGCCACCTGTATGATCAATTTTAAAAGGCAAGCCATATGAGAAAAAGCTGAGGGAACTGGACTCTTCAGCCTGAGGAAAAGAAGGCTGAGAGGGGACCTGGTAGCAGCTTACCGCTATACTAGGGGAGTACATCAAGGGCTCGGTGAACAGCTCTTCACCAGAACACCTGAGGAGAAAACCAGGAATAATGGCCACAAACTCCTGGATGATCAATTCAGGCTCAACACTGGGAAAAACTTCTTCAGTCCAGGTACCCAGACTGTGCAGTAAGCTCCCTCCAGAGGTGGTGCAATCACCTACTCTGGAAATCTTCAAGAGGAGACTAGACAGTCCCTGGGGTCACCTGACCCCAAGTTATCTTTCCTGCTTGATGCTGTATCTAATTATCTTCCTATGTCCCTTCTGGCCTTACAATCTATGTAAAACTCCCCTCCCTGTGAAATCATGGCCTCTCAGGGCCTCAAGAGCAAGCTTTCTGAGCTTATGAAAGTCAGCTTTCCTAAAGTTGAGGACTACTGCATTGCTGACTGACTTGCCAGCTTTGCTATGAATAGTGAAAGTGATCAACTCATGGTCAAAGTCACCCAGCTTCCCTTTGATTCTTAGGTCACTAATTAGATTATCCCCTTTTGCCAGTACCAGGTCCAGCAGTGCCTTACCGCTTGTCGGTCCATAAACTTCTTGAGACAGGTAGAGCTCATCTACGCATGTAAGGAAGCTTTGAGATTGATCAGATTTGGCCAAGTGCTCTTCCCATGAGATGTCTGCATAGTTGAAGTCTCCCATGACAAACATGTATTTATCTGCATAATTGTTTAGCTATAGATCTACTTACCTATAGATATATATACACACAGATTACAGGTGTGGATCCAAGGGAGTTTAGGTGCATGGTCACCCCCCCCTTGTGCAATGGAGGTCACATGCCCAGACCTCCAGTTCCCTGCTGTCTTATGCCTTAGTCCCCTGTGGAGTTGGACATGCAGGTGGAGTTCTGGGCTCACAGAAAATACCTGGGGGACCAAGCAGGGAGCAGGTAAGGAAGGGGGCAGGGAACTACTCACTGCAACCATTGTTCCCATCTGATCTGGGGGCAGAGAAAGCATCAGGGCTGCTCTTTCCCTGGGCTACTGAAAGGGCTGCATGGGGTACCAGGATCAACAGCAGGATCAATGGTTTGGTCCTTACTCTTTCCTCTCCACCATGTTTTTCCCATTGTCACAGGTGCTCCAGCTATGGGGACCAGTGCACAACTCAGCTGGACTGGGCTGAATGGGGCTGGGATGAGAACAGTGGCTGCAGTCCCCCTTGTAGCACTTGCTCCTGACTAGCACAGGACACCCATAGGAACAGGGCAGGGAATACCTGTGCCTGGAAGAAGGGACTTGGCTGCTGCAATTGTCCACAGGTCAACCTTATGCTACCACTCATAGAAGCCCTAAGCTACAGTGGGGCAGGAATGGCCCTGGGGCTTCCCCTGCCATCAGATCAGCTGGGGACAGAGGTGACAGGTCCCCACTTCTTGTGCCAGGAAGCAAACCCTGCTGGAGAGGAGAAAGGAGAAACGCATGGGGATGGAGTCTTACCTGCTTCAGGAACTTGAAATATCCCTGGAAGTTGCTGCTGCATGCAATCTGTCCACCACAACAGGGGAAGAGGGGGGCTTCATCCACCTCTATGGCACAAGGTACATCTCCCTCACCTCTGTTGTTTTCAAATCCTAAATCTGCCCATGTATGTATGAAATAAATTTGAAAAGATACAATTTGTAATGCTATCTCAATACTATTTTGTATTTCAGGATAAAAGATATCAAGTTCCTGGTCTTATGAAGTTGTGTTCATTAGAGGATCAGGGAACCAAAACATTTGATGAAATTTCAGAATGTTTTCTCAAAGATAGAAAATACCTCCAAGCAGTATAAAACACAAGTGAAAAAGACCATCTCCCCCACAATTCATACCACTAGGAAAAGAAGTGCTGGATAGGCTCATGGCTAAGGTATTCATAGACCAACTAGAAAAAAAAGTGGAGGGGGAGTATGCAGCAAGGTGAGCAAGTAGATCATAGAAAGATTGAGGTCATCAACACAGCTTCCCAAACAGATAATAAGAAGAGCTAAGATTGCTTGGGATGGTGAACTATATAGAAATATTTGTGCCTAATATAATGCTCAGAACTTGAAGCCTGGAAGTGCTACTGTGCATGGTCCTGCTTTGAGAAGGGGATTGGACTAGATTACTACCCAATTTTCTACGATTCTGTGATTCTATGAAAGCCCTCTTTGTGGAGAGAGCTGTCAAGCTGGACTGAGGAAATAGCCTCTCCAACATGGTGCACAGAGCTGTGCCACAGGACCAGAATAGTGGGGTTGTAAACAAACTTCATGCTTCCACAGGGCACAGCTGGGGCAGGGAAGCCACAGGGCACAGCTGGGGCAGGGAGGGGAGCCCAGGGAAACTTATTGGTGTGGGCTCCCCAGAACTCAATATGGTTGGGGCCAGGCAGAGGGTTCCTAGCTGTCTGTGATCAATTGGACATGGGGAGGAAAGGGCGAGGAGAGGAGTGAGAGACCCACATCTACCTGCTCAATAGGAGGGACGTTGTTTGCATGCAGAGCATGGTGCAGCAGAGCATGGTGCTGAGTGCTCAAGAGCACAATGTGACTATGACCCCAAGGTCCAGGCAGTGTGCAGTAGCAGCATTTTGCAGATGGCCAGCCTGGCGCTGGTGTCACTGGGGAGCTATGCCAGGACTGGACATCTGTAAACTGCCAATGTTGCATCTACCTGCACCCAGGGACAGGGTCATGCATATTCTGTACACATGCTGTGCCCCTGAGCTTAAAATAAAAGATAAGTATCATTTTTTAAGGAAGACTTTTGGTGCTGTCACAGCACACCTTTCAGTAACCACTGGTCCAGCTGTAGGAATTACACCATTGAAAATGGTGGCCTCCACATGTGTGTCATTTTGTGTGGGTATGCACATAGTGCCTAAACATAAAGGCTTCTGCATTATATACTACCTACTTATGTATCCTCTGAGTATGATATCTAATTTCAAAATGTTTAACAGCTTAAGTGCAGTCACAAATTAAACGTTGTAATTATGGCTTTTTATATATCAGATTCATCATTCTGCATACTGGTCCACACTTCATTCTGAACTTGGAGCACAGTCTTCCCACTAGAACTTAGTGGAAATGTATTTGAATAAATCTCCAAAGTAGATGCATTTTCATGATTGGTAAGTGGACAGCTGAGAATTTAAGGACACTCCAGTCACAAAGGCTAAGTTACTTTCTGTGAAGTCATGGTTAAGAATCAGTCTCTTATTTTCCAACTTTGCTTTCAATATGCTTATATAACGAGACATATTCAACTAAGGGCTCTTCAGTTCCCTCTGTTTTATTTATATACCTACTTATATAACCACAGATGAATAGTGCCTGATCAAGAATATCTATGATTGGCTATGTTTTATGTGAGTGTCACATTCCAATTTACTGGTTCTTAAGAATGGTTGGGACTCATTGCAATAAATAGCTACATACAAAACTAAAGAATTTTTCAGTAAAATTGAGTTAATTCAACCTGTATGTAAAGAAATTTCAAAGAGCAGATAATGTTAACAAAATGGATTGTTTGCTACAACTCGGCCCCTTGTCCTCATTGGGCTCTGCACAGCCCTGCCTCTGCACCCCTCAGCACTGGGCTCTCTGCAGCCCTGCCTCTGCACCCCTTGGCGCTGGGCTCTCTGCAGCCCTGCCTCTGCGCCCTTCGGTGCCCCTAGTGCCACGCCCTCTGTGATGCCGGGGTCAGTACACCCGAAATACCGTGTCCTCTCTGGCGCCGGGGTCTCCCCACACTAAGCTGCCCCCCCCCCAATGAGGGCTCCTCCTTTCTCAATAGCCTCACCCAAGCCACCAGTTTTATAAAACATAAGCCCCTAGGCTATAACATCACAATGGGAACTTATTTGTTCTCTACCCCTTTAAAAGAATCAAACTTTGCCCCTAGCTAAACTCACCCTCAGGCCTCTTCCTCTAGCATCCTCTAGGAGGGCTCCTTCCTGCTTGGCTGCTGGCAGTGAAGTGCTTTCCTTAGTTCCAGCTCTGCCCCTTCTGGTCAGCTGACCAGGTGCAGCTGCAGGCTAATTTGCTCTCTAGCCCTGGTAACCTGCAACTGGGCTTCTGTCTGTCTCTTTGGGCTCTCCCCAGTTTCTGCTCTTCTAGAAGCAGGCACCTTAGTGCTCTGCGACAGTCTTCAGGCCATATTTTTACTTTGAACTTCAATCTATTAAGAAGAGTTTTCAAGCTCAATTATATGTAATACAAAAAGCTATCAGAGTATATTTTAATTGAGAGTCAGAGATGGCTGCCAGAAATATTGTTGTGGCGAAGTGGGACTCCCTGCCTAGCCACAGTGCTAGGTTCCCCACTTGCCTTTGGGCACGACCTCCACCCGACTCTCCTGCCATGCCTTGTTCTTAATTAATCAAGATGTTAATTAAGGTGGAAGGCTGCCCATTTTATGCCCCAATGCCAGGGGGAGCTATCTGAGGCTCTGAACCTTCTCTACACCACAGCCTATGCCTCACAGATGGCATCCAGCTGTTAGTCACACCTGCCCCAGACTGGGCTCCAGAATCCTCCTATCAGGACCCCCCTTTGATCCCTCCACTCAGGCAGCCTACTCCACCATCATTCGGGTTGCTCAGCTCCCTGTAGGTCCCAGGAGTGGTCCCCCCGGGACCTTCGGCCACACAGGCTCTGGCCTTTTCTCCAAGGCCAGGCAGGACCCCCAGGCCCTCGGCTCTGAGGCATCCCTTTTGGTGGGCACCTGGTCCTTTTGACCTTACTGGTCCTGGCCCCAGCATTAACCAGTCAAGGGGGTACTCTACCTCTGGCCTCTCTCACTAGCCCCACACTCTCTCTCAGGTCCACCTTCCTGGATGTGGTAGCTGGGGTTCCTCACACCATGACTGGTGCTCCAGGGCCTCACAGGGGACTCTCACTCCCCCACTGGAGAAGCAGGTTGTGGTGCTACTTAAGATCTTACTCTTCACCCACACTCAGCCTCCCAGCAGTGGAGGACTTACTGGGGTCAGGACTCATAGTTTCATAGTTAATAGTTTCATAGTTTGTAGGGTCAGAAGGGACCTGAGCAGATCATCTAGACTCACCCCTCTCTCTCTTGGGCTGAACCCACTTTTTTCAGCCTTGGGCCCAAACTTCAGCCTCAGGCATCCAAAGACCTACCTGGGCCTACTCCCCTCACTCGGGGTCTCCACACCACCCCCTCACTTGGGGCTCTAGATCTCCACCCCCTTCACCTGGGGCTCCACACAGCCCCCTCACCTGGGGCCACAGGACTTCGTTCCCCAGTGGGCTTAGGTGACCATAGCTTTGCCTGGCCCCAACTATGGTTCCTTGAGGTTCTACCCCCCCACTCTCCCTCCTCAGGGTTTCTTGGGGTCTTGCACCCCACACTGGTGCCTCAGCTGTGTCTGGCCCCCAAATATTCTCCCTTCTCGGAGTCTCTCAGGGTCTTGCACCCCACACAGGGCTCAGGTGGCCTCAGCCATGCCTGGCCCCCAACTACCTCTGATGGTACACAAAAACCATCCAAAAGTGTGGGCTAGGGTTAAGGTGCCCCTACTCACCTTTCACCAGGGTGATCACTGGCCTGGCATTTCCCGGGGACTCCTGCACAACTGAGAGCCCCACCAGGCCACCCACTCCTGGCAGGGTGCATTTTTAGGTCATGCCCAGGACCAGGAGCCTCTTGACCATCCCCTACAGCTCCTGCCCTTACCTCCAGGATGTTCCAGCAGCTCTGCAGCCAAGTGATGTTGCTGCCTCCCCAGCCAGCAAGGAACTGAGCTCTTTATATGGGCAGCCAGAGATCTAAAATGGTCCTGCACTCTGTGAAGTTAAGCTGGACCAGGTTTCCCTATGCCTTATCTGCATATACATTTTATGAGGATCCCAGGAATTATGACAAGAACACCCAGTTTCAGTCATGAGCTGGGAACTAATTAGCACATGGATTCTTTGGGGCACCTGGAATACACTCACACACTGAGCAGTGCTAAACTGTAGGGTCACCATGACTTGATATGTTATTGACTCTAGTGAGGTCTAGCCCAATGGTAAATCTTGAGCCTTTTGGCTTTGGACTAATATCATGCCTAGTTTGTACTATATAAAAGTAAATATAAAAGTACTGCTTAAAAGTGTGTTTATAGAATATCTTCAATAAAACTTGCAGCAGTTTCAGAAAAGATCAAATGCATCAGTTGTGGATGAACTCAGTCTATGGGTACTATATGCAAAGGTTATTGTTTTCAAATTTTCTTTTCATCTCCATGTGCTCAGGGAGAGAAGGGTTTCATTGTAAGAGGAGGGGGAAAGGGCTGTAGAGGGGGAAGAAATTGGGGGGAGATAGAGGGCACGGGGGCTACCTGACCCCCCAGATCTATTTTCCCTGCTGTAGCAGTAGGAGGGGAACATATTCAAGGCAAACCTCCAATAATTAGATTATAGGCATGGAAAATGATAACAAAATTATAAGGAGTACTCAGTAGCCATGTTGGCCTGATCCAAAAAGATATATAAAAAACTAGAACTCTTGGTTCCAAAATGATACCATTTATTAGACAAACTGGACTAATAAAAGGTATCATTTTGGAACAAAATTATAAGTTTTCCATATATAGATGGTAATTATTGGGGGGTCATCTTATGATCAGTCATCTTATATTCAAGTAAATATGATATATCATGAAACTAGTTTTTAAACTAACACCTCCTCTTCTTAGACTGAATCTTAACTTAAACAAAGATTCTGCTCATCACTAAGAGGCATTTCTGAAGACAATCAGTGGCTTGTTAGTTATTTTATTTTACTAGATATTTTCCAAGTAATATTTGCATTTACTCTTTCATTTCACGTTTTGAAATTTTATTCTTTTCAAAAAGCAAATGTCACTGTATTGAAATTTAACAATACACAGCCCTAACAGGATTGAATAGCATGAAAGAATAAATGTAACATGAGCAAATGATTTACTGCGCATCACATTTGAGTTACGGCAGCATTCCTTAGATAAAAAAGCCCATATAGTTATCGGAGTTACTAAAGATTGACAGTACTATTTCAGTTAAGTTTATTGTTCATACTAAACCATTACAAAGTATAGTAAGAGATAGAACAAATTTGATTTTGAAGTTGACTTTTTGTGCTTAGAGCATGTGATGAGGGAAAATGTTCTGACAGCTCAAGCTTACTCAAGCTTAATGACTGATCTAAATTGGAGCTTGGAGATAAAAGAAATTCTTTAGTGATGCCTCAGTTGTCATTGATTGCTATGAGCAATTTTAAAGCTATTCAAGATGAGAATTGCCAGCTTGGTTCTAAAAGAGGAGAAAGTGGTACATAAGATTAGAGGCTGGTGCAAACGCTATCATGTAAAAAAAAGAAAGAACAGGTTTGTATTACTTGCGTACATAGGTGATAATCGCAACTGCATATAGAATTATATATCAGCAGGAAATGACTCAATGAATCTACAGGGTACATTGTAAGCACCAGCTGTGCTGGGGAAGATGAAAATGAAAGGCAGTGTGCATTACAAGCATCAACAGGAGTAAGATGGCTGAAAACAAAATGTTAGATGCTAAAGCCAACAAGCCAGTTAACAAATTCATAACAGAAGCTCTTCTTGCAAATTATAAATTATACAGCACAGGCTTTTTCCAGGGGTTTTCTGAGGATCTTAAAATTACAGAATGGAATAAAGGAAGGGAGAGGTTGTTCCCACCCCCATCCTCCAATAGCTCAATACTTTTAATCTCTGACTAATAAAATCATCTGCAACTTTACATAAATATGATCACATGCATGCTCCATTTCAGCTCTGCCTATTAGAGCCATCATATATTTCTATCATTTAATAAACAAATTGTGACACAGATGGATGAAAGCACCAGCACTCAAGGCTGATGTAAAGTGAGACTCTTCTCGTATAATCATGCTAAGAAAAGGGTCAGACCATGGAATAGGGGAGGGGGGCGGGGGGAGATAACAAAAATAGAAAGCAGAGGGTTTGCAATTGTTCATATACCTGAATAACTTAAATTGAGCCTCAGGGCTAGATACAAACACTCAAAAAGCCCAAGGCTGAATTGATTCAGTTTTTGCAGATTAGTTTAAACTATACAGATTAAATTGAAACAGCAGTGAAAAGACATTTACCTTTGATTCAAGAAATGCAGCCACATGCCTGCAGCAGCTCAGCCAAAAGCTAGCAGGGGGAGCGGGGGATGCTAGGGCACAGCTCTCTGGCTGTGTGTTCACTTCTGCTTCCTGCTTCCCCTCAGGTCTCTGGGATTTGCAGTCCAGAATTACAGCAGCAGGACTCTGCAGCATTGCTCATCACTTTCCCTTCCTGCTTCCAGGTATCTCTGGGATTTTTAGTCCACATTTGCAGCCAGGAGTAAGTTTGAGCAGGCGAAGGGGTGTTTAGTCCCCCTCCCTAGCCCCAGACCCTAGCCGAGGTTTGCTGGGGGGGGGGGCAGTCCCTGTAAACTGGGCTGCATCCCCAGCCAGGCTTTCCCCCACCCTCCCCTTGTCAGCCAGCCCTCACTGCTTCAGCTAGTGAGCAGAGGGGTGGGGCCAGCCCTGCTCTTTGGAGTAGATAGCCCAGACCAGACCAGGGCTGGAAAGTATACTGGGATGCAGAAGGGGCTGTGATTTAACTTGAACCAGGAAGAGGTCTGGAACAGAAGTTTCATGAACCAGTTTTATCCAGATCAATTAAGACTGATACTACATTCAACCATGATTAACTTAAACCATTTTCAGCCATTTGAAACTGGTTTATGTGCACTGAGCTTCTGTTCTGTTACAGATTTAAACCAGTTTCTGATCACTTAAACCAGCTTATGTGTAACTTCTGTCCCTAGCCCAAATGGCTACTGTGAAAATGTGTCTTGGGGGAGGAGTACTTGGCAGGTCTGAGGTGGGACAGGTGTCTGACAGGATTGGTGGGGGCTGATGGGCCTACAGGGGAGGTTGGGAGGTCTACAGGGAAGGTTGTCCATCAAGGAATGGTGGAGTTAGGGGACTAAAAAATAGTCCAATCAGCATCAGGAGGTTAGGAAGAGTGCAGTTCTGGGGCTGAAGCAAGAAATACAACTTTTCCAGCCCTGGGGCTGCGCTTAAAATGTATACAGACATTTGGCAGATCTACCTAATCTGTTCCTGATCTAACTTAGTTCACATTCTCAGATGAACTAACTTAGATCTGGCCAGTCATTTTTTGCCTGATTTCAGATCTCCGAACACCTGCATCAATCAGCACTTATATCGACCTAACTCTATTAGGTCAATCTATTTGTAATGTCTGTACATACCCCTAGACTTTAAGTTCTTTGGGGCAGGGTCTTTATCAAGTGCAAAGAGGGGTCCTGAACCTGACTGAGAACTCTAAACATTACCTTAATACCCATAACAATGATATTTTCCAAATCTTTAATTGGATTATGTCTGTTAAAAGTTTATGAAAAAGAAACTCAAACATCTCTCTCACACATGTTGGAGTGAAAGAGAGTTATACATATATATTGACTATCAATAGTTTCTGGAAGGTTTTCTAAAATTGAAAACAAAGTTTTCATCTTTCAAATAGAGCAATAAAAATAGGAAAAAATCCAGGCTATATTTTTGGCCAGTTTTGGATTAACCCTAAATAATAATGAATAATGATGATAGTTAGTTAACATCTTTGGTTAATATTACTTACAGTCTTGGGTCAGTGAAGAAAGTGAAGAAGGTAAGATCAGTAGAATGTAGAATGCTTCTGTAAAAAGTGCAGACCCTGGCAGCAATAGAAAACAGCTTGAATAATTGTACTTACATGAGATGCATGAAAATATAAAATCAATACTTGGACACCAATCCTACAAGTAAAACAGGAGCAAAATAGAAAGTGACTGAAATGTTGAAAGTGCTACTGGCTTTTTTTGTTTGAAAGTAAAATGTCATTTTTTATTTTTTATTTTAAAAGATAAGTATTCTCCTTTTCAACTGCTTTTAGGGAGATTGCACTCATACATGGAGTGGAATTTTTATTGTCTTTTTGCTCTACTTTAAGTTGTTCCAAAAGCATTTCAGATAGTTGAATACATTAAGCAAATATATTTTTGTTTAGGGTGTCATGCCCCATGCTACTTCTGCTGCTGACCGACACTTCTGGTATCAAACTTTTTTCATTGTAGATCTTCCAGTTCAGTTGTCTATATCCAGATATATTAGGAATAAAAACTTCCAAGGTTCTGTTTATAAAATATTATCGCTTTGATACTTTGGTCAAGACTGGGCCTTCCTGCTTATACTGACATACAAGGTGGTAATATATTTTATTAAACTAACTACAGGGCTAGGAGAGATTTCACACAAGCTTTCAAACACGAAATACTTTTCTTTAGGTCTGAAGTTCAGGTCTGAAGCTCACAACACGTGGACCATCATGGCTGTAACATCACTCCTATACTGAGATGAAAAGCCTTGTCTTCAGTATCTTTAGCTCTTCTTATTTGCCCGATTTCAGATCTCTGAACACGTGCATCAATCAAAAACAGGGTCCAGAAAACTGGACCCACACTTAAAAATGTGTTGACCCAGGTGATTATTAGGATAAGAAAGTTGCTTGAAGTGACAGGATTTGGGAAAGGTACAACAAGCTTCCTGCCTCCTTGCACTGCAATGGCAAAGTATAATAGCCATCCTTGCCTAGCAGTGGTGCCATAATCTCAAAAGAACTGTAGCTGAGTCTCCTCATTCTAACAATCATTAGGAATTAACTGTATCAGTCCTTTGTATCCAAGCCTATTCTGGTGTGTGACTGTCGGGCTAGAGGAGGGGGAGGGAGAACCCCCTTCGGAACAGCGGCATGGTGGAAGGGTGGCGCTATTCCCCTAGGTCCGGAGCAGATGTAGGGTAATCAGGTCCCCGCCCTGGTTCTCGCCCGCCACGACTTGTTGTAAGGTTCAGTGGGACGGCTCCTGATTCTCCGTAGCCTGGGATCCCCGACGGTCACATTGCGGGGCTCCGCCACCCCTTAACACCCCGGCCTTACTCCCCCTTGGATCTCCTGTAGGCGAGACCCCAGCCCTCGCCCGGGCTTTCCCGGTGATGTTCCTCACCGGATCCCTTGCCCGGGGGGGAGAAACTTAGCCAGCTGGCATCCCAGCTTTCGACCTGGGTCCTCCTGGGGATCCTCCCTTCCAGGTTCTGGTCCGCTGGTGTCCGGCGTCGGTCCAGGCACTTATGGTGCCTCGTCGGTGCCCTCCCAGGCCCCTGCGCCGGCTCCCGACCTGTAAACTCCGGGTGCAGGTGGGACGCAGTCCCAGTACTCCCCGTCACTGGAATCCTTGTCTTCCGGGCCAACCCGCCGCTCCCCGCTCCGGGTTCGGGGTCCAGCTGCCACCGCTGTCCTTCCCCCCAGTGGGGTAAGCGGCCACTCCCCGTCGGGGTCCGCGCTCCCGCCTGGTGCAGGTCCCCCTGCCGTCTCTCCTTCTGGAGCCCCAGTCTCCGCGGCAGCGAGTCCCCCCTTCGGACTCCTCCCACGTCTGTTCCGGCCGGTTGTTTTTATTGCCGGCTCCCGGCCACCAGCACGGGCACCGGCTTCCGGCATAAACAAGTGGCGGATGTCCCGCTCGGGCTCCGCCGCCTCCGCGGGCAAGCCCCGCCCCGTCCCCCCGGGACATGGTGCCATTCCTTGCATGTGTTCAGAGGGATCTACAAGTAGTCTTTAAAACATAAACATCATTAATATCAAATCCAGAGCACGCACTACATATAAAGAATACATGCAGATGTTACATTTAGATCACTTTGGGGCAAAGCATCCACACCAGAAGACAGGTATATGATCCAGGCTGACCTGGACAGGCTCAGCAAATGGGCAGATGAGAACCTGATGATGTTTAACACTGAAAAATGTTGTCCACCTTGGAAGGAAAAACCTGTAGCATCCCTATAGGCTTGGCAGTGCTACCCTGACTAGCACTATGGAAGAAAGAAACTTGGCAGTCATCATTGACCACAAGATGAACATGAGCCTAGGATGTGATGCTGCAGATAGTAAAGCGACCAAAAGCAACCAAAAAGCTGGCTTGCAACCATAGATGCTTCTCAAGCAAATTCCAGGACATCATTCTCCCCTTGTACTCGGTGGTGAGGCTGCAGCTGGAGTACTGCGTCCAGTTTTGGGCTCCACAATTCAAAAAGGATGTGGAGAAGTTTGAGAGAGTTCAAAGAGCCATGCTCATGATCAGAGGTCAGAAAAACAGACTTTACGACAACAGGCTGAGAGCCATGGGGCTCTTTAGCCTGATGGCCACCTATAAGTTTATCAGGGGTGACCACCAGGATCTGGGGGAACGTTTGTTCACCAGAGCGCCTCAAGGTATGACAAGGTTGAACGGTTATAAACTACTGCAAGACCGTTTCAGGCTGGACATAAGGAAGAATTTCTTTACTGTCCGAGCCCCCCAAGGTCTGGAACAGCCTGCCACTGGAGGTGATTCAAGCACTTACATTGAACACCTTCAAGAGTAAATTGAATGCTTATCTTGCTGGGATCGTATGACCCCAGCTGACTTCCTGCCCTTCAGGCAGGAGGATGGACTCAATGATCTTCCAAGGTCCATTCCGGCCCTAATGTCTATGAAATCTATGAAATTAACTTAACTGGGCTGGGCTTCTCTCCCTTCCTCCCTGCTGGGGCCATAGGTCACATTTCTGGCATCACACTTCTCCTGGTTTCAGTTCTACACTACTTCAGCTGGTTGTGCTCTTGTTCCTATTAGGTTGATCTAAGTGCTGAACATTACATTCATTTAGGGAGTTTAGATAAGGCAAAAATGGCCTCCTGATCTAATTTGGTTTACTTGAGGTGCACCAAGTAGATTGGGACAACCAATACCCAACCTAATCAAACATATACACACATTCAGAACACAGCCCCAAGGGTGGAAAAGCTAAACTTCTCACCACGGCCCCAGGACTGCACTTTTTATACCCATCCCTGTGGGAGCAGGAAGCCTCACAGGAGGTGGGCCAAGGAAGGAAGCCCCATGTAGGCTGAAGGTATTCCCCACGTACCTCCAGGAACAATGGCAGCGCCAGCAGAGGCAGCAGGAAAGTGGCAGGCATGGTGGCAACCCTGGTATGTAAGTTTCTGTTCACTCCACATTGGCGGGCTTGAAGGAACCACCAGTATAGCTGAAAGTCTGGTGCTGGCAAGAAAAGGGGCAGCTGAAGTGGCATGGAACTGGAACCAGGAGAAATGTGGCACCAGGGATGTGACCTGGGGCCCCAGCATGGAGGAAGGGAGTGAAGCCCAGCCCTGGGAGCCCAGCAGAGTGTGGGGCATTGACAGCCCAGGTGCTTGGAGAAGTGGCAGAAACAGCAAAGTCCAAGAGATGCTCCAGGATCAGGGACAGTGGAGGAACACTTGATCTGTTCTTCACAGTGCCAGGGACATATGGTGGAAGTAGAAGCCAGCCTCAATTAGTGATGCCAATAGACTTTTTCCTTTTCTTTTCTTACATGTATGAACTCTGATTGCTAGCTGGGATATTGTTGGGTGAGTACAATGAACTGGACAACTGGGACCCAAACTGTCACAAGGGAGGATTAAGGCAAAGTATATTTAAAAGACCAGAAGGTCTGAGTCAGCTCTTATTTTGTAGTTATGCCATGAGTCAGGGCATGATTTGCTTTAAAGTCTTTATTTAACAGAACGCCAATGTCTGAGCCAGGGATTGGAGTTGTTGGCTCTGCTGTTTGTATGAGCACACCAGAAATTACAACTCAGGACTGAGTGTTACCCACAGTGGCCAGAGGATATGGCTTTCAGCCCTGAAGTACATCTCTGCTACGGTGAACCAGTTGGCATTTGGAAGGTGTATAAGGGGAGGCAGAGCCCCAAAAGTCACCTTCGTGCAGGGTATATTTCTGTGGGGAAATATGTAAGCCATGCTGAAAGCCAGGCTGTCTGGACCCAGGGAATCATTTTTCTGGAGGGAAGACACCCACAAAGTCTGACACAACACATACTGCCCCCACCCTGACTCATTTATTTTTAGCTCACTGACCCACCACCTCTGGATAGACAACCCCCTTGTGAACTCAACAACTCTGCCCCTCCTGTGGACCCAGCAACCCTCCCTAATTGTTTCCCCTATGGACCACCAGCCCTCCTTCTCCCCAAGCCCCACCCAGCCCTTCTCTACCCCAAGTTACTTAGATTGCATTCCTGGTGCACCTCCCAGCACCAGCGAACACATGCACAAGCAGGGACCCAATTGTTGATCATGTGCCTTAAAAAAAAATGCATGGTCATAGATTGCATCCTGGGAAAACATGCAAGTGGACAAGGTTGTCCAAACATTTCTATTCTAGACTCTTTGAGCTCAAATGTTTCTTGTTTGGTATTTGCATCTGGAAGAATGTCTTGAAAGTCTGAGCCAAAAAGATTAAGCTGCTGCTCATGGAAACAGCAAAAAAACAAAAAAGCCCCATCTTTTCTGCAATGTTAGGTACATACACATAAGCCATTTCACATTACTGAGTGCCTAGGATAGGGTTATATACACTGTGTCAGATGAAATTGTTTTCTATAAAAATAATATTAACAGAAATTATAATAATCCTATTCATTTCAAGTCTTAATTTTTTTAAATAGAATATTAAAGTTTCTTTTATTTAAGAAAACTAATATCTAAGCAAATAAATATTAGGTTGAATATACAACCATAACTCTTCCCTACATGGGTAATTCTTCTCACTACTTTGTAAGACTTACAAATATCAAAAAACTTTCAGGGAATCTGTTCCCTGTTTTAGGTATTCAATAAAAACTGACATCAGGTGAGGCATTGCTTCAAAGATATGTTGCTCAGCATGGGGTAAATGCTGTAAAGCATTTCACTCCTAAACTAGAATGAAACTCATTGTGGGGACATCATGAAAAGCTCCAGAGACAAAACTCAGATGTTGTACTTAATGGAGGTCCCACAGGTTACTCATTTCAGCTTCCTGAAACAGTTATTTTCTATGAAAGCATTAAATGTACAGACTCAAAAATACTGAATGGAAAGAGCTGGTAATAATGTATGCTAAATATGTAACACTTTATTTAGTTTAGGTACAGTTTTGCATACCAGACATGAAATGCTGACCTAAAAGGGATAAACGTACAGTAATTGCAGTAAAAATGGTACCATGCTACATACTCAGTTACTCTAAATAGTCAGGCAACCTGATCTTCCTTTTATAAATTTGCCACATCTTTTTTTTCAGATACTTTTTTCATTCTGCTTCTCTTTACTCAAGTGCTATAGGTTAAAGTTAAAGTGTACAGCTTTTTACTAGTGCTGCTTTCTTTTTCCATGTATATATTCATTTTTCATACAGCAGATTTCAATCCAAGTGATTGGAAAGAATAGCCAGTTTATTTTCCTACTATTGCTAAATGTTATTAGTATATTAAAGGAAACAAGAAATAGAGATTTAGGATTCAAGATCTGGAAAATTAGCCGAAGGGAGTTTTGTACTTCATGTGTAATGAGCTTATGATTTTACAGGAGGTGATTTTCCTATATAGGTACTTTGAGATTTTTTGGATATTGATGTACTGAAATTGATGACGATGAGGATGATATCAGGACATTTGCAACTGAACATTTAGTTTGCAAAAATATGTATTATAGTAATACATATAAATCTGTTTAGTAATCCAGATAAATTAATCCTATGTGACTTTGCATCCTTATAACAACTATGATGCACAGATTTTCATATTTTAGAAGACAGATCTATTTTCATGAACCAGTCAAGATTATCACAAGGTGTGGAAACTCTACAGGCAAGTGTGTCTTACTTATAAAGCTTGGCTTGTATGAACCTTGATGGAAGAGAGCTGAGCAAAAGATGTCTTTTTCTGAACTTTATTTTTAAATCCCTGAAGGATTTAAATAGATGTAAAATACCTTTAACTAGTCTGAAGGAAATTAGAAGAGTAATGTTTGCAAAATAGAGTAAATCCACCAGAAATATGTATGAAAAAACTTGAATCTTTCTCATTTATTTTAATTATATTACAGTTGTAAAAATTTATGCCAAAGCACAAGTCAAATGTCTGACCAGAAGCAGAAATGTCTTTATTTTGTCTTTTAAATAAAATAAAGAGTATATAAAATAACAAGTTCAGGAGATTACAATTTGGTGAAATAAAAATCCTTTAGTGCTGAAATTCAGGGTTAGGTCCAAAACCCTTTGAAGTCAGCTTGAGTATTTCCCTTGATTCTAGTAAGCATCAGATCTAGCCTTTGGCTCACAGGCTCCTACAAGAAAAGAACAATATTGGTTAAGCTGTGGTTCTTTGTTTATTGAGGTGGATGAACACACACACACACACAGAATTTTACAAGTTGCTGACAAGCTTTATGCAAAGTTTGTGTATGCAATTACAGCTTCAGATTGGCAGCTGTTGCTTAAGTGGGCCTCTCCTCTTCTATATAGGTTATTATATTATGCTTACCTCCATATTATCTGCCTGTCTCCCACTTGTTCATTACACAGTGTGATAAAACACCTGTCATATTTTGGTTTTAATCCTTTTCCCTGCAGGCAAAGCATATACAGTGGAATATTGTTTTAGATAGTGTTTTCAGGGTTTTCCTCCACTACATATGTTATATTATCTTTTCTAGGCCGTGAAGTGCCTAAAAATGTGGATGTAAACTTTGAGTTTTATTTGAAATTCTATGAGAAGGTAGTGAATAGAGTGGTGGACTTGTCTGAAGTACTCAATGTTGCCAAGGAGACACATTTCAGCCTTCTGTACTAGTTGGAATTTTCTAAGTGTCAAAGCTTTCATGACCAGGCATTTCAAGTTCCAGTAGTTTGGACAAGAGATGTCAAAGACATGAATAACCAAGATCAGGTCACAGTTTGTCAGGATTGGATGCAATGTCCTTGCAAAGAGATCATAGTAGGTAGTACTCAAGAACGATATTATTGTAAGAGGCAGCAAAAACTTCCAACCCTAGACTTCTATCCTAGCATCAGCAAAGAGCTCAACTATCAGTTGTGAATGAGAACTTTTTATGGTTGGTTGGGCACTTCAGAACCATGAAGGATTATATGACTGGAAGTGAATAAATTCTCAGTTGTGCACTTCCAGATAATCTAGCATTCATTTCTTCAAGTTCTGGAATTCTTATAATGAAATGGCAACCCTGTTCTGAGGTAGCTGGATTTTAATGAAACTCAGTTTCAACCTTTGCTTTAACTAAGTTTTTGCTTTAAAATATTTTATAATACCATCCATTGGGCTGTTCATTAGATTAAGAATCTCTATATATTTGCACTTTCTAAAATGAATAAAGCTGCAATACATCTTAGTCTAGTTCAGGAGATATGGAGGAGACTGAATAATATAAATGCCAGCAATGTAAAAAGCTGTTCATTTTTTCCTTTCATTTCTAATCAGATTCCAAAAAGAAAGAAAATTCAAACATAGAGGAAATTATTTAATATGTCAACAATAATGCTGACAAAATTCTAAAGCAAATAAAACATTATAACTAAAAAGTATTACTCTTCTAATATTGCTGCCGCTGGCATTGTGAAGCCAGTAACTACTCCTTTACACTGGCTACTTACATAAAAGAAGCAGCATAGGCAGAGAAGTTCTCCAGAACTGCTTATGTCCTCACCACTATATAAATTGGTGAAAGTGGACTGGTGGCAACTGAAACCTGGCTCTGTCACCATTCTCTGGTGCCAGCCAGGATAGCTATGTACACACAGCAGAGAAATTATGCAGTGCTATTGGCCTGGTGAAACTTACTTCCTCCCGGGAACACTGAGAGAATTGGAGAGAAGTCAAAATTCTGAATGACAGTCTTCCTGCCACGCTCCTTCAGAGGCACCATAAACAGTGCTTAAGATGGATTGTCTATACACAGCCTGGCACACTACCCCCTTTCCCCCTCCTAAAGACAGACATTTACTCTTTACCAGAATCCTGCTCAAGTAAGAAATGTAGAATTGGCATCATACTGTAAAGGCTGGTGCAGACCGGTTGAGCCAGTTAATTAATTTGTGCCCCTGTTCTGAACTTAGTAGATTCCCTGATCTGATTCCTATTAAAAATAAACCCAGATTTTGGTATTTTGTTTCTCATCCCCACAGTGATAACCCACAACATTTACATCTAGACTGAGTTTTCATTTGGCAGCCTATTATGATTGTATTATGAGGAAAAATACATTGGGGCTTGAGTTTTGCGAAGAATAGAGAATTGTTTTTTCTCTTTATATGTTTTCTTATAAATTATTAAAAATATAAAACAGCCTGTTGTGAACCATATGTTCTTTCACTTCAAATGTCTTTTACTTTAGGACTTTTCCAAGAATCCAGTGTTTCCTTCTTCAGGAACTGTAACTGATTATTCTGCGGTATCACTTATAGTATTGTGTTAGTGCTCAGGATGCTCAGCTTACCAACTGGGCATTCTGAGTCATTCTTTTTCTGAGGCACTAATTTAATTTTCATAATCATTAATGGATAATAATAAATTCCCATTGACCCTGGTGGGAATTTTGGGTTTGTGACAAATGAAGGATCAAGATTCTCAGATATAATGAATGAAAAGTATTTTTCTAATACCGATTAAATTAGGAATTCAGGTTTATGTGCACATTTATTGTCCCTAATTTAGGCATCTAACAAGTTATAAGTTGGGCTTGCTAGTCTGCAGTTTTCAAAAGCAAAAGGAGATTAAAAGAGTCTTGATGATACTGTGATTGGGCTCAACACCATTCTTATTATGTTTCTTAATTTAGTACACAACTTCTCAATTAGGAGGAAAAGAAGAACTGAGCAATTACAAACTGAAGCACACAATAGAAGAATAATTGAACCAGAGAAAGAAATAATTTACTTCAATGTGAGTGTGCCTGAGTATGAACAGAGTAGGTACTTATTAGGGTCTGTGTTTGAACCATAAATGGACTTTCATACTTTCCCATTTATGAGGGAGAAAATATTGTTCCACATAAAGAATAGGGAAAGGAATTGTCATAATTGTTAATAGATGTAGAGTGGATTTGATCTGGCAAAACAATCTAGTTCTAGGCCTGCAATGATTCAAGAATTCCCAAACAAAATAAATTCAAATGAAACATTAATTCAACATAGTACAGCTTGCAGGATTCACAATGGATTTTATAAGCCTCATAACAGAAGTTTGTTTTGAAAAAAAATCAAGTAACAGATAAGCCAAATTATAAGAGAAAGGAGGATTTAGTTAAGGAGCTTAACAGGCATAATAAGGAAACCGTTAGTCTTAAAACCTCCTTTTCTCTTAAGCATACCCTACTGCGGACCTTTAAAATTTACAGCTAACAGTCCAAAAAAGAATATGAAGTCAATAAAGATATTGGAAATAAATTTAGAATCATTGAACTGGTAGGAAAAAATAGTCCATCACTCAAGTAAATTTATATGTAAAGTAAGTGGTGATTGGTATTTTTTCCCCTCCCAGGTAGTGAAAAAAATTAAGTATCTGGGACATGTTAGCAAAAGGGCCCATCTGCAACTGAGTTGCAATCCAAAAGCTAATGGTTCAAGCCTACATCACTAAAATCAATGGGAGTACTTCTGTCACTTTAGATGGATGACCATATTATTGCTGATCAAATGACAAGAATTTCTAGGTTTAGAATATACCCGTTGCATAAGTAGCCTCTAAGAAAAATGTTACTAATGTCCAAGAAGAGCATCAGAAGGATTTTTGGGCTATTTATTCCTGTGAAAGAGTAAACAGCGACATGGCAAAAAGAGCTGGAGAACACCGCTTCCAGAGCTATTACCTTATTAGGATAGAGGCTCTGGAAAAAGAAAAGAAAGAGGAGAAGGGAGTCTCAGAAAGGGAGAAGAAAGAAAGAGCATCTGAAGGAGAAAGTGAAGGAGAAAAAAGGTCTCCAGGAGATAAGACGCTTACCTCAGGATTTTTCTCGCCGCTGGAGAGAGCGGAGCTCTGAGACGGGGGGCGGATCCCCGAAGAGGCACGGCAGACGTGGCTGGGGGCTGCGCTAAAAAGTAAACAAAAACCAAAAAAAAGAGAAGAGTGAATTGACTCACTCCCACAAGCTTAGTGAAAACAACTGAGTGCTGACCACAAGGACTCAAGGCTTCAGGCATGCACCAGATGAAAGGTACACACTCAGGACAGCAAAAGTAAATAGAGAGAAATAACAAGGCTTGAAGAGAAAAGCCTGGTCTAAAAAAAAACCAAGGAAATAAATGGACAAACTAGAGTTAAAGGGACTTTGTTTATCAACACCAAGTTCAGTCCAACCAAACTGATAAAGGTTAAATAAGAACAGTATATAGACAGAATTACAAAGTTGATATAATTGTTAAAAAAAGGACCACTTCTGTTTAAAGATAATGAAAGTTTGTATAGTGTTATAAAGAATAAAGATAAAGACAAGTGTTAATCTGCATCTGATTGTGAATATATATATAGGCGAGTGTGTGGGAATAATCAAGTGAAGTTTTCCTCTACAATACCGGGATTCCTAATAGAGACACCCAAAGAGCAAAACAACAAATATATATATAATAACCCTCCCGACAGGTGACATCATAAAGCAGAACTTATTGTAATAAGATCCAAGATGTGGCAGGCGGGAAAGCTGGAGTACTTACAGCTCTTTGGGAGATCATAAAAGGATCCAGAGATGCAAGGTGCACCATCACAATTCCTTTTCTAACTAATAGATAGATCATGGAACGCAGCTCTTATTTTGTTATACACAAGACTTGAAGCCACTACTTTTAAATCTTTGTTGGGGCACATCAGAGGACAACAAAGTAAAAAATCTTAGGCTTTCTGACACTTACTTTCAAACAAGTAATAGCTTATGGATTACAGTGCTAGTAATACTTCTAGAGTAATAGTCATAGATATGCTAGTCCCTAGCAAGGTATGTGAAGGATAAGAAGAAAGGTTTCTACAAGTATGTCAGTAGCAAGATCAGGGAAAGTGTGGATCCCTCACTGAATGGGGGAGGCAACCTTCTGACAGAGGATGCAGAAAAAGTGGAAGTGCTCAGTGCCTTTATTGCCTCAGTCTTCACAGGCAAGGTCAGCTCCTAGACTACTGCACCTGGCAGCATAGTTTGGGGAGGAGGTGAGCAGCCCTCAGTGCGAAAGAACAGGTGAGGGACTCATAGAAAAGCTGGATAAGTACAAGTCCACGGGGCCAGATGGGATGCACTCAAGGATGCTGAGGGAGTTGGCTGATATGACAGCAGAGCCATTGGCCATCATCTTTGAAAACTCATGGTGATCAGGAGAGGTCCCGGATGAATGGAAAAAGGGAAACATAGTGCCCATATTTAAGAAAGGGAAAAAAGAGGATCTGGAGAACTACAGACCAGTCAGCCTCACCTCAGTCCCTGGGAAAATCATGGAGGAGATCCTCAAGGAATCCATCTCAAACCACTTGGAGGTGAAGAAGGTGTTTAGGAACAGTCAGCACAGATTCACCAGTGGCAAGTCATTCCTGAACAACCTGATTGCTTTTTATGATAGATGACTGGCTCTGTGGATACAGGGAGACTGGTGGATGCGGTGCACCTTTATTTTAGCAAGGCTTTAGATACAGTCTCCTGCACCGTTCTTGCAGGCAGACTAAGCAAGTATGGGCTATATGAATGGACTGTAAGGTGGATAGAAAACTGGCTGGAGCATCAGGCTCAGAGTGTAGTAATCAATGGCTCAATGTCTAGTTGGCAGGTGGTATCGAGCCCAGGGGTTGGTCCTGGGGCTGGTTTTTTTGTTCAGTGACCTAAAAGAAGGCATAGAGTGCACCCTCAGCAAGTTTGCAGATGATACCAAGCTGGGGGGCAGTAATAAATATGCTGGAGGGTAGGGCTAGGATTCAGAAATGGTGAAGAGCCTGGGGCACATGACTTATGAGGCGAGGCTGAGGGAACTGGGCTTATTTAGTCTAGAGAAGAGGAGACTGAGAGGGAACTTAATAACTGCCTTCAACTACCTGAAGTGGGGACTGAAAGAGGATGGAGCTAGACTGTTCTCAGTGGTGGGAAATGACAGAACAAGGAACAACAGTCTCAAACTGCAGCAAGGAAAGTTTAGGATAGATATTAGGAAGAATTTTGCCACCAGGAGGGTAGTAAAACACTGGAACAGGTTACCCAGAGAGGTGGTGGAATCTCCATCCTTGGAGGTTCAAAGTGTTGGCTGAGCTGATCTAGTTGGGGCTGGTCCTGCCTTGAGCAGGGGCTGGATTAGAAGACCTCCTGAGGTCCCTTCCAACCCTACATTTCTATGATTCTATGATTTCATATTTCTTGAGTAATAGTCATCGATGTCCTGGTATTTTTTGACTGAGCTATTTGTCTGTGTGAACTATATATAAAATTCTCCATTCTATTGCCTTATCAAATGTGTAATTAAATATAGTGGTTATCTTTTGCTGTGAAATGTATAGTGTAACAAAGTTAATCATGTTGAATCCTAAACCCTTCCATATCCATACCTCTGCATTCCTAATTTCTGTGTAATTTTAACCCATGATTTTGCATTAACACTTCTTTTTTTAACATTTTAGGTGATACATTTGTGATTTAAATAAAATACCCAATAACCTCACAGGTTAGGACAAAACTTCCTCTGTATCTTTCCTTATTATTCCCAAATATAACACCAGCTGAAGTAGCAGATAGATCTGTAACTAGACAATACTGTGCCCTGGGCAGCAATGCAATGGAGGAGCATCTGGGTGCACTGCCACTGGAGGATATATTCTCCTTCCTTTGTTTGTTGTTGACACATGCACCAAATGGCAAAAAATCCACCAGTTTTCCATGGAAAAAAGACAAGTGACACCTTCTTTTACCACAGTAAATAACCAGCTGCTTCTCCTGCACCACATGCTGCTGCCGTTCCTGCTGCCAGGGGTGGAGCTGCTGCAGGGAAGCTGCAGGGTATGGTGAGGGGAAAGGTATAGTTGGGTGAGGCACCCTTCCACCCTCCCTTTATATAGCACCCAGGCCTTGTGCCCTGCCCAACCATATTTACACTACTGGAAGCAGAATATGTTTAAGTATGTAAAGTACTATATCCAATAGTGCAATAGGAAAATAAAAAGCTGGTTTTGTTGACACTGTCATTTGTAAAAGCAGCCTTAGGCATTTTTATTCTGAATTTCCTTCCTTTTTTAAGTTTAAAAACTATTTGTGCTCACTCTTTATCGTGTTTATCAGAGGAAAACAAAAAGGTAACCTTTCCTTCACAACAGATAGTACTTATTCCTTTCCTGTAATTTGAAATGCTTCTGTATATTTTTATAAATACTCAAAGCACTGCCTCAGAGATGGAAGCACGAGCATCAGAAACCAATAGAAATGCAAAGCATTGACAGCATTTCAAGGATATTAGGTATGTTGTGTCAAGGCTTTGGACTCTGAGTCATGTATTGTAAGAATACTAAATATTGATGCAATTCATCATATTCAGTCATTCAGAGTTGTCATGATGTACTGTAGTTCTGCACAGTACTGTAGATCTGAACATTGGCATTTATCACAAGTACAGATAAAAAAATCAAACATTTCTGTGCACAGACAGGAGCAGAGTTACATGAAAATAAACATTTAAATGATAAACTTTCACATGATACTAATTCAAAATAAAACATAGATTTTCAGCCAGAGATGTAACAAGCCAGCTGGGTGCCTGGGGCAGCTGTAACACATGGGGACAGCAGAAGCTTTTGACCACCACCTTGCTGCCAGTGCAATTGTAGCACTGTAGTAGCAGCTGTTTTTTTCCATTTCCCGCCCCCACCCAAGTGGGTGTCCAACCTACTTTCTGTTGTCATCAAGAGAAGCAATGTAGGGCCATAGTTTGTTTTCCTACTTATAGATACTACACCAAAACCCAAAATCCATGTACTTGTTCAAAAAAAATAGACATGGCTATTTTAATAAATATTTACTGTTGCTTGTCAAGTTTAAGTTGAAATAAGTTTCAACTACTAAAATCACTCATAGAAGTGAGCTTATGTTAACTGTATTTTAGAGCCAAAACAGGAGTAATTCTATAAAGCTTACAATTGATCTGAAATGCAAAATGTAAGCAAGCCACCAAAACATGACATATATGGGTTACAGTAAGTTCTTAGAAAAGCAAATAGAAAATTGGTTTTCAAATGAATGCTGGGTTAAAAAGTGATAAATAGAAAATGGACTAATCTAGACTGCCCTATAGTACACATTTGAAAATAACATGCATTATTGTTCCAATTATAAGCTGACTCTGCATATAGGTCAACCCCTTATCTTCAGGTTAAATTTTAGGAAAAATAGCTTTTTCCTCAAATATAAATGAATAACTACAGTTAAAATCCTTGAACTACTAGTGTTGTCCTTAGCAAATCCCACAGGAGAATCAAAAAACCAAAGAAAGGGCTCAGTGTTAATTTTGTTGAAAACATTAAAATAAGAAAGTAACCTTTATAAAAAGTTAATTTTGCCCAAGGTTCACCATATTGTATTGAACGTAAAATTCCATGTTACTATATATCAAAACAAATATTTCTAGTTAAACAGAAGCTGTTCATAAGCTTAAGGAAAGCCAGGTCCTTATTTAAAGATGAAGTTTAAATTGCAATTCTGGATTCAAAATTCATATAACATGTAAACCCAAAGCCCTGGATCAAAACAGCTGTTTTAGGGGTTCAGAATCCAAATGCTCCTTATTTTTTGAGGGATGTGGAAAAAAAGAAAGTTGGAAATTTTCTGGCAATTTTTGTTGTTTGTTTGAAATTACACATTGCATTGAGCAACATGTTTCACTATTGATTTTGGCAAACTTCCAATGGATTTTGACCAACTTCCAGTGAAGCACAGGCACAGTTCCAATAGAACTCTACACAATTTCCTGCCATCTCACCTTGCAGCCTGTTTCCTGGCTATATGGCTCCAGTGGCAACTTGCCACATAGGCTGCCCTAGAACTTGGGACCTGAGGCTTCTCAGTTTCCTCATCTTTAAAGTAGAGCTAAGGGCTTGGAAGCCGCATTTTAACATAGGGTTCTTAAGGCTTCTGAGCTTTTATTCTCCCTATGGGAGGATTAATACCTACTTTCTACATCAGTGGAACAGACCAGAGAGATCTCTAGGAAGCAGGGTTGTGACCATCTGAGTCACCCTGCCATTATAGCTCTTCTGTGAGCAAATTATGTCCACCATCATGCTAAAGCAGATGAACCTGTGCACAGCGTCATTTGCTGCAGCATAGTGGTAGCACAGCAAATGACTCTGCAATACCCTTGAGGATGTTGGAGCAGATGTCCCCACACAGTAACTTTAAGAAAAATCAAATATATGCTACTCTCTGCCTCCTCCCCCCACCCCCTTCCAGAAGTGCTTAGCTACCAGAAAAATTCTGTCAGATAATCCACACCTATACTCCTCAACAGTACTTCCCTAGCAAACCCTGCCAGTAGTTTAAAATGATGTTATAACACGTGTCGTTAATATGTTTCTCTTCTATCAAATAGCTATTAAGCTTTTGTGCTTATTTGATGGTGCTAACTACATGTCTTAGCACAAAATTATAGATCTTTAATGACCCTCATCCTAATATGAATGTAATGGGATAAACCCTTGTAACCTGGCACCATGGCCCTGTTACTATGAAAGGGATGAAGGGTGCAAAAAACCTAGAAGACCCCGTTAAGAATAGGCCTTTTGTGGCTTAGAGGGGCAACATGAACTTGGCTTTAGAGAAAGACAAGGTCTCAGCTTCCCAACATCAGAAAAGAAGTCTCTGATTAGTCAGTTGCAAGGCAGGGATAAAGTAGTTTGTACAGCAGTAAACAGTTCTGGGAGGGTAGCCGCTAGAATAGCAGAGCTACCTGTTTCTATGGGAAATAAGCTGCCTAGCAATAGGTCCCACAGAAGCTGAACACCAGGCCAGGGGTAAACTGAGAGCTGCAAGCAGGTACAGAGACTGACCCAGAATGTGATCCAATACTGTAGACCTACCTTTTGTGGAGCAGGCTGAAAGTAAATGAAATTATAGATGGGATAATAGGAAACCCCTGTGCTGGGGCTGAGAGGCAGGGACCAGCTAACCAGAAGGGGTTAGCTGGTCCCTGGGGCTAGCTGGTATATAGGCTTGCCTCCAAGGTAGAGTGGGTAACTCTGGCCTTAAGTATTGGTAAGAGAGGAACTCTCTTGCAGAATGTAGGAAAATTACTAGGGCTGTGCAAAGCTTTGGTCGCTGATTCAATTCAGCGGAGATTCGGACCATGTGGGGGCTCCATATAGTCTCTCCATCCTGCCTGGATCAGATTGCGGTGGGGCCAGAGTGTGGTGGTGGAGCAAGTCTGGCCCCAGTGTGGGCTGAAGGAAGGAGAATTTATAGATCAACAAATTGAATAGGATTTTGCCTTGTCATTGGTAACATACCTGGATGAGATTTTTAATTCATTATTTCAAGATTATCATGAATTCATAATACATACAGGGTACATTTAATTTAAATTCTTCTTAAGAGATTTCTAAAAACCTCATGATATGTAATAGCTCATTTTTAAAGAACCAACAGCAGCAGCAATAAACATGCGAATTAATGTATGTACTTGTATACAAATTCACTCATTCATCAGAAACATTGTGGTCAGGTGTAGGTTAGGTTTCTGACTATCATTGTTGATTTGCTTACTTTATGTGCAATCTTCTTGGGGAAAATAGACAATACACTAAGTCTATAGTTAGTCTATAGTTAAATACTCAGTAGTCTCTTTGGGGTCATTAACTGTGTACTACTGTTTCATTAGGGTTTAAATTATATCTTTTAGAAAGAAAAGTAATTAGTATCTGAGCTACTAAATGATCACTTTAGGTCAGGCAAAGTGCCTATCAATTTAATAGGACAATAACTGTATATTAAGAATTTGTGAGATAAACTGTTAACTTGGTATTACTCTCTATCTTCATTCTGTCAAAGGAAGATATCACATTTTCTGTGTGAACATTAAGGGTGAAATATATTTGATCATTACTTTGAGATCTCTAATTGCACTCCTATAATTTTATCAGTTTTAATAATCCACTTAGAAATATGCTTTAAACTTTAAAGATCGCATTGGCGGGTCCTAATGTTAGAATGTAGGGGTCCTACTGCATTGGAGGAGAGAAATACACCAGCAGATTATACCTCATTAGAAGACTGGAGAGAATGCTAGGTCATTCAATCACAAAGGGGAGTTAGAAACAAGTGGAATTGATCAATTCACGGAAAGATAATCCCTGCATTTGGTGGATGGTAGGAAGGAACCATGATGTGTTTCTTCCTGCTTTAAAATTTGTACTACTAGAAGTACATATGTATTTGATATAGGACTGATTAGAAGCTGCAAGAACCATTTTAAGATTCTTCATGTCATTTTGTTTATTAAAACTTTAACAAATACCATAAGAATTTTTGTGGGGGATTCGGTTCTAGGTATTGATAAGGAAAGATTAATTTGTTCTGATGTTCAGTTAGAAGCTATATAACACCAGGTCAAACCAGTATAATCATCCTAGAGAAGTACTAGTAGGATCTGTTCTACCTGAATCAAATTACTGAAATGTATGACTGAGAAGAAGTATTGTCATATTGAAACTTAGATAAAGAGACCCAAATCTATGGCTTTGATACCAATGAAGCCTATATGAGTGATGAAATTGACATGTATTATTTACTGAAAAAGGCATAGAAATGTAAGAACAGTTTATTTCTTTCTCATATCAAATTATTTCCTCAGATATTCTAAGAACTCAGTAAGATAGTCTAAGATATTTAGTACCTTGGAAGCAACCGCTTGTTGACAGATGTTAACAGTGGAACGTAAAAGATGGCTGAAAGAAGCATTAAATAGCAGTATCTTAGTAGAAATATAGTGAGCTTCCTTAATAGCCATAACTGGTTAGGCTCAAAGGTTTAGGTCATGAAAAGTATTAGTAACATTGATGACCCAAACCTTTATCATGTATATAATCTCTAAAAAAAAGGGAGGAAGAAGAAAATAAAATTATGCACAATTGCGAATCATTTTGTACCCTTTCTGGATAAAATGAAAGATGAACAATGAAACTGGTCTACACAGCTGAACTGTGGTATTTTGTCCATAATACCACCAGACTTCTGGTATTCATGAACATCCCTGAAAATAATTTTCTTTATCTCTGAAACCATTAGATGGCTAGGCTAAATTTGAACACAGTGGTTATTTCCTCTTTTGTTATTCTGACTTGGTGTTCTGCATCATTTTGTCAAACTCATCAAAGATTTGGATAAGCTCAAAACTATTTCCTCTGTGGGATTTATATAGGCAATTAAAATCCCTTACCCCTTAAGGCCACTGATGCTAAGCTTGGCCCTGTCCTATTGTGATTAACTTTGCATATACTTGTTCTTAGGTACAGCTTCCTTTCCCGATGTGAAATAAATGTGTTTTCTGCATTGATATTTGCCTTTTGATACAGACTCTGTTGTTATCCTCTTTATGGTATAATAGGTTTTTAAGATATTTTCAGAATGCTAAAGAGATTATTGTTTTTCCTGGTTTGGCTTTCTTAAAAACAAATCAAAGCCTCAATGCCCAATTTTGTAATTTGATTCTACTGCCATGAAGGAAGAGAGAAAACATTCTTATATCAAAATTATTAATTTCCAATCCTAACCCATATTTTCTATCATGCAAATTAAATATATTTAATATATTAATCAAAGTTGGGATAGCCATGTTGACTGTGTCCTAAGGTTTTATTTCTTTCTAATAGATGGGAAAAGGGAGATAATTCTGAGGTAGGTCAAATAATGTATTTCCTATATTTACATCTGCAAGGGCTTATATGTAGCTGAACTATTTCATTTACAGATAAAAAATGAAAAAGGATGTAGATCAGGATGAAGAAAACAGCTAGCTACTCCCCAAAATGTTAGAAAATAGTTACTTAGAAGTCACTGAGCTCTCACTAGAAATTGGAACTAGAAGTGAAAAGGTAAAAGGTCTCAAAGTAATGCTGGGAAAAAAATTAAATGGAACTTTTTTCATCAGAAAATTCAGTTTACTTAAAACAAACTTGAGGGATAGTGGAACATGTTGATTTCAAGAAAATATTTGGCAAGAAAAGGTCAAAACAGTTTAATATTCCTAATTTCATTTCTATAATAAAGTCAAAGTAACAATAAGGTAAATATCTTTTTATACTTTATTGTTTCTATTCTTCTTATTTCAACTCTTATTTTAAAATATTTGATATTAAATTGTGTATTGTATTCTGTATTATATTAAAATGTTTTGACTTTGAAAGAAAAGAATAAAGAATAAAAATTGATTTTTTTTCCTGTAAGTTTCAAAATGTTGAGTTTTTTTTAAAGAAAGCAAATGTTAAAATAACAGAATGGGATTTTTGTTTCCTGATACGGTGTACCTATAAAAAGAAAGAAGTAAATCATAACTATTTTGTTCTGAGGCTTTTACTTATCCTTTTGTCCACTAGCAAGATTTGTTTGGAGCTTTGGTTTTATGAGCAAAATGAATGTCAAGAAATCTGAAGTACCTGACCATGATACTTTGAGTTCTTCAGAATTGAAAACTGGTTGCTTTCACACAACTTAATACACACAAATTAAAAGATCTGTTGATTTATTTACAAGGCCAAAGAGTGATTCATCGATATACCCCTTGGGATAATAGTATGGTTACAAACCCATTATAATCCTATGACAGAATTGTCTTTATTAGCAGCCTTTTACTTGGGAGACCTGGCATTTAAGCTCAGATTGTTTTACAAAACTGGTAGTAGATCCTATCAACAACTCAAGAAATTTCAAAATCATTAAGAGGCTAGATGATTTCTAGCCACTTAGTAGTAAAGTGAAATCTCAAGAGGCAAAAGATATTAACTGTACTAAGTGTGAGAAAGAAACAAATCAATAATCTTAGCTAGAACAAGCTGTATTTCTATTACGTGTTTCTCTGCTGGTGTATTGCAAAGATTTCTGGAATAAAGTAATGGTTAACACTGGCAGAGCCCTACCACCTGCAAAGCATAAAGGAAAAAGCCCAGCAAGAAAGATTGAGGGGGGAAAAGAAAATGAATGTTTAATAGCTGAAAATCTCCGATGCAGGTAAACTATGCTAAAAAAACATCTGTTCATAACTACCATCAAAAATAGATTCTTTGTTCTTACAGCTGTTTTGTCTACAACTCACATCACTTACTGATTTGCAAATAATGATGCAGACAAAAAAACCTTTCTAATTGCTACTCAGAGTTTTAAATTGTTTCTACAAATTAAGGCTTAAACTCACATCAATAACATTATTACCCATATTTACATTAGGTTAAGGCATTGGGGAAAAAAAACAGAACATGAAAATGTTCTACCACTTGAAAATGAAAAAGTTGTCCCATGAAAAGAAAAAGTCTAATATTATTTATCTTTTTAAAAATGGATGTTATTTTGACTTTCCTTGTGTTCTTATCTAGTAGTATCAAGGAAAGTCTACATATTTTGTATTACTGTTATCAAAGTAATTCAAGACAATTTGCTTATTTTTTTAAATAAAAGTCTATTCTCTAACCATATCTCAAAGACTCCTTCTAAAATTATATTGATGATTTATTCTGAAGGGGAGTGATTTGAAGATTGCTTCACCCAAGGGAATATTTAAACCCTTAGACATATGCTCAAGGATAAAGTTATAATAAAGATTTTAAGACTTGTAAATAAAGTCACTATCAATTGAGATTTTCAAAGTTACTCTTTTTTTTCCTTAAGAGTAAGTATTACACCCTCAAATTCATCAGTGTTTGGCCATTTGAAAATTCTTAATGCAAATACACAGGCTATGCGATTTAAAGAACACTCAGTGGAGGCATCTACATGTGCACTTTGCTGTGGAGTTGACTAATTAGCTCCGCAGTAAAACATCACCATCTACGCATGCAGTGTTATTAGGCCAATAAACTAATTAACTCTGCTGCAGGATAGTACTACCCAATGCAAGTACTATCCTATGACAGTTATTTACTGTCCAGCAATGCATTTTTATACAGTAACCGGGTTGGCAGGGGCACAAGGTTGCTATAGTTCAGGAGTGCCTGCTCGCTAACTTCATGTGTAGATGAGCTCATGTAAATGTACCCATGGATGTAGATGTGCCCATTTCTTCAATATGAGGGAATAAGCCTGTAAATATAAATTTTAGCAAACTATTTAATGAAGAGATAGCACCTTATAAAAGAACCTAACAATTTCTGTTTACAAAATATCATGGTATCTAACTATACTTTTTAGTTAGAGAAACAAAATGTTTATAGAAATTATTTCATATTGTCAAAATTAACCAGCTTTTACAATACTTTGGGCTTTTATTTGACTTCCAGAAGGAGTACCCTTCTAGAATAGATGTTAATGGCTATCCAAGCTAGCTGTTTCCAAAAACAGGCCCTTGAAACACCTATCTTTTCATTTTCATTTTCATCTTTTCTTTTCTTTGCCTGTTCAGTTCCTAATGAAAACATTTCCAGTAACTTGAGTGGGAGCTGAATGGGGCTAGTACTCTTTAAATAAGTGAATAAAATACATCTAAAAATACCAGCATATTCTTCCTAAAAAGTAATTATTACATGAAAAGTTATCAAACTAAATGAGTAAGAGCATGTATTGCTGTAGAGCAAACACAAAGTGAAGAAGTCAGCTAAAAGGAGATAAAAGATAGAAAGGAAAACTACTGCATCATCAAAAAGATAATGAAGTTTAGACGAAAGTATAAAAAAAGCAGAGACTTTGTAGGACATGTATAAAATGCAATGCAACTCAAACCAATAAAAGCAGGGAAACTTTTGTATAGGAACTGTCACTAATTAGATATTGTTAAAGCTGGAATTAGCATTTTATTTTTATGGCCTGGCAAATAAAACCCTTATGCCAGCATTGCTGATTTTACCAGTAACTACAATGCATATTGTATGCCATTTCCAAGGGACTCATCCAACAGTAGTGTGGTGTGATTCGTGTTGGTTGATAATTGTGAGATATGTAGAATCTCTATTCTGTATGCCAGAAGAGATCAGCGTCATCTTGCTGGAAGGGTGCAAGGTGACTTGCTCTTTGACCAGATCTCTTGTATTTGATCCAGAAAAGGACACGCATACAGCTTCATAAGTCACTCTTTCCCCATGTCCAGCTTACAGTCCAATAATTCAAGTATTGCCTAATTAAGATCTTGGTCCTACAAATCCACGTTCACTTCCTTAGTGCTATTGATACCAAAAAAGCTACCTGTATGTTCAAGCCCTATACATTACTATTATACGCCATAAAGCAACTCTATTTACTTTTAGTCACCTTTAGGAATAATGATCAATATTCACTGAAACAGCAGAAGTCTATAGCAGAAAGAAATCTATAGCAGAAGTCTGTCATTTTTTTTCATGAGTCCCAAAATCACAGTTAGCTGCTAGCAACATCTCTGCCATACAAAAAAACAATTAAGCTGTTGAATACTAGAGTAACTTATCATAAAAATTGTTCCTGAGTGCCATCAATGCATTCACATTGTTCCCTGCCTCAAGGGCTTTGTATTTCGCATTCCATTTGATAACAATACAGTTAGAATGCATAACACATCGGGGTGAAATTCTGGCCCCATTGAAATCAATGGCAAAAAATAGGGGGAAAGGGAGAGGAGAGAGAGGGGTGTCTAGATTTCTCTTTTCACTCTTCTTTTTTTTACTGCAATTGCAGTGAAGGACTTTGCCAGAAAAAAATGGGTGCTGTAAAGAAGGATGTGAATGAAAACAGCGTGGTTGTTCCACAAATAATGAAATGACACTTTGTAAATCTCTTTCTCTCTCCTCTCTTAATATGCATTTGTGTTAGTTAGAATCATTGGATGTGGCTCCTTCATCCAATCTAATCATAGGAAATATGTCTGGTAAAACAGCACAAATAAAGTAGAGTAAATTCCAGAAATGAATTAAAACACTCCATCCAAAAGCTGAAAAGCCACGTAGAAGTGGATTCATAAGAAACAATCAAGGAAATGTGCAGAAGAAGAAAAATAAAGAATGGGGATAGGACATTGGGAAAGACAGTGTTAAAGAGAAAATAAAGAACATTGGGAAAGGCAGTGTTAAAGAGAAAATTTATGGTTCATTAGGTTCAGCAAGGTAAAGACAACACACTTCTTGCCTTTCTCCCTGGTTTCAATGTTGTTGAATGACAGAAGCACAATTTCTGAGTTTAAAAAATTGCAGAAAAAACTTCCTGAAACAAAACAAACAACAGTTTGGAATTTTATTGTCAATCCAAAAACAGCTGACTGCCAGAAAGTATACCCATAAAAAAAAATTATAGCTCAAATCCCTCATTTGCCTAAGCTTGCAGGAAATGAGAAACTTTTACAATTGATATGCCAACTAATGATGCCATTTTCTGTAGCTTGTTTTCAACTGAAGTCTGCAGACGCAGAGCCCCCATATTCATTCTTTATTTCACAGTTTACTAATCTGTGCCAAGAAGAATCTTACAGCCTAACATGAAAATATAATTTATTTGGAACAAGGTTTTTCATTCCATCAGTGATCCCTTCATTATGTGGTCACAGAAGCAAACTCATAGTAAAGACAGCAGAAGCTAGATTCTACTCACATCTGACTGAGCTTCTTTTCTCCAAGCTACCACAGCGGCAGGGATTCTACTTTTCTTGCATAGATGAATAGTCCTCCTGTTCTCTCAGGAGGAAGCTAATGCACTTTCAGAGGTGCATTCTACTTTATCCTGCAGAATTGCTAATTTCTACCATGCATTTCAATGGGAAGTACTTAGGCAACCCAAGAGACAGAACCTCTCTTGCCAAGTAAGCTGAGAGAAATAGTCTATCAACAGGGAAATTTAGCGTTTCCTAAAATGCTTCCATTGGTTGAAATTCTACTTCCCATGGACCACGTAAGATACAGTGGGCATATCTACATGTGCTATTAATTCAAAGTAGGCTTACTGTGCATTAAAAATATTGTGCAGTAAGCCTACCCAGGAGTACGTTTACATGGGCTCCCTGGTGGGAGCAGATTTGTTTCCAATTACAGCAACCTAGTACAGGGCTGCTCCTGCCCTGTAATGCCCCCCTGCAGCAGCCAGAGGGATCTCCAGAATCCCCCTGGGTACTAGTCTGGGGCCTGGTAGGGAGCACAGGGACAGTCTCCATGAGCACAGGGCTAGTCCCAAGTTACACGGGGCCAGGAAGCCTCTGCCAGCTGCAGTGGGAGCTATCTCTTGGTCCCACACAAATCAGGAAGGGTCCTGATGTGTACAGGGCTGGGTGACAGCTGCTTCTACAGAGCTCTCCAGCCCCATGCACATGGGGACAATTCCTGTGCTCAGCAGGGCTTCCCCATGCAGCCCAGAGCTGGCCAGGATCAAATGCTGGATATACATGTATGAACTTTATTTTTCTAAAAAGAAAAGTCTCAGACCTTGAGATTTGCTATTAAAGACCTATGAGGCTTCATTTTCCTCTCTCCAAACACAAGTACACAGTTTCCTCTTAAGGATCTGGATATCATCTTCCAACTGTTGTTTCCTACATGAAAAAGCACTATAATAATGCCTTCAAATACTAGAGGAAAAGATTTAGCCCCACCAGGAGTTCCAAGCAGGTGAAGTGCTATCTAAAAAAGCCTTTGCTCTGCTCAGTGCTGTTTATGTGTTTTTTTCCAAAGACTTTGTAATGGATAATGTACTAACAACATTGGAAACATGGGTTTGTTCCCTCCATAGCAGTGTCAACTTCTTGGGCCACACAGTCAAGCTCCCTCTTGCCTGCTCTCCTTTTGACTTACAAATCTTCCCCCCTCTTGGTGGCCAATGGTCTTGATTCAGCAGATGAGTATTCTCAACCTTGCCTAGGCATGGCCTGATGATTCCTTCCTGTGGTAGGTCTAGAATCTAGGTGTTCCATGTTCTGAGCTTTATCCACTAAAATATGGGTTAAAAGGTGGGCAGTACCATGCTGTTGTGATATTGTCGTTTTCCTGATGATAACAATTTTGGGGGTTTTGCATAGTACTTATGAGCCTCTGCAAGAAATTTGTTTTACCACAGAGCATAAATGGAATCAGTTACTTTGCTGGCCACATTGAATTCTTCTGAATATGTCCAGTAAGGTAGAAAGGTAGATATCTTATTGGGATTCTAGCCATTATATTGGAAGGAGTACAATGCTCATGATTTAGATGCCTAAAAACTGAGTAAGTGCAATGCTTCAGTCACTGATTCAATTCAGTGGAGATTGAGCCCGAATTGGTGGCTAAATCTCTGAATCTGAATTGAATCAGGAGACCCCTTAATCTCTCCAAATTAAATTAGAACCCTCTTAATTGATTTGGAGAGATTCAGAGAGATTTGATGATTCAGACATAGACACAGCTTTAAATGTTTTTTTGTACATATCTCAAGGTACCAGGCGGCTCATGAATGCTGAGATGGTGAGGCAGATGGAGTGTCCCACGGAAGCATGGGGGGGTCCCCATCGCACTCAACAGCAGACCCAGAAGTGGACCAGAAGCACTTGAATGCCACCCCACCCTCCACTCTTGTGGGATGCTGCAAGCACCCCAGCATTGCAGCATTCACAAGTTGTGCTGGTACCTTGAGGTATGTAGAAAAAACATTTAAAGCTGTGTCTATATCCAAATCACTGCTTCTCCGAATCAGCATCGAATCTTCAGATTTGGATTTGCCCAAATCAAATCAGGAACAGTGATTCAAATCAACAAATCAAATCACCGTCCCCCAAATCAGCCCGAATCTGAATCAATTATGGCCCGCTTGCACACCCCTAGTAAGTGCCACTTAGCCATCTTCATGGTGAAGCAGAATTTAGTTCAAAGAGTATTTTGATTTCCCTCAAAACTTTCACATACCATAATTTCCTTTATATAAAATTAAAAAATTATACATTTTTAAACAAAGTTAAGTGAAGCATGCTACAGTTATGCAGTCATTATATAAACGTTTTGTTTATTGAATGCATCCTAATCTTTTGAGGGTAACTAAAAAATAGCTTGCTTTTATCATTTACTTTCAGATCCACCTAGCCTTTGTGGCAAATATGCCTTGGAATCACTTAACTGATTTTGCATAGAAATAAAAAACATAGCCCAAATTTTTAGCTGCTTCTAATTGATGTAGCTCCATTGAAGTCAGTAGAGACCTAGTCCTGTAAATAAATTCTGATCTGTATACTAGTCTATATTATAAAGATTCACTGAAAGGAAATAGAAGATGACAATATAAGGGATCTCTTTCCTTGCAAGGAGCAGCAGGGTAGGCTGTCTAGGGTCTCTGATTAGGATGGACTTGGCTTCCACCCAATCTAGAATCAGGTGATTATAAGGAGAATGTTTGCTTACTAGGGCCATGAACACACAATGAGCTCTGCCATAGAAGACTCCTCCATTTAAACAGAGCCCCACTCATATTAATAGGGCCTCAGTTTACCCAGAGGTCAATCTGCACTAAGGCAGTGCAGAGGTCAAGCAGGGACCTGGTGGAATGATGAAGGGTACCAAGCAGGATATTAACTTCATCTTATATAAGGCAACTTGCCTTGAAACAGCAAGATGGTATTTATATGTCAAAAATAACTGGCAGTATTCCACTTTGTAAGCATGTGTTTCCTTCAGGTAACAGCAGATTTTCCTCTTTTTAATACTTTTAAAAAACCATGAGTTTGCTTGTTTGAAGTTTGTCCTTTATCTCTGTATATAGATATGCAGCACATCTCCCCTTGCTTTATATTTGTAGAAGGGCAGTTTCTCTCTTAAACCTTGTAAAGACTTCTTGGAGTAGTAATGCTACAGTGCAGCATATATATCAATTCTTGTTATAGTCACTGTTTTGTTACCTATTTTTACCCCCTACCAGCTGCCTAACCCTAACAATCTACTGTTTTTACAATCCTGTGAAGCACGTCCAGCTGTCAAACACTTTTACTCTATCTGATGTTTTAGCAGCAGTCACAGTCATGAATTAAGTATTAGGGATGCATTTTATATGGGTGTTTGTAATTTCTTGAACATTACACGTATGGTCAATTTTGAGTTAATCTGCTAACATACTGTGTATCTGAGAGAGCATCTTTTAGATGATTCTTCACCTCCTTGTAAAGAATATCAAGAAATTAATGGGGGAAATAATCTCAAACAGGGTTCTGTCAATCAGAGTTGAGTCATTCTTTGAGACAAAACGATTATCTGTGACTGAAATGGTCATCTGCATCACTGAGAATTTTCTTTACCTCTCAGAGTCAGTAGTATTAACGTGACTGAGCTAACTTCAAATATCACGTCCTTTACTAGGACCTACAAAGAAGTTCTTAAATAGTTCTCATTTTTATTATGCCATTCTGATTTGCTGACAAGTTCCAGCTATATTTCATTAGTGCTATATCCAGCACTAATGAAAGCCTTCAAGAAATCTTTCATTCCTCTCCCTAACTTCTGTGAACCTTACCTGTTGTCACCAGATCACATAATACTCATAGACATTTCCACATTTCCTTTGGAGTAAGCGGGACCAGTTTTATTGTTGAAGCTGCTTATGAATATTGCTAATAAAATTAAATAAACCATAAGTGCAGTCTGAAAAAATTAAGCTTGTTTGCTCATACAATCTGAAAGCTTATAGGATCTTAAAGCAACTTGTTTTCAAACCTTTTTTCACTACCTCGTTCTTAAGAACATGTGATTCGATATACAATCTACCCTTGCTCATTAATTTATTCCTTGCTGCCCTTGCTCACTACTTCATACAAGGACCATTTGGACCTCAAACATTTTGAATATATGTTCTTTAGCAAACACTCTGAATACTGAAGATCATATATTGATTTGCTATGACACTGTACTTTCCCAGGATGTGATGTTTTTCACTGAGATATTCAATTTTTTCATCATCTTTGTGAATTGTTTCTACAATTAACAGGGTCAGCACCATTTCTATCATTGATTTTTAGTCAGAACTGTGCATAATAATACTCGTGTCACTTGGACTTCCATGTGTAGATTGACAGCAGTTTGATTATAGAATAAGGTTAAGTGTTATTTGCTGGCCTCCAAGGTGCTGGATCAAGACAACATTAGTTCCTCCAATTCTTTCTTCATTGTGAACGATTTCTTCATTGAACCTATCTCTTTAATACTGTTTCAAAACTGAATGAAATTTATCTCTTGCATTTCTCCATAAAAAACAAGAAAGAACCACCATTTCTGCTTCAGCACAACTCTGAGGATTTTTTTTCTTCATTCTTCCTGTTTCTGAAATTCACTTTTCTTTCTCCCCTTAAATATCTCATTATCTAAAGTTGAATTAGCTTTTCTAGCTGATGCTAATTGCCACCATTTGCTGCTCTAAAACTTATTTGCCCTCTTTCAGTTACCTTCAAATTTTGTACTTTTATATTTTCCTAATTTTATTTTTTTCCTGTTTCATAGCTTCTCTGATTGCAAATCTTTGTTAATTTTATGGAAAAGGGGCTCTTATACACATGCAAAGAGGCTGCTCCCATGCGCTGTAATTCCAGCACCTCAAAGTGGACTTGACTGAGTCTGCTGGAGCATGGTAATCACTGTGCATCATGTGTATCAGCATCCCCACACTGAAAATTGGCAGTGGGGTGCCTTAAACTAAAGCTCATTCAACCAGCTTTAGTTCAAAGTGCCCTGCCGCCATTTTTCAGCTCAGGGACACTGATACACATGATGCTCTGGGTGCTTTTAATTAGTCAGAAAGCATCCCCTACCTCCCCCCCACCTCTCAGAGCATGTCTATAAATGCCAAAGGAAGCCAAACTTTGTCTATTGAGTGAAGAAGACAAAAGCTACAGAAGGTGAGGCTCTCTCTAATATTTTGGGTCCCTGTACCACAGAAAATAAGCACAAACACCATGATGCTTCACACTTTAGGACTTTACTGTAACAACATTTCAGCAAACTTTTGATTCTTTAAAATTCTCTCACTCTCCACATCAGTCTTCAGGATAGAAGTAGAGGTTTTGCAGCAGAAATGATATGAAAGGGTTCTGTGACTTTAGGAAGTTTGAAGACCACTGGCCCAAAGGCTTATCCATAGTGCAACAGCTCTGGTAAGTCAAGAGGTAAGGTTCAAGTTGTCTCAACTTGTTTAAGGTGTCAGATAGATAACTACTATCTGACAGTGGTTGGTCTAATGGAGTAAAATGGTTCAGTGGTCTCAGCAGATTTCCTAGTGAGCAGATAATCAACATGAGCATGTCCAGATAAGCACGCACATGCGGCACCACAGACCCATCTGCAACACTGCATGCGGCCCATATGCAGGTGTTCCCCAGTATCAAAAAAACCTGAAGCTAAAGAAGCAGGGTGGTACATGGGACAGCAGCATGCACCACCCAAAACCAGAGCCTGGCCAGCCAGAGCCATTTTCCAGCTGCTGGCCAGGATCCATGCTGCCTGATTGCTGTAGGTACAGCCCTTGCAGATCCCTAGGGCTCCAGGTAAACTGCTGGGGCCAGCCTACCTGCTGGCTCCAGCCTCCCCTACCCTATCTGGTGCAAGAGCCACACACCAGGGTGCCACTGCAAGGGTGTTTGCCAAGGACAAGTAGCAGCAGCACATATTGTGTCACTGTTGTTTGTCCTCAGGGAAACACACGTGGATCCAACCCAATGGTCAGCTTAGTAGGTGGCAGGAGTCATGGGGTCTGATTCTGTGATGAAACTGGAATTGGAAGTGTACTGAAGGAAATATCCCTGAGCATTAGGATTCCTACTGTCAGGTACAGTTGCTTTTTCACAGCCCTTTAACCCACATATGAAAGGTACCAGGACCCGGCTGGGGATCAACTGTGAGGAAGTGGTAGACTTAGGGTAACTCCATCATGCAGAAACTATTAAGAAAGGAGTGACTACCTGAACTGTATTGGTTACTGCTTGAGGTTCCCAGTTCAGTTAAATTATTCAGATTGCAGCCTAATTAAACCACATCTCTTGTAACTTGTCTTTCTTCCTATGTGTCTGGAACGTGGTCTCACATGCCTAGTCATTTCATTATTCTTTTCTTGTTATTCTGCTGCTATACTTTCAGTACAGAGCTTTTTGTACTTATCTTTGGTAGGTTTCTTGTGGACAAATCTTCACTAATGCTTAAAATGAGACTATAAAGTTCATTTTACACATGCCCTAAATTGTATTTGAAGTCAAGCCTCCAGAGGTGAAAGGCAGGTGAATTAAACTATTATGCTACCTCAGCCCATACCACATCATTAAAAATGATTGTACTCACTCATTTTTTTGCAAGTATCAAACAGTGTATATAACTTTCCATTAGTCCACTGCCCTACTTGTAGAATAGAGCTAAATGAGTAATAAGTGAAGAGTATTAACTTTACTTTTAATGTAACACATGAATCTGTGACATTTAAGTCTTCCAAATACTGAATGTGAAATAGCAATGCTTCAGGTTATTTCATTGTTGACTGGGGAGTAATTCTTTAAACTAGTTTAAGTCCTTTCCATCACATTAAGGTATTCTGGACTGGTGTTGGCTGGAGTCAAGGTTTTTACTATGAGCTTTATCTTAGTAAATTCATTACATCTTTTTAATGCATCAAGAGCAAGCACTGTAAATCACTATGAAATTAGTATAAAGAGCTTTAAATCACTCATCCTCTTAAAAGGGTTTTAAATGTGCTTTTGTACAATAACTGAATTGGCAGTGTAAAAAAAAGTCAATGAAATAAGTAATTTGAAAAAAATCATTTTCCCTGATACAAACGGATTTACTTTGGAGTCGTAGTAGAATTTAGATGTCTTTGATATCTCCATGTCACCTAATTCTACCTTTATTTTAGATTTGGTTTGTAATTCAATAAGAAACCATACACAACTTCCACAATATGGGAGCCCAAACATAAGTTTGCATTTAGTTCTTCTTTCTGTAGGCCATCCCCCTGCAAAACCTAACAGGATTTCTAGTGAGATGCGTTTTTTTTCCCTTTCTTTTAATCTGTGTACTTTGCTTGGCTTGTCATCAGAATTTTTCCTACATTTACACTGAAGGAACAGGCAGTAGATCTGAACTAGTTTAAATCATTAAGCTTGTATCATATTTCTGTAGTCTGGAAATATCCACAAGAATAACTATGATAAAGAATATTAAGGTCACAAGTCAAGCATTTAAAATTAGGAGATGCCAAAATGAAGATGGTCTCTGAAACCTTAATTCAGTCCATGTATGCATATGCATTAAGGATACAGCTTTTAATTACATGATCATGTTATTTTTCCACAGGACCTTTGCCATTTTAAGTGCACAGGATGGACAGTAATTGCTAACTTAATGAGAAGCTTTTCACTATTTTGATTTATTGTTCAATGTGTGGTCCTAAAATGGATTTATGACAAGCTTGTGAAACCCTGTTTTGAACACAGGGTTTCAATAGCACCCAGATGTGTCATTAGCGGGACTGGAACCATTTAGATGCACCACGTAGTTTTTTGTCCATTCAGGTAACAGTCTAAATGACAGCAGTAGTAGGTTGTTCCTTCTGTGGATTGAATAGATGCCATATTTACTTTAATATAAAATGACCCCCCAATAATTAGATTCTACATATGGAAAATTATAAAATTACTATAATTTTCCAGGAATAGAATCTAATTATTGGAGGTTTGCCTTGAACTTCTCTCCCACCCACTACTATATCAAGGAAAATAAATCTGGCAGATCAGGTTGCCTTGCCCTCCCCAAGTTCTTCCCCCTGCGGCCCCTTCTTACTATGAGACCTTGCTCTACCTAAGCACATGGAATGAAGGGCAAATCTGAAAACACTGACCTTGAAATAAACATACCTATAATAGTCTGCATATAGACTTCAAGTTGCAGCACAGGTAGTCCATAAGCACACTTTTAAGCAGTACTTTTGTACTTAGTCTATAATACAAACTATTCATGATATCAGTCCAAAGCCAAAAGGCCCATGATTTACCATATTGTTTGCACCACTGAGCAGCAGATAGTGCTTAGGGACTCGTTAAGTACAATTAACCCTTAAATGGAACATGAAATACGAACACAGACAACTCGGTGTCCTAAAATCAAAGTCTAACTTTATTAATACAACAAGTATTATCTCAGCAGTTTCTATATCGAGAAAGAGAAAAAACACTTAGTAGAATGATCTCACCGAATCTGAGATGTTATTTTGCCTTACAGAAAATATGGCCACTCAGTTCTTGAAGCAAAGGGCACATCATTGGCTGGTATTATCCAGACAGGTGTTGAAAGTTGAATTCGTGATGTAAATGATGATGATGACGATGACAACACCTAACTTTCTTGCTTCCCCTTTTATGCTTTTCTTTAACTTGACTCCTTTGATGACCCCTTGCTTTTGGATTGGTCTATCTGCAGTCAGCATATTGCTCATATTTTATCCTGCCAGCATATTCCTTTGGTAAATATCCCCATTACAAGCACACCTCTTAATCTGGCTTTTTTCTAGTGTCTTAGTTTAAGCACTGTCCATTGGTTTCCTTTATCACCTTTCATTAACATATCCAATCATTTCATCCCTCTGATTCAGCTGATTAGTGCCAAGTTCAGTTAATTTGACCTAGTAACAAAACTATTACTTATGTTGTGTTAGAAAACCATCACACAGTGAAAGAAAAAGGAAAGAAACATCATGCAAGCAAACTCAAGGCCATAAGCTGCCTTCAAGAAGAAAGGCCAGTTGATATTGCAAACACCAGAAAAATGAAAAGTTCAGATAACAGTGGGGCTATACAAAACTTTAGCCTGAATATAAAAAAAAACTTTAAACAATGCTATAATTCACCACTCTATAAACAGGTGTGACTTGAAAGCATAAAATATGACAAGCTACCCTAACAATATAACTCACTGGGCTGGGCCCCAGCAGAGTCAACAGCATTTCAAGCCATGGTGAGCCCACAGCTCAGCACTGCTCAGTATGTGTTTGTACTCCAGATACTCTCCACAAAGGATCCATGTGCTAATTAGCTCCCCCTATTAATGACTGGAACTACATGTTCTTGACCTAAGTCTTGGGATTCTCTGAAAAATTATATGCAGATGAGACATAGGGCAACTTGGCCCAGCTCCACCTCATAAAGCGTAAGACCATAGTAACTGTATGCAACATGCTAAGAGAAGGGGCGACAGAGGGATTCTGGGTGAACTGCTTGGAGTCCTGTTTGTTAATGTTTACCAGACATTTAAGGCTGGAGAATAAACAGGAATAATAGTAAATGGGAAAGAAATACATAGCTCAGCTGTGGGACTGAAGAGGAAGTTGGAATGTATTCAATATAGTGTTTCACCATGACTTGGAAAAGAATCAGCAAGGAGGGAAACTATTTGCAATGGGCACTACCACTACCATGTATCATAATCAGAGGAATTGCAGTAACCTATCTTTGTGGTACGTTTACAAAAGGAAAGTCTGGCAACTATGTCCAACCACAGGAAAATATAGAAGGCAGGCAGAGACTGACACAGGGTATTGACCACGGAGCTGCTACCTGAAGATGACTACCAGGCCATCTGGGACCAGATCTTCCACAAAGATCTGTGAAAGAACCACAGAGCATTGAACTGGCTAATAGTTCACCACGCACTCCCAGTGAGGGTGTGGGGACACAGAGAGGGGTGAGGCACTTGACCCAGCTGCCCCAGGGAAATCTGCCAAGGTGTGAGAGAGACCACTGACCACCTCCTATGGCTCTGTCCCTATGCCAAGCATACATGGAAAAAGGTAAACTGGATCCATGAAGAGGTGGCAGGAGTCAGACTGATGACAAAGGACATGACACTATACAGACACCTGACTAAACATCAGGGGTCCCCAACAACCCACTTTGACCAGTTTGTGTCCTGCATCAGGAGAGCCCTATGGAAATGCAGGAACATACTGATGTACAGACACATGGAGCTCAAGGAAACAGACTGTGTTAAAATGTTTCTGAGTGAACTCCAGTCCTGCTAATGGAAATCAGCGATAGAGGACAGAGAAGGTACAACCAACTCCACATGGCAAAGGGACACTTGGCAAAGGCTGTTCAAAGACACCCTGATAGGGGGAGTGGTTGGTGATAACGAAGAAGACAGCACCCCAAGTGAACCTTGAGACAGCAATGAGGACAGCAGCAGTGAAAGCAACAGTGACAGTGACAGCAACAAGGACAGTGAATGAGCTGAGAATATAAACCCCAACCGGGACAGATGCCAAGAAACTGTTAGGGAAAGGATCATGCACAGGTATGTGGGAGCTCTGGGCTGTGGGTGCATCTATTGTAACAGGTGCTCAGGCATTAAATGTGTTTTAAGGTGTGTGAAGAAAAGATTATGCTGGATGCTGTGTGTGTATGTGTGTGTGTATGTGTGTGTGTGTGCACGTATATACACATACACACACACACACACACACACTAGAAATACATTTAAAAAAGAAAGAAAGAATGGTTCCCATTATGGTCTTTTAATGATTCAAATGGATTTTGACCTTATCTGTCTAATTTGATTTGGGACACAAAACATTTCCTTAAAAATAAAATAAAAAAAGGTTTGCCTAATGCTAATACATGAGCCATGCTTAGTGTCGGCTGCATTTAATCAACTTCATAGTTGGTTTCCATTACTGAGCACATGCTGCTTTTGGCAGCAACTTAATGATAGATGAAGTATTTAGTGACATTTTCCTGCACGCAAGTATAAGATAAGAGGCTCTCCCCCCGCCTAATATTGATGGGGGGGGCTTGTTTTGTATTTGTGTAAATATGGTATTTACTGACAGCAGAAGAATGGTGAAACTATCTTCAGTTCATTCCAGATGACAGACAACTATATGCCGTCATATGTATGTATATGTACCTCTTCCTATTTCCTACAAACTTCAGTCTTTGCCCTGTCCCATTTCCAGTCCTGATGCTTTCCTCTGTGGCTTCTTCTCTCATTCCTATACTTCTTGACCACTTAATCACTGTCTTTGCTCCTCAAGCCTCTCAACACAGTAATAATCCTTATGCCCAGTTAAGCCTGATATCCTCCTTCCAAATCATTCCTGAGTTCCATTGTCTCCCCAGTTCCCCAACCAGTCCCGTATTAACCACTAACCACCATCTAGCTCCTTAGTTTAACTAAGGAGTTTAGCTCCATATTTCCCATTAACCACCATCTATCTCCCATCTAGCTCCTCTATCTAAATGGACCCCGCAATTAATGACTCCTTGTTTAACTAGTTCCGGCCTCCCCCTTCTCTTGTTCCTGGCTCTCAATGTCAGTCTCATTACCCCAAAATTCCCAGTCTCCCCTTTCATCCTGCTGTAAGTTTTGGCCTTCCATTCTCCCTGTACAAAGAATGTATTTTTCCATGTTTTCCTCTCAGAAACAGCTGAATCATATCCCCAGTCAGACCTCCAAAAAGTCCAGCCTACAGCAGAAACTAATTATGAAGAAATATAGGCCAAACAATTATGGATTAGCAAAAATATAATGAAAAAGGTCTTATCATGAGGACTAGGGATAGAAGCTACACATTCAGTGGTTTAAATGATCAGAAACTGGTGCAAACCTGTAACAGAAGTTCAGTGCACATAAACCAGTTTCAAAATGGCTAAAACTGGTTTAAGATTTATGAAACTTCTGTCCCAGACCGCTTCCTGGTTCAAGTTAAATCAGAGTCCTCCAGTATCCCAGCATTTGCAGCCCTAGGCTCCAGAGAGCAGGGCTAGCCCCACCCCTCTGCTTCTTAGCTGGAATAGTGAGGACTTGCTCACTGGCCTCACTGACTGGCTCACTGTTGCCCTTCTCCCACCCCCACCCAGGCAAACCCTGCTGGGGTCTGAGGCCAGGGAGAGGGGTTAAACTTCCCTTTCCCCAAGGTTGTAGCTGCTCTGCTCTCCTTACTTAGCGTTGGCTGTGACTGTGGGCTACAAATCACAGAGGCACCTGAAAGCAGGAAGAGGAAGTGATGAACTGTCCTGTTGCTGTGAGTCTGCACGCAAATCCAAGAGACCTCAGGAGAAGCAGGAAGAGGAAGCAAACACACAGCCCATGCTGGCTATGTGCCAGAGAGTCATGCTGTGGTGCCCCTGGCTTCTGGCTTCTGGCTTGAGCCACTGCAGGCATGTGGCTGCATTTCCTGAATCAAAAGTGAATGTTTGTTCATTTGCTTATAGGTTCAATATTTGCAACTTAGACTAACCTTCAAAGAAAAGACTGAATCAATTAGGGCTTTCTGTACTTAGCCAAGAAGTGTCAAGCAACATATTAAAAGCCAGAGCTATCCGCCACTTCTATACTTAATGATAGCTATTGTGCTTAATGCTACACACAGAAAGAGTAAGAAACAAAGGTCATAGAAGTGAACCAAAGTTTTATTGGTAAATTCCTGTTTGGTCAGACAGTTCTTGGGGTAGCACTGAGAGTTGCACAGGGAATGAACATGTGTTATGTTTTGCAGCATGGGAAAAAAGTAACTACTGAAATTCATGTAGCTGGTAGGAAAAATCGGTATACGTGATGAAACCAGGTAAAATATAACTTTGTTTGCTTGAGGATGCTCCATTACCTCTGTGCTCCACTTTCTGGTTAAGAAGCTTTAAAATATAAGTATCTTGATCTGGTTACTAACAAAAGAAATATGTTTGGGTTCACAGATGCCAACAAAAACAGTCTGCTATGAAAAAAGGTACCAAGCGCCTACAATATAGGGAGTCTTTAAAATATTTAATACTTCATAGAAAGGTTTTCTAGATTATAAAATATCGCATACTAAAAATGTCTTCTTGCCAAAGTATTGTTATAAAATATTAGCTTTTACTTCCAGTTTTTACTCCTTCGACAACATTTTTCCCAAGAACAAAGCTGCTTTTTTTCTTTGTCCTTCTCTTTCTTTCTCTTATTATTCTGAAGTAGCATATCTGAATATATAAAGAAACCCTATTATTTGACCAAGTCCCCACTTTTAAGAAGTTTCCAGCTTTATCTAAGTCAATCAGTGTAAAAGACAGTAGCTAAGTAACAGATACAAACAAAACAAGAGAAAAATGATGCCGTTAGTATTAAATGAGCACCAATGGAAATGCATTAAATGTTACTGAAGAAAATAAAAACAGGCCAGCTTAGGCCAGTTTATACCACAGGGAGGAGAACATACTGTTCCTTAAACATCTGCTGTGTGTCTTCTTTAGCCAGTAATGAGGCTTCCTTAGAGTTCCTAGGAATAAACAGTGATTTCTTAATGCAGAAAGTGCAGTACCCAAAGCAAGATAGTTCAATGCTGGACAAGGAAGAGTTAGTTGCTGACCAAATGCTAGTGATTGTGATGTAGTTGTGTTAGTTTTGTAAAACTAGAATATGGTACCTCACCAGTAATGCACATATTTGATAGTTTAAAAGGGCCAGTTTACAAATTTTAAAGCAACATTGTTGATACTAATTCAGAATATAAATTTAATGCCTTTCTATTATATTAAACTTAGTGGCTGGAATTATTAACAGAAATTCAACATTGGTCAAGGATGTCCAAAAGACCATGTTTCATAGGATTACAAATAGGAATTACCCAAGTTAAGATAATGATCTACAAAGTGTATATTATGGTTTTATATTCCCTTTCTATATTTAAAAATAATCTTGTTTAATGCATTGTTTTATGCTTAATATATATTATTATGATCCAAGCATAATCCAAAACCTAGAAAAAAATAATCATAGAATCAATGAGTCGGAAGAGACCTAGACAGATCATCAAGTCCGACACCCTGCCATGGGCAGGAAGGAGCACTGGGGGTGGCAGGGGTCATAAGACTTCAGCCAGGTGCCTATCCAATCTCCTCTTGAAGATTTTCAGGGAAGGTGAGAGCACCACCTCTCTGGGAAGCCTATTCCAGGCTCTGGCCACTCTTACAGTGAATTAGTTCTTTGTAATATACAACCTAAACCTGTCCTCCCTCAGCTTGTGGCCATTGTTCCTGGTGACTCCAAGGGAGGCCCTGGTGAACAGACTTTCCCAGAGTCCCTGCTGCTGGCCCCTGATAAGGTTGTAGGTAGCCACAAGATCTCCCCTCAGTCTCCTCTTGTGGAGACTGAAGAGATTCAGGTCCCTCAGCCTCTCCTCATAGGGCTGGTCATGGAGGCCCTCAACCATATGAGTGGCCCTCTTCTGGACCCTCTCCAGGTTTTCCACGTCCATCTTGAAATGCGGTGCCCAGAACTGGACACAATACTCCAGCTGCGGCCTGACCAGTGCTGCATAGAGGGGGAGCAAGACCTCTCTCGACCTGTTAGTGATGCCCCTGTTGATGCATGACAGGGTGCAGTTGGCTCTGCCTATTGCTTCGTCGCATTGGTGACTCATATTCATCCTGCAGTCAATCATGACTCCAAGATCCCTCTCTGCCTCTGTGGTGCTGAGAGGGTCAGTCCCTAACCTATAACCATAATGCTGGTTCCCTCTCCCCAGGTGCAGCACCCTGCACTTGTCCTTGTTGAGCTGCTATGTCCCGGAAAATGCCATGACGACAAGCACTTACCAGCAGATTGGAGGACAACACATGAGGGGCAGATGGAGGAGCCCGCATGGCTCATCAGCCACCTGTTTATTCAGCTGCAGTTGGCCAGTGATGTCAGTGCTAAGCGCTGGCTGGCGAAGATAAAAGTGGTGGCGCAGGCTGCGGATCGGGCAGAGACACAGGGAGGTGAGCTGCTGCCGACGCTGGTGGCTGCGGGACCACTCTTCACAGGACACGGGGGTTGGAGCCAGCTGTATCGAGCGCAGGCTGGCTGAGGAGAAACCCCACAATGTTGGCCCACACAGGACAGTGAGGAACCGACTGGAGCACCACCCAGAGACACCGACAGGGAGATCAGGAGAGATGAAGGTGACGGCAGGTGGGAGTGCGGAGGCGACGGGGCGCGAAAGGAGTCACACTGGGGAGAAGAGGACCCTTGGGCAACCCCAGGGGGTTTGTGGGCAGGACGGACATTGCTGCCGTATTCAGATGGGTCATTGAGCAGGAGAGAGGGCAGAGGCAAAGCGATGGGAGGAAGATGACGACCCGTCACCCTTAGAAACCCAGGAAGGGTCATAGGGAAGCCAGAGGGGCAGGCTACCCAGTGATCTCTGGGTGTGCAGGCACTTTTGTTTTTGTAGAAATTTTCTCCAGCTACAGGGTGCAGGAGGGGAAGGTGTCCCCAAGTAGCGGGGCCAAGCCTGAGCCCTAGAGAGTAGGTCTTGCCTGTAGGTTCTTTTCCTTTTTTTTTCCTTTTCCTTTTTTTTTGTCCCCCCCAAGGGAGGGGTAACGGAGAAGCAGCCTAGGAAGATGAGGTTCCCATCATGGTGCCCTCTCCCCATAAGGAGGAGGACACAGAATAGACATCGCTCCAGAGGGGGCATGAGACAGGGGTGTAGGGGTGGTGGAGCCCCGTGAGTAACTGCTGGGAAGCCCCGGGCCCATCAAGTGCGCCCGAAGGACAACCCTGCACACTGAGGTCCAACAAGTCATGGCAGGAAAGCGTGGGGTTGGAGACTGGGGCGGAGGGCATAGGCTCAGGCAAGAACAGGAAACCGAGAGGTATTGAACACACCTATTACTCGAGTGAAAGCCACCTGTGAGGGACTGTTTGAGCCCTGGCAGTTACACACATCCTGTTCAGATCCGCCCACTTCTCTAACCTATCCAGGTCTGCCTGGATGCAGTCCCTGCCTGCTGGTGTATTCACTTTACCCCACAGCTTGGTGTCATCAGTGAACTTGAACAGGGTGATCTCTATACCCTCATCCAGGTCACTAATGAAGATGTTGAACAGCACCGGCCCAAGGACCGAGCCCTGGAGGACTCCGCTGCCCACACCCTTCCAGGTCGACATCAACCCGTCCACCACCACCCTCTGGGTGTGCCCCTGGAGTCAGTTTGCCACCCATGTGACTGTGCATTCATCAATGCCGCAATCCCTCAGCTTGCCCACCAGAATTGGGTGGGACACTGTGTTGAAGACCTTCTGGAAGTCCTAGAAGATGAAATCGACTTCCTCCTTCACATCTAAGCTTTTTGTTACCTGGTCATAGAAAGAGACCAGGTTAGTCAGGCAGGATCGGCCGGGCACGAACCCGTGTTGGTTACCTCTCAACATCACTTCCCCTACAGGGCTCTCACAAATGTGGTCCTTGATAATTTTTTCAAAGATCTTCCCTAGGATAGAAGTGAGGCTGACTGGCCTGTAGTTGCCGGGCTCTTACTTCCTCCCTTTCTTGAAAATAGGGACCACACTGGCCCTTTTCCAGTCCTCAGGGACTTGGCCCAAGCACCAGGAGTCCTCGAACAGCCGTGCCAATGGCTCTGCGATGACACCAGCCAATTCCCTCAGCACTCGCAGATGAAGGTCATCTGGGCCTGCCAACTTGGATACATCTAAGCCCTTCAGGTAATCCTCAACTAAGTCTGAACTAACAGTCAGGGGACTCGCATCCTTCCTGGGCCTCTCTATGCTATCACCAGAGCACCCCATTGTCAGCAGACAGGAACACAGAAGCAAATAACTTGTTAAAAAGTTCTGCCTTCTCTTGCACATCCATCACCAACTGTCCTGCCCTGCCCTGCCCTGCCCCACCCCGTAGGGGTCCAATGTTACCCTGAGACTTCTTCTTGCTACCTACATACTTGAAGAAGGAGTTTTTGTTATCCTTAATCCCAGAAGCTAATCTAAGCTCCAGTGCTACTTTAGCCTCCCTTACCAAATCCCTACAAGCTTGGGTCAGGGAGGTGTATTCATCCTTTGTCCCTGCCCCCTGCTTCCACCACCAGTATGCTTTTTTCTTTGCCCTCAGACTAGCCTGGATATCCGCGCTCAGCCATGAAGTTTTCTTTTTCCGCCTTCCTGTGCAGTGGAATTGCATCCTGCTGCACCCCAAGGATAGCCTCCTTAAGGAAGGACCACCTTTCCTGGACCCCCATACTAGCTACCCCCTGAGCTTTGAGTGCCTCCCTGACTACTGCCCTGAGTACATCGAAGTTGGCTTTCCTAAAGTAAAGCATTTGCACTGTGCTAGTTACCCCCCCACCTTTCTCTGAATAGCAAATTGGATCATTTCATGATCACTGTCCCCTAGCCTCCCTTGTAATAGCACATCTCCCACCAGCTCACCCCCAGAGGCTAACACCAGATCCAGTATGGCATTTTCCCTAGTGGAGATGAGTACCTCCTGCATAAGGTGTAGGTCCTGTACGCGCATCAGGAACCTTCGTGAGTGGCTAGACCTAGCCGACTCGTCTTCCCAGTTGATGTCAGGGTAATTCATATCCCCCATGACCACAGCATCCTTTGCACTCACGGCCTCCCCAAGCTGCCTTGAAAATTCCAGATCCAGCTCTTCCTCCTGATGTGGTGGCCTGTGGTAAACCCCTACCACCAGAGCCCTCTCCCCCTGCCCTCCTTGGATCTTGACCCACAGGGTCTCAGTTAAGCCTTCCTCTGGTCCCATTTGGAAGGTAGAACTGGTATACTGTTCCCTAACATATAGCGCAACCCCCACACCACCTTTTTTTCCCTTCCTATCTCTTCTAAACAACCTATAGCCCTCTATGTCTAATGCCCAGTTAAATGTTTCATTATGTTACATTTCATAATGTAAATCAGGGGGGTCCAGTCCAACCTTTATTCAGCTGTGCCACATATTAGCCCCGCACCTTCCCTAAATCACATTCCAATCCTTTTTCCTTACCCAAGTTGTTGTTCTGTTGTCCACTTCCTGCTCTGTGCTCCCTGTCTGATCTGCTTCTCAGCTTTTTGCTTCCTATTCTATCTGCTGTTGTGCTGCCTGCACCCTCCCCAATCTGCCCTGAGCCACTTGTGGACATCTCTGCATTAACTACATAAAGACAAAAGAAAGGTTAAATTGTTAGTTAATAATTATCTGTGTGAAATATCCTAGGAAATTGTAAAAGAAAGGGAGAGATATTAGTGGATCAGCTCTTGAGTGCTGCCAGTACTAAGCAGTCTAACAAAATAACAAAGGGGAATAAATAAAGGATCCAGATGGCTTCTGGAAAAGAAAAAACCTCACTGGAGGAAATAGAGAAAGGAAGGTTAGTAGTAATTTTATGGTCCTACTTGGAAAGAAAAAGGTACACACCTGGTTGAGATATGATCAACTCAAGGCTAGTTTTGACCAGTTTCTGGAAGGTGAATAGTCAAAAAAAAGGAAGATATAATTGAAAGTCTAGGGGAATAAAGGACATTCAGAAAAAGGGTTACTTTGCTGTTGCCCAGCAATCTGTGTTGGAGCAGTATTGTTTTGATTATGCAATGCTCTGTCAAACTCTGACCCTTGTAGACATCTTATTGTGTTTATAGTTTATGTCTGACAAACACTCATACATGTGAGTGTATCTATATTGTAAATACAATAGTTGCACTACATAGTATTGCATAGTATTTATAGTGCACACTTAAAATCATTGTAAAAAGGCTGACTGGCTTTTGACCTTAATAAAAGGATTTTAAGTTGAATTACTGAATTGAATTCTGAGTGACACAGGAAGCTAATATGGCTTTCTCTATGATATTTGACTTAGTACATTAAGGGCTCTTCTACACGTACATTTCAGCACAGCTAAATTTAATGCACATAAAGCTAATGCTCATTAAGCAATGTTTACCAGACTTGGCACTAAAGTTAGTTCACCTGGCACTAAAATTAGAGCCAAGTGCCTGCAGTCCTGTGAAGTGCCCCTAGTGGCTGGGTAGACTTGGCACTAAAGTTAATGCAGGATTGCATCTACACATATGTTAATGTGCTTTAACTAGTCACGTCTAAATTTGATAGCTGCATTTGCAGGTATCAAATTTAGGCATGATTAGCCGAATTTTGCCATTTCAATGTGCATTAAGGGTGTGCACATGTAGATGCATGCCCATAGTGTGCATTAAACTAGGCTAAAGCATATTAACGTGTCATATGCCCTAAGGAGCATCCACACATGCATTTGGTCCAAGATCGGTTTACTTGCAAGTAAACTAACTGCAAGTAAATGCTCCCGGGCAAGCGTCTACACATCGAGGGACTTGGCAGCACATTTGCTGCTCTTAGCACCAAATTAGTGCCACTTCCTGCACTGGGCCCCTACCACCACTGGACAGAGTTCCAGGCTCCAGCTGCAGCTGCCAGCAACTGGCAGCCTTCTTGAAAAGACAGCCCCACTCTCTGCTCCCTGGCTAGCCCCTTCCCTGGCCAGGAGCAGCATGCATACCCCAGGGGCAGCCCATGACAGCTTTCTCCTTGCCAACTCTGCCTCCCCACACTATGGCAGCTCTCTCCTTGCCACTATGCCCTGCCAGCACCTACCTTTGGCAGTGACTACCAGCACCCCGGGCTCCTGCTGGCCACTGTGCTGGCCCTGCTGGCCTGCTTTCCTGACCTGCAGCCGGCCCATGGCTATCTGGTCCCTCCCTTCTCCCCCATACTCAGTGACCACCTTCCCAGCCCCACTGCACAATCCCAGGGCTGCTGCTGCCACACAGCTGTTACCTGGACCCCATCCAGGTGCATGGACCCTGGAAGAAATCCCAATGATGTGTTGCTGGATGCCACCACCGGGGCTGCTCTTGCCCTCCTGGCTCTCTAGCCCCACTGCCCCTAGGTCTACTGTGTCAGCTAGGACCTGTCATCTAGCAGACCTGGGACAATGAGCTGTGGCTGGAAGCATTCTAGATGATCCAGATCACCTCCCAGGACCTCCTGGAGCAGCTCCAGACAAACCTGGAGTAGCAGGACACTGCCATGTGGCTGACCCTCCCCATGGACCTGCATCTGGCTCTCATGCGTCCTCCAGCTGATCCTTCAGCACAATTAGCTGGTCCAGGAGAAGGCATAGCAGGCAGAGGCTGCCTGGCAGTGGAAGCATCTGCTGTGGCAGCAGCAACAGCACCCACCCCCAGTAAGGCCTTGGGAGAGCCGCACACTCTGCACTGGGGCCAGGTTACCAGATATGAGCGGCACTGGCCAACCACCTCCTCCTGCACTCTTAACTGAAGTCAGCCTGGACTGCCACCTATCAACCTCCCACCCCACCTGCCCAGCCCCAGCACCACATTCACTGCAGACACATCTCAGAAGAATAAGTTTTTATTCCCCTCACATCAAATTGCCCATCCTCCCTTTCCCCCTCCCTCTCCAACAGACAGAATTCCTTTCCCTCACAAACAAACAGAGCCCACCTCTCTCTCATAGCAACAGAGCCTGTACACCACCCACCCTGCCCACCAGCAATAAACACCCTCTTTCTTGAGTAAACTATTTACAAAGTGCTTTGTGTGTTATCCCTGGGTTTGAGGCCATGGGGTGGGGACACCAAAGGGACAGAACCTGGGGGCAGGTGGCCAGCACCCCAGTCTCTGGCTGTTCCCTCCTGGGTGTGTACACTGCTATGAGCCCAGCTGGCACAGGGGTGATGGTGGCCAGGGGTCTCCTAGCACGAGCGGCTCCCCCTCCAGCAGCCAGTGTCCAGGGCCAGCAGGGCCGGGGCCAACCACTACAGACATTTCTGGATCCACTTCTATGTAGAGCCAGGGTGAGTGATGGGCCCAGGACCAGGTGTGGGACGGGGCTGGGTGACGCTGGACCCAGGGTGGGCACTGAGCCAGGGGCTGACTGCTGGAGGCAGCACAGGACCTTCTTCCAGGCCCATGGAGGGCCTGCTGATGGGCAGCAGGAAGCTACCAGGAGCCAGGCTAGGTTAGGGTGAGGGGCCAAGCAGTGGGCAACACAAAGGTGATCACCAGGGCCAGAATGGTATCTAGTACCCAGCAGTCATCATCTGTGGCCTGCACTGCCCTGGCCAGGATCACATTCTGCTCACATAGCTCCTCCACCAGTTCATGCTCCAGGGCCAGGAGGTATGCCCAGAACTCCCAGTCTGCCTGGTCCTGCGCCTCCTGGCATCAGTTCTGCACATCCTCATGTGTGATGTCCTCCACCCACCAGGCCAATGCATCCTCCAGTTGTTCCTCCAGCACCATTATCAGCTCATCTATGAGGATGGTGTGGTCATGGTCCCATCTCTGGTGGAGCTAGTGGATCTGCAGGGCCCCAGCTGTGGGTGGCAGTGACCCCGAAGTCTATTCCCAGCTGCCTAGTGTGTCCTCTCCCTTGTGCGCAGCTGCAGGACTTGTAGAGCCATGAGAAAGAATCTGTTTGTGAGAGTTTGCAACATTTCTCAGGTAATATGCTCTGTATTAGGAACTTTGCACTGCCCAGCCTCAGATCAGGATCAGGCATGCATGGGTCCCTAGGGACCATGGTCAGTTGGGTGGGCAGGCCCAGGCCCAGGCCCAGGTGGCTGTTGGTTGAGCCCTGCATCCTCACTCACTCCCTTGGGGCAAGCTGTCTGCTGGATGCTAGCTAGATGCAGCTTGCCTCCCCTATCCTGTTCCCAGGCCAGGACAGGGCAGGATCCTGGCAGTAACTGCTGCCAAGGCTCCAGACCCCTCTCACCCCTTCTCCTGCAGGTCAGCTGCTCTTCTGTGCTGCTGCAAAGCCCACGGTGCCTGGGTTTGGGGGCATGGGGCTCCTGGACTACTGGGACAACTGCACTCCCACCCTCCCCACAGGAGGCCTCTCTGGGGAGGTGCCCTTGGGCTAGTCCCCCCCGCCCCCCATGCCAGTGCTGCACCCAGAGCATGACTCCACTGCATATGTCATGGGTGGTGAGCGACGAGCTGGTTGCACAGACCAAGATGTGGCTGACCCAGTGCACCCTGCTTCTGATTGCCATGGTGCCCCAGGCACACTTGTCATGGAACCCTGAGCTTCAACAGTGGTGGCAGAAAGCCCTGGATGCTCAGTATTTTTGCATTATCTCCCACCTCCTTGCATGCTGTGTGGGGGGAACCCAGGGCTAGTAGAGAGAGGCCAGGCTTAGACGGGGGTGAGGCAGGGGGTAGAGGCTGGAGTCAGGGACTAGGGAGCAGAGGGGAGGACCTATCCCCCAGTGTGGGGCTTACCACATGGCCAGGGATGTCATGGGTAGTGGCTCTACTCGGTCCCTGCTGATGGTGACAGTGTGCAGCTTCAGCTTCAGCTCGGACAGTGGGATGTGGCATCCAAGCAGTCAGCCAAGGGCCCCTCCTGGGAGGAGCTGGCACTGCTGGTGGCCAGCAGTGATATAATTGGCTGTGCCTCATGGCTGGGACTGCTGAGCTGTCACAGCAGGCACTGGTCCAGGCTCCCTGAGTTGCTGGTCAAGGCTGAGGCTGGGGAGCTTGGTGGGACAGGCTGCTGCAGGCCCAAGGGGGCTTCCCAAATGACATGTCACCATGGATACCAGGACAGTGCCTGGGCTCAGGCAGGCCTCCCTTCATGCTGTTTACTGCACAGTAAACTATGCTACTGCACAGTAAAGCATCTTGTGCATATGCACTCTAAGCATTTACCATTTTGATTTTAAAAGTTTGCATTTTATGAGAAAGAGTACTCATTGGGCATTCTGACAAGCATGCACATCTGGTTTGTGGTGTATCAAAACACCACTGAAAAAAGCAGTGTGGTGCATGCAGCAGCAGCATGTGCCACCATAAAGGGAGCCTGGCTGGCCAGCGCCACGCTCTTGCTCCTGGTTAGGCACTAAGCAGCTGGCTGAGTGCTGCTGCTGCCCCAGGAGGCCCCCAGGACTGTTGGGGGCAGGACAGATGCTGGCCTCAGCATCTCCTAACCCACCCAGGTCACTTTGCTGTGCACCATAGTGCACATGCAGGGGGGTACCCAGGGGCAAACAGCAGCAGTACAAATGCTTCTACTTCTTCTACTACTTCTATTTGTTCCACAGAAAATGCATGCCCCTGCCCACGTGCAGTCACTGGGATGCATCCATTAGGTGGATTAAAAACTGGCTTACTAGTGAAAGAGGTAATGGGGAGAAGGTTAATTGCTGAGCCTATTTCCATGTGGATTGTTTCTTGGCCCATGTTTCTCAGTATTTTTAACAACAATCTAAACAATGATATAAAATTATTGCTGATAGAGTTCCTTATAGAGTCCAGATGACACAGTTATTGTGGGATAGTAAATAAAGAAGAGTACAGAAATCTGCTACAGAGAAATCTATAACACCTGGTTAAATGGTCACAATACAATTAACTACATTTTAAGACAGTCGAATGATAAAACATTTGGGAACTAAAAATGCAAGTTTATGTTTTGAAAGGAACAACTATGAGACAGGCTTAAGGGTCATCTGAGGTGATAGCCTGAATCTGATCCATCAGCCCAATGCTCTGTCAGAAAGGGCTTCAGTGAATAGAAACATGGGTAGCAAGTGGAAGTTAGGTAGCAACCTTACCTTTCTACATATCATTCATAAGGTGAACACTGTGTACAGTGAGTTCACACTTTAAAAAAAAAAGGAAAAATGCTGGAAAGATGTTACAAGAAGCCTGTAAAAATGATACCAGGCTAGAAACCAATCAGTATGATGCGAAGCTTAGAGAACTCAACTTAATCAGCTCTGAGGTTGAGAGATGGCTTTCAGGGCTTAAATGTGGGAAAGTGATTTGATAGTGATTTGAAGTGATTTGATACAACTTGTAGGAGAAATTCTTCTTCTAGAGGGCATGAGATTTGGACTGTATGGTTGTGGTGATCTGTTTTGACTTTTGAATCTGTGAATCTGAGTTCTCCATTCATTCCTGGGCAGGTAAACCCTATCGAGAGCAAGATTGCCTACACTGCACTTAACATAAAACCTGCAGCTCAGATTAAGACACTAACAATAATAAAATCAAATGATTCAGATCTGCTTTAGCTTGTCACCAGGAGTCCAGAACAGTCCCGGCACAACTACAAAGAATTGTTCTGGTTTGTATATGTGTGTTTTTCTTCTTTTGAAGAATCAGTATTAAGTCATAATTGGACACTGGATGGGGTAAATGGTGCCTTATTGTGATACAGAGAATCATCTTTCATAGCTACATGGCTGGTGTATCTTGTTCATGAGATCAGTGTTATATTGACTGTCAGGCTTGTGGTAGAGGGATTTTTTATGAAATCAAATGGGCAAGAATCTTAGGGGTTTTTTACTCTCCTCAACAGTGCAGGACGTAGTTTCGCTGAAATGGTAGGAATTATAGGTTTGGGTGGTGATCTGATTTCTTTTATTCTCCGCCTTAGTTTCTTAAGGCCTGAGGTGCTTTAACTAAACTGCCTTGATATTGAGTGTTTGGGTGAAACGTAATGGGGCAGATGGTTTCTTCTAGTCCTTAAACTTTATTAAACATAGTGTAGAGAGATGTAAAATGGGAAGAGGTTCCATAAACAAATGGATAAGTAAACTACACATTGAGAAATTAGTTGGCAGTGGTTATGTAAATGCATAGCAGTTTCAATGAGGGATCAAGCAGGAATATTTTTTAGGCATCTATTACAAAGATACTCCACACTGTGTCCTGGTGATAAGGCTTTTAAAATGTCTTTCTCTCTGTGTTGTGACAGAATTATTTCTGCATCTCTGGAGGTAAACTAAAAACCAGTTTCTTTAAAAAAACGGAGTTTGCCTAGCTACTCAGTGGTTCTCAAATAGCTAAGAAAGAAGATTTATATGTGATATTATTCTGTTATTCACAGCATAAAAGTAGCCTCCTCTCCAAAAGCACCTTCTTTTGACTGGTTGGTCTCTCGTGACTTTTAGAATCATAGAAAAGACTCTTACTGGTATACAAAGGAACTGGAATACCATACCTGATGAACCAGTTCCATTGGTTACTAACATTTTGTCTGAGGAAAAAAATATTTAACCTTATTTGTAAGTGGTTTCTCTTTTCCCTTTGTGTCCCTTTATGATAGTTTCCTGAGAACGAGTATTAAGATACCAAAATAGCGTAATCTAACATAGTATATTATAAACCTTTATAATTTCATATTTTTAACTAAATTATAGAGGCCTAATTTTTTACCTCTTCTAAATACGAATATTGTTCTATGCCTTGACTAATTTCCTATATTTCCTTTTCGAAGGGGCAACCAGGAACATATTGATTTCATCATCAGTGTGCATAGCAGCATTATGTTTACAACAGTTAACATTCAGCACTTAGATCCATTCTGAGATATTTTTAAAAATACATGTCACCTAAGCATGTAAAACACTGCTTCACTTCAATAGGATTCTGGAGCAGGGACTTAAACCATCATTGAAAGATAGCTCCTTTTTAGCTTGAACTGATATTGGCTGAAGAGACGTTTTATCCAGATGCCTTGTATTCCTGCTCTGCTCCCAACCCTTCACAGTTAAGCAATAGCATTTGACTTTGTGAGGCATGAATTTTGAGATTAAACATTTATATAATCTGAAGCGTGGTGCGGCTAGACAGTACTAGCTTCCTGAAAGATTTTATTCCTAGTTATAAAATTAGGGACTTTTAAAGTTTCTTTTAATTCTTAAGATTCCAAGTCATATAGTTTTGTTCTGAATTTGAATTTTCATTGCGATAATCTGTGTTATGATGAAGACATTTGGTGAAGCCTTCTACCTGGTGCCTGACTGCCTGCCTGAGGCAGGATGTTATTTTACACAAACCTCATATTCCTTTATGTACGCTTTAACCCTGATAATAGTCTAGTAAAATTCTTCCTACCTAAGAAAATGTTTGTGATAGAAATTACTCATTTTAAGAAGGTAAATTTTGTATCATGCATGAAGTTATGATGGGGATTAAAAATAGACAGTGTTAAATTAGTAATAATGTACTAACCATTCTGATACTCTCCTAGCAAAACTGTTTGTTACTGTATAGTTAAGGCCAATAATTACTTAATTTGATTTTTACAATTTACCTAAGCTCTTGGCACATAACCAGTAAGTTTTAAAATATTTTATTGTAGTTTCATAGTTGTAGGGTTGGAAGGGACCTAAGTAGATCATTAAGTCTGACCCCCTGCCTTTTGGCAGGAGTGAATACTGGGCTCATGTGATCCCAGCTAGGTAATTATCAAGCCTCCTCTTAAAGCCCCCCAAGGTAGATGCCAGCACCGCTTCTCTTGGAAGTTGGTTCCAGATCCTAGCCGCCCTGACTGTGAAGTAGTGCCTTCTAATGTCCAGCCTGAACCTACTCTCAAACAGCTTATGGCCATTATTGCTTATTACTTTGGGAGGTGCTCGGGGGAATAGGGTTTCACCCATTCCCTGCTGGTCCCCCCAGTGAGTTTATAGCTAGCTAGCAAGTCCCCTCTCAGCCTTCTCTTGTGGAGGCTGAACAGGTTCAGGTCTGTAGCCTCTCCTCATAGGGTCTGCCCTGCTGCCCCCTGATCATATGAGTGGCCCTCCTCTGGACCCTCTCCATGTTGTCCACATCCCTCTTGAAGTGTGGCGCCCAGAACCGGACACAGTACTCCAGCTGCGGCCTGACCAGTGCCGCATAGGGGGGGAGGATCGCCTCCTTGGACCTGCTCAGGATGCATCTGTGGATGCATGACAACATGCGGTTGGCCTTACTGACCGCGTCCTCACATTGGTGGCCCATGTTCATTTTGGAAGCGATAATGACTCCAAGATTCCTTTCTGCCACTGTGCTTATGAGAAGGGAGTCTCAAAAGGTGGCTTTGTTGCCAGTATTATTACATTTATATATTGTGTGTGATGTAATTCACAAACAAAATGATTCCAGGTATCTTTGTCCACTAAAAACCCCTAGGCAGTTGCACTGTTCATTCTTCCTAGAAGGCTAGTAAATCTCATCTCTACTGGACCATTCTGGCATAATAACATAAGATAGAGTACTTTCAGTAGAGAGACCTTAAGGAAGCTTAGGGAAAAAAAATCACAGACAGTCAAGCTCCATCATCCCAGCAGATTTTATAAACAACAATTCCTGACAATAAGGAGGACTTCCTTACCTTCCAACAACTTGTGTACTACTAACTTATGTATGGTTGAGGTCAGTGTGTTTCAAATAATGTGTTTAGATAACTCTCTGCAGCCTTTTTTTAAACTAAATTTTCATTAAGATTAGATGATCACACTGATAGCAAAGAAGAACCACATTTTTATGTAGACAAAGTAGAAAAATAATCTTGGCTGCAGAAATATATTCACCTGTAGGTCTTTATTACTATATTTTAACATTTGCATTGAAGAAACAAAGATTAATCAGAGTTGGAGATCTCTTATGTGCATACATGAAAGTACAATAGGATTGCAGGATGTAAATATTTGTTAAGTGGATACACTTGAACTGGTTGAATGGTTTCCTCTCTCATAATTCTGTTACCACTAGAGGGCTCAAAATTGCCTTCTGATATGTGTGTGTACATAATGTATATGTTACAAAATTTTACATGTTAATTCGTAGTTTAAAATACTTTGTTTTATTTTTGAAAATTGAACTTTTAGATTTTGTTTTCTTTAGGATTGTTGGAATTTCTGAGTAATACAGTTTTTGAGAGTATTTCTCAATCATCACAAACTCCAATTAACAAAGAATCATATTTTCCTTCATATATCTTAACTTCCAATATTGCCCTCAGATATAAGCTTTGTGTTTTTGGCAAGTTTTTTCAAATGTTGTCTTCTGCCCCAGTCTGGGTCAAGTACCGTAAGCAATGACAACAAAACAGGATTCTGATTCCCTGACCAGTGCCTTCCGTGATCATATGTTTTATTAAGTTATCTCGATGACATTGAGTAGCATAGGCATAGTACATTTTTCATAAAAAAGCTTTGCACAGAATTGAATAGTGTTATAAAATCTATCAGACCAAGCATCTCTGTTTTCAGTTGTGACACATTCTCCTGAGGAATCTTACAGGCTCTGAATACATAAAAGGTTTCCAAAAGCTGACTGTTGTCTTCTACTAATGTGGCAATTGCACTTAAGAGGGGGGAGCTATTTTCCAAGTAAAGCTTCATTTTTAACCATGGTGTGCTCTACTTTTTCTTAACTTGTGGGTGTAGTCTCTATTGAGGGTGTAAATGTTACATGAGGGTCACTCAGAAAGTAATGCTCCTTTTATTTTTTCTCAGCCAAATACTATTGAAAAAAGGCCAGAAAATGTGTACATCATCACTGAACACACAGCTGTTTTTTTAATATAGTCATCTCTGTCAATGGCTTTTTTTCTGATACTGTGTGAGGATCAGTCGGAAAGTAACACTTCCTAATTTTTATCTCCTAAGTCATGGACATAGATGTTCTTCTTGTTGATCTCTTTCCTAAGGGAGCCATGATAAACTCAGAAGCCTAAAATGAACCATTGAAGAAACTGAAACCTTGCAACCAAGAGCCCATCCTGACAGAGCCATATCTGAAGAGCTGTTTCTGCATAACAACACTTACCTGAACACCAGCTTACACACCACAGAAGCAATTTTAACCTTTGGACAGACTTTACTCTCCCATCCTCTGTACAGCCCAGAGGATGTATGATAGACTATGAGTGCAGCATTTTCAGGATGTGAGTGATATGATTGAGGCTGTGACAGTGTTCACACAACAAGAACAAGGATTCTTACATGTTGGCATGCTTGCCTTTGCTCACTAGTGGAAAGTCTACTGCCGGAGAAGGAAAATATGTTGAAAAATAGCTGTGTTCGTTGATGATGTGCAACTTCTCTTTGTAAATGTACTATATTTTTTTCAAAATATTTGGCTGGTTAAAAAATAGGAGAAATTATGTTCTGACTGACTCCATCTGCAGTAGCCAACTTGCTTGTTAACCTAGGATAAAACAGCTGAGGTTCTCAGTATCATTAGATATATTACAGAAGTTTCATTTTTTTCCCTAAATACATGTGGAGTCATACCGCTTTCATTACAGAGAGACTACTCAAGAAACCTAACATTTTGCAAAGAATGATTTTCTAGTTTATAATTATTAGTAATTGATACTCAATGGAAATTATATCAAAATGCTTAACAAACAGTGGCATGAAATCCATAGGATTGCATGATATTTGGGTGAGTGGTAGCAATGAAACTGGGATTCCTCGAAAAGTCTGCAGAATTCAGTTCACTAGGAATAGATCATTAGTTTCCCAGGTGTGGGCCCGGTATTGATGGTTGGCATGACATGAATACTGTTTTATTGCCAACAATGCTGATCCATTGTACGACGATCTCTTAAATCTACCTGCTGTACTTCTGCCATCATGATACCCACTGTGGTCAAAATTGCTGCACTAGAACCGCACAGCGGAGACCCTTTGGTGTGAGGACTAGAAGTCAGCATCCCCCCAAACCAGTTCCTTATCACAGATCCTACAGTGTGCAGACCTGGCTTTCACCTGGAATGCAGTCAGTGGGCCTTCATGAATATGTTCCAGACAGGGCACTCTCTACTTCCTTAAGCTTCCTTAATTATATGCTTCCTTAATTTACTGAAAGACCATTTTGAAAAATCTGGCCATTTCATTTACTTAAAAAATCCAAGGCATTTAAAAAATATCTAACTCAGTTGTATGTTTGCACAGTTAAAAAAGCTAAGGAATAAAGTTGTTTTCTATTATCATTGTTTTCTATTAGTGAAACTGCAGAAAAACAATTTTTTCTTCTCTTTTCTGATATACCACATAATGCTAAAACATACATGTTGATATTGCTTTAAGACCATAACTCTTTTATTTCCTGCTCCCTGAAATTAATTGTAAGTGATTAATTGTATGCAATGGTAGAACTTTAGCATTTAGATAAATAAAAAGCAAACACAAATAAACAAAACAAGTATTATATTTGTTAAATACATTCTGGATCCAGTGGGGGGGGAAACAGATTAAGAAATGTGACAGACATTGCTTTGGCTGGCAAATATTTCAAATTATATTGTTACCAATAGTCCAGTTTGGCTAGCAAGTTGTGTCACCCAACCATTAATAAGCCTGGATTAATTTACCCTGACATATATTATATAGCTTGGGCTGATATGTATGTTGGACCACTTTGATAAGAGTAGACTGAAAATGGTAGTTTTATCACTAAGCTCCAATTCTGTAACCTGAGCAGGATTTATTCCCCTATGACAAGACTACCTCTGTATAGGAACAGAGATCTTTTCAAATGGATTTATTTGTAGAATTGGGAACATGATAAGAATTCTATAACAGCAGCACAGAATTGGCCAAATAGTTCTAGAAATTTTCTTAAGTTTATAATATTATTATGGTCAACTTAGAACAATTTGTATTGTAGAAGAGAAGCAAATATGAGTAAATTATGATAATGCTAGCGTTGGAGTGACATTACATTGTGTGTCTCTACACATGCAGGGAGCTCCCAGTGCCAGCTCTGCGACCTAATCTCCCAGTGCCAACTCCACGGTCACAGGGCTGGCACTGGAAGGTAAGGATCTCCCAGCCCCCTGGTCCCCAGTCACAATATCAGAGCAGCGGGCTTGGAGCTCTCTGCTGCCAGGGTAGACGGACATAGTCACTGTCTGAGCTCTAGTGAGAGTCCGCCCCAGCAGCAGGCAACTCCCGGGGACAGGAAGCAATTTCTCACTCTCAGTGGCTGACTGACCAGGAGCTAATGTGCTCCTGGTCAGGTCCCTACAAGAGCACTACTGCACAGTTAGTAATCTCAAGTAAATTTGCTACTTGCATTTGCAGATAGCAAATTTAGTCACGATTAGCAAGGTTTTCTGTGAAGTAAGCATGTATACATGTAGACGCACATGCTTACTGCCCAGTAAACTATGCTATTTCTCAGTAAAGCATCTCATGTAGATGCACCAGTCTTGATGGTCCAGCAATTATGTGAGGGGCAAGGATTTTTGTGGATAGTTTTGTTGGACCAACTGCATGGTTGAGCTGAAGTTAGGTCCCTGGTGAAGAATGCCTTACATTCAAAAGCTTGTCTAACTTTATCCTCATAGTTGGTCCAGTAAAAGATATTACCCACAAAAATTATGCCTCTCGCATAAATGTTGATAATGAAATTATATCTATAATAGTTTGTGTTGGCACCACTGCACTTTTTTTTCAGGTAAGTATTTTCAAGCTGACCTTTCTGTGTCAGTTAAATATCAACATTTATTACTAGTTAATAACAACAACAGCAAGAAACAAATATTATAGAAACTGCACTAATGTTCACATAGATCCTACAAGAAATCTTACCACATACGTAGCTCCGCAATATTGAGTCCTAATTTATTAACTCAGTGGACTTCCCATATAATAATTATTAAAAATGAATACATTTCAGTAAATATATATAAAGACTAGTTCTTGAAATTACATAGCCATACTGACTTTGAAGCTTATGTAAACCCAATGTAATAATACTTAAAATTTTCTTAGGCTGCTTCTATACAGTAATTCATTTTATACACTTGTAACTGCCAAATTGCAATAAAGAATTATATCTGAATTATATTGCCGGGTTGCAATTCCCCTTTCTCGGGTAGTTCTAGTCCTGTAGACAGATGTCAGTATCCTCTTGGGACCGCTGCGGTATCGGACCAGCTCTCTTTCACTCAGGGCCACAACCTTGTTCTCGCCCGCCACAACTTTATGTTTTTCTGTGTCAAGGCTGGGTTGCAGCGCGCTCCATGGCCCAGGTCCCTCGGCGGTCACATCCTGGGGCTCCGCCACCCCTACACCCCTGCCTCACGCCCCCTCAAGTGCGTCCTTCTTCTGTGGGTCCGATTCCTTGGTGGTGGGGGTGCTATTCCCACTTTCCTTTTCCCTATTTGACCCAATATAGGGTCACAGTACAGGCTCAGACTACTCACAGCCCCTAGGCCCTATTTGTATGAAACACTCCCTCAGCTATCCCAGCTAGGGCATCAGACATAAAACCAAACAAAATACTGTAACCAAACTAAGGCCTCGCTACTGGGAACCTTCGTTAGCTGAGGATCCTACCTGGACCTTCTCGTCAGCCCCTGGCCCCTAGTCTTGGACCCCTCCAATTTCCTACCCCAGTGGTTCAGTGGCGATCCCGCCACTCTCTCCGAGCCCTCCCATGTCTTCTTCCCCCTTGGGGTCACTGCGTCTCCGCACCACCGCCCCGGCACTCCACCTGTGGGTCCCACTATCTTCAGGTTCATGCCCTGTCGGTCCCTCCGTGGCTGTGCTCCCTACTCGTCTTTGGTCGGGCGCAGTCTCCAGCAATGCTGTCAGCCTCTGTTCACTCAGAGCCATGCCGTCAGCCGGTGCTGCTGCTTTTTTTCTTTGAGGAGCTGGCAGCTGCTCCTCCCTGGGGCTCTCCGCCCCTCCCGCTGGTGGAGCTCCCAACTGCCCGGTCCTGGGGCTCTCCACTCCTTCCACCGCTGCAGCTGCCTCTTTTAACTTTCCCGGCTGGCGTCTTTCCCTGATGTCACTGATTGGACGCACCTGCATAAACACGTGGCTGACGCACTGAGCGGATCCTTTTGGCAGCGGCGTGTGTTTCTCCTCAGGTCCTACAGGTAAGCCCCATTTACTAGTCATCTCCCTGGGACAGATACACTGAATTCTTGTAACTCAAAGATTAAGAACATAGACATAGGACTGGAAGAGACTTTCTGCCCATCAAATTCTGTCTTCTAAATTAGCAATAATTTATCCAAAGAATCCTAAAAATCATTCACTCCTTTGCACATAACACAGTATATCATGAAAACAAAGCCAAGAACACCAAACATGCCCTACACTATGTTACAGATAAAAAAAGAGAGATAATAGTGGTGACATAAAACTTCTAAAAATAACTTAACTGTAATTACCAGGAAGGAATGCCACTATTATATAGTATGTCTTATTGAATATATGGAAAAAAAGTCTAGCTAGTGTCTTGCATTAGATATGAATTTGGATTGCTGATTTGGTCACTATATATTTTCCCTGGCTAGGTAAAAAAGAAGTTCAGGCCCTTTTGATTTTTATTCAAATGTATATGTTTAATAGTGTCTATTATTAATTTAGGTCCCAATGTTACCTCTTTTATTTATGTTGAATAGGACCTTTCTACAGTAGTCACTAAGATTACTTATCAATTTAAGTCCCTACTCTATGCAAATAGACATGGAGGAATCAGGTCATCAGTTTTTAATCTATTGGCAGCAGTAATCTTTAAAATAGTATGACATACTAGAGTTTCAATGATTTTTTTCTGAGTTATACAATTCCTTTTACATCTCAGATCAAAATAATTTCCAATTGAATGGCAATCATGTCTTTTTATAAAATATCTTTATCTTATCATCCCACTAAAATGTATTTGAACATATTTTACAAATTAGTGAATGCTTTACAAATAGGAAAGCTCCTAATTTAAATGTACTATAAATGCCCCATTTTAACATGATTGATGCTATTCTGTGTATTTTGTCATCCATGAGTGTGTGCCTTAATACCTTTGCCATGGCACACTGCCAAAACAAATAATACCAGGCCATAAACCAAACTTAACTGTCTAGATTCTCAAATGGCAAAGAGATACATTAAGATCTAAGCTATTATAAACTTTATAACAAAATTATGTTAAATATTGGTGTTAAGGGATTAAAACCCTTTGTTATAAACACATAGAAAGATTAGAGTTCATTTCCATTTTAAATACTTACAAACAGGCCTACCAAGTGGGGCAAACATGTTGGACAAGATCCCAGGGCTCAGGATTACAGGGATCTAACAGCAGTCAATTGAAAGCGATGACTGTGTGCCACAAAGGTAGGGGGGCCACTTTTATGTGAGCCATGATAGATTTATAAGCATTGTTGCTAATATGCACAAGGTCTTCTTTCTGGTTTCCAATGCTAATTTATTTTTCAAAACATACACCTTGATATATACACATTCTTTTTAAAGGGTAACTATTTGCTTTTGCAGTAATTTATTAATTTCAGAAAATTAAATTTTCCAGTACAGAGAAGACAGCTCAAACCTCTGAATGAAAATAATAATGGCAAGACTTAAAAAACATTAAAAAATGTATTAAACAAGAGTATTTAACTAAGTCTTCTTGCTTGGTGAAATCATTAGAAACAAAATCTCGCATAGGTTCAAGGACAGTGAACCAGTGGTTGGTTGGTTGTTCAGCAACTTCATTAATGATGTGGACATTGGAGTCAGAAGCGGACTGGCCAAGTTCGCCAATGACACCAAACTTTGGGGCAAAGCATCCACGCCAGAAGATAGGCGGGTGATCCAGGCTGACCTGGACAAGCTCAGCAAATGGGCGGATGAGAACCTGATGGTGTTTAACACCGAAAAATGCAAGGTTCTCCACCTTGGGAGGAAAAACCTGCAGCATCCTTATAGGCTCGGCAGTGCCACATTGGATAGCATTACAGAAGAAAGAGACTTGGGGGTCATCATTGACCACAAGATGAACATGAGCCTCCAATGCGATGCTGCAGCTAGTAAAGCGACCAAAATGCTGGCTTGCATCCATAGATGCTTCTCAAGCAAATCCCGGGACGTCATTCTCCCCTTGTACTTGGCCTTGGTGAGGCCGCAGCTGGAGTCCTGTGTCCAGTTTTGGGCTCCACAATTCAAAAAGGATGTGGAGAAGCTTGAGAGAGTCCAGAGGAGAGCCACACGCATGATCAGAGGTCAGGAAAACAGATCTTACAATGACAGGCTGAGAGCCATGGGACTCTTTAGCCTGGAAAAGCGTAGGCTCAGGGGTGATCTGATGGCCACCTATAAGTTTATCAGGGGTGACCACCAGGATCTGGGGGAACGTTTGTTCACCAGAGCGCCCCAAGGGATGACGAGGTCCAAAGGTCACAAACTCCTGCAAGACCGTTTCAGGCTGGACATAAGGAAGAATTTCTTTATTGTCTGAGCCCCCAAGGTCTGGAACAGTCTGCCAGCGGAGATGGTTCAAGCACCTACATTGAACACCTTCAAGAGTAAAATGGATGCTTATCTTGCTGGGATCCTATGACCCCAGCTGACTTCCTGCCCTTTGGGCAGGGGGCTGGACTCAATGATCTCCCGAGGTCCCTTCCAGCCCTAATGTCTATGAAATCTATAAATGAGAAAGTTTTTGTTTTACATGTCACAACACTGAGTTTGCTTATTGTCACAGCAAAAATTCAATTTCCAACTTGTTTTGTGATTTTATTTTTTTAATGCTTAAAATAGTCTTCTATTTTTCAGTTTCCTATTTATTGATTTGGGGTGGTTGTTTTTTAGTATTATACCATCCACTATTTTTTCTTGGGTTAATGTATTAGAAATAATAATCTCTGAGTATTCCTATTCAGAATCTAATCAAATTTCCCATCAGTTTGACATAATGATGCAAAGAAAATAGTTGTATTAAGATGTGCATATTTTATAATAAGATGCTAGCAGCAGCATCCTTTACAAATAGTTTTACATCTCTTCTGCAGACCCTGGGTCAGGGCTATAAGTCTCAGTGGCCTAAACCTACACTATTGAATCAGTGGGCTTTTTAATATTACTTTCCATTGGTATAGAATAAAGTCACAATGCAGGTAGTTACCTAATCATCTGCCTAATTTTAACTGGATGACTAATTAAATAAGTTGATATCAATTTCTGTTTATGCTTCAAAGGTAAAATTTAGGCCTCATTGATATCCAGGTTAAAATTCTCATTAACCTGCATGGTTTTGTGATTTTACTCCAAGATCTCAGCTCGACAGGTTTTATACTCAGAACTGCCATTGAGTTACCAAGTGTACATAATGTATATACAATGGCTTTCAAATTATATGTATATTATAGATCTGCATCCAGTGCTGAGAGTTCTTCTTTGGGGTTTAATTTATCTAACTGCATTTTCTTTTCATGTGGTTTCCCTGAAAGGTAGGGAGTGTGTTGATTATAGAGTTTTCTCTCTACTAAAAAGATTCGTAACATTCAGCAGTGTGGTAGGTTCTCTAAGCAAATGTGATTATGTTATAACTATATTTGGATGTAAACTCTACATGGAGGCATGGAGCTTTGTCTTTGCCACTGTAAGGCCCAGATTCAACAAACATGTGGAGGTGTTTAAACATTAAGGATACAGAATACAGCACACATCAGTAGGATTTTTCATAGGCTTAAAATTAAGAACATTTTGTGTTTCCAGGACTGGGACTTTGGAAAATAGAATAAGTTCTAAAATATAAGGTACAATTCATTCAGTGGCCTACATCAAATAATCAAAAGTACTGTAGTGTGCAAATACATGGATAAGAAATAACTTTATCATCTCTGCCATACACATTGAAAAATACTTCCCTTCCCTTCCTCCCAGTATATTCAAGAGGTTAATACCAATCTGTTGGTAAAAAACAAAAAGGGATTTAAGAAAATTAAATGAAAGTGAAAAGCAATACATCTTACAAGGGCACCAAAACAGGAAAGGTGACCTAATATCCTTCAGCGATTAAAATATAGACTATAGTCTGATTTTTTGGGCAACTTTTTTTTTGGATCCTTTTCCCATAGAAATATCAAATTTTCATTGATTTCAGTCCATTATATGCTCTTATATATGTCTATTATATGGTCTGTGATAGATTGGGCTAGACTGACTAGTGCTATTGAAAAAATGTATGCAATATCTCTTGGCATTAGCAAGATGTCCTATGTCCCAAAAGGAGATTTAATATCAAGGGATGGCAGGCAGGTTTATTGCCAATCCCCTCCCTTCTTTTGCTGGAACACGAGAATATTCATTTACAGCTAAGGTTTTGTTGATGCTCTCCGATGTAAAAAATGATTTTGCTTTCTAGCTATGCTGGACAATTTGCTTCCTGCCAGCTAGTGTGGTACTGTACAAAAGGGTAAGGAAACCTTGGAGATATTCCCACTTCTGGAGTACTTCAAAGTAATTTTACTTACGCACAAGCAGGTATAAACCTTATGTCAGTTTGACCTCAGAAAGACAAAGCAGGTAGGCTGATTTAATTTCTTTATGACTCAAATACAATTAATACATTTAGTTTAATATATTTAATTTTAAACATGATCAAATGATGTCTTCAATAGGAGTTGGACTAGGCTGTTTAGGCGATAGCTGAAGGATGCTAAAATTTTCCTGAAAAATGACTTATATTTAGGATGCATGAAAAGGTAAAAATTGACCTTGCTATAGTATTTACCTGTTAACATTCCACTGTACATTCCACAAATGTCAAATTGTATAAACGTAATGTATAACTTTACCCTAACTCACTCTATTACACCACACTTAAAATCAGAAGATACTATGGCAGTTTGGAAAGACAGTTGAAAATTAACTAAACTTTATGTTGTAAGGGAGACGGGTTTTATATTGTAGTAGATGTTTCACAGAAGCTCTTTTGTTGGATATCACTGGGAGGAAGCATAGAATCAGCAGCAGTTGCTGGAAAGTAATGTATCCTATTTCTTCTCTCAAGTTATCTTGATGCCATTGTAACTCCATTGGCGCCAAAGGAATTACTCCTGGTTTTACTCTGGTTTTAGTCACAGGAAGATGAGGCCCAGTGTTTGGAAAGAACTGGAAATATATATACGTTGTCTGGAGACACAGAAGGGCTGGTTATCTCTATTTCTGTTACGACAAGACTGTGAACTGCTATGCAACAATGGGCTCTAGGAGTTGCCTCTGAATTTGAGGGTTACACCAGTAGATAACTAACAGTAGACTCTCTCTTGGCCTCTATAGAAAGACACATGTCAACCAGGAATGGGTCTGTTTTCACTGGGGAAATCTACACGAGACATTTACTGCACAGTTGTCTAATTAGCTGCACAGTAAAATGTCTCGGTGTCTATACATATGCCCCTATCAGGCTGAACTAGTTCAATTTACTCTGCAGTAGGTTAGTACTTGTAAATACAAGTGCTATCCTGCTGCCAATTAAAAACTTTTGCAGCAGCACATGAGTGAATGCTGGAACCGCTGGCGAAGGCATGAGGGTGCTTCAGTGCAGGGGTTGGCTTGTCCCACACTGAACCCTGCTGGCTAGTCCCACACTGGATCTCCCTTGTGCCCCAACACCGTAAGCCAAGGGGAGCAGCCCTGGCATGGCAGGCTGACCTCCGGGGTCCCCTGCCAGCTGAGGCTGCTCTGACCCAGCTCCATGTGCTACGTATGAATAAACTATGGAGTTTATTGATCTGAAGAAAACTGCTCCCAGATGCAAGTTCAAATGGCATGCCTGGAAGCAATAAACTCTGGAGCAACAACCTCTGTAGTTTATTCATGCGTAGTAATAGCACATGCAGACGCTCTCACTGACATGGAGAAGCAGCATCTCAGCTACTTTCTGGAACAATGTGCACATCTACACGTTCATTAATGCACCATAATTAGCACTGCTGTGCCTTAGGGTGGGCACCTGCTTTTTTTTGTGATGCTAATGTGCAGTAGAAGAATTCTACTGTGCTTGTAGCATCTCATGTAGACATGCTCAAGGATAGGTTAAAATACCACTCCATATTTGTACAAACAATAAAGGGATAAGGGCAGATGCTGAAGTCCTGGTCTCTTCAGCAAAGCCCAAATAAATTAGATTTTTAAATGAGATTGCTGTGGAGACTGCAGGGAGAAAAGGATCTTCCTACTTCCTAGGTGGTTAGAATAGTTTTTTTCCTTTTCATTCCTCCTTACATAGAGAGTTTCAGCTACTGCTTATTGGGCCAAATCATCACAAACTAATGGCTACATGTCCACTTTCTGACTTGCTTCTCTCAAATTCTTCCTCTTTTTATTGCTAGAAAAAGCCACTATGGAGTAAACGGTATGTGACATTTAAAGTTTTGGAAATTGTCCAGTCTTCGTCACACAAGTACTGAAATCATAATGGTATTGCTGCTGTTTGGGCAATGAATACCTGAGGAAGGGGAGAAGGTAAGATTTACCACTAAGTAATTTCTAAAATATTTAGGTTAAAGACTTTTTAAAAAAGGTTACTAGAGGAGGAAATTACATTAATGAGGAAGTGGAAGTAAAAGAGAGGTCATGAGACGTTAAAGGTAGCTTATTTGTAAGGTTCACAACCTTAAGTCTTTCAGATAAACATTTTCTGGAGTCCCAGCTATCCTTTGGCACTAAACAACTGCCTATGACATCCTCATCACCTTGGATAAGGATCAAAACTATTTTCTATTATGTTGCCTGGGTTTTTGTTTAAGAGGTACTAGTTTTATATAAGGATTATTGGAAGCTGTCATATTCTATATAACAGGAAAAGAATATCTTTTTGTTAGAAGGAAGGGAAATACCCCGCACTAATGAAAGAAACATAAGGCCCAATCTTGTTCTCAGTGGAGTCTCCAACTTCACTGCCAGCCAAGTCCCAAACAATCAAAACTTGAATACTTTTGGTTCTAAAATGAAGAACACTTGAAGCTGGACCCAGAAGTTATTTTAGATGACTTTACATATAACTTGTATTTGTTAGTTTATTTGACGTGATTGAAGAAACGTTTAATATTTAAGATGTGAGTTGCTCCTAATTTCTCTTGTTTGTAAACGTGTTTGAAAGGCATAATTAGTTTTTAGAAACATGACTATCCTTTTCCTTTGTCAAACCAATATGCTTTTCAGTAGCTGGTAAAGCTGAAAATTTGAATTTGTATTAGGTACCATCCCCAGACCTTGACCCTATTCAAAGAAAAGGATGCAACCAGTAGAGGGCACTTTGTTACTCAAACATCTAGGCAGTATGCTGAAAGAACAGGAAAAGGAAATAACATCCTGAAGTAGTGCAGAGAACCAATAGTTGCCTGTGAGAAGGATACAGCAGTCTCAGAACTGGATGTGGAAGGAAGGCTAGGCAGAGTAGAGACTGGAAAACCAAGGGCTAGATAGGATAGCTTCAAGTGGAGGGTAAAGGGCAAGTGGTTTGCAAGCAGTAAATATGACAAAACTGCATTTTGACAGCAGGAAAACAGTGCAACAGAGCATTGAGAAAGTAGCTGGACTCATTTAAAATACTCTGCAGATCAGTCTTTTATTGGCTTTGGGAGGAAATTTCTCTGGAAGACTGAAGAAATCCATGAAGTATACTGAAGTCTATCCCTAGAAACTATGTTAAGAGCTATGTAAAGAGGTTGTAACCATTATTTTTGCTTAGAATATATGTCTTATAAATTTTCCAGAAGCTATAACAATATAATGATCTATCAGTATAGTAGGTTATGAGATCCCATGGTTCTAGCCTGAAAAACTAATGTTTGGAACACCCAGAAAGTACTTGTTGCCTCTGAATTTACAGTATGCAGAGCCCACTACTGGATAGATAGTGTAGCACTGTATACAGAGACACCGTGCAGAGCTTTTGGTTATAAAGCATAAACAACTCTAGTTCTGAACCTGTTTTCTCTGAAGGCAATGAGAGTTTTGCCTTCCAGGGGACTCAGAGCTTGAATGCAGTGACAGAACTTGTACAGTTCAACGTAATGACATGCATAAGTCTTCAGAATGGGAGACCAGTTCTCTACCTTCATATCTCTACTTTTCTACTACATCTCTATTTTTTATTTCATGCTGTCTTGAAAAATGATGCTTTTATATTTTTAATTTTCTTTCCTCTTTGTATATGTTTTTAAGGAGGTACAGTGTACTACACAAGGCCATAAATAGCTTAGGAGCTGGGGAAGAATTCAGTTGATGCAAACATTAGTATTCTTCTGCTGACCCCTTCTTGGTAAGCCCTGGCAAAGAGAGAATGCAGGAGTTAGAGCAGGGAACAAAGCATATGCCACTGCGGTTGCTATGACTTGCCTCTCAAGCCAATGAGAGTATTGGAGGCTGATATAATTTAAACTAGCTTCAACTGAGCTAACTTGGGCACCCTGAAGCAGGCACAGAGCAGTGTAAATTAGCCAGTGTCAAACTTGATGGTACTGTATGTAGTTAGCCTGCTTCCATTTAGCTCACTTTAGGCCAGCTCATACATCTTTACACTAGAACAGACTGTACAATGTAGGGATGCCCTGGGATTAGGAACCCCAGCTGTTTGCGTTACATTGAAAGCCATTTAAGCCCTTAGGGTACATGGAATCAAGGGGACTTTTGGGAACTCTCTCTACCACTACAGCTATGCCTCCTGGACTGAGAATTGTGACCTCCCCTATAGTATTAGTGTATGTAAAACACGCTTTGTAAAGTGTGTGGAGTGTGTATAAAGTGTGTCTCTGTAATAATTATGAATCCTGTAAAAGTATATTGGTTTGTTGGAACATTTGCTGGGACACATATTTTCTTTTTATTAAAAGAAGTGCTATTAGGAAAATAGCAAAAAGCCAAAACAGATAAGTAACCTCCAGTGGGGGTCATTAAGAGACCAGGCCTGGACTAATAAACTGTAAAGATGCTGCTCCAGACACTAGCAAAGTTACAAAGCCTATTTTGCTAAGTCTGGGAACTTAGAGATCAAAGGGTATTAAACAAAGTTGCTCTCTGCAGAGTGAGGGGGAAGAAGCTGTGGAGGATTTTGCAGGGAAACAGACTAACATAGTGATACTACTTGGGTCTGAAGGAGAAAGGTTTAAAGTTTCAGAAGATGATGGTAGTAAGCTTGATGTAAGATGGTTTTAAATACACACTGTTTATTTTGTTAATAATGTTTTCCCTTTTCTGTTTTTGCTATTATTAAAACTGTTGTTTAATCTGAAGATTGCTGCAGATCACTGTAACAACCATTACTCACAGCTCTCAAAACAAGACTTTCAGGTTCTGAGCCCAGTCAGGCCGGCTGAGTTTAAGCATGATTGTTACAGGGTAGAACTGTGGGTAAAACCCAGGTCTGGTGAAACAGAAAGCTTAACACCCCTGGGATGGCTGCTCCCCCATCTCCATATGCCTCAGTGCATGGGGCTCTACAGCAGAGGCCCTGTGCTGAGGCACGTGGAACCCCTGCCTCAAGGCAACCTGCAGATATTTGCCAAGCCACAAACCACACATGCCTGCATGTCTGCATCCAGCCTGGGAGTTCATTCAATGAAACAAGGAGGGACTCAGGTGAAGCTTCTCTTGTAACTATGACACAATTACATTGTGTGGAAGGTAGGGCAGGGTAGCACATTAACTACCGTATTTTTCGGACCATAAGACGCACCTGACCATAAGATGCACCCAGTTTTTATGGCAGGAGAGACTATGTGTGCCGGTGGCCAGCCATTTTTATTGCTGGCTCCCGGCCACTGGCACGGGCGCCGGCTTCCGGTGTAAACAAGCGGCAGGTGTCCCGCTCGGGCTCCGCCGCCTCCGCGGGCAAGCTCCGCCCTGTCTCCCCGGGACACACACCTTCGGACCATAAGACGCACCCTCGTTTTCCCCCCACTTTTGGGAGGAAAAAAGTGCGTCTCATGGTCCGAAAAATACGGTAACTTTCTGAGCTTACTACTTCAGAAAGGCATGAGCTTTCCAAAGCAAAAGCCTACTTCATTAGATGCTGTCAGATGTAGAGGTACTATTTAGTCTCTGACTTGCCTCCTGGCTTTAGTTTCTGACTGATTTCAGCCTAATGCAGCTAGCCACCTCTCCATAGTTACATGATGAAATCTATCTTAAAGTAAGTCTGCTTTCTGGTTTTCAGCAACTTTGACATGGTATTTCAGCTCACAAAAGCTAAAAATGTTTTGTTTGTAGGACTGTTAGCCCTACAAGCTGAATCTGGGATTTATAAGTCACTCTATGCTTTTTCTGACATAAGCACTGTCTAATAAAAATCATCAACTATACCTTAGTAGAGAATTCCACTGGCCACAAACAAGCTAGAATATTTATTTAGTTTATTATATTTATTTATGTATTATTTATTTACAGCCCTTCCCAAGAAGGTTTCAGACAGCTTACAATAAAAAGCATACTTATAAAACAGAAGAATGACAAAACAACTTAAACAGGAACTAGAGTCATAGCATCAACGTAAGCTAGAGATCCTATATAATATCCAACCCAGCATTGTTTGCTGAAAGCCTTCCTAAATTGGAAGGTCTTCTGGTACTTCCAAAAGATGTTCAGACTTGGGCTCTGGTAGGCCTCAAGGGGGAGTTGCAGAACTGAGGAGCAACTGCTGAAAATGACTTTGTATGTGTTTTCATCAAGTGGCGTTGACATACTAATGGTACCCGCAGGAGATTGCTCTTGCCTGACCTTAGGGATCGTAACCGGGTATAAGGGAGAAGGCAGCTCCTTAGGTATGTAAGATTCAGATTGTTTTAGACTCCAGCTCACCCTACTATAAGAGCAACAGGAACCAAATTTATGTTCGTTCATAAACTTAAGCAGATATGATTCAGAATATACAAAGAGACTGTCTTGAGAAAGATGCCATTTTTATATGTTATTTTTCTGACTTTAAGTGGACTAGAATTCTTTCATCTATTGTATTTGTGTGGGACCTGATTCTGCATTCTTGGCACATATGTTTCCTATCTGGGAAGTTCTAGGTGTACAAACCAGGTTGGACTGAGTGCTTAATCACTGAATGCTTTCAGGCAAGAAACTTGTTTATTTGGGTGCTAAGGTATATGTATGTTTTAACATTCTATGATGTATTATTTATATGGTTTATTATTTATAAGTAGGGGCTGGTGCTGATTTTTAACATTTACATATATTCATGCTTTAAGTCCTAGAATGTGTTTTAAGCAATATTGCTGGCTAATGATTACTGCTTTTAGGTGAGAGTATCTCATAATTAAAGCAATGGGTCTGTATGGGAATTGGGGATCAACCTACAAAGACCTCAGTTCAGACTCAAGACCCGAGGGACAAAGTCAACAGCCAGTCGGTACCCAGATGAATCAATAGGACCTAATAGAAAAAGTCATTAAATATAATAAAAAAGCATGTATTATTAAATTATGTATAATTAAAGCTGTAGCACCCGCAATTAAGGTTTAACTAAGTACTTTCATTTTAAACTGAAACTTTCAAAGCTTGATCCTTGGGTAAAGGTGAAGTTTTAAAATTTTTTTTAGCATTTTTTAGCATATGGATGGCAAAAAAAAAATTGTCTTATTTTTTTCTTTAAAGACCTCCCTTAATCATCTTCATGATGCATCTGGGCCAGTTGAGGGTTGAAAGTTGAAACTGATCTGTATAAGTAGTCCTCATTAAGGAGAAATAGCTAACTTTACAGTGAAAATGCATTTTGGTTTGCTGATTTGAGTCTTTGGAAGTTACACTATGCACATGAACAATACACATAACTAGGATATAACCTCCCCGTGCTGTTTTTGAGTGACTGTAGGGTGTGCATTACTGTTCATGTATAATTAGTTTAGGTGTGTGCTAAACAAATTATGTTGTATGAGTATACTGTACAGCGTATAGAAATAGATCTGGTTCCTTCAGTGTGATAATCAAATATGTTCACTGTATGAAGAACTCTGCGATTGCTTCCTTTATTTGGATCTTCTTTTCTTTGCAACTTGTTCTGTTCTTATTCTTATGGATGGATGACTGCACAGCATCCTATTGAAGTCAATGGCATTCTACTCAGGTGCTTTTGATCCCTGTGTTGTCCAACCGATCAAACTGGTTGTGGAATTTTTCTTTTTATAAAATGTTGTCCAAAAAGCCTAGGAAATTCCATCAAAATTGTGTTTGATCACTTCAATAGATCCCCAAAGTCTAAAGTCAGGGAACTTAATGCCAAAGTAAATGCTAAACAGGCACCTGCAACTCTGATCCTCTGTGTGTGTGCATTATGATAATCTCAGATTAAATGATCATTTATGGTTTTGAAATACTGGCATTAGTACTATTTAATTCTATCTACAGAGGGTTCAAGGGGCACCTGTCTTCTCTACAGAACCTCTGACATGTCAGGGACTTTCATGCAAGAGGCAAGGATTTCTTAGAGTATTATTTTTTTTCCTGGACCAACTGAGTACTTGGGATAAAGTAGTTGGGATTAAGTTAAACGAGCTTTTGAATGCAAGATACTCTTCCTCAGATCTCCGAGGAAGGTCATCCTCAGGTCTCTAAGGAAGAATGCCTTCTGTTGGCAAGGCAATCAGGACTCCTAGTAGATCTTTTATTAGACCAAGATTTTTGCAAAACAAAAAAAAGGCTTTAATTGTAGGCTTTGGGGCACAGGCACCCTTCATCAGGCATTGGAGAAAAGATTGTACAAGTTCTGCTGGGTAGAAATGAAAGTTCATCTTTCATAGGATTTCACAGAGGAGTCAATAGATGGAAAACTCTTCTGCTGGAAAGCTCCTCTTTCTCACTTGGTCCAAGAGAAGCTGCTGCCTTAAGAAATCCTTGCCTCTTGCACAAACTGTGGGCCATCACAGCTACAACATCACAGGCTATGGGGGCTTTTATAGCCTCTTGTTTTCTAGCACTCCCGGAATCGTGCTGTACCAGTGGGTCCAAGGAGGGACTGGGGAGAATGGCACAGTGCAAAAAATGGTCCAGGCAAAGAAGGGCATCCCTGGGTGCCCAGGAACCGCGGAGGAGAAACGAGGTGGCAGAGACATTTGCTGGCGAGGTCGCGGCGTTGTGCCCCCCCGCGCTGTAAGCAGCCCGGTGTCGCGCCTCGCTTCTCGCAGCCCCCGGCTCTTTTTTTTTTATTTTATTTTTTTTGTCTTCCACCGCGCTCTCATTGGCCAGGCGCTCCAATCTGAACCTCACGCTCCTCGCAGCGGATTGGCTGCGCTTTCCGCCCATCTCCCCGGGAAGCCCCACCTCCCTCTTTTATTCTAGCCTTCCTGCGCGACCCCCCCCCCCCCCAGCTCTGCGCGGCTGCGGCCCCTTCCCGCGCCCGCGCACCGAGCGGGGGCGCGGGCGGGCAGCGCTCCCCCCTCCTCTCCCCTCCCCACCGAGTCGAGCCGAGCCGAGCCGGGGAGAGCACGCGAGCGCGGGCGCAGCCGGCCGAGCCGCGCTGGGGCTGAGCGGGCAGGGACTGAAGGGGGCACAGAGGCAGCGCGAATCCTCTCGCTCCTCGCGCACCAGCCCTGTCCTCCTCCTCCTCCCCCGCCTGCCCGCCCCCCTCCCCTCTCCTCTCCGCTCCCGCGCTCCCTCCTCTCCGCTTTCTCTCCCTCACTCTCCTCCTCCTCCTCTGCCTCACTCTCTCGCTCCCCCGCGCGCCCCCTCCGCTCCCCCGTCTCCCTGCTCCGCCGCCGCCGCCTGACACTGCACTGCAGCTGCTCCTCCAGCCGCCGGTCCTGCCTCGCTTCCCTCCCTCCTTCCTTCCTTCCTTCCCCTTCCCTCCCCCCGGGGCCGGATAAACAAGCCGCGGAGCATCCTCGCCAGCCCCGGCCCGGCTCGGCTCGGCTCGGCGGGGCCGAGAGCCCGGGACGAGCCGCCCCCCCTCCCCTTCCCTCCCTCGCGGCCCCCCCAGCCCGGCGGGGAAGACACCCTCCCTCCTCCTCCTCCTCCCTCCCTCCCTTCTCCTCCGGCCGCGGCAAACATGATGGCGGCAGCTCCCATCCAGCAGAACGGGACCCACACCGGGGTGCCCATAGACCTGGACCCGCCGGACTCGCGCAAGAGACCGCTCGAGGCGCCCCCCGAAGCCGGCAGCACCAAGAGGACCAACACGGGCGGTGGGTATCGCCCCTCGGCCGCCCCCCGGCCCCGGCCCTGGCCCTTCCCCGCCCTCCCGCCGCCCCGCTCCCACCTGCCGCCGCTCCCCAAACATCCCCGGCCCCCTCCTGTTATCATTCATCAAAATGGCGTCGCCGCTCAGCATCTCCCCGGCTGCTGCTGCTGCTTCTTCTGGTTTTTTTAAATATATATATATATATATATATATCTATATATATTGAATCTCCCTCCCTCCAGCCTTGACCCTCCCGAGCCCGCGGGCTCCCGCGCCCGGGCCGCCGCCCGCAAAGCCCGAGCCGGCCGCCGGCAGCAGGAGGGCGAAGCCGATCTCCTCCGTGCCCATTCTCCGGGGCACGGCGGGGATAGCGGTTCTGCCCGGGGTTTCCCCTTGGTCCCCCTCCCCTCCCTCCCCGCCAGCCACCCTCCCCACCCCCACCTTGGCCTCACTTTTGTCGGCGGCGTAAATATGGCATTGGTTTGGCTTCTCGTGGGCTGGGGGGCGGCCGGAGGAGGGGGGGAAGGGGGGGGGGCAGGTTGTCTCTCTGGTGCGGTGACTTGTTAGTTAACATCCTGCTCTTCCTGGATGAGATGAGTTATAACGGGACCAGCATCTCCTCTGTTCATTTGCACTGGAGTCATCCTAACAATGCACCGAGGCAGAGGTGAATTTATTGATCCCATGATAGCAAACGCTGCCTAACTATATGTGTGTGTGTGTGTACACGTATGTGTGCGCATGTGTGTATGTTCATATATACATGCATATCTATACGCACATATATACATATATGTGTGTGTGTATGTGTGTGTGTACAGCGTCTTAGACGTGCATGAAATATGGAGGGGGGGCTATTATGGCACATCTGCCACTGCTTCAGATGCTTACACTCCTGTCCAAGGGAAGTGAGATGGACTTGGACCTGCTCCTGATTTAAAAAAAAAAAAGAAAACAAACAAACCCCCAAGCCCCCAGAGGAATAACTTGATAAAGCAGTAGTTTAAAGATGAAAACGTTGAGGTAAAATTGAAGTTCAGTGACTTGGAGAGAACAGAAGTAGGAGAGCCAAAGCTGCTCTTGTACATCTTTCACTTTTTTAGAGCCAGCTTAGTAGAGATCCTCAGCTCTGTGCTGCTGGGAGGGAGCACAGACAATTGTTCAGTTGCTCAAGGGACTGAAAAACATTTGTCATTCATTGTGTGTGTGTGTGTGTGTATGTGTGTGTGTGTGTGTGTGTGTATATATGTTCCAGTTCTTGTCCTGTGTTTTTTACTTCAAAGGTTGGGAGTAAGACTGGTGAGGTCTGTTTCCTCACCTTTTAAGTGTATTTAAAATAATATGTGACCTAAGCTTTTGATCAGTTGGGTAAAATTCTTCTTAATGTCCTTTAATTAATGAGCTTAAAAGAGATCATTGTCACCTAAGAAGTGCTAAAGAAACGCATCAGGATTACTTAGGCAAGTGATTCCATCCTCACCATGTTGAGTTGTTTTCTTGGCAGCAGCTGAAATGCTTGGAATAAAACCCCACATTTTGGGTGGGTTATTTGGTAGGAGACTAGTTGTTTTGCTCACTTAAGAAGAATGCAGGCAATAGTTAATTGCTATTCTTGTGTGTTTGCTAATGGCAAACAAACAGCTCATCCATATTTACTGTTAATTCCTTTTGAGCTTTGGCATTTTTTGCAGTATTTTAAGGGAATGTTGTCGTTTGTCACCATGCACTTTTTGTGCAGGTTTTTTAAGGGATCAGTTCATTTCAGTGTACCGTAGTCACTATTGGCAGAACTGTAACGATTCCATGTTCAGAAATACTACTTGAATTGTGGTGTCTTTGTTATGTTAACACAAAATTAAGGAACATGTCTGTATGTTTTACTTTCCACAGAGTGAATGTTTAAATCTTTTAAAATGGCAAATGCACACCCCGTACATTTCTTGTAGAATGACGCAACTGGTTCAAATTGTGTTAGTGCATGTATTAATGAACAGTTTCAAGAATCTACTTGTTTTTTTGTGGGTATGGGGAAGAGCAAAAGTTTTGTAAACCAAATTAATGTTGCATATCTCAATTTTTCAGAGGACGGCCAATATTTTCTAAAGGTCCTCATACCTAGTTATGCTGCTGGATCTATAATTGGGAAGGGAGGACAGACAATTGTTCAGTTGCAGAAAGAGACTGGGGCCACCATCAAGCTGTCTAAATCCAAAGATTTTTACCCAGGTAGGTGAAATAATAAGCAGATTATTTGTAAATCTTGAGGGGAATATAAGCATGATGTAAGCGTGTTTCATGTATTAAGGAGTAAACATGCCAGTGCAACCGGAGGAATTATTGAATAGAAGAGTACCCTTTTCTAATTATAGCAATGACCATATCAACACTCTAATCTTTATTTGTTTATGAGATTGATAGTGTGCTGTCTAATAAATTAGTGGTCATGGAATATGGCTAAAATCATTTACAATATGACTGCAAGAAAATGTTTGTGAACATATTTTCTGGCTACATATGTTCTATTTATTACAAAGGATGTAGTTTTGAGGAACCGACTGTGACAGCTGGCATTAAAAATGCCAGTTCTCAGACGTAGTAATGAAATGTATAAAAATGAGAGGGTGTTTTTGAAAGAATAGGCAGTTTACTTCAAATCTATTATATACCTTCTTTCTGCTTCATTGCATTGTTCACTGGCCGTGGAGTGAGACAGAAAGGACAAGTGCTGCTCTTCAGATGGTTCTTTACACTGTTATTGTGAATGTGAAAGGAAAGTGGTATGAAAGTATAATATTTAGGAGGCATAAGGAAATAAGTTTGTTTTATGCCTACTGTGTTTACACATAAGCAGTAAATCATTGGATATTAGCATGTAAAGATAAGTGTGTCTGTATTGGGTTTAGCCTTCTTGCATTCTAATCAAAATTTTAAAAATAGTAGGTGTTATATAATAATCTGCAGCATTTGTGCTTCTACAAAATATTTTTATGGTTCTGCACAGGGAGTTTGACATTCTTTCAACAAATAAATATTTAATAATTAGACTCTTAGTTGAGAGAAATTAATCCAGTTTTATTAAGTGCTGTAAATTTACCAGAGAATTAATATTTTTGTCTTGTATTCTGGTTTTCTCAACTTTGAGCTGTGGCTGGTAATTCTGTGCCGAGGTGACCTGATATTGTTTTTTTTCTGTAGAGAATGTAAAGCTGCTTTATATTTGGTGCTCTAATTCAGTAAGATGACTGAAATTCATAAAGCAGCAGAGACAGCTGGTATGGTGTAAGCAGAACATGAGCCTTTGGAGTATTTCATTTTACTGCCCACTCTGTTTGACTATCAGGCAAAAGTAGATTATTCTGCACAGAAAGTGTGTAATTATTTTGAAATTGTCATATGGAAATAGAAAATGCATCTGTTAAAATTGCATCTGTAAGTAAGAAACATCATTCTAATACAAGAATACAGTAAAAGTGACAAGCTTAGATTTCCTATGTAAAGAGGTAGTCGGTTGTTCATTGCCTTTCTGAAACTTTTCTTTCCTTTACTCTTTTGTCTTAACAGAATTTAATAATATGATTCTTATATGTTGAAAGGTATGTTAAGTGAAAAAAAAATCAATGTAAAATTGTGAAAACTCTTAGAGGAAATCATAGCATTCAAAAGAGTCTGATTGCAGAATTAATAACATAATCTGGAAAAAGAGCCGCAATAGTAAATTAAATTCACTGTCAGTAGATGAAAATGAAATAGATTTTTTGCATTATACATGAGGTGGTATCAGATGTGCAAGGATGTTACAGAAAATTGGTGTTTATGAAGGATATTCCAAATACTAAATTACATGCCTTTTCATTTGACTATAGTTTATTTACACTGAGTTGGAAAGGATGCTCCAGAGATTAGATCTTTTGTTCAGTATTCTAACGTAGTTATTCTGTTTTCTGATTAAATCAGGATTACGTATTTTTGGGCTGTACGTTGTGCAGATGTAGCAGTATCAGCCAGAGTATCCTTTGACGATTAAAAATTAGCAAGTTAGAATCGCATAAATAAAATTTGAAGTCTTTGTGATATAAACAGATTTTCTCTAAAGAAAATAGTAAGGTAAGATGCAAGTTGTACAGTTTGAGTTACACCTGTTATAATCTCCAGTTAGATATTACACATTCTGTTTTATATCTGTAGGTACATAGGTCATTTAGCAAAATAATGATTTAGAAATAATTTAAACTAGACTGATACCTGTTAGGTAAGGACAGATGTGACAGATTCGTTGTAGCTATCTCTTCTTAGGATTTCTGTTTGCATTTGACCATGAGCCTGTGGAATTTTCTGAGGTCCTGGCATTCTCAAAGCTGACGTCTTTTGGGTTTCTTCCAGCACCTCTTACTCGTATTGTGTAAAGGATACAAACCTTAAGTAATCTGACTAGTATACAGTATACAACTCTGATTAATTTTGTTGAGATATATAGAATTTTTTAGAAGAATTCAGTTACCTAAAGTGTATTGTTTCTACTCGCATTTTATTGTTACCTATAGTTACGTGAAATATGAATTCTCAAAAATTTCTCAAGATTGATATTAAATTTTAAATTCTTGTGAAGAGGTGAGAGAATCTGAATAGGGACAGTTCAATGCTTTTAAACCTGTAGGTGGGTGGAAGGGAGGAAGCTTGGTGTATTAGTGTCATGAGTACGTCACTACGCTGTTTTATGGTTTCCTGTGGTACAAATAATGAATATACAGATTAGGCCTTTTTGAATTTTTTTATTTTTGTGCGTAATATTAAGAGGAAGAAATTGAAAGTATGTATTTTTGAAGTATAGCTTTTTTGTTAAAGTTTCTAGTCTAACAAGTAAAAGGCAATGCACACGCCTTTTATTAAAAATTATGCATTGTAACATTACAAGCTCTTACTCACATTTCAATTTTTCTGATCTTTTCCAAATAGTTTTTTTTTAGATTATCAACTAGTCTTTCACAATGTTATTGACCCCTGCAATTTAACTTCCGAAAATCATCTTGAGAGAGAGAATAAATTAGTCACTGCTAGTGAATTTCTTTGCTGTCTCTTTTTTTTTTCTTGCTTGAAATCACATTACATCACAATTTCCCTTGCAACAGGATCTTCCCTAGCTCAAGAAACTTTGTGCTTGAGTGAATTTGAGCTGTCATTTTTCAAGGATGTTATGATATGAAGTAATACGTTAACTTGAAATGTGATAGTTTAGTAGTAAGAATATAGATGCATATGATTGACTTAGGGATGCAATTGCATTTCACAACCAAATTATTTAGTAAAATAAAGGAGTTAAAATTATGATGAGGTAGTGCTCAAAGTTGGCTAGGTATTTAAGGTGGGAAGATTTTTTTTTCACGCATTTACCCAAACACTTTATTCCTTTTAGTATGTAGTTATGCTGTTTTTTGTTTGGGTTTTTGTTTTTTTAACTAAGTGACATATGTCTATTGCATTTATCTTGCATGTGAAATTAAGACTAAAAATTCGTGTTTTGGATGACCTTCATAGTTACTTTTTGGGCAAAGGTATTCTGGAAACACCTTTGAAAGACATGGAGAGTGAATTGGGTGAAGAACGCACAACTTTACTGAGCTTTTTGGAAATAAACTAGACTTCTAACTTTATATTAAACTAAGTTAGGAAGGGTGCAGGTGTGATATCAAATTTGATTCACCATTGTTTTTTTCCTTCGTAAAATAAAGGCGGTGTCACGTTTTATTTTTTCTAACTCTTAGAAATTGCTGGAAGTATTTTATATCAAATCCTCACTTTTTAAAAATGAAACATCCGTCCCTAATTTTTGTCGTTTTTTTAGTATTAATGTTTTCATTTCATTTGCAATTTTACTGGGACAGTAGTGGGTTAGAAAAAATAGTTCAGTTTGTTGTTAGTGTTTTTGGAAGATGGCTTGTAATAGTATAGGAATGGATGTAAATCAGAGGAATCTAAGTGTTATTTCAGAGCACCTTCAGATTGCTAAACTAAGGACCTCATAAGAATAAATAAACCTACGGTTTACAAACTCTGTGGCAGACACTCATGAGAGTGATCCCAGTGTTAACAACAGAATTGCATAAGTAAGGATGACTTGTGTGAGTAAGGATTTCTAGGATAGAGCCGTTAGACCTGTGTGTAGATTTGTAGACTAGCCTTAGCTTCTGAGCTTTCTTCTAGTAAAAAGCCAAGGGTTGATTGCCAGCTGTTCAGAGAGATAATTCTCAATAGGACAGCTGTCAGTTGCCTGGTTACTAGAACCACATTAAAAAAATAGCTTCCCAACTGAAAGGTCCTTAATACTTTACATTCAAAGGAAACTGCTATTAATTTATACACTCAGTATGTTGTGGGGATGGTTGTACATCTAAGTTTTCTTGCATATGTAGTTTTCACAAACTCATTTGGAAGAACATAGCAGTAATTTTAATGATTTCATCGTCATAGTTAGATGTGCATCTAATTTTTTCGTAAGAAAAATATTCTTTTTATTTTTAATGCAATCTGAAAAAGTTAGCACGCTTGTTGAAAAAGCAAATGGCCTCGCAAAACATTAACCTATTTTTTCATATAATTGCTTTTGCATTTATTTTTTAAATTGCTTTGGTGTTGATTTGAAATAGCTACTTGAATGACAGTTTTTATCCTTGACGCATGCAAACCTGTTACACAAACTAAAGAGATCAGAATAATGATTGAGTGTATAACATCACAAGGAAGTGATAAGCAAACCCTATCTTCAGTTCCAATATTTACTATATGACACAACTTCCTTGTGTAATTAGAAAATAATTTCTTTAGTTTTGAATGCTTATGAGTAAAGGTTATCTAATGTTGCATCTGTTTTGTTTGGTGGAGTCAAGCTTTCTACAAAATGAATAGGTGGAGAAGAAATCAGTTGTGCGCCCTCATCACTGGGTATTGCATGTTTGTGGAAAAAAATACTACAAAATTTGTATCAAGTTTCCCATGTAATAGTTCAACAGTGCTTTTCAGAGAAAAGGTTAATACACTTATCCAGTGGTTTTACATAGTGGCCATCTTGGAGATAAAATATTAAGGCACCTGGATTGCAGTCTGGAAAGTCTGAATCTTTTAAATGTGTTTTCTTTTTTTCCAACACCTCACAAAAATCAAGTTGTGTGTTTCTTAAGTCAATTATTCTTAAGTAAATGAAAAATAAGAATTGCTAAAAGATCCTAATGCTCTTGATTTTCAGCAATTAATACCATGGGCTTCAGTGTTCTCTGCTATGCTTGACCATAGAATGTAGTTTCAGCTGGCCCAGCAGATTTTTGCCAGGAAAAAAAAGCTTACCTTTTGTGAATTTGTTAGACTAGATTTTGGAAACAGAATTTCAGGGATTTGGGTATGGGGGGTGGGGAGGGACAGGAGGAGGGCTTGTGCATGATTGCCATCTCATTTCCATCTTTGGATACAGCTTTAGCATAAAGTTAAGCAACATCTGTAGAGATCTGACTGACAAACATCTCTCTGGGACTCATCATTGCAGTTTGCAGCAGGTGCACTCAGCTTTGCAGCCCTTCTCAAAAAGAGGTTAGTTTGTTTTTAACATTTATCAGTAGACCAGTGGGAGTTAATGACTTGGTAAAGAGCATGGTGGTTGTCAGTTGTCCAGTGCTGGAATGCTGCAGGTAATTGGGCTGGACTGGTGGGAACTATGGTAGTGTGCTTCTCACGTTGCACTGCAGCTGCTGTTGATCTTAATTAATCTGACCCTCAGAGGCTGCAGTGTCATGGTATAAAACGCAACAGATACCAGAAATGGAAAGGCTGCTTTTTCTAACTTATTTTATTGATTATCAGGTTTGTAGGTAGGCCTTTTGGCTACATAGTGGATTCATTACATATTAGTATAAAATTTGAACAGACTTTCACTTAATGCTATAAGTAATATATTTTGTAAACAGCCGAATCTTATCTATGAAATAATAAAGCTTCTAAATAGGGTTTCTGAGTATATCGCCCCTATAATGAACTCGACAAAAGGCATTTATGTTGCAAAATTAAAAATAATACAGTTACGTATAAATGAAAAATAGCCAGATTGCTCAAGCAAATTGAGTTGAAGTGGAAATAAATGTAAAATTAAATATTTAATGGAAAATTAACTTTACATTTTTACTCTCTGAAAAATCTATTTACTTTAGTACTTTAAATTCTTTCCTGGTCTATGATAAAATATTTAGCGTAGGGTATGTTAAATGCATCCTTGACATGTTTCATTCTTTAATATATAGCAGTTCTTTTCCATATTTATAATGTAGTATGTTAAAGCAGAGTTTGAAATTTGGTTGTCTGAATAAGTCTAAATATGCACATTTTGTTTTCTTTGTTAATTTTGTTTTCATTTGAGGCTAATAATAGCTTCACTCTGTCTCTGTGGCACCCAGGGTTGGGGGTGAGGGAAGCAATGGGGTAGATGAGGGAACTGCACAAAATTCCTTATACCTTCCGGTATTTGATAAAAACAGAAATAACTTGTACCTAGTTTAAGAGATCTTTTAAATATTATAGTGCTAATTAATATGCCTCCATGTTTTCCTTTTTTGTTTTTGCTTTTGGATTTCTATACGTTGTTAATGATAATCTTGTAAACCTGCTGTATTCCAGTTTCAAATCATGATTATCCATAAGTATACCTTGTGGTTTGTTTTATCAGGGAAAATACTTGGGGTATTCTCTATTTTCAGATTATGCTATTTTTATAGATCCATTTTCTGATATTAAACAGAAATCACCTGTTAAAACCTCTGATATTAAACAGAAAACAGTAAACTGCTCTTCTCAACATTTTAAATTCAGTATTCATTACTGATTTAATTTGCTGTATTTTCTAACGTGGTTACATTTTAACAGTGAGTTGTATTTCATATTTAACATTCGATTCTTGCTAAGGAGCATGGGAATGCTCAATTCCTTTTGCAATTACACAGCTATTTTATTTTAATGATCATTTGAAGCAATATTTTGGAACTTCTATTTAGAAGCCTGACAATTCTCAATATGATGATCATTGGTGTGACCTTTTATCTTTTCAATGTTCATTTACTCGTTATGTCAGTGTTTTGTCTGTAGATTCCTGACTGGAAGGCTATGTCTTTTTCAAAAACAGCTCACGTCTGTTAGGGACCAGGTTAACAGTTGCATGTTGATACTCTGTGCAAATGAATACCTTAAGTCACCATCAATTTGCAGGTCTGGTGAGTGTTGTCTTTGAATTGTTCTCAGTGAAAATGGGCAATAGTTTGCAGTTTTGTGTATTCGCTTTCGTATCTAGGAGTAACTTTCTCTAGTTACAAGGCAGCCTGATTCTCAGACAGAATTTCCTATTTTCCCAGTCTTACAGATCTTGATTGTGGAAAGACTAAACATCTGTTTTCTATCATTGATCTCTGACTGCATCCTGCAGGGCTTGTCATCTCAGCATTGACAGCATCAGATGAAAAATGCAATCAATAACTTGATTTTTTTTCTTTTAGATTCACTCAGGTAAGATTACTTGTTATACAGAAATAAAATGACATTTATGGCCAGTGCTAATGTTTCTCCAGTTGGTGACCTGAATTATTATTGGTAATTAATTAAATCACTATTTTGAGATCCTTTGTCTCCATTCTTCCATTTAAAAACATATTGTATATACCTCTCTGTGATACTTAATTTAACTGATTTGCCCTATAAATAGCTTCCGTTTTTTTTTCCCCTCTCTTCTGCCTTTTAAAATGGTATTCTTTCACACGTGCTGATGTTCTTTGGGAAAAGAACAGTAGTTGAATACACCAAATTGGAGATGTGTACCTTTATATATCATTTAATCCTTTTACTTTTATATATGTGCATGGGGAACACTTATTACCATGTAGACTGTGAAGTCATGCACTGGAAGGCTCCGAAATACCAGATTTCAGGTTGTCCTTTCAACTTCCATTGTGCATGTAACATGCACTGAATTAAAAGGCTGTTTCATGTGCATAAGGGGTTGAAACAAAACTTATGCAGACCAGCAAATCTGGTACTTCCACCTTTAAGTCTATGACACTGCAATAGGTTTTTTCTTGTAACACTAAAAATTTTTGTTTAGGAAATATAAGGAATAAAAGTAAAATTCTTCATCGTGTATTTTCAGTCGGGTTTGAAATTTGATACTTCAACACTGCAGCCTATTCCTGTAATTCAGGAAGCAGCAGAAAAGCATAAGTTGGTTAGCAGCAGGAGAAAGTGGCTGTTTCAGGAGGAAAAGATAGGAATTGATACCACACTGAGTAAAATGTAGCTGGGGAGACCAGTTTGCGATGTTCTGCTTTGTCCCAAGTTACTGGAAGAGTTTGTCATGTGGTGCCTCCTGAAGGGAGGTGAAAAGATCAGATGCTGGAGTAGTGTGCTATGTCTACATTTCGTCTAATTGAACTGCATCCATTATCCCAGTAGTTTTTCAACCTTTTTAGACTCAAGGCAGTCCTTAGTAGGTGAGAGGTACCCCTCAGAAAATGCCAGCTCTTAGTTTTCACTTTTTTTGTCCACGGGAGAATAGGGAAGTTTTTCTGTTGCAAAGAACTCAGAAAGACCACAGCAAGTGAGAATGTTTTTAACACTATGGATTCCCATGTAAAAACTCTGGGTTTGTGCAAATTATGTTTGCACACCTACTAGTGCTAACATTGTGCTGTATCCTGGAAAGGGTCTCAAGGGACCTCCAGGGTGCCACATCACTCTGGATAAGAATCACAGCTTTACCCCTTCTGGTACTGGTAGTATGGTAGTTTCTGATTTTTTCCTGTGTATTGAGTGTTTGTGGTACTGGTGCTTTAGTGTCAGTATTGAATTGGATTTTTACAAAGTTTATGCCTAGTTATTTTTCTGACTTATTGCCAAAGTTTCCTGAGGATCACAAGTAAAGGTAAATAACAGCTGCAGAGTATTTTTAACTTGGTTAAACCTGAAGGAAATTTTGTGAAGAAAAGCCTTTTTAGAGTTCTGTGCGGAACTTGGAAGGCCTGCTGAAAGTTTGCAAAAAATTATGCTAGTGATTTTTTGTTTTTTTTAACAGTTGATTCTTGTGAACTTTCATGTAATATTTAGGTTGCACAATGACATATTTAATAGTTAAGAAACACAATACTTCAGTTTTGTTAAGAATATTGTTTTACATTTAGATTTGTAATGATGTCAAATGCCAATCAAGTTCTTGTGGTACTTTAACAATAATTATATAAGATCCAATATCTACTGTCATAGACTGCCTTCTAACTCTAAGATGATCAAAAATGTAGAGGAAGGATATTCCCTCTCCTCCACCCATTTTTTGCTCAGATGATTGTATTTATCTCTCTCCAAAGGGTCAGGATAAGAAATAGGACTTTTGTTTCCCAAGTTGCTGTGCTGTAGACCAAGATAAATATTATATTCTGTCTGTTGTCTTGCTAAGTAAATTACTAAATTTCATCTCGTACAGAATTCTCACAATATTTTATTTTGCACAGATTGATCATCATGGGTACACTGTATTGGCTGCCTGAAAACCATTGATATTAGGATTTGATCTTTGACCTTAAAGACCATTTTTCACCTGGAAGCTGAGTATATTCCAGTTTAGGTTTTTAATAGAGAATGCAATAGACCATTGGAATAATTTACAAAGGGATATATCATATTCTTCAGTACTTGTCCTTTAAATCAGTTAAATGTCTTTGCAATAATACGCTGTTACTTACCCAGAATTTGAGTGTGATACAAGAATTACTGTGAAATTGTTCTTTATGCTATATAGGGGACTAGATTAGGTAATCATAATGGTTCCCTCTCAATTTATCTCTGAAGTTCTCTTCTGAAATATTATCAGAGGTTCTTATTTGTAGAGAGTCAAGTTGCTTTTTTTAAAATTCCAAAACTTAAGGTATGCATAGTCTATAAAATCAGGAAACTTTAGTTAATGTTAACTAGTGAAGTTATGCATTTCTTTCAGGTTTTGGTTGCATAGTATCCCTTATTTTGATAATTTCATGTGCTAAGAAATATTGCAGTATTTGTTGTTTTGGCAGACACGATTGCTTTTGGATAAACTGGTGATTTTCAGAGTGTACACATGCACATTGTTTTTTTAATGTTCTTAGTTAATACAGAATGTTCTAGTAGATGGTATGAATTTGTGTAATCTGCGGATGTGAGGCCACAAAGAAAAAATGTTAGACAGTCACTAATGAATAAGCAGGGATACCTGATGCATATAATGAACACAATATACTTTTTGCATAATACAGAAGACAACAACCTAGATTTTCATTTGGGTAGTCTTAACTACAAGGAAGGTACACTGTTGGTTGTGTGTGTGTAGGTAAAATATGGGGTTTCAGTTTAACTGTACACTGGAATCTACTTACAGTAAATCTCCACTTAAAGATCCAGATACTTCAGTGCATTTCAGTGGAGTTTATCTCTCCTTATTGAAGCTTCACTCATTTTTAGAGTAAAGTTTCACTCTGCTATAAGCAGGTTCCAGTGTGCTAATCCCTTTAGAGTGTAGCAATTTTCACTTAGCAATTCTCTTTTACCAGATACTGTTAAATGCTGCATTCTTAAGGGGATTATCGTCCACCCATTTTCCTCTTCTGCTGTGGTTCAGAAAATAAAGATGGCTTTACGTTCTGGGATGGGGTGAAGGAGTAATTCTGGTTTTGCTATAGATGATCCCTCTGGATATGAATGGCCTACTATTTTGTCCACCAGCTGTAAGGCATTTAAAAGCAAACAGCAGCAACAAAACCAAAAACAGTAGAAAGTTATGTAGCTCATTTCTTAAACAATTTAGTCCGTTTCCTTATCTTGTTCAGTTGTTTCTTATAGTTAATCTTCACAAAAAAATTTCATCTCTAAAATCCCTCCAGTCACTCTCAATATGTTTTAACTTATATGATATTATAAATCAATTTTCCCATTTGTGACTGAGATTAAAACTCCTTACAACTACGGAAGTGCTGGAATACTCTCTACCTGTGTTGTTTGAAGTCAGGTGGTGAATCTGGTCTGCTTTGGACCATTTTAGGAGAGACCTATACCATTTACATTTTCTTGTTCTCATAGAGCAGGAGCGTTGAATACCATATTTGAAATCTTATTCTTTTTTGAGGAAAGGATTGCAAATTCCTTTTCCCATGTCTTTCTAGGGTGGGAGACGCTGACAATTTGTTTCCCATTTTCATCTGCCTTTTAGGGAGATAAGTACATATACTTCTTCTTTTGTACTAAAAGGGAGAAAAATCTCAGCAGTTTATGCACACAAGGATTAAAGGTAAGTGCTGTTGCCATGTTCCCTGGACTACATATCCAGTCTGAAGGGATCTGTGGCTGGGAATAAGGTTGGATGGGTGGCTAGTTAATGAGCTGTATCAGCTTTTTCATATCTACAGCTATTGGCAGTTTAGGAAACTGATAAAAAGAAGTGTTTGGGGATAGACCTCCACTTTTGAAACATGGTTACATTTGATGTTTGATGACAGTGCATCTCTGCTTTCTGTTCTCCTTGTCCAGAATGGGTGCATACGTTGTGTTCTAACCATTTTGTAGGCCTTAAAAATGCACAATAAGTTTGACCGTGTACAATTACATGAGATACATTATTATGGATACTTTTCTCCCCATGTTGAGTTGTATCCTATCTTTTGATGCAATATTTGTACAAGAATAGATCTAAACTTTTGTTTATAAATGAGATTTTTTTGCGATATATTATCCGTTAGAACCAGAGATTAACCATCAGTAAGAATGTTCTCTATGTTGTTGTTATACTCTTGCCAGATATGTAGAATTACGTCTTTTGGAAAAGGATCTTGTAAAGGATTCCTGAATAAAATTATGTTTTTTAAAAAAAATTATTAATGTGGAAAATTCTAATCTTTCTCCAAATGCTAACAGCTAACTCAAAATTGTTTGAGTATGTAACATATAACCAATATCGTATAGATTGTTGTCAGTGCTCCTTGGGTCTTAGTAGCTTTTTAAGCCTGAGTAAAGAATTATTTTCGCTCTTTACATTTGAAATACTAATTTTTTGTGTATATTTCTCTTATCCGTATTTCTCTCTTGTGTCCTAATACATATTTATCTTGGACATCTCCAGCCAAAAGATCTCTTTTTAAGAGACACCCCAAAGTGAAACTTCAGGTTTAATGCAGCCTGGTATTATTTTAAAGTAAAATAAAATGAGTTTCATATATTTTATTTAAACTACAATTAAATCAATTTTTAAAAATATCTTCTTCCCATGTTTCCTAACTAGTTGTCTTGTTACGATGGGTAGCCAGAAACAAAATAAAAAAAAGTGTAAACACATATAAAACTGAATCAAGTGAATTTATTTTGTGAAATGAAATAAAGAGCATTGATGGTAAAACAAATTAGCTTATTTGCTAATTTAAATGCTTTAAATGTACATATTAGAGTAAAAATTCTAACTTGTCAAGATGTATTCCTTAATTTAGTTGTTTTAAGTTTTATCTTCAGTAAAGAGGCTTATACGTGTAGATCCTGACATGTAGTCAACTTTAGATGTGTGCTTAACTGACTTTAATGCAGCCACTCAAGTGAATTTAGATTTATAATTCCATAGCGGGATGGTCTGCTTGAAAGTATAGTTCGTCAGTTGAATATCAAATTGAGTATAGCAATCTTTTATTTTCTGTTAATCAACGAGAATGAATATAACTGTTCAGAATTCTTAATAAGTTAATAACAAATTCTTTACTAAAATGTCACTGCAAAATTAAGGTGGTTTTGGAAAGCTAATTTATATTATGTAAAAATACCCAGTACTGTTTACAGGTTGCAAAAAGGAGCTTAAAACTATCTGGTGTTTCGTACTAATTATATGTGAGCTCTTTGGCTACTTGTTTAAAGAATTATTAAAAAAAAGAAAAAGGAAAAAAAAAAAACATCTGAAGTGACATGAGTTCCAGCTGGGGAATCTGAAATCATATATTCACTGCATGATTTGTATTGAACTGCAGTTGGAATATATAATTCTGCAGTAGCAATTGTGTAAAGTCAGGTCAAATTGCACATGAAGAATGAACACAAATGATTTTTTTGTCTTTGCAACTGATGTCTGCACACGTGCTAGCATATTAGCCATGTACAGGCATTCATTTTCTATTGGGAGAATCATTGTTCTCCCATCAGAAAACAAAAGTGTATAGACATTGAAGCTTTTTCTACCAGAATAAAAATGGCCACTTTAGGAGAAAAATAACTTGGGAACAACCAAGGTTAAATTTGCTTCCAGGCGACTGAATGTCTGCACACTTTCCCTCAGCTTAACGCTACCGAATCTTAACGCTCCTGATTCCTTCCAGAGACAGGGGACTCCAGTCTGGAGAAGGTACAGGGGTTAGCTGCTTCCTTCATCCCATAGATAGGGAAGGGAGGAGCAGCTATCAGCTGCTCCCCATCAGGTTCTTGCGGCAAAGTTTCCTGTGTTAGAAGCAAGCAGTGTCTTTGCTGCACTGGTCCCTCTACTTGGCTCTCGGATGCTGGAGCCAAGCACAGGGAGCACTGACTTGTAGGAGTGCAAGGAGCACGGGCTGTTCTTCTGTTGGGGAAAACTGGGAGGGTTCCTACTGTGAGAGAATGCCCCTTTCTTTGCCAGTCAGCTGACTGGTGGGATGGTGGGCATTCTCCCAGGTGGATGCCTCCCAGGACTGTCTGTGGCACCTGCTGCTTTTCATCAGCTGCCAACTACTACTTGACAGGCTGTCTCCTTTCCAGGCAGGGGAGAGGACAGGCTGTCAAACATTGAGGTTTCTTAAGTATGGGGGTTCACGCAAAGAGCAACCCCCTAGTACCCTTTGGCTTGGAGACCATTCCAATGAAGCTCTCCAACCATAGGTTTAGAGAAACATCTGTATAGTCCAGGCCCTGAGCTATTTTTCTACTAGGAGAAATTTCTTCTGGTAGAAATGAACTTTTGTACACAGGCTCTGTGTGTGTGTATTTGTGCATGTGTGCATGAGCGCCTAAACCAAAGGTAATTCAAAGCAATTGGTATGAGTCGAGTGTAAAAAAAAAAAAAAAAGACAAAAAAGCTTGACTTATCAGCTAAGATGATGAATGTTTCACGTGAAAAACTTTAATTCTTGCAGTTGAAAATGTAGTTAGAATGTTTAAACTGGATTGCTTTTAGAAAAGACAGCTTTTAGTACTGGAACTGAGAACTGCACTTAGGAACTCTTTGCTATTTAAAGTTCGAAAGCATTCCTTAAAAATTTCATTGATTCACAATTAGAGTTATGGAATATTTTGAGACTTGTTCCAATATTTAATTTCTTTTTCTCAGAGCCTCTTAGTTTGTTGTATGGTAAAAACACAGCATTGACCTAATGATATTGTCAAGGATGACATTTTCTGTCTGAAGTGTGTTTCTCAGTCTTATTATGTTTTCAGATAAAATGGTGCATCTTGACATGTTGTTTAAAAACTAGAACAGTTCTGCATATGAAAACACAAACTGATAATTAGATAGATATGCCATATGTGGTGGTTTAAGTTGGCATATATCTCAAATGGCATACTTAATGTACTGTATTACTTGGATTAGTAATTTTACAGCTGAAGGCTGCTACGGTAGTTATGTTGACTCCCTCTGGTGCATCTACAGTTAATGATGACAGAACCTTTCCTCTGCAAAACACTACTTTCAGCAGTTTAAAATGCTGTGGTCTGAAGTATATTACACATTCTAAGTAACACCTTTTACAAATTTGCAAACCATTTTATGTATTTTTAATTGTACAGTTTTGAAGAATTAATTACTTTATAAAGGTGTGTGTATAGGTTCTCTATATTTGCTCTTAAGGTGTTTGGAAGGGATTGAGATATAGATATAGATCTAGAGTCTGTTTTTCCCCTGATGAATATGTAACTTAAAAATGCATATGTTGCTAACCTAAGTGTTGGAAAATCTGTAGCTTGGCCCCTCCAGGCTACAGAAACAGCCAAATAAAACATGCTCTTCCGTCCCTACTAGGGGATATAAAAGACAGGGAAACAAGGGCCCCATGTGCAAATGTGAGGGTATATCCTTTGCAGACTGTTCTAGTTGAGATTTACCTTTAAAACCACTGCTTTATTTAAAAAAAAAAAAAAAAAAATCAGAAAGCAGTAGTAAAAATGTCATATTAACATATTCAGTTTACATTATATGTATCTAATTACATAGAAAGTTGTATTCAGATAAAAATAACTTCTTTCTTTGTTAAATAATTTATGGACCACTTCTAGGGTCAGAAGTAAATCTACCAAGTTTTTAATGAGCTGAGGTCCAAGAGAGCAAAGGAAACTGTCATGTCTTTTCTTCAAGTATAGATTGGACTGGAAGAGATCGTGACCTATTGAGTTCAGTCCCCTGTTATTGCAGGCAACCATTTTTTACAATCCTGTAAACCAGTGGGGGCCAGCTTTTTTGGCAGCCGTGCCACAAATTAGCCTAATATCCTCCTTGAGTGCCATTCACATACCCTTTCCTCAGCCTGATGGTCTGCTCCGCTTTCAGTTCTCTGCCCTGTGACCCTACCCAATCTACTGCTTTGCTTTCTGATCCCTGCCCTGTTCTCTTCTCCTGATTTGCTTGTCTGTTTTCCACTCCCTGCTCTTTCTGCTGCTGCATTGCCCGTCTCCTCCCTGGTCTGCCATTTGCCACCCAGAGAGGCTGCCCATGCCACTTGTGACACATGTTTTGCATATTGGCCACCCTTGTTATAAGCAGTACTTCCCAAAAGGAGAAGCGGAAGAAAAATGAAAACGCCGGAGGGATGGTGGAAGTGATAGTGTCCAGGGAAAAGGGGTATGAACCAGAGAAACTTGAGGAAAGATGTTCAGAGGAAACTCTTTCTTTCAGAGAATTGAGAAGGTACCCTAAAAGGAATTGGATGAAGAAGCCAGAAAGTAGAAATGTGACAGAAGGATTTGTTTATCAGGGTATAGTGGTTACTGCTGTTCTGCCCAAGATAGCTAAAATGTAATTGCTGATGGAAGGAATAGTTGTGATTATGGTGTAGACATATCCATCCCCAGGACAAAACACATGGGTGGGTGATGAAAAAGCTATTAAAAAAGAAACAAAATGCAAACAGCAGTTTTTAAAGCGTTTAAAACTCTGCTAAACCTGAGCAGAATTTAATGGGATAAAGAAGAGTTGCTTCTCTGGCTAGAGGGCTTTTTCTTGATGAATTGCCAGGGCCTGCTGCAAACAGTGGACATAGTAGATCGTCTCAAAAATAAAGGTTGTCACAGTCTCCTATAATGGGAAATGTAAAATAGTTTGAATGACCTGTAAAATGATAGGTTCCTTAGTTTAAAATACACTGATTGTGTGCAGCATTGTACTAGGTACCTTGTCTTCTGTATCTTTGTGAGTTTTGTTATGGTTTTGTCCTCACTGTCATTTTTATTGCAGTTTTTTTTTGTGTTTATTTTCTGCATTTTTTCTGCCTTGTGGGTGTTCCAGTTCTGCTCCATTCTGAGGTGCAAAGGGGCTTTAAAGCTACATGAACGGGGCACTGGAATATTCTAGCTGGAGGCAGGCTAAGTCTCTTATGCCAAGAAAGGTGAGTGACATGTTAGGGTTGTGCTCAGGTTAGTATTTAAAACTGGTGTGCTTCTGCTTTTCCATGATTTCTAGCTGGAATAGGTACTGAGGGACAGCTAACATTTTATAAATTGGAGTAATCATAATTTCTCTATATTCCACAGGGATTTAGAGAGTATAAAGATGGGCATGTTAGGATTTTTAGGTTCCGTTTTAGGCTTCAAGTTCCTTGGACTGTTCAAGGTCTGTGCTAAGTGGTTTTTTTTCCCTGTTTTCATATCTTAGCTGTTCAAAATTAAAGTGGCAATCTCTTTTTGTCATTATGGGGTGCATCTACACATGCCCCCGCCCCCCATGGCGCAGTTGGTACTGCACTATCATTTAGTAATTGCTTTAGGAAGTACTATATGACAATGTAGTAACAGCCATTACTGCACCATCCTGGTGGCGCAGTTATTTTTAGTACTTGTCTTGCCATAGTGACGCACCATAACGAGATATGCTATGTCACCATAGCGATGAGTTCTCATAGATGAGTGCACAGTGTCCAGTTTTTAATATATTTTTTCCTCCGGCCAAATAAGTGCCTGTAAATCAAGGTACAGACTAGTTTATGATCTTGGGAGTTTGATCGCAGTGAACTCTCAGTAGTTTTCAGTGATATAGAAATTACTGTATGAAGATGGGGAAAAGGAACTTTTAAAATGGCATTTAATTTTATGTAATTCATTTCTCAGTTAAGTGTCAGAGACTGTGTCTACATGAGACGCTGACTGCACAGTTGTTACTGCGCAGTCATTTAGTACTTGCATACACAAGTACTAAACGCTGCTCAGCAACCAGAGTTATTGCTTAGTTGCATCCCTGAATGACTTTTTGGTGATGCTGACTGCACAGTAGTTTGTTACTATAGCACAGTAGCGTCATGTCATGCTTTGTGCCATGCAGCACTACTGTGCAGTAGTACTAACCAGCTGCTGCGCAGTCGGTGTCTCATGTAGACGTAGCCAGAGTTCTGCGACAAAACTTGAGAGTACATCTAATGTTTCTGTTCCATTCTGAACTGTGAGACTTCTGTGTCTAGGCACTCCAGAGCACTGCAGAAAGTAGATACTCATAGATTCTTGAAAGTTATCAACAAATGATGCTAAGAAACTCAGAAGCCAAGCAGTTTCTCTGATTTTTAAATTCAGCTCTTAATATTGAAGGGTTTGGAATGATGAATTAAAATTATTGCGAGCCTTGAAGTTTAACTGCTTGTCAGAGTATACAAATAATCTGGAGTTTTCCTTTATTGTGGGTCTTTAGTAAAATTTTAACTGAGTGTCACATCAGTATATAAAAAGCAGTCAACATATCATTAGGAAATACTTCTAGTGGAGTAAGGAAAATACCTTTGATAGTTCATAATTTATCTTTGTTTTGCTATCTTATTATATCTTACAAGTTATTACTTATCTTGATTCTTTTATTTTTATGTACATGTATTTGAGCAAACTTATTTCAAATTTTAAGATAACCATTCCTTTTACTTTCGGTAAGCAAAATTATATTATGAACTTGTTTTAGGTTTCTGGCAAATTACTGTCTGGCTTTATTTGCATTGCCGTAACACCTAAAAGTTTTAATTGTCAGACTAAGATTCCTTTCTCCTAGTTGATAAACAAATACTAAAAAGAATTTCCCTGTCCCAAAGAGTATATATTCTAACTACAAGACAAGAAACAACATGTGACAAGAGACAAGACAATGTTTTTTAAATTAAAGTTCAGCAATTTGTTTTAAATACCTTGCTGTATGGGAGTGTGTGTGCTTTGAAGCAAAGTCCTCAACAAATGCTCAAAAAATCTTCTACAAAACTGCATTTATGCAAGAAGTAAAAATAACTCTGCAGTTGTCAGACCATGTATGGCAGATGTGTTCTTTACACTTTATGGTAATTTTGTTATAGTATTTATTCAACAATTAAGTAATTACTGTGGTGATGACTTCAGTTTGACTGGCACATGCTCCCACCTGAATTGAAAACACGTTCTTACTATATTCAAATAGAAAATATTTGTGAAACGCTAACATAATTCAATTTCCTAGTTGTATTCACCAAAAAAAACCAAAACAAAACAAAAAAAGGCTTTGTAAGGATGCAATGGTGTGGTAGTAGAATCTTAAATATGGAAGTTGAAAAGTATTGTGTTCAAGAAAAACAGAAACATTTTCCAAACATGCTTCTCAGAACAGTATCTCTTTACTCTTCCCTGACGTTTTTGATACTTTACACTGGAATTTAACCCTGTTATCAACAGCCTGTTATCATATTTTCCTTACATAAAGGAGTTACAGCAGCAAGTGATATTCTTAAAGATAAAAAAATGATAATTTATACAGCAGTCAGCTTGCACCCTTAAATATGATTTGCTTGCCTCTACTTATTATGTATATGCATCATATCCGTTTTTTTATTAGCTCTCTGAGTATGTATCTTAAGGCATCTATACTTGTTTGTAACGCTTTTTGTGAGTTTGGCTTAGATACAACTTAATTATGGACTAGGGGAGTAGGAAATATGGAAGAAAATCTTTTACTCTTGGATTACTGCTAAATTCCATGTATATTGAAATGATATGGATATGATATGTGTTCTTCAGATTTAGTATTTTTAAATTAATTTTTGGTCAGGCCTTTTCAAACACAAATGGGAGCTATTGTAATCTTCTGAACTATATGTGCAGGAAAAGAACATTTATTAAAATTTGATAAGGATAAATTTAGTAGGGAACAAATGAGTACTTTTGGATATTGTGGTTAGCAAGTTGTTTTAATTAACTTGTCATAGTACACCTTTCTGATCGGAAAACAGCCCTGCACCTATACTGTAGGAGGTCTTAAGAACTGCAGGTACTCTGTAGTTTTGTCACCTTTTATAATTGCTCTCATTAATTTGTATGTAACTTTTTTTTTGTTTAAATTTGTTTGCAAGTACTACAGCAATCGGTAAGATACTGTAGATACTTTTGTACTGAAGTCGTGTACTTTTAAAAATACTGTTTTATTAGTCAACTACCATGGTCTATTAATAATTAAAAATAAATATGTATGCGTAACTATCATAGTAATTTAATAACAGTTTCTACAAAGGAAGTATAAGCTGTTTTTCAGATTCAGTTCCTGTTTTATTTCTGTGTATTTCATTCAAACATAACATTTGAAAATATAGAAAATACTTTAAACTGTCACACTACAATACTTTTTGAAGTAACAAAAGTAAAACAATTTAAAGACAGCTGAAAATGTTCTTCCTTCCCTAATCTGTGCCTTGTATCAGTCTTAAGCAGTGACAATCTAATATCTTATACGTCCAACTTTTAATTTTCATTTGACCTCCTCATATTCTATCTTGCATAGATTGGTGCACTTTTATATTTTATTATTACACTGTATAATTTAAAAATATATAAATAAATAAAAATAAGAGACCCACTGTACATGGCTGACTTTTTGCTTTGCTAATTTAATGCTGTTCTATAGCTTTTTTATTAAAGTTAGGTATAGGTATCCCTGGCAAAAGGACAATAATTTGTATTTATATGTTGTGCTCTTTTTATTTTCTACTTGTATTTAACATAATTTTCTTTGTTTTCCAATGAAGATGGTAGAGTATCAAGAGACACAGGTATCCATTAATTTAGTTTCTTGTTAGTATAACTCTAAAGGCCTCCTTAATAGACTGTATAATAATTTGACCTGGAGGTAAGCAGGCACAACTTTATTAACGTTGGTGAAGCAATACTTATGTAGTGGAGTTGAATTTGGACCAGTATGTACAAAGAGAATCCCTAAGGGCCAATGCAGTCAGTCTGCAAAGAGATGAATAAAAATAGGACATGAAAATACAGCTCTGGAATACTTCCAAGTCAAGCTCAATCTCAGTTAGATATTAACTACTAACATCAATATGAATAGCTTAGTACAAGAGACACTTAAATATGCACATCAACTATACCATATCTTAAAAACAGAATCGTCTGTATCCTGGCAAACTTAATATTTGTTGCAACTGGTTTTCTCATCTGGGGAAATCTGTAACAGCCACCTCTGTTCCATTAATGGCAGTCCTACCAGTAAGCCAAATGCCACAGCATTACAAAAGAATGTGTTCTTAAATAATAATACGTGTAAAGGCCTCACAGCCAACTGACCTTGCAGATGATGAGCGTACATAGATAGTTGCATCTATAGCTGAAAAAGATAATGACTTATCTATGTCTCAGATGGCACTGCAAAACAAAATCTAAAAAAAAAAAAAAGTTGAAGTATGCATTATTCCTGTGGGACAGGAAAAGAAAGTGCTGTAATGTACATGTCTAAATTCAGGGATTGTTTTGACCAGTGATGGAAATCACGTTTTGGAACACAGATGATGCATAAGTGTTGACAGTGGAGGAGCACAACTCTGTGCCGCTACAGTGGGGGGAGTGGAGGGGTCACAATTCTGTGCTGCTGCTGCTGCCAGGTGTTGGGTCTGGCCAGGCTGCAGCCACATGCCTCACTGGTGTAGAAATTGGCTGCTGCTGCTACCCCTACTGCTGCCGGGAACTGGCTTTGGCCAGGCTGCAGCCCCATGCCCTGCTCTCAGCACAGAAATCTGCAGGGGGGCATGTGCCTCATCACTCCTCTTTGACTCATCATCAATATTTTGGGGTAAATATAACTTTTACACTGAAAGTTTGACATTGGAAACTCTACCCAGGAAATTTTAATGTCACCTAACAAAAATTGGGCAAAGTCTGTGTCTGTATGTACTTTTCCTTCACTTTGTGTCCTTTGTTCTACCTGATAGCATTCAATAGGGGTGTGCAAAACAGCCCGTATTTGATTCAGATTCAGCCCAAATCGGGGACAGTGATTTGATATGTTGATTTGGAGCACTGTCCCCAATTCAGTTCAGCTGAATCTGAATATTCTATGCTAATTCAGAGAATCAGCAATTCGGCCATAGACACAGCTTTAAATGTTTTTTTTTTCTACGTACCTCAAGGTACCAGGCATGGCTTGTGAACGCTGTGATGGCAGGGTGGATGGAGTGTCCCACAGGGAAGGGGGAGCCCTGTGCTTGGTGCTGAACCTGGTAGTAGACTGGAAATACTTCGATTTGAAGTATACTTGATGTCATATATCTTGACTTTAAAAAAAGCCTTCAATTTGGTATCCTATGACCACCTCTTGGCAAAACTGGCTGACTGCAGCCTTGACCTCACCATGATCTGCTGACTGGGGAATTGACTCCATGGTAGGACCCTGAGGGTGGTGGTTGACAAGTCAATCATTGTGTTGTGCTGTGACCATTGGGATCCCTCAAGGCTTTGTCCTACATCCTATTTAACATCTTCATTAATGATGTAGACATTGGTGTCATAAGCGAACTGGCCAAATTTGCCGAGAACACCAAACTCTGGGGTAAAGCATCCACACTTTACAGGCTCAGGAAATGGGCGGATGAGAACCTGATGGTGTTGAACACTGAAAAATGCAAGGTTCTCCACCTTGGGAAGAAAAACCTGCAACATGTTTATAGACTCAGCAGTGCTATGTTAGTTAGCACTATGGCTGAAAAGGACTTGGGGGTCATGATTGACCACAAGAGGAACATGAGCCTTCAATGTGATGCTGCTGCTAGTAAAGCGAGCAAAACACTGGCTTGCATCCATAGATGCTTCTTAAGCAAATCCTGGGACGTCATTCCCCATTGTACTCAGCCTTGGTGAGGCTGCAGCTGGAGTACTGCATCCAGTTTTGAGCTCCACAATTCAAAAAGGATGTGGAGAAACTTGAGAGAGTGCAGAGGAGAGCCACGCGCATGATCAGAGGTCAGGAAAACAGACCTTATGATGAGAGGCTGAGAGCCATGGCACTCTTTAGCCTGGAAAAGCGCAGGCTCAGGGGTGATCTGGTGCCCACCTACAAGTTTATCGGGGTGCTCACCAGGATCTGGGGGAACATTCATCAGAGCGCCCCAAGGGATGACAAGGTCAAACGGTCACAAACTTTTCCATGACTGTTTTAGACTGGACATAAGGAAGAACTTCTTTACTGGCCGAGCCCCCAAAGTTTGGAATAGACTGCTTCTGGAGGTGGTTCAAGCACCTACTTTGAACAGCTTCAAGAGACATTTGGATGCTTATTTTGCTGGGATCCTATGATCCCTGCTGACTTCCTGCCCTTTGGGCAGGGGGCTAGACTCGATTTTTCCAAGGTCCTTTCCAGTCATAGTGTCTATGAGTCTATGACTACAGGGGGACTCCGGGTGCCTCCCCCCAGACCCAAGAGGCACCAGTCACCAAGCCAGGGGGACACGGGGGGGGGGGGGGGAGCGGCCCCTCGTGCTCTCCTCAGTGGAATCGGAAGTGAACTGGAAGTGCTTCTGGTCCACTTCTGGGTCTGTTCCATCCTCCTCACTATTTCAGCATTTACAAGCCACCTGCTGCCTTGAGGTATGTAGAAAAAACATTTAAAGCTGTGTGTGTCAGAATCTTTCCAAATCTCTCTCTCTCTCTCTCAATCAATTCGGAGGGTTCAGATTCGATTCAGAGAGAATAAAGGGTCTCCTGATTCAGTTTGGATTTGGAGATTTGGCCACCGAATTGGGCCGAATGTCCACCGAATCAAATTGGGGACTGAAGCTTCGCACAGCCCTAGCATTCGGTCGTTTTTCCTTCAGAATAAAATTATTAAATGTTTACTTATATTAACTTGAAACGATATGCAACTTCCCTTACTACCTACCATGTTATGGGAGTATTAAAGTGATAGTGTAGCCATGATGGTCCAGGAGTTGAGAGGCAAGATTTAAAAGCTTGTCTATCTCTATCCCAACTATACATTTGGTTCACTAAAAGGTAATACCCTAAGAAATCCTTGCCTGTTGCCAGTAGCCGCTATTTGTCACATCACAATTTGTCTCTGTTACTCTAAACCAAGTAAATATACATTGCCTTATCAGTCCTCCTTTTGTTTTGCCATACAGAAATTTATATAATACTGATTTTTCTAAAGAGTGGTGAAAACATTCTGTATTAAATGCCATTCCTTCAGTTTGTCAGTAACCCGATTGTAGCCATATTGGTCTAGAGGAAAAAGCAATCAGGGCTCTTGATAGAGGTGATATCTCCTTTTAGACCAACAAAATTTTTGCCAAAAATTCTTTAATTGCAGTTAATTGCAGGCTCTAAGGCACAAACATCCTTCATCAGGCATTGGAGAAAAGATTGTAAAAGTAGTTGTCCTGTAGAATGAAAGTTCATATTCCATAGGATTTCACAGCTTGTCAAGAGATGGAAAATTCCTTTGGGTAGCAGGCCTGCGCGAAGCAGCTAGTATTTGCTTCGGATTTGGCCCATTTCGGGGACAGTGATTTGATTTGGTGATTTGAATCACTTTCCAAATTTTATTTGGCTGAATCTGATTTGGAGACTCGGCCTCTGCCAGATCTCTGCCCCATTCTCTGCCTGCCCTTCCAGTCCCGGCCTGGCCCCACCATCCCAGCCCTTTTTTTTTTTTAAAAAAGTCCTGCACTTGCTGGGTCCTGCCAGGTTGGGGGACGGTGATCCACACTGCCCCTCACTGCACTATATGAGGGGGCTCTGCCACAGGCACTTAGAGGCCCTGATGACTGTTGCAGTATCTGGTGAGTGGGAGCTTTTTTTTTTTTTTTTTTTTTAGTGCCAGGATACTGGGCCTGGGTATGGCAGCCATTGACAGGGCTGAGATAGCAGGCGGGAGTCACAGGGTGCTCAGGGGGGCTGGGGGAGCAGGCAGGGGATGGAGCCTAGTGGGGGTCTCCCCATGGTTCCCTCCTCCCTTCTTCATCCCCCCCCCCCGCCCACTTCTTACCAGCACGGAGTCCGGGTTCAGCTCTCTGTGGCGATGAGTGGGGACTGCCTAAATCTTCCCTGAAGCTTCTCCAAATCCATTTCAAGGCTTCAAATAGATTTGGACCTTTTTATTGGTCTCCCAAGTCAATTCAGATTTGGAGATTCAGCCACCGAATCGGACCAAATCTCCCCCGAATCGAATCAGCAACTGAAGCTTTGCACAGATGTACTGGGCAGGCAGTTCTTAGCTGGTAAGGAGTCTCTCAGCTCTCCTGTGAGGCTCTGTGATGATGCAAATTATCTTAAACAAAAGCAGGAGCAGTATCTCAGGTTTCAGGTGGTCACAGTTGCTTCCTGCTTGGGAAATTATGAAGATTTCATTTAAAAAATCAGCTATTTTAAGTCTTCATAATTTCCCAAGCAGAAAAGCACCTTTGACCTCCTGAAACCTGAGATACTGCTCCTGTTTTTGTTTAAGGAAATCTGCATTATCACAGACCCTCACAGGAGACTCCTTACCAGCTAAAAACTGCCTGCCCAGTGGAGTTTTCCATCTATTGACTCCTGTGAAATCCTATGAAATATAAACTTTCATTTCTACTCAGGACAACTACATTTACAATCTTTTCTCTAATGCCTGATGAAAGCTTGCAATTAAAGAATTTTTTTGCAAAAATGTGTTGGTCTAATAAAAGAGATTACCTCTACCATAAGCCCTTATTGTTTATTCCTAAAATTTAGCATTTCATATTTTATACATATTTTCTGTAAAGTAACCATAACCCTGATATGCAAGTTCTTGTCTTCCCAGGTGCAAAATTACTTAACAGTATATGGACTGATAGATACGGTGCCTGTTTCAGTGTTGACATCTCTTGCAGGCATTTTTACTGGAAAACAAAACAGTGTCACTATCCTGATTAGCTTAATGGCCTGTCCAGTTAAGTACTTGTGGGTTGTATATGGCCCATAATGAGTGAATTTTTGTGGTCTTCAGGTTCTTACCTAGCCGCTGCTCTGCTTCCCACATTGCTCTGGCTGCAGTAGCAGCTAGTATTATTGGCTCCTACTCTCTCCCCATCTGCTTCCTGCCTGTGTTCTAGGGGGTAGGACAGCATTGTGCAGCACAGCCAATGAAGCAAGGGGAGCTCAGGGTCTGGGGCACCCACACAGCATAGTGTAGGAGGGGAGTCCATGCTAAGGACCTGAGGGTGGGGTTGGGACATTGCCTGCATGACCTGGTGCAGGACAGGGGTTGTGGCCCATGCTAGTGCAGTGCACATGGTTTGCAGCCTCTGGTAGCTTAGAAATTTGACAGCTCTGGTCTAAGTGTAAAACTTAAAGGCACAGACAGATGTGTCCCCCCCCCCGCACCCCAAAAAACCAAACCAAACCAAAAATAACAAAACAGCGCTTTACCAGAAGAGGAGCACATTAGTTTGACTCGGTTCCCCAGCGTCTATGTAGATCAGGCACTTCAGCAAGGCTTTTTTGCATTTTTCTAAAGCTGATTAAATCAGCTATTGGATAAAAGCCTGGCTGAAGTGCCTCATGTATACATGCAGATGTTGGGTGAGCTGGGTCAAACTAACAGGATGCTTCTTTTGGGCATGCGCTGCATTCGGTGTGGGGACGTGCTAAGCTGAAAGTGAAGTGCTGTTCTGGGGGTGGGGGGTTACTTCTATAAGCAGCCTAAAGCACTATGATTTTCTAGGCTCTTTATTCCGTGTTAAAAAAATGAACAAGGCCTTTAGTTGAATGTAAAATAGTGAAAAGGTAGCAGCAATAAGATAGGAAGCTTCTTTGGGTTTAGTAATGTATGGGATTTTTATTTTTAAGAGAATGTTAATTTGAGGGAAATGCGTACATTTAAACAACTAGGATCAGAATAAAAAAGGTTACATTTTATTTGGATTTTGTGTGATTTTTAGGTAATGTGTGATGCAATAAGGTTTGGATTTAAATTATCACATCTTAGATGTTTCTGTGCTGTTTATCACTTAAGTGAGACTATAGCTAGGCACAGGCATGTTTAGCTACCACTCATGATTTACCTGCCCCCCTTTTAGTTGGAAACCTAGGAAATCTCATCTAAAGTTTAAATCAATTTAAGATGCATTAATGAAATACTTGAGCACACAAGCACCTTATTTGCCCATTTTCCTTATTCCTGTTCTATCTGGCCACTGCTACTATCAGTAAAACTGCCAGCCATGAGTTTCCCTGTTCCTGGCAGCTGATAAAACTTTCTCAATCTCGCTGCTATGAAACAAACAACTTTTTACCATTACACACAGCTGATATTGAGGTATTAGTCAAATGAGTCTGTTTATAAGTAATGGAGACTGTAATTGCAATGTGTGAGTAGTGTATTGTGTTGATACTAGAGGGGCATCATGTTGTATGTCTGAAGAGCTCTCTTTGTTTCCAGAATTTTTATGTGGAGGTGTTTGTTGCTAACAATGGTCTAATTCTCAAGAATTCAGGATGCAGGAGAAAGAGAAGAAGAAGTATTAGTCTTTTCTGTTCAGGGAGAGGCTTCTGTTGACTATGATATTGCTGGTATAAACATCAGTGTCTTCTGAGTTCAGATGTCTTATTACTGTACTCACTGATCTGTCAGAGTTTGCCTGTAGCATAGCTTTCTAGATCAAATAATATGTGAAGAAGAAGGATTTATTTTTTTTAGTTGTAAAATATACTTTTTGGAAAAACTGGGAATATATGAAATTAAAAACAATAAAAAACTCATTATTAAAGCCAAACTTGAATGGATTCTTTGTGATCCTTAAAAGGCGTCACAAACCTGTGTGCGGAGTACCCCTTAGAGCCCTGAATGTTTTCCTGCTGCCCTTCTGTTTGTCCCAAGAAACAAACCAAAGTTTTCACTGGGATAACTTCTTATGCCTGCAAGCCTCAGTTCCTCCAGACCTCACAGCTGCAGCAGGTGGTTTCCCTTGGGTTGTGAAATCATTTTTAGGTCCCCCTTTTTTGTAGAATGGGTTAGCTTGGAATATCACTTCCCCAGAGATCACTCTACTGCAGGCAGTCACTAAGAAGAGAAAACAACAGAAAGATCTAGATAAAAGTGGAAAAAAAACAATACAAGCGAAACTGACCGTAAGTTTGAAGACAGAATAAAAATAGAAGTGACCTTTCCCATCTTCTCATCTGGCTACAACATTGCCCCTCTAAGAGTCCTGTCAGTTTCTGGTCATGAGCCGTCTGCTGATCCTGTCTGCCCTGATTGTTGGGGACCTGGATTCACCTGAAAGTCGAGGATCATTCAAAGTCCCCCTCTCCCGGTCACCAGAGTAATCCCTTTTACTTGTGCTTGGGAGTGAGTGGCAATTGTCCTCACCTTAGTAACACAAATAACCAAAGTTATTTAACAGGTACACCAGGGCCGGGCAATTATTTTGAGAGCAGGGCCTCTTAGTTTTGGCAAGCCAGTGAGGGCCTCACAACAGGCAGCTAGGGGCAAATTAATATTAATTTTCTAAATTTTTTAGGGGCCTCGTGGGCTGGATAGAACGTCCTGGCAGGCCGCATCCAGCCTGTGGGCCGCATTTTGCCCACCCCTGAGTTGCACCTATTTCTTATGTAACCATCCATCAGATTTTTTTTTTTTAATTAAACCATGGCTAGAATTATGAAGTTGTATGCAGACCATATAACATAATCTATACAATGGTAAAAGCAACATAAACAGATACAGCATAACATTGGCCTTCCAGTGTGGGTCCACATGTATCAACTGAGCACAAGAAAACATTCATTATATCCCACTAACCCCCCAAATTTGATGGTGTTCATGACAAATGGATTTAGAATTCCCAGGGAAACATGATTCAAATAAATAAAAGTTAATACTGACCTTTTGTACCCCTGTACTGAATGCCTTTGTTTTAGTCTTGTAAATAGTAGCCAAATTGGTTCAGGTCTTGTGCTACAGAAGAAATACAGTTCTTTTTCCATGGAGCCAGACCCAACATAAAGTTACCGTATTGAATTGCACTCGGAAGTTATTTATGTTTCTTCTGGCTGACACTGGTATATAAATTGGTTATTCTTTTGTTCCCCACCTAATGCCTCAGAGTCCTCTTTTAGGGAGTACTGTATGAATTGGGACCTGCCAGTCCAATAGGTCATGAAATCATGCATGATACACTCTTGTACACTGAAAAATCATCACAGTGGACTAAAAATACATGTGGAGAATATGCTTTCTCCCAGTGTTACGTTAGAGATCACAAACAACTGGGAGTTTCGGACAGAATCCCGCCCCCCCACACACGCACTGTTTTCTTTTCTTTTCCAGGAAGAATGGCAGTTTCTGCCAATACTACCATCTCCATCCTTTTATTTTGCCTATTAATGCATGCTAGGAATGTTTGGTTTGCTTGGACAAGTGCCACCTAAATTGCTCAAATGCACATCTTAGTCTTTCTAAGGTACTGAGAAATCATAGACCACATCAAATTGATATGACTTTGAGAGAATAACATGTAATTTGCACACTACAGGAAAAAAAATCATTTTTTCCCATGAGCCCTTAGATATGACAAACAAGATAATGGTATGCAGGTGCCTACCTCAGGCAGATGAATGACAGAATACTGCTTGCTACCTCTGGCAAGAAAAGGGAATCATGACCTACAGAATGATCTCATCTACCTCATTCACAGTTTGTATTGGTCAGTAGCCCAATAGTTTGTGGATGTTCACTGTTTTCATCCACAGACATTAAATATGGTTCCTATGTTACTAGCCTTACTTGAATAGTATGAGGAACATGACTTTTTGCAACATTCTCAGGTACCTCATCCAAAAAAAAGTCAAGAGATGTACAAAATAGGCCAAGTTGTCAGCATCTGGTGATGATTTTTTTGAACAAAGATTCTTTCCCATTGTTCTGTAATAAAAGGGGCCCTACTAGGTACCTTCCTCAATGTGTTCTACTGTTTTTGTAGATCCATAAAACTTTATTGATCTAATTCTGATAGGTCAGATTTTTTTTTTTTGGCTACATGCAGCTTTTCAGTGTTCAAGTTTGAAAGCTAGATGTTCACAACAGGTTTCTGCTGGTGATTTTGTGGAAAGTATGGTGGAAGTAAAGGAAGGTCTCCTTTAGTGTTAATAAAGCCATAGAAATTATACTGTTCTACAAAAAAAAAAACTTGAAAGATTTTTGAACACCAAGATATTGGAGCTGGAACATGATCAGTCACTGGCATGTTGAGTCACTGTGCACCATACATTTAATCTGTTATAGGCTAAATCTCTAAATCAATTGGGTCTAAGAGTAATTAATAGAAGGGGACTGTTTGGGAGCCATCCTATTCTGAGGATGAAGGATGGATCATAATGTTATAATAAACCAATGGACAGCCAGTTGTAGAAGATTTCACTAATAAGTCTTTGAAATTACACAGTAATCATGTCGGACCATCAGCCTTTAGAGGATTTTCTAGTGAAACTTGGTCCTGAGCAGGACCAAAACTAAAAACCCTGACTCCATAGAAGACACATTTCCATAATATAAATTGTTTGAACAAAAATGTGCTTGTGTGTAAATAAGTTAAAATGTGTGCATGTAAACCACTATTACCATATTATACTGCTGTATACTGAAGTAGTTTCATAAGTGAAAATTAAACAATGAAAAACAATCCTGAATACAGTGGAATCACATCTTACACGGGGGTTAGGTTCTAAAGTTGGCGCGTAAAGTGAAAATTGTGTATAGTCAAAATTACCCTTGGACTTGCCCAGTGGTACAGTCCCTCCTTCCGCCCAGAGCAGCTTGCACCAACCTCCCGCCTGGCCAGCATGCACAGCTTCCCAGCAAGGCTGCTCCCAATGTAGCTGCTTGGCCCCGTACACAGCGCTGCGGGTGGGGGGGAGGGGGGAGAAGCTGCAGGCTGAATCCAAACAATTGGCATTCTGGGGCATACGCATATGATGAATTCGCGTAAATTAAATGCGCATATGAGTTTCCACTGTATGTGAAGAACTTCCGTTTTATGACTTAACTAGATATTACAGTGTCTTTTTTTTCTTTAATTGCTCTCTTTCTTACCTGTGGTAATATCAGAAAAATGAAGCACATTGCTCAATTTGAGACCCAGTAAGATTTTACTTCACACTTAGGGTGGCTAGGAGCTGGAACCAACTTCCTAGGGAAGTAGTGCTGGCTCATACCCTGGGGATCTTTAAGAAGAGGCTTGATGACTACCTGGCTGGACTCATTTGAGTCCAGTCTTTTCTCCTGCCCAGGCGGGGGGTCGGACTTGAAGATCTACAAGGTCCCTTCCAACCCTACTTCTATGATTGTATGATCCGGTGAAGGGGTTGCGAAACACTTTAAATGTTCTCTACCTGAACTCAAAACTTTATCTCTAAATATTATACTGGAATCATACAAACAAATGGAAGTATAGCATATAAATTCATAAGTTGACTGATATAAAACATCTGCATTTTTATAAGAATATTAGTTGGAACATCATGATCAAATTCTAATTTGGTTAGGATTGCAGGGAACAATTAAGTAGGTGATTTTAGTTAGATGTGATATTCTTTCTTTTCTGTTTTACAATATTGTGTAGTGGTTTTGCGTAAGGATTATCATCAACTGTGTCTCATCCTATTCATAGCTGATGTAGTTATTTTTGTTTAAAATAGGTCAAATCAGGGCATGCTTAAGGGCCCATCTTTTAAAGACCATCTTTTTACAGCTGGAAGAGGGAGGGAAAAACACTCTGAGGATTGCTACTTGCATCAAAGGATAATTTTTTATTTTGACTTTTTTTCACCTGCAGAGAACTAGAGCTATGGGGCTTATTGTAGTCTGTTTAAAGGTTATTTTTTACTTTTGTCAGATATACCTAGAGTCTTGGATGAATAAAATACACATTTTAAAGCTATTTGTGATTAATGGCTTGATATAATAAGTATTGTCTTGCAAAACAAGTGTCTCAAGATGCTACATTTCAGTGCTCTTATTTTACATAATTATAATATGCCACGTCTGGGTTACTTTTACATTACAAAATGTATCTGGTTTATGAAGTATAGTATTGTTGCATTTGTTTTGCAAGTATATAATTTTTACCCTGTGAAGATTCTCAGAACAGAGAAATCCAAATACTTGCAACTTGTATAGGATCGAAAATTGTTCCATGAAGTTGCTCTGTTGGATGTTGTTTTCCCCATCCCACTTCTAGTTTCCTTTCCAAATACATGAAATTGCTTTGTTTAACATTTATTATGCCATCCTTTTAATTCTTCAAATTGGGTGATCCAGGATAATAGAGAGTGATTGAATTATGATAAATAATGACATTTGTTAAAACAGCACATGATAGAGAAGTTATAAATTCTTTCCCAGGGAATTGATAATCCATTATGCCTCACCCTTTCAAGTCTTTTTGTTCCGTCATTTCCTTTCTAAAATGTCATTTCAAAACTTGCTGGACATGTAAAACCCCTCCCCACTAATGTTGTTAACTTTGAAATTAAATGAAATGTTTTAGATTAATATATTAATAGGAATGTATTACATGTCATATTATCATGTTTTATATACATTTTAAACTTGATTATGGATTCCTACTTGCCTAATACTGAGTGTTGTTTGGCAGAGTGACATTTTGGCTAAAGCAAAGCTGGGCTATAGTTTTTCATGTAGTCTCATGTATGACTTCATAACTATTTATGCTTAACTATCTTAGACAACATGATACTGCCCGTGCTGGCCAATTAGTTTGTAACTGACACGTGTTTAGTTATAGGTGGGGCTGGTAGGTATTATCTAGTATTAAGATTTTTTGAGACTGTTTGTAATAAGAATCTCATTGTAAGACTTCAGCTGTTTGCACCAGAATTACCCATGGCCATGTACAGGTGTTACTTCTATGTTTTCTCCTGGCACAAAGAGTGTACTGTTATTGAAGGACTTCATTGCAGCCTCTTCAAACTAGGTTGATCTCTTCCCTCCACTCCTCTCGGGTGTTGAGGATACCCAATATTCCACAGTCCTCTGCTCTCCAGCCCCCACTTCCCTCTCACTAATTCTCCTGAGGCAGGAGCCTCCTGGAGTCCTGGGGAGGTTCCAGCCATGGGAGAATGCCTGCCACCTATCCTGCCAATTATTTGATTGGAAGGATGAGTAAGGGGCCACGCTCTTGATCTGGAAAAAGAGCCCCCTACCCATTGTACTCCTGCAGTTTCACTGGGATGCATGTGGGGCTGAAGGGACAGCTGTGTTTGGGCAGCCTTGCAGCCATAGGAGAACTGTCCCCTGCCCCTTGCATACATGTTCCAGCAGGAGGCATGTGACAAGCTGGAGATAGCTGTGTTGCAGTTGCAGGACTCCCCATATTCACCTGTACTACTCCAGGTCAACCTAAAGGAGTGCAAGGAGTCGGGGATGTTTCCTAGTGAGGGGAAACAGGAGGTTTCTGTAAGAGAATGGCCCCACAACCTGCTAGTCAGCTGATTGGCAAGATGGTTTGGTGGGGTGGGGGGAGGTGGGAATCTTCTGAGCTGGATACCTGCCAGGGCTGTCTAGCCTACATGACAGCTTACCCCTTTCCCAGGTCAGGGAGAGGGCAGGCTGTCAGTTAATTGGCTTCCCTAAGGGTGGGGATGTCCCAGGAAGCAGCCTTCTGGTGTCTATTTGCTGGAGAGTTCAGGTGTGTACTTTTCCTAGGCAAGGTAGTTAGAACATGGGTACACTCCAGCTCCTGGGTAATTTTTCTACTGGTTATAAGTTTTCTAAAATCCTGTCAGTAGAAATGAATGCCTGTCAGTAACCCATATGTATACCCCTTAACTGGTGGTGATGCATATGTGTATAGTTGCGTTTCTGTTTGTGCGTGATAGACATTTTTGTCTGAATTGATTTATCCCATCTCTGCAAATAAAGCTAGGGAAAGTACATTGTTTATGCTTACAGTAAAAAAACTTCTGGTAGCCTTTTCTTGAAGTTCTAGTAACTCCAGGTTCTAGAGTAGGAATAGTAACTTGGATAGTTTTGTCTTTGTACAAAGACTGATGTGAGAGTCGAGGATTTTTGTATTTGATGTCTTTTATTGAACCAACTGCATGGTTGGGATAAAATTAGACAAAGCTGTTGAATGCAAGGCATTCTTCAAGTCCCAGGGAAGAAGCAGGCCCAGCAAGGGGCCACAGGTGGCGCGGCCAGATGGGAGGTTGGGAAGACAGATAGTGTGAATCAGCAAATCTGTTAAGCATTGATTCCATCATCCAAAACATAAAAGAAGATATTAAGCAATACCAGATTGAAGACAGACTCTGGGGAATCTTGATACCTCTTCCCAACTAGACATTGAGCCATTGACAATGATTTGTTGATCACAAGGATCCAACCAATCCACCAGACAATATTGTAGTTTGTTAATGAGGGAGAGCATTAAAGGCCTTGCTGAAGTCAAGGTATATCACATCTACTAGTCTTCCTGCATCCACTAAGCTTGTCACCTGTCATAGAAGGAAATATGTTTTGTCAAGTGTGAGTTGCTCTTGGTAAATTTATGTTGGGATCACCTTATTTTTCTCTAGGTGCTTCACAGTAGGTTATATGAGGGCATGATCCATGATCTTCCCAGGTATCAAGGTCAGGGTGTAGTTTCCTGGATTCTCCTCCTGCCTTTTCATGAAGATTCCTATTTGCCCTTTTCCAGTCATGTAGAACCTCATCTGAGTTTTCAAGAGCCAGTGGCTCTGAAATTACATCAGCCAGTTCCTTCAGTATGTCCTATCTTAATTGATTTACAAAGTAAGTCTGGCCTATGTAAGGACTTACATAGGTATTAAGTGGGAGAGCAGGGGGGTGGGGTCTTGTGGCAAAGCTCCCCACGTGGCATGTGGCAGCGGGGATCACCCCCCCCCCCCGGCAGCAAGTGGTAAATGGGTTTGTTTTTTTTTAAAGAGCCAGGACACTAGGGCTGGGAGAGCAGGCAGGGATGGGGGCTTGTGACAGAGCCCCCCACACAGCATGGGGACTCTGAGTGGGGATCGCTCCTCCCTTCCTCCTGCCTGGTGAATGCTGGGCTTTTTTTTTTTTTTTTTTTTTTTTTAAAGAGCTGGGATGCTGGGCCTGGGTGGGGCAGCCATTCACGGGGGTGGGAGACCGGGTAGGGGATGGGGTCTGTTTGATTCGGAGATTCAGTTGATTTGGGGGTGGCTGAATCTCTGAATCAGATTTGGCCAAATTGATTCAGAACAGTGATTTGAATCACTGAATCGGACGAATCCAAATCTAAAGCAAATACTAGCTTGCTTCACATAGGCCTATTGTATATGGCTATTTTTAGATATCTATGTACTGTTCCTTTTGGCGTGGAAAAAAACCCCTAGAGCACGGTTTACTGGAAGTAGCAGTGTGTTACTTCAACCAGGCTCTACAGAGTCTTTATAGATTGGGTGCTTCAGCAGGGCTTTTCTGACACTTTTATCTGATAGGTGATTGAATCAGCTATCAGATAAAAGTGTCAGAAAAGCCCCACTAAAGTGCTGGATCTATACAGATGGAAAGCCGGGTCTAACTAATGCAGTGCTGCTTCTGGGCATGTGCTGGGCTTAACCCGGAAGTGTGCCAAGTTTAAAGTGCTGGGGGGGGGGTGGTCTCACATCAGCAAGCAGCTGTTATGTTTGTAGAACAATGCGGAATAAATGGTCATCTCATGAAAAGTTACTTTTAAGTGACTTCCACATTTCCTACGTGATGCTAGGAGAAACAACCAGTTCTCTAAGTTGGCATTCAACTCTGAATCTTGAGACTATCCTTTTTCTTTCTGCAGTCATTCACTGGATACAGTCTAGATTTTATGAGAGATGGAGAGGGGATTCCTTGCAGATGACAGTCTTTCACTGTAGAAGTCTGATTAATTACTTGGTCACCATCCAACCTTTGCAGTGAGGTTGGACTCTTGTAATAAAGTGTGTGCTTATGAATTTAAGAAGTGTATCGTAATTCAGATGCAGAAGGTAACCAACTTAAGGTTTCACAGGTGAGGTTGATGCTAATTGTTTCCTAAACTTTAAACTGGTTGCCTGCTTGTAATCATCAACACTTTTTACATTCCTTTTTGTCTGTAATTTATTAAGTCTTTTAAAAAGTACACCAAAAATGCCTGAAATCTTATGCTATGGAACCATGCTGACCTTTACTTGAGTCGATACTAAGTTTAAAAGTTGGACTCAAGGAACAAACTGCTGCTAGTAAGAGGTTGCAATTGTAGGATATTACTGTGAATCAGCCACTAGTTGGAGACTCGGCATTTTGCAGGTAGATTGTACAGTTACCTGTCAATAGTAGAGAAAGGTCAGGAGTTAGGAATTTTGGGTTCAGTTCTTCCAGAGACTGAAAGACAGGAGGATTTAGTGTCCTTTCTGATCCATTCTTCAGGCCGTTGTTCTCATTTTCTAGCATACTCCATTTCAACTTGTCCCTTGTTTGTATTTTTCTTTTCTCTCCTCTTCATCAGCTCCTCTTCTTCCCTTTCCTTAGTGCTTCCACACTAGCCTGTAGCAGTCTATTCTAGCCCGCCCTTCTCTCCTCCCGCCATCCTTCTGCATTTGATTAATCCTATGGCCAAATTTATGTTTAGCCACCTTACAAAGGCTGGGGGAGTTGCTGATCAGAAGTTTACAGCAGCTGTTAAGCTGTAACCGTTACGATCTTGTAGTGCTGCAAATGAGGAGAATCGTCCTAATTTTGACCCGGGTCAAAAATCAAGTCAGTCCTAAAGCTGCTGTGAACGTTGGGGCACTTTAGATGCTGTAACAACCCTCTGCTGCTCCAAGGTTAATTGAGTTGCTTTGCATCTTTTGTGATTCTTCGGGCAAAGTGCCTGGTGGCACCCATCTCCTTCCCAGGTATGGATAGCCAGTGGCTCACAGGAACTTATCCGCCCTTTGACAGGTCTTGTTTTTAGTCCTGCTGGATGCCTGCAGTCCTTCCTCACCCAGGTTATCCCAGGTGACCCTGGATAGACAGGATTAACATTGGATTAGTTCTGCAGTGTTGTATTGCTACAGAATCATGTAACAGTTGCCATCATAAGAACTTGTTTCACTTTGGCCACATAGAGATGTTATGTTTCTACTGGAAGAATTGCTGCTCCCTCAAAAGAAACTGAGTGTACAAGTGTTCACTCAGTTTCTTGCAAGAGAAACACCTTTTTGGAGAAAGGTCTTTCAGGTGCCAACCTAGAACATCTCTCTTGTGAAGGAAACTCTCTCACAAGGGCAAATGCTTGTATGCTTCCTTCATGGTCTGGTCTGGGAGTGAAGCCATGGTGGCAATGCTCCCTGTACTTTTCCAGAACGTGGGGACTGCCCGGGATCAGCAAGGCAATGTCCACTGTGCAGAAAGTGGATGGGGGAGATTGCCACACTGCTCCCTTTGCTTGGCTCCCCACCACCAGGAGCCAAGCAGAAGAGTAGCTGTTTTTTGTTCTCTGCCCACTTCTCAGCCTGAAGTCCTGGTCTGAGGCTTGGAGCATTGGGAGGGGGTGCCTTGCTGGTCCATTCACATTCCATATCTGTGTATGGAGGGGAGTTGAGCCCCAGACTTGGATTTTCCCCATCTGGGGAATTGCAGGAGTCTTTTTTCTACTGCTTTGCTGTCCCTGGGAATGGGAGGAGTGGAACAGCTACTGCTCCCAACACCTTCCCTGGACCACGTGATCCTGGTCTGGCCAAAGTGTGACGAGCAGGGAAGATGGGGTGGTTACAGACTAAACACCTGTACTGACTGCTGTCTCCCAGAAATATTTTTGTGGTGAAAATTTCTTAAAAATTCTTTAAAATTTTCACTGCAAGAAATGAATGCCTACTTGTGGCCTTTGATGAAAGCTTTGAGGGTGATAAAATTACATCTGTAATTTCAACCTTATATTGGATTGCTTCCTCAACTCCTTATGTGTAGCTCCAGCTGCAAGGTCTTGAGTTAACTAGGGACACAATATTCTTGCTTTCAGGTGTGTTGACTAATGCCTCACTGGTTGTTTCCCACTTACCAGGAATAAAAAATGTTAGTCTCTGCAGCATATGATGAAGGTTCCTCAGACCCACTAGCTTGGTTTTCTTATAGATGTGGGGTTGGAGAATTTTGGAATCCTTGGAGAATTCTGTAGCTTGGATTTCTATTCTTTTTCATGGAGAGGGCAAAAGACTGATATTGCATGAAGATGTTAGAAGATTTTCACTTGGGCAATGTAACATAGTTTCACTAATTTCTTTGGGAATACTTGAACCATCTTTCTTTAAAAAGCAAACAAATGAAAAAACCTCAAGCAGAAACATAGCATTGAGAGCAGGAGCAGAGATGAGCAGAGATGTAGCTTTGTTTTTCTTTTAAGTAATCATTTATGTAATATAGCACAATTTTAAAATGTGTTAGGAATCTTTACTAAAATTCAAGATATACGGTACAATTCCTACATGGTCATATTTTTTCCAGAAACCAAAAAAGCTTCTGAATGTAGTTTTTCTGTTGGACAGGCAGATTCAGGAGAAAATATATTTCATGTTTGCTTACATAGAAGAGATTGAGAATGAAAATGTTTTTTTCTATTAAACAGCTTTATTATTATTTTTTTTTAATTTTCATCCCTAAGGAGAATGTTGTCTCATACTGAAAGTGTTTGCCTCAGTACGATAAAGTAATTCAGATTGGTTTGTAAAACATAAAGATACTTCCTCTACTACAGACTTTAATAACAGATGTGAAAGAATTGTGGCCATTGTGGCTTCCCAAGATTATAAGGATATAGCTGTGTGCACACATTTGGTTTTCTTTTAAGTTCAACTGAACCACTAGCCATAATGCACTATTTCAGGGGAAATTACTCTTAATATGTGGCTTAAGATATGTTTTTTGTAAATAATTGTGGCTGTAAGTTACAATCCCCCTTTGGCTAAATTTAATGTTGAATTATTAAATACATAGCCTTTAAAAGCTTGGAAATACAAAGCTTTTATTTGCAAATTCTGTAATTGTTCATTATGTTGTTTTTCCCAGTTTTTACAGGATGTAGTTATTTCTCATAGATTTGTTTTTAAACTATTAAAATGGTTATGATTATGATTGTTAGGAACTAATTGATTTTAAGTAATATGAAGCTAATTTTGTTAAAGTTATATATTATTGTAATTACATTGATCTACATGTGCAACCAGAGAAACAGCAGCTTTTTTGTGTAAGAAATTTGATTGTTTTAAAAGCCAGAACGAAGATTAAAAATTCATGATGATTTGGCCAGTACATAATTTACCTCCCCTAATTTAAGGTAATTTACAGTGTAACGAAATGTTGGGGTTTTCACCTCTTTATACAAAAGAGAACAGGAAAGTTATGTCAGTGCTCTCTAAAAATATTGGAATATATTGAAAGGAAGCTTTCACTTTGTTTACATAATTCCATGGGGTGGGGGAGGAGGAGTCTGAATGATTTTGGGAGAATTTTATAACTATTTAGTTCCATTCCTGTTATTGTTGTTTTGGTTTAGAAAATTTCATTCCCTGTCATCACCTTCACTGTTTTTGCTGGTCAGTGTGCTTCAAGAAGTTAGAACATATAACATGCTGCTCTGCTTAACTGTTTTTGCTTAACAGTCAAAAACCCTTCTTACTCTGTTCCTTGGGGTTTTAGGAGTTCATGTTTTTCAAGAGATGTGCTTAGAAATGTAATAACCTTTTATCAGCATAATAAAGCATAACCATTTTGGATGCAGAAGGAGTTGGAAAATGTTAGAGTACACATCTGCATTTTCTAAAAGGGACTTCTTATAGATATGTATTAACTGTACTGCTTATAGTTCCTCATTGAATAGGAATACAGAGAGAAGACATTCACATACATATTTTTTTAACTGGAAAAAAATCATCTTTGGTTTTGTGAAACAATTGTTGGCAAGTATTTTTAAACTATTTGACAGAGGTTTGTAAGAGATGTTAAGTGCATCTTACTTGGGAAATGTTTAGAGAATAGCTTCCGAATAAAGTGCAAATGTCACTTTTCATATTAGAGGTCCTAGCATTCCTTTTTTAATTGATTATACTTTGAGGGCCTCTTTGTGAAGACAGGTGTTGTCTTTGAAGCTTTTAAGATATGCTGTTCACAAACACACAGATCCCAACAGGTAACTACATATTGTTATTTTTGTGCAAAATTACTTCACAATATTAATGGAGTATGACCCAGTTTTATGACCAACAAAAAATAGGCAGTGATTTTATCAGACCCTTACAGTACCTACAGTGTGGTTTTATATTTTAGTCATTTAATACTGCTTCTGTGGGGTCATCAGTATATTTTGGGTAGGAGAGTTTTCTGTGAAGGTGAACCAGAAAAGGGGGCGGGAGGGGAAAGTCATATGTCTTGACATATTAAATCAACCAGTTACTTTAAGTACTCCCCAAAAATGTGCGTGCATGTGAAAGGTTTTTATGAAACCTTTTTAGAACTATCAGAAATGTTATCTTGTGTTGAAAGGCTGGGAAAAAAGTGTATGGGGAGCTTTCTCAGCTCTTAAATGAAAGGTTTGATGTATAGACTCGTTAATAAAGAGTGGTTTTTCCCCAAGTGAGCAGAGAGTAGTTTAAAGATATTTAGAGTAATTGGATGTATGGAAAAAAAAAAAAGAAAATAGTTTTAAGTGTTCTGAACAAGCAAAACTTCTTGTATCATCAGTTTTTACTTGGTCAATACCTTTGATGTCATAATCTTATTAGTGCTGAAGCAGTTCTCCATAGTTTTTCAAGGAAAACAGTGTAGACAAGACCTGGACTTCTAATTAGAAGAACTCTGACAGACTCTTACCCCCACCAGCTATTCTTTTTCTAATATTGATAAAACCTTTCAGGCTTTTGTTTATGAAGATGCATAAAATCGTTTTAATTACCCTTCAAGTCCCCTGTAAGGGCTGCATTTTCAGATATAGGTTCCTAAAAGGACTTGAACATTTTATAAATATTTTTATAGTAAAGTGCTATAGCTTCTAGTGTTGACATTTTGGCCTATAATAAATCATATGAAAAATTAAGTTGTTTGAGTACTTTCATTATCTATGTACAATATGCACCAAATATTAAATGTACATCTGTTTCATGTAAACTTTTAAAATTGTTAAATCAAAATTAAATGTAGTGATCATGCTTGATAGTTTTTATGGTCTTAATCTAGCAAAGATGTATGCATAGGTTCACAGCATGTGGTGTACTTCATAGCAAGCCGCCAACATATTTTAAAAATTCACTGTATGTAGTTAACATCTCTTTAAAAGTTTTGCACCCAGTATTTAATGTTTTTATGTTGCAAATGACATAACGTTAGATACTTGAATTCTAGTTTCTCACTTTTTGATTTTTTCCTCAGGGTTGAAGATTTAAATCAATTCTTTGAAAAACTATGACAAATAAAGTGCATCATAGTAGTTTACTGTTGGCAGTTCTGACCTTCAGTTGTATAGGAGTTAAAATATATATTTATTTTGAATTCCTTATATTTATTTCAAAGTAATTTATTACAGAGGACATTTTTTATTGCTTGTCATGAACTGTTTTTACTTTTCTAATTTGCATTGAATATAAACTATGTCCTCTTCCTTAGGCCCCACTTTCTATATAGGATGAATTTTCTATTACTGTGTCATTCTCAACTTACCCATGCATTTGTTCTTTACATTCAATCCGTTTAGTTCATAAACCGATAGTGTTTATACATGGTTTTACTTGTTTGAGACTTACATTAAGTGTTGTTATTGTTTTAAATGCTTTAAAGTGGAGATTGATTTTTCTTTTCAACCAAATATATGGATATAATCAGTTGGACATTTGCTAACAGAAGATTGAAGTTTAAAGATATATTTTCACAGCAGACCAAATGTGAAAGAAGTTTGTACAAAAAGCAATTTACTTTGCTAGTAATTTTGTGTGTACCTTTGCTACTACTCCAGATATTTAAGTTTGAATAATATCTTTCTCTGCCACCATCCAACTTCTTTCAGTGGAATCAGGCAGTGAAGTCATAATCCTGTGTTTCACATCCATCTGTTACCATAGAAATGATTGTAATAACCTAAATTTAGCGTTATGTCTTTTCTGTAGGATCAAGCAGGAGGACTGAAACAGGCCTTTTAAAAAAAATCCTTGTTTTAAAAGGAGATACCTATTTAAATAGTAAAACTAGGTACTGAAGTAAAAACGCATGCAAAGATGCTGTCTAAATCTGAAATAAAATATATTTGAAAATACTTCTGTTGTGGAAGTCTCTTATGAAGATATAAATATTCAGAATGCAAAATACTTATAAATTATCTTAGTAATTTGGAGAAGCCAATTCTGTCCTTGATTCAGGATTTTATACTGTATATTTGTTAAATTAGTTTTGGTTCAGGTTTTTATATTTTGAATTAAGATTGGTTGCTAAATATTTAGTTGCTATTACAGGTCTTTATTGAAAAAAGAACAAAACATTAAAGACATTTGTCTTTATAAACACCAGTGTGTTTAACATGATGTGGAGATCCAAAAAAAAACCAAAAAGCAGATTTGGGGACCACTTTATCACTATAATACAGGTGAAGTCTACCTAAAGTTAAAATTAAAAAAAATATATATATTAATTTTGTTGGAGAAGCAAGTGTTCAGTAACGCTTTTCTTTCAAAGGGTATAGTCTTTTTTGTAGTGCTCAAAAAGAGAAATAGAGTAGGGTTTGTTAACAGTTAAATGATCATACCTTTGATACCATATGGTTGTTGATACTATTTTGTTTTCTTACACCTTGGTTCTGCATTTGATACCCTGTGGGCAGAGCCCTTTCTGTGCATGGAAGTCTTTCACTTGTGCATATGTGTATCTTTGTATTACACACACAGAGTACCTAGATTTAATGAATGCTTGTAAGGTTGCAGAATGAAGCTTTAGTATTAGGTATTTGCAGAATTAAAGTTGTCTGTACAAACTTAATTCTGTTCCTTTGTGTGTGTGTGTGTCTGTGTGTGTATACACTATAATACTGATTGTAGTAGGTAAACATGGGCTATATTTAATAAAGGAATTTAGCCTCATAATGAGTACAGTCCCACTTGTTGATATTATGTAGCTAATAATATTTTGTTTTCTCTCAGTTGTCCAGTATGTGGTCACACACACTATTTACTTCATACTACTCAATAGTAATTAGAATTACTAATTTCTCTTTTGCTGCTGACTATCATTAGAGTAGCTTAGTTCTTTGAACATACTGATTTATTTTCCCAATGGTCTTGTGTGCTGCGTTAGTGGTACTGTTGCCATTTCACAGACAAGGAATGGAGATACCAAGATTACTGTAAAAAATGTCTACTAATTTTGGATGCTCAATTTAAGACACTTGTTACCTACATGTTTACGGTATTTGACATTGTAGAGTGTTTCCCAACCTTTTCCAGGCCAATGCACACTTACTGCAGAAAAATTTTAATAACGTGTATCTGTTAAGGCATTCCCTATCCCCATGCTTATGAGGTCATTGTAGTTCATTGCCTTGGCTCATTGTCTTTGTTCTTGTGGATTTTCCCTTGGATTTGGCAGCTTGGCATCCAGTTCCTAGACCTGGCTTCTCTCTGTTTTGGACTTTCTTCCCTCTCCCCACCCCCACCCAGATTTCCTTCTGAATCTGGTAACTCAATCTCAGCCTCCTGAAACTTGACCTGGCTTGTGCTTTGAACTGTGCCCCAGGGATTCCCTCTTGGATCTGGTAATTGGCTCCCAAACCCTGATTTAGTTCATGTTTTAGATGACTCCTCTGGCTTCTGCTTTCCCTAAGTAGCCTAACCCATAAGCCAGACCACCTATGACTGGTCTCATATGAAGCATTCCCTTAGTCTAGTCTTTTCTTTTTATAAGCCCTAAGGGAAACCATTTTAATAGGATGAAATACCTGAAATTGCTGCTGTATGTTGTCAGGAGGGGAATCTTGTGCCTGTCTTGTTTTTTGTTGGACCCCAGCCATATTGCCATGGGGTAAGATTTAAAAAGCCAATACAATTCCTAATTTTAAAGGAAACAAGGTTCTTCGGTTAAATCCGATATCTTTTATTAGACCAACTGAATAGTTGGAAAAAAATCTTCTTTGCAAGCTTTTGGGTACAAATACTCTTTCTCAGGCTGAGTTAGTGTCTGCAGTTGGTCTGTGCTCTTCCGGGATGGAATACAATAGAAGCCTGAGGCAAGAATGCCAGTCAGTGAAAATGCAAATTGAGGCAGTACATTTTAAATTAAATTTTAAATTTAAATTTAATTTTAAAGGACAAATTTTAATTTTAAAGGACAATTTTACCTGGGTTTGTAATGAGTAATACATGAATATCCAGTCATTATTTTTGTCCAATTACTTTTTTTCCTGTAAAGTAATCAGGACAAATGATCAGAATGACTGACCAGCATGGAGAAAAGGCAAAGATTGCTGTTCTTTTACTCCACGTCTCTACAGTTTCTTTGCCTAAATGAGAGGTGTTGAGTGGTATACAAGCTATAGCGTCTGTGAGCCGTTCATGCTGTGCTATGCTCCTTGCTTTAATTAATTCAACCCTGAACTGCTAAGGTTTAGAACGACAGGTTTCCTTCTATGCAATGACCCTTTTTATACTCCAAGTTTGTTATACACAAAGTAAACTCACTGTTTATGTGATTGGCATAGGTGCGTGCTCCCCCCTCTCCCAAGCAGGTAAGCCTGAGTGTGTGAAGGGAGGGGTGACGCTGGGGCCAGCAGCAGCACTGTGCTCTTCCCAATGCTTGGGTCAGGCGGCAGCTTGCAGTGGGATTAGAGCAGGTTAGGGCCGGCAGCTGTTGCAGGCTGGGGCTAGCACTGCACTGTTCCTGTCACTTGGGGCAGACCACGGCAATGGGAGGGGCACTGCTGCCACCCCAAATTTTGCTGTAGCCCCCCCAACCTGCCCTCTGTATGCCACTGCCGAGTGGTGGGAAGGGTCCAGTGCTATTGCTGGCCCCAACCTGTTGCAGAACGAGAACAGGCTGCTGCCCACCCCAAGCACTGGATAGAGCTTGGTGTGCCACCCCTGCTGCAGCCTCAGAAGTGGCCGATGCTGTCTGCTTGGAGCTGCTGGGCTGCACCGCATTTCTTTCCCCGCCCCTTCCCTAGCCCCAGCCCTCCCTCCGTCAGTGCTGTGGGAACATATCCCTTATATGTTACATTATAATCTGGGTTCCCTTTATGCAAATTAGATTTATGCACAGTTTTTCAGGAATGCATCTACTGCATAAATTGAAGGAACCCGGTATCCCTTTCCTTCTTGTATCAGTGATGAATGTTGGTCAGGCCTTTTAGCTCCCTTGAAGTTCTGTGTGCAGGACAACACCCAGTTTTTTGTGTTTTTAAAAAAAGATAGATGTGTTTTTTGTCTGGTAGTTTTGGTTTTGATTTTTTTCTAATATATTTCAAATCATAACCTTCATGGATAAGCAAATTATTGTTTCTTCATTACACTGTAATTAGAAAGCATTCAAGATATGTTTCTTCTCATAGTGTTTTTGTCAGATTAATCATAGTAGGAAATGTTAACTATTTTATAGATTTGATCCTATGAAATACAGATGTAAAATACCATTTGTAGAAAAGAAAAGAACAGGAAGTAAACCTTCTTGACTTGGTTTGACAGTGTATAGATAAAGACTTTGAGGAAACAGGGTTGGCACTGGAATATATTATATAACTGTAAATAACAAGCCTGTGTGTATTAGAACGTTCTCCGAGAATAGTCTTTTTTGGATTGCTTTTTTTCATACAGTGTAGTTTGGGGAATTTACTTATTAAACAATGTATAAATTCTAAGCACCTTAATTAAAAACTAAGTAGCATAAACCTTCAAATAACTAGACTTTTATTTAATAAATTAATCAAACGCTGAATTTTTTCCCTATTGTTTCCACTTGGTCACTTGTTGAATTAATACAAGATCAAAACAATTTAATGATGAACTGAAGCTAAGCGTGTTCAACTTGAATGCTGCAGCCAAATAAAACTTTATGTAGTTTTGTAATAAAACTAATCGGGGAATTTTTGAGTTGTGTTTTTCATTTTCATTTAATTTTAACATATTTTTGTGGATTAATATGAAGACATTTCCAGAGCCCAATGTTCAAGTATCAGTAGTTAGGACACTTGTTTGGATCAAATTTAGAGATATATATTTGATTTTGGATATTTAAAAATGATGTTGGAAGTATTATACTTTAATACCAAAGATTAAAAATGTTACCTAATTTTATTTTTTGGGTTTTAAGGCAGTAGATACATCTTCAGCACAGTAGATGAATGACCAAATTAGAAGTAAACATTTAGTTAATTTATAATTGTTTTACTTCTATTTTATATAATGATCAGTGAAAATCAGTTTTTACTTCTTTGTTACTTGTAGGTAAAACAGAAGTTTATTTTTCCTTACTGGTTTTTATATTTTATATATGTTTTAATATAATAAAACTGCTCATTTTGTTTTCTTGTTCTAACTTAGTTAATTCAAATTATATCTACCTTAGTACAACACACACCACACATGCACACAAAAATTATTCAACTATTGGAAGGCTAAGTCAAAGATGTGGGGATTACACATTGTAACAAAGGTACTGAAGTTATTTCTGTATTCTTCAACCATTCACCAGGAAAACTATATTTTCATTTGGAGCTGATGGTTCATTTATTCCCATGGAATATAGCTGTCATGAGAGGCCATAGTCACATGGCACAAGAGAGTTCCTGTTGTAATATGGACCAGTGTTATGGAAAGCATTGAAGGTGAGGACTGATAATTTGAATTTGACATTTATTTTACTGGGGATACAAGGGAGTTAGGAATGGAATAGTAAGGATTACATAGCTGTGCTTATGGCAGTTGTGTTGTGAGCAAATTTGTAGCTTTTTAATACTGATGGTTCCATGTGCACATACAGAGAATGACTATATTCAAGTTTGGAGGACATGAAGTATAGGTGCAAATTATACGGTGAGTTTGACTGCAACTTTTGGTTTCTTAAGTGTCAGCCAGATTATGTGAAATAGTGAGTAGTAGATTTCCTCCAAAATAAATATTGATAATTTCAGTTGATACAGGGTTCTTCACTCTCTGTCTAAAAGGGCCTGAGTTGCCAGTAGCAAGTTTATTTTCTGTAGTATTTCAGTGATGATTTCCTGTTAAGGGACTGAATTTCTCAAGGGTACATACCGTGTTAAGCCTGTGACTGATAGGGCTCTTGGTGCTCTGAAAAGCTAGGGATGGACATTCAAACAGCCTGAACCTGAATTGATTCAGTCTTTGCTGGTTAGTCTAACCTGGCTAGGCTAAATCAGTTTGTAACTGCACAGACATCCCAGACATGCAGGCACATGCCTGCAGTGGCTCAGGCTAGAAGCCAGGGGAAGATAAAGCAGAGCAGCCCTCCCTCCACAGTGCTAAGCTGAGGGGATGGGGTGGGGGCATGGCTAGGCCCTGGCAGGATGCTGTGATTAGGGAGGGGTTTAAACCCCTACCCTGCTTGCGATGGTCCCAGGCTTTTTCCTGCTTGCAGCTCAAGGTGCAAGAATGCTTCCAGCCCCCAGCTAGCACTCTGAGGCAAAGGGGTGGAGGGCATACAGTGCATGCATCTGTTGATGATACTGAGCTTTTCAATCTCCCTCTCCCTGCTTCATACTGTCTGCAACCTGACATGCAAGACGGCCAGCAGGGAGCTGATAACAGTGTTTATCAGCACCATCAACAAAACAAAAGCCTCTCTCATTAGTTTAAGCTCTTCTTAAACAGCTTTTTCTGAGGAAGGAATGGTGGAGGGACATTACCAGCTGACCTGTTGATTGGCTCTAAAAAGTTGTAAGCGGACACTGTTCTGTTTGCTTGTCCCAGTGAAATTGGGCATGCGTGCATGTGCACCCCCCCCCCCCGCCCCAGTATTAGCTAGCATATCCCTGGGGTCTGTGCTGTGGAAGATTGGAGGGAGGGAGGGAGGTAATCTCTGCTTGAGCAGTGAGGGGGAACAGGAGGAAGCCAGGCAGACCCTGCTGTGCCTGCAGTCTCCATTGGAGCTCTGGCTAGGGAGCAGAGAGGCAAAGTATTTCAGATGCTGGGGGGCTCCTGGTTTAACCAGGAAGGGGTCTGGGACAGACATTGCATAAACCAGTTTGACTCAAATCCATTAAGTATGATACTATATTCAATCAGGTTTATCTTAGACCAGTTTCAGCCATTTTGAAACTGGTTTTATGTGCACTGAACCTATGTTTTGTTATAGGTTTAAACCAGTTTTTGATCACTTAAACTAGCTTGTGTGTAATGTCTGTCCCTAGGCAAAGTCTCCATGAGCACAGCTTCAGATATAGCACACACATTCAGAGAATCAAAGGTGGTTGTGTAGGATAGAGTTAGTACTTTGAATACATGTTTCAGCTTTGTTTCTTCCCTCCTGTCTAATTATGGAGGCATAGGGAAGGGAGGCTGGGCAAGTTGTGCCTCATCTATCTAGGTAATCTTTTCATATTTGTTGGGTTTTCCTAAGGTGAAGGAAAGGATTAAGTGGTAGATCTTATTCTAATACTCAAAGCCAGCTTCTCTGAATGCATGTTCAGCACCTAGGGAGAGTTCAGGAACAAAGAAGTCAGAGGATTTATATATTTTGAGAGCAGTCTCAGTATATCTTAATTTTGTAGACTGTCTAAGTATGTCAGTAAAGAGTGCCTTGAAGAATTAGGAGGTGCAGAGATGCAGGATAGGGGTGGGGAAGGTCTGGGGAGATCATACTAGATACATGTATTGATCTTTCACGTTGTTGGCAGAAATCTCAAGATCAATTTCCAATTTCATTCTGATGACAGCTCTACCTCTGGGTGATGTCTTTCATTACGAGACAAGGGCATATGCCTGCAATAAGGAAGTAAGGGGAACAGTTATTTTATTATCAACATAATAGCTGTTTCATGAGGAATTTCTTCAGTTTCTTATTGGTTTTGTGTCTTTTACAACATATTAGAAATTTGAAGGCAAATACTGAATTTTAAAAAGTTAGCTGTGTTTATAGCCTTATTTTTTGGAAATAATAATCTGTAAGAAGAGTGAAGATTTTACTCTACTTGAATGTTATGACAAACACAGTACTATCTCTGTGAGGATGTTTATGTGTAACTTAATATGCTGCATAATATCCTAGCAACTGGAAATGCCTCTTGTAAGTGTTGAAAGCAAGTTTGGATAGTTGCATGGTTAGATTTATTTCTTACTGTAAGTACATAGCATGTGCGCTAAGTTCTTACTGCTGTCATCCTGGCATGCAGTATGTATTTGATTTACAGGTTCACAATTTCAGTGGTAGTAAACATTTTCTTAGAGGGCTGAGGTTATATTTCCTAGAATGAGGTAAAGAGGTAGGTGACAAGCTAGCAACACAGAATTTTGAAAGATGTATTTTTTAATACCGCTGTGGTTTTCTTCCAGCAGTAATCATGTGGGGCTCCTGAAACATTGTATAGACATTTATTATAATTAAATAAAAGTACCATAAATATGTTTCTTGTCAATGATGATTTTCTAAGATTTTTTTTGTAGTATTACATTTTTAAGGAATAATTTTCCAACAAAATGCTAAAATCCATTTTGTTGTTTTTAACTATAAAAAAAAAAAAAAGGCATCTACAAAGTTTTGCTTTTGCTTTGAAAAAATAATCTTATTTTACAGAAAAATCAAAACAAAATGGTTTTTCCCCCAAAATATTCGCCAGCTTTCTAATTTCTAACTTGTGCTGTGATTATGACATTTTAACTGAGAGAGAAGTATACAGTGGTCTTAAGCACTCTGCATATGTTTCATGACTGAAATCCTGAGATTGCCTTAGGTGCCTAGTCTCTCCTATCACCTAGCTATTTAAAAAAAAAAAAAAAAGGCACCTCCCCTCCAAACTATTCATTAGTTTTTAGTAACTCGATTTTTGGCTTAGTGGGCTTCTACTTTTAGTTACTGGGTGCATTGACATGTGACACTGCATTGCCGTATAAACGTACTACTGCAACATAGCATCTGCGGACCCAAACTGTGACGCTGAAGCTACATCACCATAGTAATGTGCTCCCTTGTTACAGTGCATTGCTATGACAACATAGGTGCTAAAAATAACTTTATGTGCATCCCCAGCACAGCACAGTATGGGCTGTTATTGTACTGTCATTTAGTACTTCCAAAAGGAAATAGTAAATGATGGCACAGTAACAATGGCATCTTAGGGACATGTAGATGTACCCACTGAATTGTAATGAACATATAATGGGTTATTCTAAAAGCTTTTTAATTTTATGTTGGTAGCGGGGTATTTCTTCTACAACATTTTTGGGCAGTATCCGTGGGATAATTATTCCATCTGTCAGGACATAGAAGTATTTTCAGTATTTTTGGCCATAGGTCATCTTCATCTTCTAGATTTCTGAATTGGAGCTAGATGCCAGCTCATTGATGTTCCTATGTAAAGTGCAAATTTGCTTTTTAATTTAGTGTCATTTACCTTTTTTGACACCCAAAATGAACTCAGATTTTCTGAATGCTGTCCCAGGGACTCTGTCAGCTATGTAGCCTACTATATGTAATCATGTTTTTCCTCTGCTCCCCAAATTTCTTTAAAAAGAGTAGACTGAAGTTATAGAAGGAGCTCAGCAATGAATCCAACTTCTTTTTTGGTGACAATTTGATTTTTTTTTTTTAAATTGAATGTATTCTTTTAGCTTACCCAGAGTAGGTCACTTTTAACTCAATTTCCTTTGAAAAAGGTCCAAACTTTAGAATACCCAACAAAACGAAAATTATATTTACAGTTTGTGGTTCAGAAAATTCATTTAAGCCATACATAAAGGTATCCCTGAGTTTCTTTATTTCTTACAGGATGGAATCAGTCATAGCAGGAGTGCTAACATTTCTCATAGTGGTAATGTTTATCTGAGCAGTTTTGTCATACTGGCATACCGACTGATTGAGCTCTGCATCTTACTGTTCTTTGTAGCAGATGATATTTAGCAGTTCTCTTCATTCTTTTACTAAAATTTATGAGCCTCTCATGCACCTCCAAACTAGATAAATTACCAATTACCCAAGATTTAGAATGCGTATTTCTAGATAAGGTGCTGCTTTGGACAGACTTCTTATTTAATGCACGTTACATTTAACAGGTTTGAGTGGATTTTTAGACTCATATTGTCTGCAACCATTGTACAAGTGGGGTAACTAGCCACAAAATGCATTTATTAATGGAACTCTAAAAATTTATTTCAAGAAGAGGAGCTATATGGTGCCCAGCTTGTTTTTTGACTTGACTCTCACTGTAAAGGCAGAAATGCAATGATGGATACCATCTTAGAGAAGAGTTTTAGAGTTGGAGAATTAATTACCTTTATATGATCACTGGTTTATTGGAAATCAACCCAGCTGGTAGATCTCAGGTTTTTTCAAGTCATGTGGGTAGAACCCAGTCACTATTTCTCTCTCTCTCAGGCACACTTCTGAGTCTAGACCTCTCCTGTGACACCTGTCCTTGTGAGGTAGGACCTTCGAATTGCAAACTTAGAAGCAAGTCTTCCAGACCTCCTGAATGCTCAGTTTGCTTAAATAGGTTCTTCCAGAACTCTGCCTGAGTTGAGAGTGGATTTGGCTTGTTGTTTAACTACTTTGGGGGTGGTATGCAAGACAAGTAAGGAACAGCAGATTAATTTCTTAACTACAGTTATTTTTTTAATAAAGCAGTTCTTAAAAACAGAGAATAGTAGATTTTGACAGACAGCAAAAGTTGTCAGAGATGCACCCTTTTCTAATCTGATTTATTCTGTTCTTGTGAGTCCTGGTTTGTACATAAGGTTTGTCAGCATTTCAGACTGGCTGCATGTCTCCTCCCCTTTCTGTTCTGCAAGTCCTTTTTAATCAAAGTGATGATCTGTTTCCCTACATACAGTTTCATTTTACGACTTTTTCATTTAACACTCCAACCTCTCTCCAGTTGTCCATGTCCCATCAAAGTACTTTGTGTGGTTCCACTGGGGTAGGGCAGCAATTGTAGACAAAGAACAAGGTAGATGAAACAACCATAAAATAGCCACAAGTGGTTTTGCAGACTGCTCCTTCAGTGAGGTATGAGACACTTCTCCGATGCAGGATTTTGTCTGGATACTGTGTGTAAACAGTTTGAATTGGGCAAGGTTAGACATTTGTTAAACACATAATGAAAAATACATAATTTGATACAGATGCCCCACTCTTAGGTGCAAACCCCCTCTTGTACCAAACCTACCTCTAGAAAGCACATTGAATGGCATGGCTGTTGTCTGGACTGAAAAAGCAGTAGTGGGGAGAAATGAGATGTATAAAACTATTCTGTTTTTGTTTGGACATAACATCTTAATCTCCTTAACCAAGAAGTAACAGTCATTAGGAGGAAAGTGTTCTGTGCCAGTGATTCTCAGGCTTTTAAGATGCAAAGGACCTCTTGTTAAATTAAAAGTAGCCCTTGCATTCACTTGTTTTTTGATGATGGAAAAAATAATAGAGCAATTCTGCTGTTGCATAGAATTCAAAAAGTTTACAACAGGTCAGAAAATGTTGATGCCATGGATTCTTGTTTGAAATTTCTGGTTTATCTTGTAAATCATGTGTAGGAGTTAGCATACCTAACAGTGCTAAGATTATGCATGCCTTAAAAGGCTGTCATGTCCACTCAGATTGAGAATCACTGGTCTTTGCCGGTGCAGTCCATTTACCTATATTTTAATGGATATTCCTCCTGATTTATGGAGCATAAAATCTTTCTTTATCAGTCATAATACCTTTTATACTAGAAAACAGCATTCAAAAGTAATTATTCTTCTAGTAATGTAATTTTTTAAAAAGTGTGTGTAAAATGCATTGACCTTTGCACTCAGTGTTTTCTCTGATATTTAGCTCAGCCTGCATCTGATTCTCTCTCAGACCCAAAGGACAGCACTTGATGCCCCAAAGCTCAGCCAACAGCTCTCCCAACTCTACAGCTGGTCCAGTAAAATATCACAAAAAAATCCTTGCCCTATTTAAAATATGGGATAAGTGATGGTATACTGTAATATAAAGATTTTTATTAGCATGCTTTTGGGATTCGTCCATTATAACCTGCATAATGCCCTTGTAATCCTAAATGGGGACCAGCAAGCCGTTTGTGTCACACATGCATATTCTGTTTGGCTTATATTTCAATAGGAAAAAATGTTCTTGTGCTAGTCTACAGTTTGTTTTATTGAGGCTGTTTTTACGTCTGTTCTCTGCAAAGCCAGGTGCTTTTGTTACAATGAGGTTAACCATGCAGCGTTTGGAGGGAGCTATTAAAAAAACCCTCTAAATATAACCTGAAAAAGCTTTTCAGTACGTCAGAATGCCATAGCTTTAAAGTCCATTATTTCAGACTCCTTCAGAGCTTGAGGCAAGTGCTTGGTCATGTTGAAAAGTTGCGCATTTCTGTCAAGGTACCAGATTTGAAGGTTGCAGCACTTTTGGGGTTTTATTAGGGTGGTCACCGACCCATCTCCAGAATATAGGACATTCACATGAAGGTGGGGGAAACCATTGCTCCCCTTGGCCAATCAGCGAGAGGGGGGCTACTGTCTTTCCCAGTCAGCGAGGGGTGAGGCCACCTCAAAAAGGCTACCACCTTCCCTCTCTCCCTCTCACACTGGCTGGCTCAGAACCCTGCTCCTCCTGGCTGTGCACTGCCTGTCTCTAGGCATAGCCAATAGAATCGTGAGGACAAATGGTTGATATGTATTTCCACCAGTGAACTGAAAAAGAGGAATTTTTGCTGTCCATTCCTTGTTTAGAAATGCATAGGAGACAGAGTTTTTAAAACAGGACAGTCCAGTATAAAACAAGACCAATGCCTATCCTTTGCTTTATGTTTAATAAAATTAGGGCTGTATTTTCTCTGTCCTTTGGCTTAGGGGACTGCATTTTGATGGTGAAATTCCTCATTTGTTGGATGAAAAAAACAGAGTAGGTGTTTGGAAAGTTACAATAATTGGGCTGAGATATTCTTTATAGTGGGGATGTCCCATGGTGCTGCTTTGTGGGTTTTAGACTAGACCTGCATGCTGCTTGTAGCATGGACTAGTTCAGGCCAGTATGCTGCATATTGAACTGGCCTAGGGCACATGCTGCACAGGGTGCACTGACCTGGTGTGGGGTACACACTTGCACATGGCATGCAGGACCAGTCTGTGGATCTGATCTGTGCCTCTGACCTGGCTTATGGGGCTGGATGAGTTTGATATTCCCGCTTTATAGCATGGAGAAGTATAAGTTGGCTAGTGGTAGATGATAGATTCTTATTTGATTTTTCCATAGTTTTTCAAAGGAATGTTACATTCTATGTGTGTCTGTGACAAATATTACATATTTTCATACATTATTATTTGTATGCATATATAACATGGCTTGGATACTTATGAGGATATGGCTTTTATAGTGCTATATTAATTAGTTAGCTAAGCTCCCATAGTGCTTAATTATGCCAGATTTAAGTCAAACTATATGATCCTTATCTGAGTCTTCTATTTTAAAAGATGTTTATTTAGGAGACTTTTTATCTACATTGAAACATCTGAGTTGCATACGTCTTCATTTAAAACCTGAACTTCATTTGGTGCCATTTTTATTAATTTTATTACTTCTGGGAGAAATATTGATGGAGAATCAACAACCAGAATAAAGAAAACAGTGAAGTTCTTATTCTTGTACTTCCGTATTATAATACAGTTACATTTACGAAGGCAAAAGTGTTTCTGAATACAGTTTTTAAAGGTAATGTTGAAGCTCCAGCAGTTCTTGCAAAGTTGTATTATAGTATTTTAATTCTCTTTATTTGAAAGAGTTAATTTTCATTTTACATCCAATAAGTATCTATTTGAAAAATCTAGTGAACTTAAAAAATAATTTTGATCATCTCATGATATAATAAAAGCTTACACACATTTCTTCTGACTTAAGAAAAGTTTTTCTTTTAAAAAAGGAGGCAACATAATTTAGAGAAATATTCTTGAAAAATCTGCATTTCTCGTCATATCTACTAGACAGTTATGTCCTTGTGCTAAATCTGGTTCCATTATTTCTTATGTGGCAATTATCTCTTTATATTTGGCTTGTATGTATATTTATATGTAGAGGGACAACTGTATCACATATGTTGGAGTAAAACCCTTGTGATCAAACCTACAAGCTCAGTGATGCATTTCTCATGTATCCTGTCATGCTTCATCTGGTCTGTATCCTATGCAAAGCCTGAAGTTTCCACAATGTCAGATAAATATGGTTAGTTTTCAATAGTTGCCATTAAAAGGGAAAAAAGCAACAACAACAAAAAAAGAGAGACAAAAAAAGCAAATCAGTCACAAAATGCACTCGGCTTGTCCCCGTCTCCCTGTCCCGAACTTAGGAGGGGATGTGCAAAAAAGTTACTGACCCACATTTTCTAAGTCTTCCCAAACATCCAAATATACTAAAATCATAAAAACATAGGAAGCCGACAAAGGACTCCTGACAGGCATTTTAATACAGTTCATTTGTGCTTCAGAAAAGAATCCTCTAAATCTAGGAAGGCTGTGAATTCATAATATTTGCACCAGAAGAAATAAAATGCTCACAGCGTGACTTAACATAACATGAGATTTGGACCTCATTGATCCTTGAGAGTTTTTCCATAATGAAGGAGCTAAGGTTCTGCATCTTTTACAAAGAAGTATTTTCTTCTGAGTCTTTCGCAGGCATTTGAGATGATACATATTTTAAATAAAAAGGTATACAACTTTTTACATAAAAATCTTTGATCTCTCAGATTAAGAGGTTTTGATTGCACATCATCTGATGTCAGAAGCCTATTAATTCCCCAATCATCCATAAAGGTTTAAGGGAAAAAAGCATATAAATGAGTTTCTAATTTCTGAGTGCCTAATGTGATAGTAATAGTGGCACTTAAATAAATCTTTTAGGTGTTTTCTGTACTACATAATGATGTCAATAAGGGCAGAAACATTTTGTTTTTTATAGATCATCTCTGAAACTGAGTTAAACTCTTACTTTGGAATTGCTGACCTTTTGAATGTATCATAAAGAAAAGCATATAAAATTGTTATTCAATAATTACATGAGACAGAAGTTAATAAACTTGTCTAAACCAAAAAAAGTGCAGCAGTCCTTTTCCTTTAGCATGATGGGAAAAATATTTTACAGAGTGCCAGTATATATTATGTCCAACTCAGCATAGTAATATTTAAAAACATTTATTACTTGACAGTTGATCACAAAAACCCTATAGAGCTCATACCTTCAAAATAAGGGCTGTATTCTTGTCACTTTTAAATCTTTCAGTCATATACTAATTATGTATTAGAATTATTTAAATAAAACAGAATATTTTTTAAAATCTTGGCAGTTCTGTTTAGATAAAATCAACATGTATGCACACCAAACCAGAGTAAAGACCTGGATAATTTTAGTTTGAAAATTGAAAGTTAGAGAACATTTTGAATAATTGTGTATGGACATTTAGAAACATGACACTTTGGCAGTCTTAGGCTGCATACACACGTCAGTCATCTAGGACAACTCTCCCAGGTTTGTTTTCCTGAGAGGAAAACTGATCTGTACAGAAGTTCAAAGAGAAGCAAAGATCCTGCAGTGCAGGCGCTGGACTTCCAGGGGTCCTTAGAGCCCAGAGAATTTACAAGTTTTTTTTTCCTAAGTGAATGTAGGCAGAGATCCTCGGGTTTTGGGGAGCTGGGGGAGGGTTTGTGGTCTGTGCTATACACAGAGGAGCAGACAGAAATGCAGCTCCTGGGTGAAACTCATGGTGAGGTGAGGGGCTCTAATCCACAAGCCCCTCACCTGCAGTGGGGCTGAGAGAACCCCAGAAGGGACCACCCTCTCCTGCCTTCTCCCTCTTCCATCCAGAGACAGCAGCTCAAGCCTGGCTGCTTTTTCATCATAGCAGACAGAAATTAATGAAGAGGCTCCATTTGAACCTTTGTACACTGATTTGATTTGGTTGATTTGTTGCGCAATCAGAGGGCTCCATAGCTGTGCTCTTCTGTGTGGCCATGGCTTAAGCATGATTTCAAGGGGCTGACTGCACGACAGATGTAATTTCTGCCTTCTCCTCCCCCAGATTGTGTTCCAGTCCAATCACTGGGCAGATAGCACGCTTGTGTGCTTCCTGGCACCAAGTGCTCCAGTGCAATGCAGGCAGGGAACAAGGCAGGAGTAGAACATGCCCTTGTGCCCATGCATCAACAGTGGGATATGAAATATTCTTTAAAAGATGAACTTTAATTTCTACCCAGGAGAACTTTTACAATCTTTTCTCCAATGCTGTTGATGATGGGTGTTTGTGCCCAAAAGCTTGCAATTAAAGAATTTTTTTGCAAAAAGCTTGTTGGTCTAATAAAATATATCATCTCTACTATGAGTCCTCTAATGGGAAGTATTCAGGGGGCGTATTCTGCTCCCTGTTCGGTGGAGACTGACAGAAGCTCTCCTTCCCTCTGTGGGAGTGGAAGGAGAAGCAGCAAAGCATCCTGGCTCTCTGTACAGAAGTTTTGTCTCCTTAGAGAGATTTCCTGGGGGGGCACCTCCTTCAGGTTGTTATTTTTGTTCCAGTGTGGGAACTTACTCTGGAAGAAAAATTATGAACTTCCATACACTTATTTCCAGGGACTCTCCCTGGAGAAACTGACATCTGTCCATCCCCTTAAGTATAGAGGACACAAGGAATACACTATCGATAATGAAACCATTAATCATAGAACAATAATGGATGGAGATGCACACGTACACATGCATTTGCACCCCTGTGTGCGCACACACTTTCCAGTAATGTAAAATTTACCTTTTTGTGTAAAAAGGTAGGGAGCAATGATAAGTTTACACCGTATTTTCACTTTTGATGATTTTCTTCTGTCTCCAAGTATTTAAAAGGTTGTTTTTACTTGTACATGTTTTGACCATTACAGAATGCAGAGATTAAGTTATGTCAGGTACTTTTTGGCAGGTTCAGTGGAGAGTTTCATTTCTAATGCTGGAGCTACATTAGGGTTATTGTGCCCTCAAGAAAAATTCCTTAAATCTATGAAACTGTATTAGATTCATTTCTTTCTCGTGCTATTTTTTCCCCTTTTTACTAAAGTAAAATGTTATATTTCTCTAAGGCATTCAATTTAATTTCCCTGCATGCATACTTTTATATATGAGAACGAATATTAATGTAAAGATGTTTTAAACTAAAGATGATCTATTTTAACTGTGTTGGGTGTTTATAGACATGCTCTGGGAGGCATTTTAATTAGAGTTACTCTGAGAGTCTCTCTAATTAAAGCATCTGGAGTATCACATGCACCTGTGTCCCTGTGCTGAAAAACGATGCATATGATGCTGGGGTCTGCAGGAACGTGGTCAGGAGTGCAGTAATCACCACACTCTGGGAGACTGGATTATTTGAGTCTGTCTGTTCTGATGTGTTATAGTTACAGTACATTGGATCAGCCTCTCTGCATGTGTATAGGTGCCGTTGAGTCCAGGTTTTTGTGTCTGGGTCATCTACACTTAAGGTTTACTTTGTTATTTAGGCCCTTCCTGTTGCTCCATCAGTTCATTGAAAATTACATTGTATTGTTTATATTCTAAAGTATATATTCAATGTATATTTATACCAAAAACCTATATTAAAAGAACAGCATTTAGGATTAAAAAAAGCAAGCATTCAAATGAGAAAATGTTAGAAATTGTGTACCATATTTTCATGCATGTAACATGCCCCCAAATAAAACGTGCACTTTGCTTTTTGGAAGACAGAATACTGACAAAAAATTTTTCCAGAGTCATGGTCAGCTGTGTGACAGAGTAAGTCCTTCTGGGAACTTAATTTTCTTTTAAATCATTTTGTTTTTTATTCAGTTGTTTTGTTTTAATGGCCACTTTGATGTTTACACATGTTGTTTTATATAGTGCTGTCTTTCAGGTTTGAGCTACTTTCACAAGTTTGAGGCAAAATAGTTCTTACACTCAGTATAATTTTATACTGTGCTAAAGCATCTGTTTGCAGTTGGTAAACATGAGGCTTGCATAGTGTATTGTGAATTAGGCTTACAGTCTCTAATTAACATTGCTGTTATCTACCTGTTGTCATTCCCATGACAATTACTAAAAAATGCGGAAAGGAAGTGCACATTTTGGAACCAATTCTGCATAGTTAGGAATCTTCATCTTTGTCATTAGATGCTAAATGTCTGTTGATGCATTTTGAAAATGGAAGTTAAGATATAGATCACTTTAAATATTTGTTAGATAGAATTGCTGTGTCTTGTGTTTCCTGTATTGGAGAAAAACTTAATTACAAATATGCATTTGAATCTTAGAAGAAGCATGTGTTTTTGGGAAAAAAATTGTTTTGGTTCTGAGACTCATAACTTTTCATTTTTCATTTTAATAATTTGATATCAAGATTTTTCATAGTTGAAGGATTATAAGTAGCCAACAAACATCTATATAAAATGTAAAAATTGTAAAAATAAGTAAATTTATTATACATGTTTGTATAATACTTGCTTGGAATATCATATAAATGTAGGTGTTTTAAAATGATACTTTGCAGTCTTTAATAAACACATTTTACTGGCTTTTCCACCAAAGTGGTGGAAAGCCAGGGACAGTGGAAATGGAGAAGCAGATGATTATGGAACTCTAATACTTATGCTTGTTCAGCGCTAACCTCAGCCCACCCCATGTGCAAGCAGGGTGAAGCCTGCTTTAAACAATGCTGTGTAGAACCACCAAAAGACTGTCTTCCACCTGTGGATTGCCAGGCCCTGCAAGGTGCAGGGTGTCCAAGCTGGTCATGTCAGCTGGAGATTTCTTGCACAGGGGAAATTCCTAGCTAAGTAGTTTCAGGTGCTTTCCAGTCCATGATCAGAAGCAGACTGCAGCTAAAAAAAACCAAACTAGTTCTGGATTTGAATGTATATTTAAATCTTTCTTGTTTTAATATCATATATAGATGTTATGAGGTACAGTAGTACTTTCTTCTGCTCATATCTGTTTGTTTACCTGATTTTTTATTTAAGCGTTAAAAATATTACTTGTGCAGTATAAGAGAATGTTGTATGTTTTTAACTTTTTTTTTATTTAAGATAAAGCAGAAAAATATTGAATTAATGTCCAATTTATCTTTTCTTGGGGGCCTGCTTTTTAACACTGAAAAGAAATAGATGCAGGAGGCTTTTACATCTTTAACTTATATGCTTCTAAATTAATATGGTAAAATGTTAAAAGAAACTGTTGTACCTAGGCCTGGTTTCATAAGCCACTGTTATTGAATGGAAACTGTGTGGTATGCCAATATTTTGCTGTGCTTGCTGGGAGCATTCAGTGCTTAGGTAAATTCTTGTCAGACTACCACTGTTTCTGGTCAGATTTTAAGTAAGTAAACAAAAGGTGAATACGCTGTTTATTAGAAAAAAAATCTATTAAATTCCAGTTTACTTGAATCAGTACCAGTAAACAAATATATTGGGCTTTGTGCTTTTCTTTATTAAATAATTTTTATCAAGCAGTTTGCTATTAAATTGGTGATAGCTGCAAAGGTGTCACATGACTAGCTATCAAACTTGTTTTTTAGAATTACTGATTTTATTTTTGTGAAAATTGAATTTATATTTTATCCCACAATTTTTTTTTGGAATGTTTACATGTCTAGAAAAAGACTAAGCACAGAGACTTCTTAGGAGAAATCTATCGTCAGTGTGGTTCTGTCTTTGTCCTGGAAAAATATATTAAATACTTGGCTATGCAAATTATGTGACCTCTGTCTAGTTTGTATTACAAAAATGGATTTGTTTTATATTTTTGTAATTCACTAATTTTCCCTGTCCTTTTTCCTGCTTCTGTCCACCATGCCACCATTCTTCAACTCATTAAACCCTTCTTTAAAGAGCATTCTTACAAACCTTGTTTTAAACTAGACTTTTTGGGGATATCTTTAACTTTTGCCTGGCATTGGTGTAGTTGCAATGGTGGAAGTTCTGGAGTAAGGTTTTGTTTTTACTGATATTACCTTAGACTTCAGTCGGTATTTTTACTATCGTCTTTCTTAAACCAGGCTTCAGGAATACAAAAGTAAAAAAGGCCTGTGTCCTTTTTGCACTGAGCTCCCACACTTGCTACCACTAATGGAGTTGCACCAATGGTTATGCAATGGAGACAGAGTTCCAGGAATAATCTTATGGAGACTCATCTTAAGAAGACTGTGAATTTTACTTTTCTTTTTAATTAGATATCAGCAGTATAGATGCAAAATTGAGTGAGTTACATTTTGAAAAAATCAGTAAGAACAAATAAGAAATGCTGCTGTCACCTCTGATACATTTTTCTTTTTCTTGTTCTTTTTAACTGCATCCCATTCCCTTTCCTTCAACTGTACTTTCCTTTTTTATGTAAGAAACTAAAGGCAAGGTCCTTCTCCTGTTAATCATCATACGAAGCTCTTATTACTCCTTTATTATATAAGTAATAATATCTTTAGGGCATGCAACTAAAAGAAGGGAAAGATCACAGCTTCTAACAAGACCCTATTAAATCTCCATGTTAAATCACCATTACAGTCATCACCAAAATCTTTTTTTCATAAATAGTTCCAGAGTTCCAAGGACCCAATGATCCAGTGGACACTGGTATTTTATATTTTTCAGGAGCACAGTGGAGCTGAGCTGATCCTGCCAACTTCCTCTACGTTTTCTGGGACCATGAAAGAACTGGCAAACCTACCTTTTAATACTGACTTTATTTTAGTTCATTTCTGAAAACTATTCAACAAATCCCAAGATCAGAGAATTATTTGTAATAATTTGTAAAACATTGTTAAGAAGAAGTTAAATGGATTAGACCTGTCTGAGACAGTGTTACTTGCTATTGTATTTGCATCCATTTCATAGATATATATGATATTTATATATAGCAGGGATCGTAATCATTAAAGATGGAAAAATATAATAAGTCCATCCCCCTATTAACAGAAATGTTCCCCTGAGGAAGTTAATGTATTTTCTGTTCACATAATGGCCTGAATTTGTGAGTAAATACTGAGGTTGTTTTATACATTTTGTATTTTATGTTAATTTGCCTTAAATAAATGCCGTAGACAAGTGCCATTTAACAATTATCTTAACATATGATAATCTTTTTTGTGATTTAGTTTACCTAGCAATTTAAGGTGTTTGCATTTTAATTTTTCATGTTTTTGTTTTGTTAAAGATTAAGCCTGACCTTGCACAAATGCATGTAGGGCAGTCCAGCTGCTCTTGAAATAATGAGAATCTTTCCTTTGGCTCCAATGGGAGTTGGAACAGACTCTTAAGCTGTAGCTGTCTCTAGCCAACTTTTGCATTGTATTATTGGCTCTTGTGTTGAGAATGATCTGCCATATCAATAAAGCCCTGGCTTCTTTTGCACAATGGAAGTTTGGGGATTTTATAATGAACTACTGGTTATTTTTTGTTGTGATTAAACAGGATCAATATTTTTTATCCAAATCTTACATTGCTACTTAACAAAAAGAGAGCTGGATTTTTTTTTTTGTATACATATTTTTTTACTTGTTTGATGTGCTTGTGAGAGCAAATAGAGGAAGTTGAGTGAGAGCAATAGGCTCTTTCTTCTGTACTTCTGTTGAAGATTTGTTCTTAATTAACGCATAGACTGTTGAAGGTTAATTAAATAACTTGATTTCTTAAAAGTCAGGTAGAATCTTCAATTCCTTGGAGTATTATCTAATCTTTATTTGTAGTTTTTAAGAAAAACCTAAGTTGTCAGGAATCACAAAGACATGCATAGTTTATGACAAGGACAAGAGAAGAAAAATATATAAGTAATCACTTCACATAAAGACCGTATTACATTAGTTCTTTGTCTGTAGCAGCTACTCTCATTCTTCTTAAGAGTGGTTTAAAGGTAACATTTATAATCTCTAAATCCCCAAAAGGTTTGCAACTTGGCTACCTGAGGGGACCACCTCTCTGCCTCTGATATTTCAAGCAGTGTTGCCACAGTTGTCATTAGGAGAGTGTGCAATTAAGCAATTGAAGCCTGGGTTTAAAAGACTGAAAGTTCATTTTTCATGATGGGTCCTAACTCTGGAATTAGTTTGATTTTTTGTTTTTTGTTTTTTTGGGGTTTTTTTGTTTTTTTAAAATTATATATTCTTATTATTTTTTCTGATTGGCCCAATCTGTAGTATGCAAACATCCATCACACTCATAGGTCCATAATCTTTTCCTTGACTTTTTTATTCCATTATTTTTTCCTTGACTTTTAATAATATAGTTTAATTGAGGTCTTGCCATTTTTATGTTGGGCTTTTACTTGGTTTTCTTTGTACCTTTTTAATATAGCAAGCTGAAGCTTTGAGGTGTGTGTGTGTGTGTGTGTGTATATGTGTGTGTGTACACACACACACACACACACACTGACAAAATGCAGTGTTAAACACCTTGTTATTGGGCCTTGGGTTTGAGAGGTCTAACCTATTGCATCTGGTACTCTCGTAGAGCATTTGGCTTCATCTCTTCTAGGTCCTATAGTAATTGAATATTTTCCAGCATAATCTTTTTTTCATACTCCTTATACAGAGTTAGTGAGAGATGATGGATTCAAGTGACACAAAATCTGACTCCTTTCCAAAACTAAAGGCAGGGGGTGAGCTTTGAAAAATGATTGGGTATCCAAAATAAATGATGGCAAATGTTAGTGTGAGTTCAGACACTTAAGTATTTTTGATTTGTCATCTACTTCATTTATATTTCCAACACAAATATAGGATAAATTTAGAAAATAACCTTTTTTTATTCCTTTCTTACTTACAGTCTACGTCAGTCCCAGATAAAGTAATGTTTTTGTACTGCATATTGCTGGTAAAATCAGTTTATTTACAGGACTTCACTTTGCTGGAGAAAAGGTCACAGTACTAGACAGCAGATCCATCGGTTTATTGCACCTTATTGCTACTGTCTCAGTGCTATGCCTCACTGTGACACAAGCGCTTCCTTTTTTTTGGAAAACTAGATTTCATGAATATTTTCAGGATAACATTTGTCTTCACAACCCCAGGATGTCATATTTTCCTTTTCCTAATTTGTATAAATTGTAAAACTTTTAAAATTGGCAAAATGTATCTGTGCAGACTTGATACAGTTCCTAATTATGAAACTGTAACAGATTCTAGAGATTTAGGCCAGAGGGAGCCATTAGATCACTTTGTGTGATCACTTTTTTATATTACAGAACATTTAATTTCAGCCAATTACCCACATACTGAGCCTAATAACTAAAGTTAGACTAAAGCATTTCAGTCCTCAGGTGCAGGCAAAAAAAGAACAGCAGAGAACAGAGGCCCCTGCAGAGGCAAGAAATTGATTAGGTGGGCAATATCCAGGTGAGCATAGTTGGCAGACTACACTCTTTGCCGCAGAGAAAGACAAAAGTCCCAAGAGACAATCTAGGAAAACTCCTTTTTGTCTCTTCATCTGGACAAAGCAAGACAAGACAAAACAGGACTAATCCATTTTGAATCCTTCTTGAGACCACAGGTGTCCATCAAAGCCCTGAAGCATGTATTTGATTAAACAAATTGTCATAGACATTGTAGAGTTGAAATTCTTGCAAGCATGTTGGTGGTAATGCATAGCTTCCATTTTTTTCATGAAAGGCCATGAAGAAAAAAACGAGGAGGAGGTGTTTCATCTTTTTTTTTCATAGCATATTTGCCATGACTCCCATACTTGAAGGCTGTTGAATCCTTTTCTATTAAACTAGTTTGTCAGTGGTCTGGTGCAATTTTCCGGCAACATTTTATGTACAAATATTGATAGGTTTGCAGATAAATATTCCTACCATCTACAGATTGCTGTGGTTTTTGAATGACCTACAGTTTGACTGAACTAAAAAGAAAAGAGTCCAGAGCCATCATTTACTGATGAAAGATTCACTCAGCAGGAGATTTATTGCAGCATTGTGATTTTTTGCATCCCTAGGTAGTAGTGGTGTCAGGTGTACTCTATGAGTAATTCCTTTCTCTGCCATAACATCAGTGGAGTCTCATCTAATACATCTGGCCTGAGTAGTTAGTTCAGCTTTCTTTAATGCCATTTCAGACCTGATAATTTCACTGTGAGGGGTCTTTTAAATTCCTAGATGGCATTCTGAATTGATATAAGTTGGGAATCAAAAAATGCTTCAGCTACTCTGGTAGAATGTTGTCCTGATCTTGGTTATTGAGGTCTGATATGCTGGAGTTACATTTTACTTGTAGACCATAGCTTGCTTATGGTTCGTAAAGATCTATATAGGATTTGGTCCTGTAGCTGATTATTATCAGCACATTCCCTTTGGGAAGCCATGCTGCTAGCTGACTTCGAGTAACGCTAGTAAAGTCCTGTTTTAAAAGCGCATCTTTTAACATTAATGAGCTAATTATTAAACAGCCTGTTTAAGCTCTTTCTAATAAGAATTGCTAAATTAGGGTTAAACACCTCTGTGCCCTCAAATATTCTTGATAATCTTTTCTTTTTTTCTTGGATATGGTTACTCACATATTTTTCACTTGCCTGGAGAAAATTACAGGATGAAAGAAGAGGTGCATAAGTGGGTTTATTCTTTATTTCTTTTCTCAGATAATGGTAAACAGTAAACCTTGAACTGCTGGGTTGCTGAATCATCTTATTTTGTTGAGCTGAAATACAGCAAGGTCTGCTTTATGAGTGCCTTACAGATATGAGGATGTGGGTAGGAATAAACTTAATGTAGGCACAAACAGTGCTACAGAAAAGTGAATCTGATAACTCAGATTACATGTCAGGACTGTGGTGGGAGCTCCTTGGTGTCCTATTTTGAAGGAATATATCAGTTTTTTTGCTAATATTCATAGCAACATAGGGTTATGTCCACATTCATTTACAGTTGGCCTGGCTATTTTGACCATTTCTGTGTGTCAATAACCCAACCCTGTGTAAAGGCAAAGGTGGAATTACTGCAGTGCACTCTATTTGGGACTGGGAAATTTACTACTTTTCCTTCTAAATTCAGCTTCAGAAAGGTATTGTGTGAATGGAGTTAACCATTATTAAGCAAATAGCATAAAGCTTTATAATCTGTACCTGGTACTTAGGTATTCTTCAGTGCTGTTCAAATGGTGGCCCTTGGACTGCATTTGGCCCATGAGTGTTAATTCTGGCTCATGGACCCATAAATTCTTCAGTGTGGTGAACAGCAGTGGCTTTAATCTCTGTTGCTGCCAGAACTGCTTTGTTGGCAAGGCCAGCACCTAGGGAGTTAATGCTGCTGCTGCTGCTCATATTTCTAAAGAATCTCTTGGATGAAATCTCCGTTGGGGGTGCTTTTCAGTAGTGGCAGCATGAGTGGTGGGGACATTAATTCTATGGGTGCTCATTGCTCTGCTGCTGAATTTCCATACCAAGATGCCCATTGGGGGTGCTTTTCAGTAGCAGGGCAAATGTTGGTGATCAGCACATGAGTGGGTTAACGCTGCTACTGTAAGGGGTAGATCATGCAGCCTGGGCCTGCCTCTGCTTCACCAGTCCAGATGAGGTAGACATACCTGCTTCATTGTATTGGATACAGTTCTAATAACTGCAGAGAAACTGTGATGAACAGTTTTTATTTGTTAGAAGAAAAAAAATACAAGAAAAACTTTTTTTTGTTAATGGAAACTTTCATTAACATTAGCTATCCCCCCTGGTTTTCTTCTACCCACCAATTACTTTGACAGGGTTGCTCAGTCCTTGGACCATGTCCAGCCCCTGGAGTAATGGCATCTGCTCTTCCAGGCTCCCCAAGTGTTGGTAAACTTGGTGGCAGGGGAATGCTGGCAATTAATACTGCTACTCCTTCCAGCTGCCAAATGCACAAGCCCAGCCTGCTGGTTCGGGGCTGGGCCACAGCCCCTTTCTCCCACATGGCTGGATTAGGACTGGGGCCATGCCCTCCACACCCACCTCTCCCTCTTCTTCCTGGGAAGGGGCTAGGCTATGGCCTTTTCCTCCCCCACTTGCCAAAATTGCTGGATTGGGGGCTGGACTGCCCCTTGCCTCTCTGTGCAGCTGGACTGGATCCTGCTGTGGCCATCTCACATGCCAGATCAGGCCCACTGATTGAATCCAACTCACAGACAAACTGCACAGCATCCATGCAGGGCAAAAAGGTTAGGCACTGTTGCTTTATGAGTTGCCTATGGACAATCTATCAGGCAGTAATGTAGCTAAGGGCAGGGGTGGCTGGGTTCTAGTCCTGGGCACCAATTTAATGGAAAGGGATGCAAAAATAGCAGCTGCTGCCATCAGCATAGCCACTGACACTGCTTTGAGCACTGACACCTTCCAAGGGTGCAGAGAGTACCTGCTTTACCTTTGTTACCAGGAATAAATATGCTTGGCATTTAGTTCTTGAAGCCATGAGATTTAGTGGGAGTGCATTCCAATGATTTAGTTCCAGTGGATATTTTATGTTCTAAATTTAGGAGGCACTTGTTCCTTTCTACCCCTAACCTCATTGGTAGATTGTTTAATACTTCTGTCTTATCTACTCACTACTGAATGTCACAATAAATAGTAATGGTTATGATAATTAAAGCAAGTCTCATCAAAAGGATTTGAATAGCAGGCCAGAGGTCTTGAATTTCACTCCATATTTGAGATGGAGCCAATGGAGAGAGTGGAGCACTAAACTGAAGTGTTCTCAGTCATCTACACTACAGAGTAGGTAGCCTGCTGGATTTTGTTGTAAAAAAAACACCTTTTTTTGCTGTTTGGTTTCATGTTTAGATGTAATGAATTTGAGTAGTCTGGCACAGGCACGGGTTACTTTGGCAAGATCTATGGTAGCATGAGGCACAGTATTTTGACTGGTTAGACATAGAAGCAGGTGTCATTAGAGTTGGTTTAAATATGTAGAAAGCCAGTGTATCACACAGCTGGTCCCTCTCAAGTACCATTAGAACTACATTTAAATCCATGCTTTTTAATTAAGTTTTTGATGGTTCTTTTGGATCTGTTATTCTGATAGAAAACCAATCAAGGTCCTCCCCAATTTTGCAGGGAGTTTATTAATTTATTGTTTTGTTTTGGTTGTTTTTAGTGTTGAAAAACTCTAGGTGCTCAGATAAAAACTATTGTAGTTGTCACTTGAGTTGGCATAAAATAGCATATAATCCAGACTTCACAATGGAATTCATGAACAGAAACTCTTTAGGTGCATCCTGGCAAACCACATTTCAAACTGAAGTTATCTGCAAGCAAGCAGTATATTTAGTAGGATTGTCCATAGTCCTGCTGTGGCATAATTCTTGCTACTTTTATTGTTTATAGTGCCTACAATATGGCAAAGACTATATAAACACAATAAATGTTTCCATACGTAATTCAGAAACAAAATAGAGCAAGATACCAGTTTTGATACTAGCTTCTGCCACAATTTGGGATAGAGGGTTTCAAGCCAGAACAATCACTAGAGATGACTAAACATTTGATATCCTTCCATGTATCTATCTTAGTGTCAGATCTCTCTTCTCTCTCTCTCTCTCTTTCTATATATATATATCTCTCCAGATCTATATCGATATCAAGATATATATCTCTCGAACATGTGCTGTAACCTCAAGATTATTCAGTTTTATTCCATTTACTAAAACCATTCCAATTTAGATTACATTGGTGCCTTCAGTATCCCTTTTAATTGTGATTCATCATGTTCCTTTGCTCATAAATTGATTAGATGCTGAACAAATTTATTATGTTGTAGATTTCTCTGAGATCTTTTGTTTTTACTTAGAAAATTGGATACTGGTGCTTGCAAATAAAGTGCCTTATTCAAACAGTTATGTTTTTATTTCCTAAATTAACTAACATTGACAAGGTTGTCCTTCAGAGGGCTATAATATAGTAATACAGTATTTAATTATCAACTCTGGGTTCCTTTAATGGCTTCTAAAACAAGATCATAATTATCTTGAGTGTAATCATTGGTTGATATACTTTGGCAATCTGTCTATGATTCACTCATTGCAATTATTCATACTTTGTAGCCCTGAGACTCAAAGAACTTCATGAATTTTTTTGGTAGTTAGGCAATCTTAAACAATACTTAGACACATTTTAAATTTTCCCATGCTGACATGACAACGTCTAGGAGTGTCCACTGTGGTGTGTGGGTAAGTCGTTCTCTGTAAGTATTCAGAACTTCATCTTTTTTCTGGAAGGCAAAAAAAGTATCTGTGACAGTAAATGTACTGGATTCTTTTTTAAATAAGGACATAATTCCACTAAAAATGAGAAAGGTGCCTCTATAATGGTCAGGCCAACAAACAGATTTGATCAAACTGTTCTTTGCAGCCAGCATGTTTCATTTAAATTTAGGAGTTAAGAGTTCCCAAATATTACTAATGTAAGCCATTATAGGTAAAAGACAAATTATCCCTTTTGAACCAAAATGTCATAAACACCTGTGAATTACACCTTGCCTTCTGATGATGGCTGACATCCTTCCCACTGACTTTGACAGCTCTAGAATATTCAACTAAATTTTAGTGGAGTTGGTTTAAAACCATGGTGTTTCTCTAACTTCATATATGGAATATCTAATTTTGGGATATGGTATTTAAAAATTCATGAGGTAGTTAGCCTCTTAGTCTGAGTCCGGCAGAAGGCAGGATAGAGATGCACCTTATAAACTAACTGAATAAAAGATATGTAAGATTTTGTGACCAAGAGGGGTAGAAGGGGGGCAGAGTGGAAGGGGATAGTGCTAAGAGAGGCAACCAAGTAATAAATTCATATAGAAAAATGAGTCTCAAAAACTAATCCACTGGATAAGAATCCATAGTCCCTGTTTAGACCATAGTTAACACAATCCAGTCTGTGGATGATTTCTTATTCCATAATTTCATGTTCAGGCAGGCTTTTCAATTTTCACTGTTTAAGAACTCGTACACTAAGGTCAACAATAAGTTAAAAGACAAAAAGTTACAAATGTTCTGATACAGACTTCTTGGGTATTTTTTGGACTTAGTGTCAGATCAGTGTCCCCCCATTCTTTCATGTTATAATTCATGTAATGAAGATCCTCCTATCCAGAATGTTCTAGGTTACTAAGCCAATCAAACACTCATTTTCTGTATATTTCTTACAAAGTAGTAGTCATAAATATTCAAAAGTGAAAGTAATAGAGTCTTGAAAAGGTTTTAACAATTGAGATTAATTTTGACCATTAGAGGATCACGGGTTCAGTATAAGAATTATATGATTTTCATTTTACTTAAGGGATCCAGGATTTTTTTTCTTCACTTAACTGCCAATGGAAGTGCAATTAACTATAGATGTAGATAGTGGAATTGTTTATTTATGCACACAGTCCCTTTCAAAGAATGCTGAAATTAACTGCATTTTTGCATATTTGTGCATCTTTGGAAAAAAGTTTATTTCACTTTAAGCACAAAGCATATTAGATATTTGGTGTTATGTTACTTTTTGGTGAAGTTTGTTTTGTCTAATAGTCCTTGTGCAAATTTTTTTCCCAGATACATAACATATGAGTACAGTATACTTAATTATAATATGCTGAAGAAAGAATGTGGCAATGTAAAATGTTTGACGCCATAATTTTTTTACTTAAACTAAAATGCTGACTGAGCAACATCATTTTAAAAATGATAATCCAAATCTTCCTTCAGGGAATCTTTTAGTTCTTATTTAATTTTTATATAAACAAAACTGGGAAAAAATTAAATGCTTTCCTGTGAGTAGATGACTGAAGCAACACAGGTTATGTTCACTTGCTATATTTCCTAGTATCCTGTTAGATGTGTTAAAAGAAAATTATTTCCTATTTTAATATTTTGCATTTTCAAGGTTAAGATTACAACACTTGAAATTAAGCCTAAGATTTGACCTAACCTTTTATGAAGTCTATGCAATTTTTTTTCCTGTTTTTCCTTTTTTAACTTAAACACAAATATTTCATTATGCATTATTTTCCTTGTCTTCAAGAAAACCTATTACACATAATCAAAGTAGCATATTAAACTAGTAACTAAGGATTATACAATATCTATTATTGCATAGAGGTATATTTTTATATTGATAAGGCAAATGATTTAACTTCACCACCTGAAAATAATGAATTTAAAGTATCAAGCAAGCAAGCAAGCATGAAAATATTCATTGAGTATATTTCATATCATTGTACATTCATTTATGGCCAGAATGCTCTCATTTGGAGGACCAGGTGCTGGAGGAGTGTTGGGTAGGAAGTGGGGAGAAATAGAAAAGGATCTTATGCCTAAATCTGATTTGCCAACTTAACTGTCAGAACTTTCAAATTATTATAATTAAATGCTTGAAAACATAGGCTGTGTAGAATGGGTATGAGAGTATATTATCAATGTAAAATTTTTTTTATTTTTATTTCTGCAGTTTCAGCAAATCCATGTGTTCTTGGATCTACTCTAGCATGTTACTGAGAGACAACAAGTGAGCCAGGACACACCATTCAAGATTAGAGCTAGCCTAACAGGGAAAGGTAATACCTATTTTCTCCAAAAATGTGAGTTCTGATGTACACCCTGTGGTATAAAATATTATTTTAAAAAGAAATTTTAGATTGTGTGGTTTTGGAGAAAACAATATTTACCTTTCTCTTCTAGGTTACGTCTAGTCCTTAGGCTTCTTCTGTGGCAATTATGATGTTTCCATCATAGAACATACTAACTAGAAATCAGCAATCTGCATCCGATTTGTGTCTTGAGATTGTAAATTTAAACAACCAAACAACCTCAAAGGAGTAAGCAACCCCCCAGAATCTCTTACATTTATAACGTTCGTAATGACCAGTCTACTTTTAAAATTTTTTGGTTGCACTCCATTTCTTTGGAAATCTTTTCTTTGTGTATATCTCCTAAAAGCACTACCTATTATGATCCTTTATTTATTCACTATGTTTGAACAATTTCGGATCTTTCAGTTTTAATGCTACGTTTGCAGCCAAACCATTACAAAACTAAGCATAAGCTACAAAACTCACCAGAACCAGAGTGAATCCATAGTCATTTAGCCCATGGTGACATCTATGCTACTGTGATTACACTGCTGGCAGTGTCTGAGCAAGCTAGATTAAAGCTGCCTTGGTAGTCAAGATAGTCACACTGGCATTACAGTGTGTTGTACAGTCACGCAGCATATTATATAGCATTATTATTAAACTCTGAAGTACCTCAAGATATATTTTATAAAGAAGATGCTTTGCAAAGTAAAGGAATATTCTATTTTAGATGTTTAAAATTTATGAAGTGAGGCATGTGGGTAAAATGAATATAAATGATATATTTTTACAAGTTAGTTTTGGCTTGAGGTTACATATCAGTAATTGAAGAATTTTTTTTAAAAGACAGGTGTTATAATTACTTCAAGAGAGTTAAGTGATTTAAGCGTATTTACTGTGGCATAACTTCAACATGTTTGGAATTATTTTTCAGTTTAAGCTGAATTTTGGAATTTTCTGGATTTCTAGTATTTGTTTTGGTGATAAAAATTACAGCTTCTTTATATCTTTTATGGATATTCACTTAATCCAAACTGGTTTGACACTTATTTCCCCCTGTCCTCCCCTCCCCAACTCCCAGGAATATTTTAACAATGAAAGCTATTTCTAGTTTATATGTTCAGTCTGCTCTGTAATAAGACATTGCGACTTAACAAATAGAAAGAACTCTTCAGACTTGTGTAACAATTTGCTTTTAAAATACACATTTGTATATGCATTTGTTTAAACGTGAAATTTAAAATTAAAATATTTTTATTACTACAGTATTTTAAGATGATAAAAAGTTATTTTGAAAATCAGCAGATTCTCTATCAGCAAACTATATTACTTGAAAAGGCACAAATATTTGTTAATTTTCTTTGTTATTTGAATGTTTTCTTCATCAGTTGTTTGGTATACAGGGAAATATTATCGTCAAGGAGATAAACACTCTCCCTTCATGAGCGCTTTAAGTATATTAGAATATACAGTAGAAAACAGTTCTAAAAATACAATTTCCAAGACTTGTGAACAAGGTGAAGCACAAGAATATACTTCAAGACTATGAGTTGAATAAGTGTTTTGCATCATTATTAAATATTACTAGTTCAGCACCATTATTGAAAGCCTTCTTATTAATATTAGTATAACCTAGGGAAAATTGCCTTTGGAAGGAACATCAGTAAAGTTATACATTAAAGGTCTCATTGTCTCAGACCGATTAAAATGCTACCGTAGTATCTAAACTTACGGGATTTGGTAGCTGCATGGGATATTTGGAGAACAACACATCATCAGTAGCACCAGACACTTTAGTTAATATATCACTGAGAGAGATTTTTCAAAAGCTTCTAAAATATTTATTAAGCAAAAAGACTGATGGAGTCAACATGGGATTTCTGCTTAAAGTCCTTTAGGTGCTTTTGAAAATCTTCATTATAGTTTTTGTTTGTTTACTGGCATGTGGTTGAATGATCTGACATCTTTTCTGTTGAGCTGCATTTAAAATCTGAAGAACATAAAATTTTATAATATTTTTACATATATTCCTTTTCCCTTGGGGGTGGGGTTTGGCAGGGAGGAAGGAAGGAAGAGGAGTGGGGTAGGTTCCTTTATACTAATATCCAAAGTAAATAATTTTTAATGATAGGTTTTGCTAATTTTTTTTTACATAATTATGTATTCTGTTTAGGTTTTAGTTGTTAGAAAACATCCTTAAATTTCTATATAATTTGTATCTATCTCCATTTTTATGGTGTAAACCTGACATAGGGGAGTCGCTACCCTAAAATGAGGCATGTCTATTCTTTTCAACTTAGGAATGCTCTTTTTTTGAAAACAATCCTCAAATGATTACTTATTTGTTACTGTTCCGTGACTATGACTGATATTTGTGCTCTCTTCTTTACTATATTTCAGTAAAGTAATCAAAATCTTGGTGTCTTTATTTTGGATGAGAACCCTTCAATGTAACACTCAGGTTACAAGTAACTAAAGTTTGTGTTTTCATCAGTATCAGTGTACACAATGTCAATCCCAGCTTGATATGTCTATAACAATAAATCTTTCTTTTCACTGAACATTGTATGTAGATCAATAAATATACGGCCAGTTGCACACGAGTCTTTCAAAGTCTGACTTTGTTGTTTTACAACTACTTCCCATTTTTAATACTTCATGCATTTTCTAGTTTCTCTTTTAACATACAATTATTTGTTCCTGATGCAAAGTCTTTAGAATTAATTTTAGTTTTTATAGAAGAAAAAAATTTAATTTATCTTCATACCCCAAAAGAATCATTGCTCAAAAAACATAAACTATATGTTTCTGACCCTCTTCCACTGTACATTCTTCAATATTACTAAAGCAACTCTGTTGAATTAAGATAAACATCATAACTGAAATATACCTGCAATAAGTTTTTCATCACATGAGTTTCTCTCCTTTCTTTTAATGCTGTAGAAAAAAGTCAAGTTCAGATATTAAGCTTTGGAAGCCTGATTTTATAAAAACAATATCTGGTTTCTTGACAGGTTCCATAAGGTTTTGAATTAGCATCTTCATAAGCATTCCATGTTCTGTGCTTGCTATTGAATGGCTATCTTTGGACCAAATAAGGTTAAAATGAACAATCTTTTCGCTTTCATTTTGTTCAAGCGTTTAGTAATATCCAGTGGCTTGTATCATTTCTGTGCATCTTTACAAACTAAAGAATATTTCCTTGTTCATGCTAAATTGTATGTTATGTGCTTCACTTGTGCCCCCAGTTTAATCACATTTGAAAAGAAAGAATGTGTGCTTATACTTGTCTTTACTTTTTGAACAGACATAGCATCAGATATATAAACACAAAGCATTATGAAAACAGTTTTTGCAAGTCAGGTCATTTGCTGTCATCATAGTGTTGTTCAGAATCATGAGTGAAGTAGACCAAATGCTTTGCACGTGGCAAAATAAGTTATCATTGGATACTTTAGAGCTTGTAAGTCTCACTCTGGCATCCCACAGCAAGTGTCACAGAAGTACACTCCCAGTCCTTTATGATTTGAAAGAACAATTTACCAGGGTTGAATTAGTATGCAGATAAAGTTAGAAAGGAGTAAAGAGTCGCTTTCATCCACAGCTGCTTGTTCTATTTGCCCCTCCTGCCTACAGGACTTCAAACTGTCAAGCAAGACAGTGTCAGAGATACCTGTGTACCTGGTCTTTCCACTTCCAGTTATTCTGATGCACCTGTCTCAGCCACAAAGAAATCTGAGAAGGTAGGAAAACTTTAGTCTGAATTTTCAGTCGCAGTTTTTCAGTTAGATTTAGCTGTCTTCATCAGGCCCTCTAAAGATTTGGTAAGAGCATACTGTTGCTATAAAGGTAGGCTTAATTATCCTGTTCCCAGATCTTGTAGTTTGCTTTAGCAAAGACGCAACATTTTACCTCATTCTCTTTGATTTAAGTACTAGACAGCTCCAGTATCTCTGTGTGTTGTCTGAAAAGGTATTTTTTCAAACACTTTCCTCATGGTTTCTGAAGTAACATTTTTTTTAATTCCTTCAACTACAGGAGTACTAAATTGTCCAAAACAAAGGAAGACATCTCAGAAGAACAATTTGACTCTTGTCCATACACTCTCAGAGATTTTTTTTATGTAATATTATTGACAATATGTACAGTTATTTTTACCACTACCTTGAGGGAGCCACTGCTTATTGTGGAGAAAAATCCAAGTAATGTGATACTTTCCTCTGTCAATGATTGAAGTTCTGTCACATGAGCACAAAACTCAAAATTGATCCATCAATATCAGTATCTTCAGTATCAATAAACATTGATCAGTATTTTGTTGGTGCATAAATCATTCTTCCCCATTGATGTGAAAGCCACCCTCATACACCGTAGACCAGAGAAGAAACTCTAAACATTCCTTTCATCATAGAAATGTTTAAAAGAAATAAAAGAATGGGCATGGTCTGTTTGAAGCAAATTATTCAAAGCCTGTGAACACATGTACGTTGTTCAACACATTATTTATGTTGAATGATTTTTAAAAAAAATGATTTTACCACATTATACATTTTACATTAAAATATGAAAAATCGTTCAAAGTTGAGATTTTTCATTTTCCTTCATTCAGTCTGCTTTGATCCTTCATTATTCTCTCCCCAAAGTAATATAGAGTGCATTCTGCTAACTTCCTTTGTCCTTGTAATTTTTAAACTTGCAGCATCATTCACATGAATGTAACCACTCTAAAGATACAGTTTGATATAAATAAAATAATCAACTTCGAAAAAGATAATGTTGTTTAAAATGTCATATATCAAATTGAGACTTATTTTGTTTTATTGGTTGGATATTACACATATTTATTATTTTTAAGTCTGCTTCTCAGCCGACTGAAAAAGCCAGTTCGTAAGTCTGGAAGGATAGCCTTACAACTTGGAGAACTAAAAATTAACATTTTCCCCTTAAAAAGGAAACTTACCTCTGCAGAAAACAGGGCATGTACAACACCTGAGGAGAAATTCTGTTTTGGAGTATTTTCTACTCAGGCACAATTTTTTTTTACCATGGATGTAGAGAAAGTCTAACCAAGTGGAGAGAGAGATTGGAGTTGTCTGAAGTTCAGTACTGCTCACAGTACTCGTCTCTTCTAGACAGTCTGGCTTTGATTTCCAATGTGCTGACAAAAACGAGTTTGTAACTGAGCCAAAAAATCAGTTCTTTTCCTTACGATAAAAAGCAAGATGATGCTTCAAGGAACACAACTGGTACAGATTCCCTACTGGACCCTATGTGTTACTAAAATACGAAACAAGTAAAGTAAAGAAACAAGTCACTAAATGTTTTTCTTCTTTGCAATCATGAGGTGGACCAATATAAAAACAGTAGTGCTACAGATTGGATAACCTTAACATTATAGCCCAGGTAATGTTCATTTAAGTCAAGCAATAAAGTTGGGTTTCCTTCCCACAGTATACTATTAATAAAGAAGTAAAAAGAAATCTTTTGATTTGTACCTTAGTCTCTTGATGTGTGGCCATTTTTATCTTATCTGGATCTGCGGCTTCTAGTTCTAAACTGTTTCTGATCCTCATGCTTTGTCCTTGGGAGAAAGCTGAGTTGAACAGGTCAGGTCATGTCTTGTTTGTAGAAATGTTATTACATACTTGGTCACGGTAGTTTGATACATTCTTTATTAAGAGTGAAATCCATGCATTAAGTATTTGAGGAAACATCTGATAAAGCTTTAATTACATACCCAAAAAGGAAGCTCAAACAAAGGAATGGAGAGAGAAGATGTGTCTCGAGTAGATTGGCTTCTGTATTCAAAATTCTTATCTCCAGTCTTTCACTCACCTCCCATTGTTGTCATGGCCCACATTTGATTCTGTTAGGACCTAAAATGTAGCCCATGCTTTCTGCATTTTCAAGGCTATATAAGCTACAACTAGTTCAGAAATGACAATTCTAGAGGTAATTTTTTCTGTATTAAGCTTCATAAATTGCAGGCTTCCTTAGGTGTCTGCATTTTGTTTTGTCCCTCATCTGGCAATCCTCACTACGCATAGCTTCATTTGCCACCTCAGACAGTGAACTTGGTTTTCCACCAACATAGATCTCAGTAGTTCTCCTTGCTCTTCGATTTACCGATAGTGTCATCTAGGACCAGATTATCTTTTTTGCTCTAGATATTGTGGGGGAAAAGTCCCTAAAAAGCCAAGAGGATATTAACTGGTTAAATGTTCTTTCACATGATTTATTATAATCTTCAAGCAAAATTCAGTGTTGCAGGCACACATCAGGAACGCACTGGAATTTCTATAGAACCATTTCAACAGGAGATGACAACACCTTATGACTTTTACTTTTATATATTCCAAGGGCTTCTCTTTCATTATGGAATTTCATTTTATCTTTTAGTGCCCTCATTGCAGGTCCATTTGAAATTTTGTTCTTGTTTCTTTTTGTTTCCCTTAATTTATTCATTCTTAATTTTTTTTTTCTAGTAGCCATGCAGTTATCTAGTAAGATGAATAAAACTAGCAGCCCTTGTATAGTTTTGGGAAGGAAAAACAAAGTTTTTTAAATGTTTCCAGTTCTGATTATCAGGCATAATACCTGTTTTCACATTAACAGTGAATTTGCTGTACTTTTTTTGAAAAAAGAATGGAATATAGAAATTTTTTCCTTAAGTTGGAATATCCTTCAAAATATGAATACAGAAGACATTAATTCTTATATTTTGAGGATTCTTGGCTTGTTTGGTCAAAGCAAACAGCAAAATGGACTTTCAAAGAACTAGTTCAAATCTGCAGAGCAGTGACATGGCATTCCATTCAATCTTTTACCAGATATCACAGACTGGAAATGTGAGCTTTGGCTGATACTGCTGGGAAAGAGAGTGCTGCAGGCAGCTGTTGTTTCCATCCTGCAAAGGTACTGACACTTAAGTCTCTGTAGTCCAGACTGGTACATGAACATGCAGATGCTTTCATTCTTTTACTTTCAACACTTCAAATTCTATCAGGTTGTTCCTATGTTTATTATGGATAAATCTTTTAAATTTCTTTCATTCTAAAAGTGAAGAGAGTAGGTAATTCAGAATTGTGAGCAAGTAGTTTTCTCTTGTACTTCAAAACATTAAACAGCACCCCTTTAGGTCCAAAATCAATTTGCTCCTAGACTTTAACATTACTAATTTTCCTTTTAAAACAAAGCAACAAAAAATCCAGTCCAGGAGTGAAATTTTGGTCCTACTAAATTCAATGGTAGAGTTCTTCAGTGGGGCCAGGATTTTGCTCTAAAATATTTTCAGGTGTGAATGATTTTAACATTTATACCCCAACGGTGCTTAACCCATAATTGGGTCTCTGCCTTGAAATAGAAAGCTCTGATCACGCAGCTCTAGGTGCTACTTTTTCTTCCTTTTATTCTCTCCAGTGAGGAGGTTTCTTGTTTGAGGCTTGGTATTTCTGGCAGGTATTACAGGGCAGGGTCTTTTCAGGAAGGGCCATTAAACTTCTTGTCTGGTGCGATAATGACTTTTTCCAGGTTATCGTGACAGTTAGAATTATGGCTCATTTGGATTTGATTTCCTTTCTGACAGTTTTTTTTTTTTCTGAATTCCCTTCTAAGTTCTTAGCAGGAGAATGTATGGATGCTAATGTGGGTCTGTGTGTTGTTAATCAGAACTAGAATTTTATATATATTCTGTGGATGTGGAATATTAAGGGAACCAAATACCATGCTAGTGGAAAGTTGTTCTTTTTCATACTACACTACCATCCTTCAGTTAACAGAATTTGAAGGTCCTACTCTCCCCTACCCCCCCCACCTTGGTGTCTATCCTATCTATATCAGATGCAGTGGTGATAATACAAACTCAATAGATAGAACAAAGGGACCATAGTCCTTGTTAGCTATATATACTTCTGTTAATTTGGTCAGATTAAGAGCTATGAGCTATTAATTTGATCAGACTATGAGCTATGTAAGAGTTTGAGGTCAGTATACAAATTAGTAAGGTTTTACAATATTAGTTTTTATGGTCCTTTGACCAAAATTGAGTGTTGATCATAACTTATAAAATGTTACTGCCAAAAACATAAAATATGCAGTAAGAATTTCTGTTCAGGAAAGGAAAGGAAATGGTACTGTGGAAAGGAAATGGTACTGTGTTTCTGAGTCCTTGTTGGGTAGAGGAAATTAGGAGTTAGTAAATACAGCCCAACTTTTTCTTCTCTATTAATGTGACTTCTGATGTAGCAGAGGCCTTGGAATTAATTCCTGCTTCTGAGCCAGCTCATTCCTAATTTATAGCATCTGTCTGCTAATCAAAATTACTCAACCATACCCCACCCCAAAGAAAACCCCCCCAAAAACCCAAAACAAAACCCAATAGTATGTAGCACCAACCTCCTTTTTGAGAGAGTCTGCTTTTCTAAGGCTTGCTTTAGAGAACTTTACTTAAGTTCTGGTGCTGGCTTGGGAGGCAGCTGCATCCCTTGAATTAAGAAAACCAGTACTGGATGTCTTCAATTACAGTAGTGCTACATAAAATTGCCTGGGGTGGGGGAGGGGAGGGATATGACTTACTTTCAGCAAATGGCATACTTTCAAGAACTATTTTCCTAAAGTAGCGTTCTGTAGTGTTACTTCTGCCTGAGATGTATGTGTGGATTTATTTCATCATTTGAATGAATATAAATAGTATGAGGAATTGATGCAAAGATCTTTTCTTTACAGCTTATTATATCTTCCCTCTTTAAAGAAAATTATTTTAATGATATAAAGAATCAAATTGGCTAAATTGAGTAATCAATCTGTGGCAAAATCTGCCTTTGTGTGTGGCAAACTACAGACCAGGGAGGGAACAGGCAAACAGGAGCATATAAGGCAGGCAAGGAGCACACAGGACATAAAGAAGACAATAGGGCAGCAGATTGGGCAGAAAAAGGGGATAGGAATGACACCCGGAGAGGGTAGAGGACTAATTTGTAGCCTGCCTTCAAAAAATTGGGCTCCCATTGTCCTAAATCATAATGATCATGATTAAGCAGTAAAACATTTAAATACAGTGTTAAAAGGAGTCTGTCAAAGTGTTTTTTAATTTTTTTTTACTCTATTCATAATACTTCCTCAAAAATAGAGTATATTTTGTCTATGGTGTGCATTAACTGATTTGAGAATCGCATGAGTCTCTTTAATCAAATCTGCTAACTGTCAATCTGGTGCCACCCTTCGCTTTAGATTCCTCCATTCCAGCTTTCTGTTCTGTGCTAGTATGTGTTGTAAATCAGTAGTTCCCAACCTTTTTAGACCACAGACTGGAAGTGGCCGTGGACCAGCATACTGAGTATAAAAAAAGGGTTGGCTCTTGGTCCTTAGTATGCCACTCACTTCCTGACTTGCAGTTCAACCCTTTGTGGGCTGGTACTGGGCTGCAGCCCAGGGGTTGTGAACCTCTGTTGTAAATGACATCCCTTTAACTGAACTGCATGACCTCTTCACCATGTTCATTCCTATTTATCCCTTAGCTGATTTGGATATCTTTGGTAACACTAACTTAAAACTGTTATCCATTCATTACTTAATGTTTGACATTTTTCCTTTTCCTGTGTCTCTTCTGACTCATCTTGTTTGTTTATTTTGATGGACCATCCTTCTGATTTTCCTAATACAGCTACTGAAAGAAGGCTCTTTTCTCAGATCCCTAATTTATTTTTTTCTTATACCTTAGTTTGAGGTGGTCTTGATTTCATGATGATGGTTTGGAACCTGCTTTGCTGTTGACTCTGTTTTCCCCCATCCACGTTTTGTCCTGAGGCTTTGTATCTCATAGGTTTCCCCTAGTGTCATTCCTATTCCCTTTTTCTGCCCAGTCTGCTGCCCTGTAGTCTGGTAGCTTGGACTAAAGAAGGTTAAAACCTAGCTTTTTCCTTTTCCTCACAGTTCTGTTTTTCCACTTGCATTTATTGCGGATAATGTAACTTTTTCTGCAGACAATCAAAAACATAATCTGAATTAAATTTTGACTTAGCTGTCAATGAATTCTGTGGCCACGTCCAAATATTGTTGCTATATGTTTACTGTGTGGTTTCAGATTCTGGATATTTATTTTCCAGATGGCCAGAATTCCCTATATCCCATGTTTATTCAAAGGGTGCTTCAAAAATCATTTTACTAAGTTATCGCTTTGATTATATCACTGCTTAAGCATCTTCTGATTCTGTTGTTTCATCCTGTTTACACTAGTTGTCCTGATCTTTAGGGTTCCTCAAGATTTAGCTCCTCTTCTCTTACTCATTCTTTTTTTCATGACATGACTTAGCAGAATGAAGTTGATAATGATAGTGATCACTTCCATTTACTTGTCCATTTCTCCCACAGATGTGTTTTTCTCCTTATTCTATGCTGATATTTCTGATTGTATACAGGTACTGATAATTGTGCTGATAATATTGGGTGCCTATACACGAGCAGGGAAGTTGCTCCAACATGTTGGAATTCCAGCATGTTGGAGCAGTCAATTAATTGAGTCTGCTGGAGCATGGCAATTACCGTGCTCCAGCAGCCTCCTGTGCCTTGTGAATCAGCATCCCTGTACTTCAGAATGGCAGCGGCGGTGCTTTATCTAAAGCTTGCTGGATGAGCTATAGATAAAGTGCCCCCGTCACCATTTTGAAGCACAGGGATGCTGATGCATGAGATGCTCTGAGCGCTTTAATTAAAGTACCCTCTCCCAGCCCCCACTCCCAGATCATGTGGATAAACACCCATTGACTTAAGCTTTCCTTAAATGAATACATCCTTCTCACCCCCATCCTTCAAAAACCTTTGTACTGTGATTAACATGAGCAAGGATGTTGGAATGCATTGAACTGGTGACTATCAAATGCGCACTGGAAGGGGGGTGTATTTGGAGAAGGTTAGAGGAGAGCGCAAAACATTGAAGCATCCAAATATACTATTGCTTAGAAAAATGTACTCTGTGCTAAAGACTTTCACCTTTGTTATTGCCTGTGATGTATTCTATACACCTTGTTATACCAGGTCTCTGTTTAGAGTATAATATGAGCCCATTAGGTAAGGCTTCCATTTTACATTTGTTTAGTGTTCGGTACAAAGAGGTTTCAATCCTAATTGCAGTTGGATGGTACCCCATACAAATAATTACTTGAATAATGTAGGTGAACCTGGCTGTAATTGAGCTCACATTAAAGTCTAAGGGTGAAATCAGGTTGTACTGCAGACTTAAGTCTTGTCTTATCCATGGACCCTGGATTTTTTACCCTTTGGCCTTGTTTCTTTCAAGGGTTCCAGCATATGAGCCATGTGGTGTGGAGTCCTTTAAAGGATTTTTTTTATTCCTTTTTAAGTGTCTTAAAGTATCATGATTCTGAATACAAGATGGATAGACAGGTTATGTTTTGCTGCTCAATACATTTAGCATCGTCTGTCTATCTTTCCTGATGTATTGCTGACCTGATACTCAGGTGTAATTGTGAAAATTAGGTCATATACACTTGATCACAGACAGTTTTCAGCACCTAAATCCCTATAGACTTCTATTGCTCAGCATTTAGAAAAGCTGGACTCTTAACTTCTTTTCTAATACAGTTCTGAATGTTAATTCATGTTATGCTTGGGGATATATTTTACCTTGCATTAAATGTTTTTCAACAAAGTGAGTCAAAATATTGTTCCAGAGAAGATTTAGATTTCTTCCCTTAGTTCTTGTGCATCTGAATATAGATATCTTGTTGCTTTATCATTATCAGTGTTTTCTTTCTCATCTGCCTGTAAACTATCTATTCTATATTTGGGATATGCTTCTAGACATATATAGAAAGAATGTTTTGCATGGTGTATAAGAGAACTACTTTTAATGTACAGTAGACTTTTTGAGCCATGCAGCTTATAATAGCTAGTTTATGCTGATTTAATTTTTCCCTGCGAACACTTTCAAGGACATCTTTGATTAGATTGATCAAACTTAATGAATATGTATATGTATTGAACTAAATTGTAGGCCTCATTTAAAAATAAACTCTCAGGGGTGTATGATATTATAATAGGTTACAGTGAAAGAATGAGGCCAGTTTAAAGGTGGGATTCCAGCAGCTCTAAGTTAACTCTGTTGATACGGTTGTGAATGTGAAATCATTGGAAGTTTTAGATTAAACCACCAATTCTGAAAAAGATTTGAAAGACCCAAATAGATTACCTGTAGAGAGTGATTTCTTGTTCTTGTCACCTTTTTCAACTGCAATTATTTTATACTTATTAAAAAAGAATTAATCTCAGAATATGAGTTTAAAGTTGCAACCACTAGTTTTATCTAAAGGTGAGGAAGTTTCATGAACTTGAACAACATATATTCTTAATTGGATGTGCTCAAACTAAGGAAGAGAAATAGCAGGTAACATTTGTATATAATATTCTAGTACTCTATTTTTAGAATAGAGCACAAGACTTTAATTTTACTTAAATTATAAATGACTTAGGAATTCAGATCTATTTGTCATCAGAGCCCTTGTTCTTTTCTGTCTCCTCTGTTTATTCCACTTTAAAGTGTATGGCTACTTAAAGTACTTATGGCGTACTCTGAAAGGTGACTATATATAAAAATGGCTTCATTGTAGTTCTATGAGGGCCATCAGAAATGTACTCAGGTACTAGGTAAAAAAAATTGTTTTTTAAATTCCAGTTCTGCACACCGGTTTGGTATTTAAGGATCATTCTAGATACTTTCCATGTCATGAAGGGTTTAAGAACCTACAGTCTGTGGGCCAGATCAGGCCTAAGAATCCATCTGATGGAGTGGAGAGAAGTAGCCAAAGTGCTTTTTCTCCCAGTGCTGCCAGGAAGGGAAATGGTGATGGTGGCTGCGTCGTAGTGCCTAACTGCTTCCTTGTATCTGACCCAGACTGGGTCAGTCCAGCTCACAGGCTAAAAAGTTTGCTAACCACTGTCATAGACTATCACAAGTACTAATGATTCTTTTGGCCCAATTAGAGATTAATTTACATTTATGTAGTCTCACTGTTTTCAGATTATGTCCTCAGTGCACTCATTATGTAGTCATCTTTTTTGGCAGGTTTGTAGAGGTTGAGCTAGTTGTCATATATTAAATGCTACTTTTAATGATGTGCAAACAAATGGAATAAGATATGTTGATTTACATAAGTAAAAAAGCAGTAAACACTTATATAGCTACTAAATCAGTCATGTATACCTCTGAACATAGATACCAGATTTGTTTTGTAAGTTGATGCCATTTTTCACTGTTTCTTTTCTCTATACATTGAAGCCTTTTTAGGCGGATTTTTTAAATAAACTGTTTAACATCTTATTTGTTTAGTTTTATTTCCCTTTCCAAAACTAGATAACAGGCCATACAAGTAGAGAAAAATAAGTGAATTGTCCACAGAGTTTGTTTAATAGAAATGTGCATTTTGGCCGTGGGTAGTATTTTGATTTTTTATTGTAGCTGAGATGATGAAAGTAGCAACAAGACCAAAAGAAATTATTATTATTATTATTATTATATAAGAGTAAGGAGAGTTGGCAAAGCAATTTGTCAATTAAAAGAAATGTAGGATTTAACCACATCTGGTTAAGGTTTTCAGCTAAAAAATTTAACCCAAAATAAACTGTCTGGAAAGAAACATGCAATTGCTAATGTAAACCAGATAGGTATTTTTTCTCATTATGTAACAATGTCCAGATTTATTTTTGTAAAAGCCCTGTAACAAAATAATCATCCCGTCAGATGTTAAAAGAATTGCTCTGAAATCTTGCATTGATAACTTTCTACAAAATATTGTTTAACTTTCCATAGTGAAAATGTTAATAGGAAATTCCTCTAAAACGGTGGCTCCCAAACCTTTTGGATTAGTGGGCTACTCAACATTTTTAAAGATCAGCATGCATGAATGGAAGGGAGATCCAAGATAATCTAAACACCATGATGGTCTGTGAAGCACAGTTTAGAAAACACTTCCTTTGCATTATTTCAGTGAAGAGTTTGAACTAGTTTTGCTAAGCTTGACATTCAAAGGGAACATTTTGTAGTACAAATTTCACTTAAGGTAAATAGTGCTTTATTTATTTATTCACTTTGTTTATTAAGTTTGTTTGTTTTAATGCTATTTATTTAATAAAAATAAAACATTTGATTGAAACCAAAGGCTAAAATTTTTCACAAAATAAGCCATGCAAAGTGAATATGTAGGTGTAATTTACTTGAATATTATAAAGCATTGATAAGGACATTGTATACAAAGTAAATAATACATGGTAATTAACCACTATTTCAAAGGTGAATTGGCATGGATATCTACTGTTTGCTTCAACTGCCTTACCAAACCATTCCCAATTTTTCCTCTTGTTTAATCTCCTCAATCAGATGTCTGATTAACTTAAAATACATACATTTTGTTCCAGTGCAACTGTCAATTGTTATAATGTTTTGGTGACATGTAACCCTAATAAACATGATTTTCTCAATTTCTCAGCCCACTTCTCACTTTTTTATTCACTGTTCTGACTCCTTTGTTGAAAGTGTAACCTGAACTTTTTTCTTGTTGATCTCAGTTGATGTATATTTCTATTATGTGGCAAGTTTATACTGATATTTCTAAAAGAGTGGGATAGCTTCATGCAGAGCAAAGTACTTACAAACACTTCTGTAAGCTGAAAGTATCAAAGCTTACTGCTAATTTATATCAGGAAGAACACACTCAGGTCCTTCAAAAATAGAATGAATATAAAAACGAGCAATAACAAGATTGCTGCCTTAAATACTTTTCATTCTTCTTGAAGACATTGAAAATAAATTGAAAGAACATTTCTGTACCGTGGTCACCAATTTTGGAAGAGCCATGTGCTACTTGATGAAATTTGGAGGTCACAATAATTATGTAGTCCTCTGAACATATGCCCTTGCACCTATGGCCCATGGAGCCATTTGGATGTAGCTCATGAAGCTGATGGGCTTCAACAGCATTCCAGCAGTGGGGAGCATTGCACTTGCTGTGACTGAGAAACAGCAGTGGCTGGGTCCTACCGCTGGCCTTCGTCAGACTCCAGCTGGGTCATTCTGGCCCATTGCTAAAGAAACATTGCCAACTGCTATTATTGAGATATATGCTGCCTCAATAGCTGTAAAATCAACAGTTTGCTAATTTAGGCAAATAATCACTAATGACGTTGGCAACAATTCAGGAAAACATTGGTAGCTAGAAAGGACCCTTAAACACGAGCTACTCTAAATAAGGATGAATTTAAGTATAAATTAATCAATTTCTAGATATAGACACCCAAGCTGCTTGCAGACGTTAAAAAAAAAAAAACCCAGACAAACCCACCCCTCTCCAAATGAGTATCAGGGGCATACATCAGGGTTTGGGGGAGCATCTATTCACCAAGGCTCCCCAGGGGAGGACGAGAAATAATGGGTACAAACTGATTGAAGATCACTTCAGGCTAGACATAAGGAAAAACTTCATTACAAGCCGAGTGCCGATGGTTTGGAGCAGGCTCCCCCCAGAGGTGGTACAGTCATCCACCCTGGCAATCTTCAAAAAATGCCTTGATGCCCATTTTGCTTGGGATCATTTGATCCCAGCAGTCTTTCCTGCCCAGCTGCAGGGGGGCTGCATCCAATGATCTGTAAGGTCCCTCCCACCCCCTAATAACTATGAAACTATGAAAAAACCTGCACTTTACCGGAAGAAGCAGCGTACTAGTTGGACCCAGCTCCAGAGCATCTGTATAGATAGGGTGCTTCAGTGGAGCTTTTTGGCACTTTTACCTAATAACTGATTCAATCAGTTATTAGATAAAAGCACCAAAAAGCCTCAACTAAAGTGCCCAAGGCGAACTGGGTCCAACTAACATGCTGCCTCACTGGGCTTGCCACAGGTGTGCACAGAGTTTAAAGCACTGGGTTTGTTTGCTTTTTTTTTAACGCCTATAGGCTGCCATAGCGATTACTAGCATGAATATTCTTGTTGATTCAGATTTAAAAATGCACAAGTATATGCCTTATTTTAGGACACGCAGGGATGTAGTTGGAGTTAACAAATACTAAATTTGATAGTAACCATCTGCAAAATTGGGACTTTACTTATCAAAGGTATTTACCTTGAGGCCACCATAGTGCACCATCCAAGGTTTCTAAATCATCTCAAAGCCACGGCCTATTTAACTACCCAGCAAGTCACAGTTTTTCAGTTAGAACAAATCTGTTGTGTGCACTTAAGCACTTGGAGGAAACCAGCTGAACTCCAGCTTGAGAGAAGTGCATAAAAATACCCGTAGATATGGAGGGCTGTAAAGGCTTAACTACTGTCTGAATCATCCTTCTTGAGTAGTGTATCATAAAACGTTACTTTTCTCGTTCACGTTTCCCCATTTTTTTTCTTTAGGCTACCGTTTCGTCATTGAACTCTACTCCAAGTTTTTATATATTAAATAATTTAAAAACAAAGAGTAATTAATAGAATATATACAGAATATTAAGCATATCATATGATCAGTAGTATTTTTATTGTGGTAGAGATGTACAGTTCGAATCTAATCAGGGCTGGAAGAGACCTCAGAATGTCCTCTAGTTAGATACATTGATTATGGCAGAATCAGCCATGTCTAAGCTATCCCAATAAACTGTTTGTCTAACCTGTATTTAAAAAGTTCCAAGGTGGAGATTACACAATGTGTTCCAGTGTTTAATCCATACCCATAGTTTAAAAAGTTACTTCTCATGTTCAATCTGCTTTTTTTCTTAAACTGTAAGATTGATATTATTTGTCCTGTTCCTGAAATATATGTGTTTAGTTTTCAGATTTTCTCCAGTTTATTTCCTAAAGTGTCTGCTGCCCCACTCAGTAGGTGTCATCTACAGATCTAGTAAGCATGTACTCAGTTTCATCCTCCAAGACACTAATACAAAGATTAAACATTACTGGGTGTAGTACAGATCCTTTGGTAACTCACTTAATACCTTTTCCCTGTCAGACATTGATGACTACTCTTTGGGCACAATGTTCTAACCAATTAGGCACTAACTTTACAGAAGTTTTAACCATTCACTTAGCTTGCTTATGTGACTGTCATGGTAGCCTTCACAATATTGAAGCCCTGCGGATGTCAAGATTTATCATGGAATCATAGCAAATTAGGGTTGGAAGTGATCTCGAGGCCATCTAGTCCAACCTCCTGCTCAAAGCAGGACCATCTCCAACTATATCATCCCAGCCAAGGCTTGGTCTAGCTGGGTCTTAAAATCCTCTGAGGATGGAGAGTCCATAGCCTCTCTGAGTAGCCTATTCCAGTGCTTTACTATTCACCTCATTAGAAAGTTTTATCTCATATCTAACTTAAACTTCCCTTGCTGCAACTTGAGGCCATTCCTCTTTATCCTGTCATCTGCCACCACTGAGAACAGTCTAGCTCCATCCTCTTTGCAACAACACTTTCAGGTACTTGAAGGCTGATATTAAATCCTCCCTGAGTCTTCTTTAGATTAAATAAGCCCAGTTCAACAGTCTCTCCTCAGAAGTCATGTGCCTTAGCCCCCTAACTATTTTCATTCTGCTCTGCTGGACTATTCCAATTTGTTTACATCCCTTTTGTAGTGGGTGGCCTAAAACTGGGGCACAGTACTCCAGCTGTGGCTTCACCAGTGCTGAGTAAAGGAATAATTTCTTCCCTTAATCTGTTGGCAATGCTGCTACTAGTGCAGCCCACTATGCCATAAGCCTTCTTAGCAGCAAGGGCACACAGTTGGCTAATATTCAGCTTATTGTCCACTGTAACCCCCCAGGTTCTTTTCTGCAGTTCTTCTGCTTAGCCAGTTGATCCCCAGCTTGTACCAGTGCATGGGATTGTTATGTCCTAAGTGCAGGACTTTGAACTTGTCTTCATTGAACTTCAAAAGATATTTTTGGTCCAATCTTCTAATTTGTCTAGGTCTCTGAATCCTAGCCTTACCCTCCAGTGTATCTACTACTCCCCCACAGCTTAGTGTAATTTTAAAACTTTCTGAGGGTGCACTCCATCCCATCTTCCAGGTCGTTGATGAAAATATTGAAGAAAAAAACTGGCCCCAGGACCGACACCTGGAAGACGCTACTCGATACCAGCTGCCAACTAGACATTGAGCCATTGATTACTACCCTTTGAGCCCAACAATCCAGCTAGTTTCCTGTCCACCCTACACTCAATTCATGCAACCCATACTTGCTTAGCTTACTTGCAAGAATGTTGTGGGAGACCATATCAAAAGCCTTGCTAAAATCAAAGTATATCACATCCGCTGCTTTTCCCGCATCTACAGAATCAGGCATCATATCATAGAAAGCAGTCAGGTTGGTCAAGCATGACTTGCCCTTGGTAAATCCATTATTACTGTTCCTAATCAACTTCTTCTCCAATTGCTTAGAAATGGATTCTTTGCTCCATGATTTTTTCAGGAACTGAGGTGAGGCTGACTGAACTGTAGTTGCCCAGTTTCTCCCTCTTACCTTTCTTAAAGATGGGCACTGAATTTGCTCTTTTCAAATTGTCCTGGATCTCTCCCTGTTGCCACAAGTTTTCAAAAATAATGACTAGCAGCTCTGCAATCACATCGGCAAACTCTCCATCGGCAAACTCTCCCTCTAATGCAGCACATCTGTCCCCGTGGACTTGAACATGTCCAGTTTTTCTAAATAGTCCCTAACTTGTTCTTTTGCTGCCCACCTCCTCCCCAAACTGCTGCTATCTGCAGTATTCTGGGAGCTTGTTGAGCCTAGAACTAATTTGGAGTCTAATTAGCACTATGACAAAATAGCTACAGTGTCCGGTCAATGCAAGGGTGGAACTTTCACCCCTTAGATCGCTTGCAACCCAACCTCCCATATCTAATCACCATTAGATTGGACCAGAGAATTAATTGAGGTATGAACTGACTAATTACCCATCACTCCGTAAGACTACAAGTATTAAGGTTCATAAACAAGACTGTTTATTTAACTGAAACTTATACACCCAATACAGTTAAACATCATACATGTAACCCTTAACACTAATTCAGTTATCTCAGGTAAAGGGGACTCGCATTTATTTAACCAGGTTAGGGAAGCTTTATTCGACAGCTTGGCACTGTAACGCTGTCTTCACCTGAGTCTCTGATATCAAGGAATCATCGGGCCTCAGCTCAATCTCAGGGAGGGATAGGAAGTATAAGGGTGATACTTACAAAGGAGATAGAGGGCTGCTACTACAGTGTGTGCACACTTGGCCGGTACTGCTGAGGAGCCAACCCTTGCTATCCCAGTGAGAAGCACTGTGTCTTACGGTGAAGGACTTCTCCTTAGCTCATGGCGACCAAGCTGGAACTCCAGGCTCCAAACAGTGATAGGTCCATTTGCACACACCACTTCTCTCATACTCCTGTCACTTCCATATTATATCTCTTTCCTTTTGTACCACACCATACCAATGCCAGCATATACCCACTCACCCATGCACTCCCTTGCGTGCTTACTTGCCCATGCACACCCACAGTTGCCAATCAGTGCTTCTTATAGGGGTTGTGCACTCCACACTTCAGAGGCACTACACATGTTCCTCAAAGTGCACACACCACACTATTCTGGGTGGGTCTCAGGTGGCGACATAATGTTATTAACATCAAATCACTCAGATCTATTCAGATCATTTGCTCTTTATCCGTCTGCAAATTCTTGCCTCCGTCCTTTGTTGAACCTAGTTTAAAGCCTTCCTCACTAGATTAGTGAGCATTGAACAAATCTTTTCATTGACCTGCCTGCAGTGACACCTCTGCCTCTTTTCAAAAATGATATATCTAATTTAGAACCCATGAATGTGTATGAGCAGTTCAAATTGTTCCTTCATCATGCATAACCTTGCGTTTATCTGCATTACATTTTATTTGCATTTGTCATCTACTTTTTATCTTCGTTTTGAAACTTATGAAAGCCCTCAGTTTTGCTACTTTTACAAATAAGTAGATGGAAACGTCATGTAAGTGCTGGATCCATTCTATTGTTCTCCAGATATTTTTGTATACTATACCTACTATAGAGTGTTGTGAAAAACTATTTTTAGGGAAAAAGAATCCTGCGGTTGTTATATAAGTCAGTCTCACATACTTTCGTGTGCATCACCAATTTGTATGGAGTTTATTTTTATACCAGAACAGTAGGCTCAGATTTCAATATGTGAATAATTACTTCAGCTATTCTAAAAAGTTAAAGGGAAAGTAATAAGAACCCTTGTTCCACCAAGCCTTTTTGGCCCAATTAGAATTTTTCTACACTGTTAGAAGCTTAAAAGAGAAGAGTATTACATGGTACGATTGGAGAAGAGGTGTGGTGATTCATAAAATGAACTCCCATTGGATTTTTAAGAAAGACATTGGATAAAGTGAGCTTTTAGGAGGTTTTGATTTTCTATACAACATAAAATCTTCTGAAACATAGCAAGGTGGCTTATCACCAGGGTCTGGGTAAAGATAGCTGTTTCTTTTAATTTTTGAGCCTTTTTATTTGAAAACTGTCAATTTTAGTTTAGTCTACTCTGGTATTTTTTTGGCTGACAGACATCAGTCATTGAATATGTTTGATTTACCACAACTAAGGGTGAAGAAAGTGATTTGAAACAAGTGTGTGTATAAGTGGAAATAATGAACTGAGAGAATTCTGAGGTGGGGTGTCAAAGCCAGATGAGGGTCACTGGGCTGGGCTGTGGGCCAGACTGGAACCAACCCCTTGTGCAGCACCTGTGGTGCCAGACACCAGCTTATTCAGGAAGAGTTTTGTTAGCAGTTGAGCAATGAATATGCTATTAAAACAAATGAGAAGGAAAAACTGCCTGATAATTTATGAGTTTCTTTTATATTAAGATTTTCACTTGCAGACAAATTAATGTTTTAAAGAAATGACCAAAACTCTTCAGACTACACTCCTTCTAGCACTTTTAAGTTTATTGATCCTCTGTTAGTTGCTGAAGTGAAGACTGAGAAACAATAAAAGGAATTATTGGAAGAACTAACATTGCTGTATTTACTCGCATACTATGAGAACCTTTTTCCCAAAAATTATTCCCCTGAAATTGGTGCGTGTTTTAAGCAGGAAAGTTGATTTCCATGCCAGTGGAGGCCTGGGGCCACTGGTAATGCTGGTGGGGTTCTGCTCCCTTTTTGGCTGCATACAGGATGGGTTTTCTGTTTTCAGTGTCACTTACTTTCTCACTACAGCTTCACAGCTACGTGCTTAACCCTTGCACAATGGCTACACTAGTTTGGCACCTGCTGTGACACAGTTAACCTGTATCTGAGCAGGTGCTGAGAGAATGTGATGCTGGTGACAGGACTCCTCCCCTCCTGAATGCTGCCAGCATTCAGTGGTGGTGATCCCATGTTGTGACAGATAAGGTCTTGGAAAAATATTTTTCTTCATTCTGTTTTTCAAAAGAAGTTGCATGCATATCTTATTTCAGGGCTTGTGGTACGTGAGAGAATATGGCAATCATCATTTATCATTTAAGTTGGTTGGTCAAACGTAAAAAGAGGCATAATAATTATAAGAATTGCCAGAAAAGGGAAAATGAACATATGTTTTATGCTGTTGAGTCACTGAAGGAAAATATGTTGTATTCAAATTGTTGAATTAAGCTATCTTAACCAATGAAAAAATCTCACAGACGTCATTGCCATTTGCCATTTAAGATTAAGATTAACTTCTGACTTTGTATACAGATTTGGCTGGTGAAAGTTAAAAAATTCTTCTGTAATTGCCTTCATGCAATTCTTAATGGAGGGTGCAGGGGGAGGAAGGCAGGGGGAAGGACTGGTACCGTAAATCCAAGTGCAGACATCACACACAAACTGGTGTAAATGATTGGAAACTGGTCTAAATCTGTAACAGAACAGAAATCTAGAGTACACAGACCAATTTCAAAGTAGCAGAACCTAGGCTAAGATGCACCTGGATGGGATGTAGTATTAGATGTAATCCGTTTAAGTTTGAGTGGTACTATCAAATTTGCCTCCCAGATCCTGTAGTGAATCACCTTAGTTTGCTATCCTTGTATCCCAGGTGCCCCTGACAAGCACTGGGCCAGCCCTGCCTCTGGGCTGTCACAGACAAGAACCAGAAAAGCCTCTGCCTCTTGCCTGTGTGGCTGAGTTGGGGGAGGAGAGGACAGAGGTGGGGGAATGGGCATCCTCTCCCTCCCTGGCACGGTCCCAGCCCCAATCTCTGCTGCTGCCCAACTTTCAACTCGGTAGGGAGTTGAGTGGGCTTAATTACACAGCTCTTTGTCTGTCTTTGGCCTGCGGGTCAAGGGTTGATCATCCCTGGCATATGCAAGCATTTTTAAAAAGTCAACATCATACTTAGTTGTATTAACACTAGTGCTGCTTGCAAATCAAGAGAAGTGATTTTTCCACTCTGTTTGGCACTAGGGTGGACTTAAGTATAGTGCCCAGTTTGGTACCCCCATACTTGAGGACATGGACACATTAGAAAGAGCCCAGTGGAGAATGACAGAAATGGTTAGAGGAGGCTTGGGAAACAAGACTTATGAAGAAAGGCTGAAAGAGCTAGAGTTATTTAGACTGGAGAAGAGAAGACTGAGGAGGGATTTGATAACGGTCTTCAATACCTGAAGGATGATTATAGAGAAGTTGGAGATTAATCTTATTCTCTGTGGCTGTGTAGGGCTGAACCAGGACCAGTAAACTCAAGCTGCAGCAGAGGAAATTTAGGTTAGAAGTGAGTAGGAATGGTTGTCTTATAAGGGTGATGAAGCAATGGAACAGGCTACCTAGAGAAATTGTAGATTTCATCCGTGGAAATTTTCAGGAGCAGGTTGGACAGACGTTAGTCTAGGATGGCTTGGTCTGGGATTATCTTTCCTTGAACAGGAAGATGGTCCAGATGACCTCATGAAATCCCTTTCAGGCCTGCTGTCCTATATACTTAAAATTTACAAGTGCAGCAAGAAAATGGTGTAGAATACTGCCAGTAAAAAAACAGACAGCATAGTCAGATTCAGGAACGTGCCAGTTTTGTAAAAGACCAGTATATTCTTCTAGGCACTATAGTATCAGTTATGTACATTTTAGCAAGTTTGGATTTGTTCGGTTAGAATCTCATAATTGGCAAGGATTACAAAAAAAAAGATGAGGTGCAAGAATATCAGGTGAAAGGTCAGATACAAAGGAGACTAAGAAGATTAGTTAGGAGGTTGGCAGCTTGACTACTGTGTTGTGTTGCATATAGCATCTCAAGCTTTTCATTTTGAAAACCTGTATTCCTCCTGAGAAATAATTCATAAATACATTTGAATGAGATTTTTTTTCTGGTTTCTATGTTCTTCTGTTTTATTTTCTGATTGGAAGCAATTGTAGGATTGTCGTGTTCTATTTGTCACTCTGCTGACAGAAAAGGACAATGAATCACCAAAGGAATACTCCCTTTGGACCTAGTTTTGGTGACATTAATGCAGTTTGTGTAGTGATTTCACTGGATTGTTTTCATGGAAGGCAGTGTTTGAAGTTCAGTATATTAAATTTATTTTGCATGTAGGTAATATCAGAAAGAAGTATATGCCTTTAATTCTGAATCTATGATATACTCTAATCTGATATCACTTGTGATTTCTATTTTTTTTTTTCAGTTTAACATATACAGCAAGTTTTATGATATATTAGATTGTGCTAGTGAATGAGGGTAAACCTGTTCCTGATGTAAAAATTGAATACATTCTTACTTCTCTTCATAACAGCTGTGGTAGTTTATAAGTTTATGCAAGAACACAGTAGTAAAAAAGACTGGAGAGATTATCCTCTCATCTACCTGAACTGAAAAATGGCTGCATTTACAGGGATTGCTGATATCCAGCCAAAGTGTCTGATTTTTTTTAATTGTTTCTGGTCAAGTCCTTTCCAACTGGATCTAATTCTCAGTGGAGTCCACATGCCAAAAGTATTAAGCATTTTCATTTATTGTCCTGTAAATTACTTGTGGGAAGGGTTGAGGGGATCAAGACAAGAGTCAGACTTAGGTTTTTGAGCTCACTTAACGTCTTCAAATTCTGTATTTTTTGTGCTGTTTGTTTTGTGCAGAGTGAGCTGGTATACCTCTACCTGGGGGTTTTGAGCTTGAAAGCAATAACAATATTCGTTATGAACTTTCTCAAAATTTAAATGATTTATTTCACCAGAGATGCCAGAAAGGTTAGATATAGGGTAAGAATGCATGTTGGCATGTTACAACTTGATGAAGTTGGACTATGTTAGCATTTGGAGACCCCACAGTAGGCAAAGGAGCATGAATAAAGGCAAACAGTTCAGTCAGTGTCTGAAGATACAGGGCATACCAGAACGTTTAAAGTCTGGGGAAAAGTTCTGTTCTCACCTTAGTCTTTAGAAAAAAGAAATCATGAAAGAGAAACACTTTAGTCATTTGGTCCAAGTCGCAAAACTGGTTTTTGTAAGTTGTTCAACCTTCTATTTTCAATATTCCAGTTTCTGATGTCTACATATGGCATGTGGCCATTGATTTGTTTGTATCAACAGTGACTAATGATGATTTCATTTTTAATGTCCAAAAATATTTATCAATCTGTAGAATGGTATAAAAACAAACACAGTGGGATAAAGGGAGTATGCAATGCGATCATTTTAGTTGAGGTAAATTATCATCATTAGAGGAATGTAACAATTATAAGCTCCTTAGTGGAGGGGATGAAAGGTTGAAGTGCTTTAAAAAAAATGGAAGAGATTAAATGGCATAGATTTTTAGGAGTTTGGAAATGAGTTTCATATGACATGGCCTTCCATAGGAAGATCATCTCAGCCTAATAAGATTAGATGCAATGGCAATGATAGGTGAGCACATCAGCTTATGTACAGTATGTATTTACTGTGAACCACAGTAACAACTTTAAAAAACAATTGTTCCAATTTAAAGTGTGTCCACTTTAAAGTTCTTAAGGAAAGCCAAACATAATCATAACAGTTCTAACAAGTGAGCAGCCATATAACCTCATTCTGGAGCAAGCTACAAGTGGCATTGATACTCAGAGGTGTAACATGAGAAAAAAGTGCAGTTTTGTCACATCCATTACTCGCTAGGTAGCACACAGAAGCAGCAACAAACAGCATCACAGGCAGTGTGTCTTGAAGTGTAAGGTGTTCTGGGAATTAGAGTACTTTAGTATAGCATTTGTTTGCTGCTGCTGTGGGGGAGCTTATGCCCCATTTTTATTTATTTATTTTTTTACTGCTGCTGAAGCCCATGTTGGGAGGGCAAAAAGCATTGCTGATTTTGGTAGCAAAAATAGGGTCAATTCTCCTCACAGCAGCAGCAGAGAACTTCACTTCTATTTTGTAAAGCTAATTTTCGGAACCCTTTGCACTTCAGGACACATATTGTAGTGTGCACCTAACCAGGGAATAGGAAAGTGGGGTGCTTTCTCCACATGCTTTCTGGTGCCTGTTCCCACTTGCCTACCCCGTGTTACTCTACTGGTGGTACCCTACTGAAAGTTCAGCAAAGAGGAGTTAAAATAACTAAGGCTTGTAGGTTACGAAGGCATATGTTGATTATTATAGTTATTGTTTAATACAGATCCAAGTAGCACAGTTAAAATAAACATATTTTACATGAAGCTTCTCGAGAAAAGTTCATGGGCAAAAGAGACACCAAGAATTTGAATATTTTCTCTTTGCAGTAGAAATGGAAAATGGAGGGTCATACAGCATGTAATACATCTCAGGAGGTGTGACCCTCCATTTTTAACTAATAGCAATTCTTCTGTCTTCCAGGGGCTAAGGATGAAAAGTGTATTACACACGTGTGTGTGTGTGTGTGTGTGTGGATCGCAGTATTATAGTTGAGAATATAACTGCTGTTTGATAAGGCTACTTTCTGTTTCCCTGCAGTAAGTTTACATTGGTGCCGGTGTCCTGATTCACAAATAATTCCTGGGTGTATTTCTAATCTCAAAGGGACAGCATTTTCTCTCTGCCCTCTTTTTTGGTCCCATTTCTCTTCAGGATTTAAATCTGATCTGGAATAAAATAAATGTCTGATTCATACTGTGGGAGGTGTCTAGGAAAGATGGTGAGTAAAATAGCTTGGTTAAGATCTGTATTTGACTAGCATATGTTCCATAAGGCTGAATATCACAGTGTTTACTCAGTTCATGTTGCAGCCTTTTCCTGGATGGAGATAGAGCTTCAAAATGAAATTCAAGACCACAGTAGTATTTCTTGCATTGTATTACTAAACAGTTCATGAAGGCACCTATGCATCACCAAGCAGTGTTGACTACAAAGGAAAGTTTCTCCATTTGCTTTCAAGCAGGCTGCATTATCTGAGCACTCTCTTTCTCAGCCTCAGCCGTCCCTTTTATTCTCTCTGTGAATTATAGCACCATAATTAGAGTTTCTGCAATATGCTACATTCATCTGAAATGAAAATAGTTACTGTTATCCCTTCTGACCTAGTGTTAGTCAGTTTTGGGAATCTTGCATGTGGTTTCTCTTAGGGAGAGAAATTAAGCATTTATTATATAATCCTGATTATTTGTAAAGAATATAGAAACCATGCATTTCCCCTGAGCACTGTAGGAATCAAACAGCAGGCGATTTCTCTACTCACAATCCCAAACCTGTTTTCAGATCCTACTTCAGTTCCACTCTATTCACAATTCCAAGCCTCTAGTTAAAAGTACTATCTTTTAGCAAAGTTAACTGTTTACAGTGTTTTTTCCATTGCAGCATTTTTCCATCACCAACCAAATTTTATTTTACTTCAATCCAAAAATTCTTGGTATTCTTTTTTCATTTTAGTGCCTTTCATCCACTCAGTCTTAATTTGGAATATCTGCAGTTTCTGTTAAACCCACTAGTTTCCCCTGCTACCATGCCCATTTTTTTGTTTAATGGAGAGCTCTTATCTGTCACAAACATTCTAGCTTCATATACAATTTTCTGGTAGCAACCCACTAAAATCCTCTTTTCCATACAGCTATCTGGATGATCCTTTGGATAAACACCAGTTGTTATTTTAATATACATTAGAATTTATTGGGTCAGTGCTGTGTAGCATCCCTTCATAGTTATGAGCAATATATACTATATAATTTATGATTCAAAATTGAGCTCTTGTCCTTTTTTTCTAGAACTGCAGAACCATATTACCACCCTTTTACATTTAACCTATATGATTTCTGTGTGTATCTCTCCATTATATCAGAATCTTCCACCAAATATTCCCTATCAAAATTATGAGATTCTGAGTTTTGGACTATAGGGTTGCTGAATATTGTAAAAGATTGTTCCTTTATTAGGAAACATAGATAGGAGGCTTACTAGTGTCCTTAGCTCATGTTTAAATGTGAGAACTAATGCAGGTTAGTTTTGTACTCTCATTGAATGTAAGCCAGTAAAAGGAATAGGATATTCTGGGCCTAGTCCCATTGGTACTTCTCTATAAAGATAGCCAGCTGAGCCCTTGATCAGCAACTTGAACCTTCTACTATAAAATTAGATTTTGTTTTTGTAGGTGTGGTGTGTGTTGCAATTTTGTAATTACAAAGACTCCCTGAAATCCTTGTATTTGAAGTTTTTTCTTTGATCCTGAGTATAGCTCAGCTGGGACCCCAAATGCAGAATAGAGCAAGGACTTCTGTTGCCACAGTCTCTTAGTTCTTTTTAGGTAAGATCCAGGTTATTTCATAAAATAGCCCTTAACTACCAGCAAATATTGATTGTTCAGGCAGTTTCTCAAACCCATCAAAAACGAAGTGCTTCATCGATGACCTCTCAAGATGCTGGTTTTTGTCCTAGGGGAGTCATTCTAAGTAATACAAACATCACATTTCTTGTGCCAGTCTTCTGTAATCTATCTTCATTTTATCTAATAGAAATTTCCTTCTGGTATGTCCAGTAGTTTTAAAATCTTGACATAAACTCCAAACCTTCTTTTTCAATTAATCTGATACAAGTTCAGTTGATAGCTTTCCCCAAGACCTACAGTTTTTTTCCCCGTCACTTATACAATATTTTATTTTTAAATTCCAAGCTTTCCTACTATGACCCTGAAAGCTTATAATATTCTGTTTAGAGAGAATACTATCTTCCAAGGTAGCTCTGTTTACCAAAGTGCTTTTTTTCCCCATCCACATGGTAATCTGAAATCAAGATTCTCTCTTTGGGGAGCCATTAGCTGCTTTAGGGCATATCCAGATGTGCAAGCATGTGCAGTTTGTGATGCTGAAAACCTCTTTGTGGAGCCACAAACTGCACACCCAGAATGTTAAAACGTGCTCTGTGCTAAAAATTTGTAGTGCAAGGGCAAAATTTGCTACCCAGAGATCCCAGTAGTAAAAAAAACCCCCCAAAACAAAAAACTTCGGGGGGGGGGGAGTGGCATAGTGCACCAGTCCGTAGCATGTACCAAAGCAGTGCTCTCGCTACTGGCCAGGCTCCATACTGTTGGATCTATGCCCCTGCTGCACCGGGACACCAATTAATACTGCTACTCCCAGCTTCTCCTACTTTTACGCGGGACAATGTGTTGCATGCCAAACAGCACATGCAAGGGTGTAAGATGAGGCATAAAGTAGTGGCACAAATTTATGCCACTGCTACTTGTGCCACTGCAAGCACACCCCCACTTATGTGGGGATGTGTCGTTGGAGTCCATTAATTTGACTCTGCATCTTTTTTCTCATGAATGAATCGGGAATATTTACAAGTTTACAAATTATGAGAAGAAAAGAGACTGTCATCTGTTCCTGAGTGTGACCTTTCCTTTAAGCAATCAGCTCATAGTTTTTTTCCTTTAGGGCTTTATTTGCCTACTAACAAGTAATTCTGTTAAGATGGATGCAAAATCCTAGGCCCATACGACTGAAATCAGAGCACTGTATTTTTTTTAAATACCTGCCAAGTTGCCCTTCAGTGCTTATGAATATATAGAGCTATTGGAGGGATTCATGGTCATGCATTTTTCCATACAAATAGTAGGGGTGTGCAAAATGAGCCATATTCAATTCAGAGTCAGGCTGAATTGGGGACAGTAATTGGATTAATTGATTCAGATCAGATTTGATTCAGCCGAATCTGAAGATTCGATGCTGATTCAGAGAATTGGTGATTTGGCCATAGATAAAGCTTTAAATGTTTTTTTTCTATGTACCAGGCATGGCTCGTGAATACTGTGATGGTGAGAAGGATGAAGTGTCCCACAGGAGCATGGGGTGGGGGGCGGTCCCCTGCATGCTCAGCGGTGAACCCAGAAGTAGACTGGAAGTACTTCTGGTCCACTTCTCGGGCTGTCACCAAGCCGGCAGGACCACCCCCCCGGCACACCCTTCCAGGCTTAACGATCAGCCCCGGGCGGACCCTGGGTGTCCCTCCAGACCCAGAAGGCACCAGTCACCAAGCCAGGGAGTGCCCTGTGTACTCCCTGGCAGACCTGGAAGTGGACTGGAAATGCTTCTGGTCTACTTTTGGGTCTGCTGCCAAGTGTGCTGGGGGGACCCCCGCACTCCTGTGGGATGTTCCATCAGCCCCACCATCTCAACGGTCACGAGCCACCGGCTACCTAGAGGTTTGTAGAAAAAACATCTAAAGCTGTGTCTGTCTGAATCGTCAAGTTTTCCAAATCTCTCCGGATCGATTTGGAGGATTCTGATCTGATTCAGTGAGGTTAAAGGGTGTCTTGATTTGATTTGGAGATTTGGCCACTGAATCGGCCCAAATCTCTGCCATATTGAATCAGCAATCAAAGCTTTATACAGCACTAACAAATAGTAGTGAAAATGTTTTGTAAATTTAATAATGCAAAAACTGCTTTCAGGTGGTACAGTAATTCCTCTTCAGACAAGTTAGACTACTATTCTAGTAAACTTCTATTATCTCAAATCCATTGTGTTCTATCAGTACTGCCCCCAAACTACAAGCACTAACGTTTCTGTGCAGCATGAAACAGACTTAGAAACCAATAGGCAGGAGCAGTCACAAAAGCTTTTTTCAGCTCTGAAAGTGTTACTTTGTGCTTTGCTCACAATGCTTTCTTACCAGCTTTATGGTTTGCTTTCTCACTGAGTGTATGGAGTGGTTTGCAATACTGGTGAATCCAAAATAAACCTGTGCTATATGGAACCAAAACCCTAACTAATTATACATAATGAGAATTGGCCAGTTCTACAAGAACTCAGTTTCTGTCAAGCATTGATTCCTGTCTCAATGAGTGTGTGTGTGTGTTGTGTGTGTTTAGGCCCCAAATAAATTAACTCTGAAATAGTCTGTATTTCTTTAAGCTCATTTTCAGAATGGCAGCATTAAGCTTATGAACCTATTTGTATATGTATCCATTCCTGTTCAAAGGTTTCAGCATGTTCCAGGACAGGGGCATGTTGTGCAATACCCTCGCTGTTAGCCATTTAAATCTGACAGGTGCATCATGTAAGCTAAAAGTCATCATTCTAACTTACTTTAGACCTTGTTCTTCTGTGGAAGCAGTCTTTTTCCTGATTGCTTTCGCTTCTGAAATCCACTTAAAAAAAACTGTGGAAAAATCATGTCAAACCTTCTGCAACATCCAAGGGATAATCTATTCACGATAATAGATAAGAATCCTTTAAAGTCATTTTAGTTACTTTTCTATGGTCAACATAGAATCTGGTGCTGCCGTTCCCTCCCAACCCCCCCAAAACAATAGTAGGACCCAACAATTGTTTAAAGGGTCATTCATGCATTTCTGCTACCTTTCTTCTGTGATCTCCAATACTCTCTTCTTTACTATTGGTGGCTGGTGACGTGTCTTTTTAATAGGCTCATTTATCCCCTGGAATCAATCTTGTGTACAGCTAGTACAATATAGCCAATGTTTTTGTTGAATCAGGAGAGTAGGCAATACCCAACTGAAAAATCTTTTAGACTGTTCTGCTGTACTACATTTAATTAATTGTAGGGCCCAGCACTAAAACAAGTCCAGCAGAAACTGTGGGAGTTCACACTGAACCTTCTTTCCCTTTCCTTGCAGTTTTCATCTATATCAGTATTTGCTAGACCTACTGGTTAACATTTTGCAGCTGCGGTTTTTATTTATTTATATATTTGTTAACTATTTGCTGCTTCTCAGAAAATAAGCAAACTCAAGAATCTGCTTCTGTTTTAGAATCATAAGCAACTAAAATCCCCCTGAGACCCTGAGTGTGAAAACAGATCCCCACCACTTCTTGCATTTCCTTTGCTTGAAAATTAGCACAGAATTTATCTGTTGTTATGCTTTCTGCTCCTAGAGGAAGGACAAATTGTTCTTTGCAACCCACTTGCCTGTACATCCAGTTTCAACTGGACCAGGTCTTTAAAGGAAATTTCTCCTGTAGAGGAAAGCCAGGAAGGCTATTCTTCTGTGGGGGGAGAACTGGGAGGGCCCACCTGAGGGCCCACCCTCACCCTTTCCAGCCAGTCACTTGATTGACAGAGTAGGGGCTAGAAATGTCCTGGGGCTATCTGGGGCAGGTTCAGTGTTTCAGCAGTTACCAACTGCTACTTGACAACCTGCTGCACCCTTTGCAAGGTGGAGAGAGAGTGGGTTGTCAAATCCCTTAAGGGAAGCAGTGACCCAGAGAGTGGTCCTCTTGTGCCCCCTGGCTGGAGAGTGTGGGAACGGGGCACAGGTTAAGTTTGTCTGACAAGTTTAGCTAGAGGAACAGTCTATACAGTCTAGTTCCTGAGCTATTTTTCTATTGGTAGAATTTTCTTCTGGTAGATATTACAGATGTAAGCAGCCTTTAACTGGGATGCATCAAAATAAAATTAGTTATGTTATATCTGTGCTAGGATTTTTCATTGCAATGGATATGTTGAGATAAAAAAATCAACTTTCTGCAGTGAAATCAACCTATGTTGTTTAAGCATAGCAATACAAGATTTTTTTAGTTTTTTGCTCTTCACTAGCTGAGGCACAAAATCAATCAGACCTGGGAACTTGTTGTTGTCTATAGGACTGAATGAGTGGGAAATTAATATTTGAATTTGATCATTGTTTTCTTATAAATATATTGCAATACAGCGGATGAAATGAGGGCAAACAGATAAGGTAAATCCCACTAAAACTTTAAAAAAAAAATATATATATATATATTAAAAGAGATGATGTATACCTGAAAATATAATAAAAAGGTGCCTCTGTAGCTTTTATATAGCTTTATTTTTGAATGGATGCATTTTTCTAACTGGTATTGGAGATAAACCACCAGATGAATTATTCGTATTTCATTTCACTTCTCTACCACAGTATTTCAAGCCTTGTGGCTGAGCTGTGTAGACTATTTGCATATTTTTGAGCACTGTCATTCAGGAGAGAGTGACCTCAGAATTCTTCCATGTCTACTTTCCTGTCTTCCTGGCTACCGTGCAGGTTATTGATTATGTGAAAGAAAAATCACAGACAAGAGAACACTTAAGAAGGAGATACCTCTGATAATAGTTATCTTGATAATACCAGCTTTTCTGAGTAAATTCTTGATAATATATTTTTGGAGCAGATGCACTAAAAGAAATACTTGTAAAGAATGATCATTTAGACCCCAGAACTACTTTAAAAGGTAGCTGTGTGTAGATTTAACCAGAGATTTAAGAATGTTTTGTTTCTGAAAACAAAACTACCTTGTTACAACACAGAAAAATTAAAATCAACTCTACTGCTTGTGTTTTGAAGTTATGCAAGCTAAGTCTTACTGCCTGAAAGATTAAGTAGTACAGATTCATATTTTCCATTGTAAGTGACTTGGTTCTCTGCCAGTGGAATGACATCTTTTATAAAGTTTTGCTTAAAATATCAAAATAACTTAGTGTTTGGAATTTTTGTAGAATTACAGTTTGTTTTGTAAATGAAGAAACATATTTCAACTAAAAGCCTGATAAAGTCTTCCATGTTCATAGCCATTTTGTGTTATGTTTACCATTAAGCTAAAATCTATAATATATGTTGAGGGTATTTTTTGCAACTTTTTTGATAAAGAAAAAAAAAATTGGCACAAACCAGAATCTTTTAAGCTCAGTTTCTGTTTACGGTATAAATTAAAACCCTCTAGAATGTGGTTTGACTTAAGTCTGATTTATTACTTTACTTGGCCCTAGATCAGTTTTTTTTCCATTTCTGTTTCCAGTACAGACTTATTATGTTTGAATTTTAAGTCCTTGCAGAGCAGATGCTTTCTAACTGGATACTGAAATCTGTGTGTGGTGGGCCCTACTTACAAAGCCAAGCATGTTGGAAGTTTAAAGCATGAAATTACCTTTTCCAAGATGTATCCATGAATGAAAAGCATTGATTTGTTTGGCCATGTCTTAAAACAAAATTCACAAACCCCTCTAGAATTCATTTAAGCCTTTTTTTTTTAGTCAATAAACTATTCTTTTCACTCAGATTAATTTAGCTATTGCTAAATAGATGGATTCTAGTAAATATTTAAACAAAAGTTAATCTGATTTTTGTTTACTAACTTCGCCTTTTTAACTTAATAAGAAAAGTACACACATGCCTCAAATATAATGAATAGTCTAGCAATGAAACTGTCAGCTTACAGGTTTTTGTTGTTACTGTATTTTAAATAATATTTTAAATCTTTTTCCTCTTCCAGTATCATGTTTTTCAATGGAAGTACTGACCTTTTTTATATCACTTAATATCACAGGCCACTTACAGATGTTACAGCTTCCCCTCCCCCCCAGATGGCGCTTTAGTTTTAAACTCAGTGCTCCTAAGCTGATCCCAGAGCTTGCATAGAACAGACATTATGTTATTTGGACCTGGCTTACCCAGTGTCTGTTTAGCTTGGGCGCTTTAGTGGGACTTCTTTGGCACTTTTATTTAATAACTGATTCAACAGCTTTATATAAAAGCACCAAAAAGCCCTGCTTAAGTGCCTGATATACATAGACACTGCAGTAACGAGTGGAACTAATGCACTGTTTCTTCTGGTAAAACATTTTTTAAAAAATGTCTGTAATCAGCCACAGTGATTAGTGCAGATATTTTATTTTTTAAAGAAAATATGCTAGTATCTGTGGTACTGGTAAATATTTCTAAGCTTGCCCAACACCTCATAACTTTTGAAATTTTAAATTAACAGATAAAAAGTTTTCTTATTTAAACTGATTGTCATCATTTTATATAGAACAGTTGGAAAAGTAAGCAAAGTTTATTTGTATGAGGTAGGACTATACTAAGATATAGACTTCAAATATTTTTCAGGGATAGTAGCTTTTGTTTTACTTTTCTTTTTTCCCTAAGTATAGGTTGTTACTTTGTTTTGCAAAGAACACATGATACGGTAAAGCCTCAGCATGTAGATTTGTTATATAAAGTGATACCATTTCCATTTTTTTAAGTGGGTTTTTTTTTTTTTTTTGAAGAACTGATGTTTATATGTGAATAGTGAATTTCACTATTCTATATGTAGATGGGGGAAAAATGGAAGCTTACATTAAGATGAACATATGACTTTGGCCCATTGTAGGAAAGTAATTGTTTGTTATTTATATTCCAGTAGTGCTTAAGAATTCTTGTCAGTGTTGAAGGGCCAAAGTGCTAAATAATGGAGAACTTGCATGCTAAGTTTTAAGAAAAAATAATTGGGTAGGAAATTGGTGGGAGAGGACAGGAGTTTGCATTAGAGGTAGGTGTTAATGAAACTTGTGAGGATTGAAGCCAAAAATGGCTACATTGCCAGATGGTACTGATTTGTAATGGTAAAGAAGGTTTTAAAATAGGGTAAGATACTAGCTTGGTGACTTTTGACAAGGGGTTCTTTCTAAGCATAAATTGCATGGGAAAGCATATGAAGCTACTTGTAAGAAAATCAGATGAGTGATCAAGGCTAATAGTGGTGGAGTGAATGATGAAGTTGATGACACAATACAAATACATTTAAAAAAAAATAAAGGTGGAGACATTTGGTGAAAAGTCTGTGATATCATTTTACACTTGGAGCAGCATGGAAAGGGAAGCCATAGAGAGATCTAAAAAGGAGTGAGTTGTACAGAACAAGAGGTCAGCAAGAGATGAATGTGTGTATTTGGAATGAGTATGAGAGAAGCAAGTTCAGAGTTATCAAAGTAATAGAGACAGAATAGGTTTATTGCAGAAATTTTAAATAGGGGACAGCAAAAGAGTTTAGTAGTCTGCAAAGACAGAGATGGCCAGAACTTCAGGATCTTATAAATAAACCATAGACAAAGGCCTAGATTTGTGGGCCAAGTAACAAAAACTCCAGTTGTTCATTTCCATGTGCAAATGATGGAATTGATTCTTATTTTATTCTTTTTAATAATGCTTCAGTGTATAGTATTTCTTTTTTTTAAAAATAATGTTTTAATAATGACAGGTGCTGTTTTATGTTATAGAAAAAATAATCCCAGCAGACCGAATATACCAATCCAAATAGTTCAACATGGATTGTTAAAAATGTAAATGATTTTCATTAAAATGAGGTTTTGATTGATTTTTCTGCTGCTTCATTCTCTGTAGACCACTATATATGTAAATGGTTACTGCAGTTCAGTGCACAAACAGCTTTGCGGTTCTAATGTTTTGGTGATGGACTTTACTTTTTCTGGAAAATTGCATGTTGTTTAAAAAGATTATGGAAAACAAATGATTCTTGGAGTAACCAGATTATTTAATTTTTCATTTTAATATGAACAAAGTAGTACAATAAAATATAACCGCTATAAAAAATCCAATACTCTGAAATATTAAACATCTTCTGTTAAGTGGAATGTGATAAATGGAAGCAGACACATAAGGAACATTTGTTTTCAACAGCATGCTTGTCAGTTACACAGTAGTTATTAAATACTGTATATTTTTAAGATAATTATTCCACATGGGGTCAAACTTTGCTCATCCTTTCATACAAAAGTAGTCCTGTGGATTTCAATAGGAAAATGTGTGATGAAAGCTACTTTTGTGAGTAAGGGTTTTCAAGATCCAGAGCCTTCATTTGTTGTTGCAGTTCAAGAACAGCATTTTTTTTCATTGTTCAGAAGAGATGACATTTTCTTCTAGGTTTATTGCTATTTTGTACTGGTTGTTTCCATAGCAACCATTTTTCTTGCACTCTGCTTCCAAGAAACCAGAAAATTCTATCAGATTTTTTTATTTTAATCATGTGATGATTGTAATAAAGTATTTCCAGTTTGTTTATCTGAAATCATTCTTTTCCTCTTCTTTAAAACACAAAATTCTATGCAAATTGCTAACTTGTAAGGAACATGTAATACCTAAAATCTTTTTGAGTAGTAGTCTGGTATTTCTTTTCTTATTTACTATTCAGTTTTTGTTATGGATATTGTGCCAAATCAATAAATCATTATTTTTTCATACCACAAAAATAAATAATGTTGAAGGTGGTCTACAGATGCATAACTTCAACTGTACTAAATTGTGCCAGGTAGCCCAAATGCTCAGGTTATGAGCAATGTTTGATGTATTTAGTAATTTACAACTTTCTTTTTTACTTTCTTCTGTCAATCCACAATTGGTACTCCACAATTTTGTCACACTCAAACTACCACAACAGGCTGCCTGGGTTTGGTGGGCCCTCTTTTCTCCAATACTATATTGTAGTGAGAAGATCTTAAAAAGAACTTCTAATTTTTTTTTTATATATATATAAACATACAAAATGACACAATATTGGAGAAAATTGGGATGTATTTCAGTTCTAGAACAAGTAAGTCATTTCTAATGCTCTGTTCTGGTGTGTTTGGCATTAATAATACAATACAAGTATGGAATAATACTGGTTTCATTACAAACTCCTCCTCCTGCTTACTTGGGACATTCAACACAAACAAAATGCAGTCAGTCATACTATATGTTAAATGAAGCTACATGAAATGGGGCTCAAAAGGACTGATTGCTCTTTTCACCAACAAGGGATTTATAAGTATAAATATATTTTTGCGCAGGTGCCCAATTTACTTAAAACACATTGTTTCTAAAAAAACTAAGTCTGGGATTTTTCAGTGAGCCTATGGGAGTTAAACACCTAATTAGCCAACTGGAAAATCCGAGCATGGCCTCATATATTTTGAGGCCACATAAGGATAAGTATACTTAAATGTGGTGCATTATTTTAATTTTAATATAAATGGGAGAAACCCCATGTTACTCCACTGTTACCTCAACCTGTGAATTAAACTTAATGCTGATTTTTAAAAAAATTCTAGAAATTCAGATTGTTAAAGTTCTAACAAACTTGTTGGTTATTCATCTGTTCTGTTTTTTACTCTTGTTTGTTTTATTGGATTATTACATGTCTCTTAAGTACATACTATTTATGTATACATACTTTCTTGTCTGATCATGCGAAGATTGTTCTAAGAAACTTGGTCTCCTTGCCTTCTCATTTACTGTAATTGCACAATTTTAAAGATACATTAATATAATTCTTTGTACATATCTTATTAAATGAATGGTGATTAAAAGAAAAATTACATGCTTTATACTTTTAATGATTAAATGTTTAGATTTTACTATCTTCTGGGTTGAATGGAATATGGGAGTGGCAAGGTTGTTTTGCAAAGTTTTGGAGGTTGTTTGTAGTATTTAATGAACATTTATTTTATTTATAAGATAATATTTTATAATTATTTTATAATTTATAATTATTTTATAAAATATGTATTTTGTGAATACATTATAAAGTCTGTCCATTAATAGATTTGTTGTTATTTTTGTAAAATGCAATTTGTAAGATTACAACAATTTTGTAAAATATTTATTACTAGAAATTAATTAAAGCATGATTAAAGCAAGAACTAGCTAACTGTATTCAGGAGAAAGTATTGATAACTATTGATTTCTCCATTGTCCAGTAGTTAACAGATGGTAGAGTGCCCATCCACTTTTGAAGCTCACCACCTCTGACTACTGAAATCAGTATCCTGGTTTGAAACTGGGGTGAGGGGAATCCCAACAGGAAACTGGAACAAAGAATGTTAGGCAGGACAAAAAAAAAACTGTAGAGGAGGAAGAGAAAAAATAGAACCATGTTGCTGTGAAGCGATTTGGATACAGTCATCAGCCATGTAGGTAACTGCAATAAATGTTTAGGCCTAAGTAATTTGGATACATGTGTAAGTCTTTTATTGTCACACGGGTCTTTTTTGTCTGCGGTATTTCTGTTGAGATTAAACAATACTTTGTTTTTAAATCTCTTGACATATTTCCATGAGGCCCTTACTACCCATTGGAATAATTCTACTGGATATTAGCATGGCTGGCAAAAAACTGTGCCTAGTGTGCAGTAGATTAATCCAGTGAGCATTAAGCATCTCAAAAAAAAACAAACAAAGGGTTCATTTGTGGTAATGCGCAATAGTGCCAATTACGATGCATTAAGTTTAGTAATTATGGCACATTAATGAGCGTATACATATGCCTACTTTCAGGCTTATGAATTTTCCACTATGAATCCTTCACCTGTTCTTTTGCCACTGTTGGCTGCTCACTTCCTCCCCAAAGAGTGCTGCCGCCTGTAGTAGTCTGGGAGCTGACCCTGACTGCATGCAGACTGAAGTAAAAAAGGCATCGAGTGTTTCAGCCTTTTCTGCATTATCTGTCACTAGGCTGGCTTCCCCTGTTCAGTAAGGGACCCACACTTTCCGTTGTTGCTGATGTGCTTGTAGAAACACTTCTTGTTACCCTTCACGTCCCTCGTTAGTGGCAACTCCATTTGCATGTTGCCCTTCCTGATTTCATCCCTGCATCCCCAAGCAGTACATTTATACTCCTCCCTAGTTGTTTGTCCAAGTTTGTTCCACTTGTTGGAAGCTTTTTGTTTTTTAGCTCACTGGAGAATTCCTTGCTAAGTCAAACTGTTCTTCTGTCTTACTTGCTAGATCTTCTTGGGCATCTGGATGCTTTGTTTCTGAGCCCTAAGATTTCTTTAAAATACAACCAACTCTCCTGGACTCCCTTCTTCCTCAGACTGGCCTCCCACTCAGGGATCTTGCCCACTCAGTTCCATAAGTGAATTGAAGCCCATTTTTCTGAAGTTCAGGCTCCTTACTCTGCTGCTCTCCTTCCTTCCTTAGGAACCTGAACTCCATCATCTTATGGTCACTGCTACCCAACATGCTATCCGCTTCCATATTCCTCATCAATCCTTCTGTTTGTGAGCAGCAGGTCAAGAAGAGCACAGCCTCTGCTTGGCCTCACCAACAGCTGCACCACAAAGTTGTCCCCAACATTCTCCAAAAACTTCCTGGATTGCTTGTGCATTTCTGCATGTTCTTCCCAGCAGATGTCAGGGTGATTGAAGTCCCTCATGAGAACCAGGGCCTGTGACCGGGATAATTCTGCTAGGTGTTTGAAGAATGCTTCATTCACCTCATCCTCCTGGTCTTGTTGCCTATAGCAGACATCAACCATGACAACATCCTCATTGCTCTCCCCTCTTACACTAAACCAAAGACTTTTAACAGGCTTATCTCCAGTTTTATACTGCAGCTCTGAGCAAACGTACAGCTCTTCATTGAAAGGGCAACTCCTCCTCTTCTCCCTTGTCTATCAGTCCTGAACAGTTTATTCCCATTCATTACAGTACTTCAGTGATGCAAGCTATCCTACTGAGTCTCTCTTATGCAAATCAAAACAAAGTCCTGTGACCGTGCAAGGACTTCCAATTCTTCCTGCTTTTTTCCCAGATTCATTGCATTCATACACAGACATCTGGGTAAGTAGCCAACTGTCTCTGAGTCATCTAATTCCTGTCTCCATCCCATGGTGAACCTAATTTAAAGCCTTCCTCACTAGGTTAGTGAGCCTATCTGTGAAGACACCCTTCCCTCTCTGTCAGGTGGATCCCATCTCTAGAAATCCTTCTTTTTGGAACATCCCATAGTCAAAGAACCCAAAACCTTGCTGGCAACACCATCTAGTCCTGCTCATGCCCCGTTGACTGCAAGGATCAAGGACCATCTGAGCCCATGTTCCCTTCACCCTTGCACTGTAGTAACTTCTGATGTGCTCACTATGAACCATAGTCACTGTGGGTGTGCTCAGGGTCACCCCTGGCAGTATCATTGGTGCCCACATGGATGAGCAGCACGGGGTAGTAGTCAGAGAGACAGATGTCTCAGTAATCTTTCTGTGACTTTTTTGAATTAGGCTCCAGGCAAGCAGCAGACCTCTCAAGACAACAGGTAAGGCCAGCATATGGATACCTCTGTTTCCTGCAGAAGGGAATCATCATTGACTCCAAGATGAACATGGGCTGGCAGTGTGGGGATGCGGTCAGGAAGGCCAACCGTACCTTGTCATGCATCCACAGATGCATCTCAAGCAGGTCCAAGAAGGTGATACTCCCCCTCTATGCAGCACTGCTCAGGCCGCAGTTGGAGTACTGCATCCAGTTCTGAGCACTGCACTTCAAGAGGGATGTGGACAACATGGAGAGGGTCCAGAGGAGGGCCACTCGCATGATCGGGGCAGCAGGGCAGGCCCTATGAGGAGAGGCTATGGGACCTGAACCTGTTCAGCCTCCACAAGAGAAGGCTGGGGGGGGATCTAGTGGCCTGTTACAAACTAGTCAGAGGGGAGCAGCAGGCACTGGGGAAGTCCCTGTTCCCCTGAGCACTACCAGGAGTGACCAGGAATAACGGTCACAAGCTGACAGAGGGTAGATTGAGGCTAGATATCAGGAGGCACTACTTCACAGGGTGGCTACGATCTGGAACCAACTTCCAAGGGAAGTGGTGCTGGCTTCTACCCTGGGGGTCTTTAAGAGGAGGCTAGATGTACACCTTGCTGGGGTCGTTTGACTCCAGTACTCTTTCCTGCCATGGCAGGGTGTCGGATTCGATCTGCTCAGATCCCTTCCAACCCTAGAAACTATGAAACTATGGAAGTCATGTAATAACTCCCATTGTCAAGTGGTGTGCCCCAGGGGTTGGTCCTGGGGCCAGTTTTGTTCAATATCTTTGTCATGATCTGCAAGATGGGACAGAGTGCACCCTCAGCAAGTCTGAAGATGACACCAAGTGAGATAGAATAGTATAGAGGGTAGGGTTAGGATTTAGAGAGACTTAGACAAATTGGAGGATAATACCAAAAGTAATCTCATGAGGTTCAGTAAGGACAAGTGCTAAGTCTTACACTTAGGATGAAACAATCCTATGCACAGGTATAGAAAGGGGACCAAATGGCTAAGCAGCAGTTCTGCAGAAAAAGGCCTGGAAGTTACAGTGGACCATAAGCTGAATGAGTCAACAGAATGCCCTTGTTGTAAAGAAGTCTAGCAGCATGCTGGGCTGCCTTAATAGGAGCGTTGCCAGCAGATAGAGGGAAGTGATTCTTCCTCTCTCTTTGGCACTTATGAGGCCACATCCAGAATACTGTGTCTGGTTTTGGGACCCCCACTAGAGATCACAGAAAAGATCACAGAAATCATAGAAAATTAGAGCTGGAAGGGACCTCAGGAAGTCATCTAATCCAATCTCCTGCTCAAAGTAGGACCATCGCAACTAGATCATCCCAGCTAAAGCTTTGCGTCACTGGATCTTGAAAACCTCCAAGGATGGAGCATCTAGCAGCTCTCTGGGTAGCCTGTTCCAGTTTTTCAGTACCCTCCTAGTGAGAAAGTTCTTCCTAATATCTAACCTAAACTTCCCTTGCTGCAACTTGAGACAGTTCCTCCTTGTTTTGTCATCTGCCACCTCTTAGTCTTGTCTTGTCTTCTCTTCTCTTGACTAAATAAGCCCAGTTCCCTCAGTCTTTCCTGATAAGTCATGTCCCACAGCCCCCTCACCATTTTTGTTATCCTCTGCTGGAGACTCTTAATGTGTCCTTTCTGTAGTGGAGGGCCCAAAACTGAACACAGTACTCCAGAGGTGGCCTTACCAGTGCTGAATAGTGGAAATAATCACTTCTCATGACCTGCTGGCGTCATACCTACCAATGCAACCCAGAATGCCATTAGCCTTCTTGGCTCTTATTCAGCTTATTGTCCTGTGTAACCTCCCCAGGTCCTTTCCTGCAGAGCTGCTGCCCAGCCAGTCAGCCCCAGCCTATACTTGTGCATGGGATTGTTCTGTCCTAAGTGCAGGACTTGGTAGACAAATTGGAGCGAGTCCAGTGGGAGGCAACAAAAATGGTTAGGGTGCAGGGGCACATGACTTCTGAAGAAAGGCTGAGGGAACTGGGCTTGTTTAATCTGGACAAGAGAAGACCATGGGGATTTAATAGCAGCCTTTAACTACTTGAGTGGTTCTAAAGCAGATTTGGGCTAAATTGTTCTCATTGGTGGCAGATGACAGAACAGGGAGCTGTGGTCTCAAGTAGCAGCAACTTGAAGTTTAGGTTGGATATTATGAAACACTTTCTGTTGGAGTGAGTAGTAAAGCCCTGAAGCAGTTTTCCCAGAGAGAGGTGAACTGTGGAGGCTTTTAGAGTGAGCTGGACAAAGCATTGTCTGGGGTGAACTAGTTGAGGATAGTCCTGCTTTGAGCAGGGGGTTGGCGTAGATAACCTCCTGAGGTCCCTTCCAATCCTAATTTTATTTGGTTCTATGTATTTGTTATTCTTTTTAGTCATGAAGTAATCTTTCAGAAATTTAGTAAAAGTCAGGAGCTCACTAACTGTTGGTTAGCTGCTGGGTTTATATTTGACTGGAGTATTTTCTGAAAGGGAAAAAAAATATCTACTGCCATATGTATTTATATGGAGATGGCTGCATTGTATGTTGGCAGTTTGATCTGTAAATGAAAAGTTTGTCCATATAGTATATTATATAGACAAAGAAAGAGGTAAAACCTTAGAAGAAGTAGTAAAACTGTAAAAGTGTAGACTCCCCGGCTTTTTTCCCCAGAGAAACTAGTTTCTTACTGTTCCAGGTGTGATGCATGTCTCTGTGTTGAACTTCCTTTTCTATCTGAGGGAGATTGCACAGTGTGTGTTTCAGTTGGAAACATTAAATATATTAAAATTGATGTACATATTTTTTTCAATTAAAAGTTTAGAAATGTTTAACTAAAGTGCTACTAATTATTGCAAGCTATTTCATGGCCATAATCCATCATTATAATAAGTCTGTCATGTACCTCAGGGCAAGGAAAAATAGAGAGAAACCCATATTCTAGAGAGAGAATAGAAACCCATATCCTAGAGAGAAACCCGCAGTGGTTCCTAAACAGTGGGTCACAACCCCAAATGGGGTCGCAACATCAGCAGATGGGGTTGCAGGCGTGCAAGGCTATGGCTTGAGAGTGAGGAGCCATGCTGAGGAAAAGTTTGGGAAGCACTGTCTTAGAGGTCTATATCTGTTAAGAAAATTTCAATAGAAATATAGCTGTGGGTATGGAAGGAGGGCATACACCAAACTGGGGAGTCTGGACTGGTAAGTGTTCACAACCTTAAGTGCTTGATTTTTAATTTTTTTTCCTGCATGTTGAAAGACTGATACTATGTCCTTGAATACATTTTAAGTAGCCTTCAGAATTTGAATTAGTCTTTAATTACTATATATCTGGTAAATTTACTAAGAGAACAAGAATGGTCCCTAGTTTGAGGTTCCTTCCCACTTTTGCTCAAGTTATGAAGAATTCTATAAGTAGCGGGGGGGAAAAACCCCTCAAACAAACATGGGTCATGCCAGTTCCTCTGTGGCACCTTTGAAAAGTCACTTAATATAATTTTGGCCAGGGAAAAATCCAAATTACTCTTACTAAGGGAGGGGCTCATGTAGTGTCTCTTGTAGTTAAGATAACCACAGTGACTGAAATTGCTCCATTTTGAGTAGCTGCCCAAGGCTTATTTTAAAAGCAAGGAGTGGGACAAACTCAGGCAGATGTAATAGAGACAGAATTATCTGTAATCTCTAGACCACGCACCTCTCCTAACCTGGAACAGAACTGAGTTGTCTGAGTCTCTTCATTGCTGTGCTGTCAGCCAATAGCTGTGAAACCCTGGGAAAGTATGTGCCAAGTGCTTTGTCCATATAGTAGATAACATTATACTATAGCTACCACTTGCTACTTTAGTCAAATGACAGATCTCTTTGCTGTAATGCTAAAAAATTGAACCCTATTGATGACTGTCACGCTTGATACTACATTAAGTAGAAGGATGAGTGGTAGGAGTAGAGGCATATGAAAACCATAACTAAGTTTGATAAACAAATTTGGATTTGCATTTTTATCTCATTTAATCTGCTATTCATGCAAGTGGAATATTTTTACTAAAATTGCTTAATTGTGTTTTCTTACCCACACCAGAATTCTTTGATATCTATTATTATTATTAGTAGTAGTAGTATTCTTAGTATTATTCAGATTTAGATTATAAAAACTTGAGTAAAGACCAGTTCATGTTTGAGAATTTTTCTTATTTTGTTTGCAATATTATTGGAAACAGAAGAGAGAGAAAAAACACAGTTAACATGATGGCTGGCTAAGCCTGTTAGATCATGTATGTAGGGAAAGGTACACTCCAGGAGTATTCAGTCACTAAGTTAAGACTGTTTTATCAGACTTGGAACCAGCTGGTCTGTAGTCGGCATTGAGAAACAATTTTGTTTCTCCAAAGAAAAATAATTTCTTTTGTTCTGTCACTTGCTTGATGATCCAGTGAATGCCATTTGCTTACATGGTGACCTACTTTATTGAGTAAAATCATCAAGCTGTTACTGAAATGATTTTCATACCCTGTATTAATATAAATTCAGGCTATGTTTATTTTTAGTGATGGCTGTGAAAATCCCTCTGGTTTAATATAGTCATTCTGAAGACATTTAGATGCTGTTATAGAAAATATTTCAAAACACATGAATAAAATGTAATCAGAGAAGAATATGAATATTAATTCCTTTCCCAAAAAACTTGGAAAAGCACACTTATTGTATTGGTTAAAATAAAAAGAATCTCAGACAACTGAATAAACACTGGTGACTTGCTTATCTCCATTTTTTTTTGTTTTGTTTCTAGACTGTTTTGAACCTTAAGGCCTCACTTGTACTAACACTTTAAAGAAATCTCTCATTGGTTCAGTTCCATCAGGCGTAGTATAACAGTTGGTATTTCCCCCAAAATGCTAATGTACATGAGATCTTGAAGTCACTTATTTTGCAGCTACCTACTTTCTTAAATGTTATTTTTTAATGCTTATTAAGGTTTTCTCCAGGTTCTTTTTAGCTTTCCAAGAGTGTCAGGTGTCTCTGAATTTTCTAAAACTTTTTTCCATGTTGCATTTTTTTTAGTGGCATTGAATGGCATGACTATTTGGTACATTTAAAAATGCTGATATACCAAATAAAAATTTTAAAGAAGAGCAATAATTTATATTATTTTGTCACAGCAGTGTCATTTCAGTTTGCTTCCCTCTTATGATTAACTTCACAACTATATTGACCACATACTAGCATTCATTTTCTCCTGACAGACCTGTTGCTCCCCAAGTAAAAACCATGAGTATACAGATGTTTAGGATTTTTGTCCCAGAGTAAAAATGGCAGCTCCAGGAGAAAATAACCTGAGAACAGCTGTGATTAAATTACTCCTGTGAGAGTGTTCATGTCTCTTCTGAGAGACTCCACAATACAATCCTCCACCATCCCTGAGTGCTTTGTCTTTTCCTTTCCTCCCCCGGGCTGGAAAGTCTCTCTCTCAGGCTGGACTTCTACTGCTTCAGCTGAGCTTGGAGCAGAGCATGCCCCCTTCACAATCCCCACATCGTGCTGTAGGGAGACACAAGCTGATCCTGAGCAGTCTAGAGCAACCAGTCAGGATGGCTGTGTGCACTGCTGCCATCAGGCAGACTGAAAGAGACTGCAGAGCATGCTGAGATGTGTGCACAGGGCCCTGTTAGACGCACAATGTGAGTGCTGCAAGCACTCTGCTCTTCTGGGGCTTAATATTTGAATGTCTGTTCAGGGGTTTCCATGCAAGTATTTTTCTATCAGAAAAGCAAGCTCAGGAGAATTCTTCTAGATCATTTGAATGTGCATAAGCAACCTGTGTTATTGCTGTCTTTCCGTTATTTCAGGCTATCTGGCTTTCCCACAACTACAAAAGGAGTCAGAGAAGAATAACTTCTACAGCCACAATGTTTCCAAATCCCACAGCCTCAATAGTTTTCAGATTTACCATGCAAAATCTGACTTTTCCTTCCAAGTTCCTCCCATGGTTCTATTTTTGGGAAAACAGAAGCCCAGGAGTTTGTATTGGCTAGTTTGCAGATGAATTCCATTCTTAAAAAGCAAAAAGCCACTTATACTTTTGAAAAGGAGAATTTTTAGAAAGTCACCAGTTAAAGGGCCTTGTTACATGATACACTTTTGAACTACACAAATGTTGATCAGTGTTAATGCTAGCTTTAGTTTGGAGCAATCATACTTCAAGGCTAAAAGCCCTGTCTGACTGTCCCCATCTGCACAGTTGTGACTTCCCACTAGAGGGCTGGCAAGCGGGGACCTGACTAGGAGCTACAGCTGTGAATTGGCACCACAGGGCTGGTGAGCCAGGAGAGGTTTCTATCCCTGCTCAAGGTAAAGGGGGTGTGTGAGAGATGGGTTGAGAAGGATGAGAACATGAAATTGGGAGGAGGAGAGCTAATAGATGGGATAGATTATGAAATGGGAGATGGAAAGGAAGTGAGGATGAAGGATGGTGAACTAAAGTCACCAATGGAACGATAAAATAAAAAGTAAAAAAAAAAAAGGCATGTAAATTAAAGGTGTCATGTTTTAATAAATTGGGATAAGGGGTTGCAGTGTGGAGTGTGCTAGTCATGCTTCCTAGAGTGACTGGGATGTGGGAGCAGTGGCTTTTGGGGGAGGTACTGTCCCATCACTGGGAAGGAAGCCCCAGCTCATGGGGACCCAGTCAGGCCCCCTCTTTTTCCCCATTCCACTCCCCCTAGCAGAGCTGTTCCTGGGGTGGGGGGGAGTGAATTGGGATGACTGCCCCAGGCCCTGTGCTTTGGGGGGCCCTGTGAAGCTGGGTGGAGTGCTGACTCCCTGCTGCCATTGGATTCACATCTGGCTGCTCAGCACTCCCCTCTCTCCCCCTGCCACAGAATTCAGCATGTCCAGCTGCTCGCCACCCTCCGCGCCCCCCCCGCTGCCAAATCTGCTACCAGCTTCCTTGTGTCCAGGGGCGGGGCCCTGCACAGGCTTATTTGCTCTGGGCTCCATACCCTGCTTGAGTTGTCTCTGTTCTGTAGACTCCACCCCTCGACCCAACCGTGCCCTGTGACTTGGCTAACTGGAATGAGCTCTGCAGCCTGTGCGCCATGGTGTTACACCCATGGGGGTGAGAGGGGAGTTGGCTTGGTACCATAGCTACCCCCCAGGCACTAGAGTTCAGGTGGTGGAAATTTTGCCCACACAGAACAGGAGGGTAGGAGAGGGGACATGACATCCTGGGATGCTAAAAGACTGCAATTTGGGTTGGTCATCAGTGGGGAGTGGCCACACACTAATGGAACATGACCTGGATACCACAGATAAGGAAGAAACCTGCTTTGGGGTGCTATAACTTTAAGTTGCCTGAAGTGCATAAAACCAGTTTCGGATGTTAATGTGTGGACAGTCCAGGGGTTAAGGGCTCCAGAAGCTGCCTAAAATTAATGTGTAACAAGTCCGAAAGTTGAAATGTTTCCCATCCCATTAGTGTTCTAAAACAATATATTTTTGAGTATTAGGGATCATTTCCATAATGAGACAGCTTGAAGCAATAACAAAAAGTGATATTTTCTAAGTTTTGCTTCAGATATCTGGTTCTTTTAATCTATTGTATTAATGTTTTGTCTATGTATTGGTTCCTTGTCGTTAAACTCAGTAGTTCATTCTCTAATATTGTCCTTTCCCATTCCTGTGTACTGACTAGAGACCTTAAATGTTAAAAGAGCCACTAAATTCTATGTGAAATACAACGTTCATTGAATTTGCGTATTAGGAAGATCAAAAGATACCATATAAAAATATTCTCTAAATAGATCAAAAAATGCATTAATACTTACAGTTGGCCTTGATCACGAAATACTAAGCTGTGATCTACCACCATATCTTTTTGCATTGAAACAGTGTTTTATTAAAACAATTATCATAGAAAATTACAGTTGGAAGGGACCTTAGGAGGTCATCTAGGCTAACCCCTGCTCAAAGCAGAGCTATCCCCAACTAGATCATCCCAGCCAGGGCTTTCTCTAGCTGAATCTTAAAAACCTCCAAGAATAGAGATTCCACCACTTCTCTGGGTAACCTGTTCCAGTGTTTTACTACCTTCCTTATGAGAGCATTTTTTCCACCCCAATAGCTAACCTAAAGTTCCCTTGCAGCTACTTGAGACCACTGCTCTTTGTTCAGTCATCTGCCACCACTGAGAACAATCTAGCTCCACTCTCTTTAGAACCACCCTTAAGGTAGTTGAAGGCTGCTATTAAATTCCCCTTCAGTCTTCTTTTCTCCAGATTAACAAGCCCAGTTCCCTCAGCCTCTTCTTAAATCATGTGCCCCAGCCCCTTAACCATTTGCGTTGCCTTCCTCTGGACTCTTCAATTTGTCTACATCCTTTCTGTAGTAATGCATCCAAAACTGGACACAGTACTCTGCATGTGGCCTCACCACTGCTGAATATATGGGAAGAATCACTTCCCTTGATCTGCTAGCAAAAGTAACCATGTTCCTACTAATGCCTCCCAGAATGCTGTCAGTGTACTTCACAAGGACAGCATATTCAGCTTATTGTCCACTCCAGGAAAAGGCATTAAGTGCATGTGCCTGATGTACATTCACCAATATAACTGCTATACTCTGAACTCAACCACAGAGAAAGGACATGTAGAGGCCAGAGGAAATGCTTCAAGGACACCTGGAAGGCAAACGTTAAGAAGTGTGGCATTGACATCACTAAAGTGGGAAAAACTAGCCTGGGACAGGGCTACATGGCAAAACCTTGTGAGAGAACGTAAGCTTACTTTGAGTAAAGCAGTCTTGCCCTGAGAAAAGAATGACAAAAACATTTCATAGATTTCATAGACTAGATTTCATAGACATTAGGGCTGGAAGAGACCTCAGAAGATCATCAAGCCCAGCCCCCCACTGGAAAGGCAGGAAGTCAGCTGGGGTCATAGGATCGCAGCAGGATAACCATCCAATTTACTCTTGAAGGTGTTCAATGTAGGTGCTTGAACCATCTCTGATGGCAGGCTGTTCCAGACCTTGGGGGCAAGGAGAATAAAGAAATTCTTCCTTAAGTCCAGCCTGAAATGGTCTTGCAGTAGTTTATGACCGTTCGACCTTGACAAACGTCCCCCCAAATACTGGTGGTCACCCTTGATAAAACTTACAGGTGGCCATCAGATCACCCCTGAGCCTGCGCTTTTCCAGGCTAAAGAGCCCCGCGGCTCTCAGCCTTTTATCGTAAGGTCTGTTTTCTTGACCTCTGATCATGCACGTGGCTCTTCTCTGCACTCTCTGGAGTTTCTCCACATCCTTTTTGAATTGTGGAGCCCAAAACTGGACTCAGTACTCCAGCTGCGGCCTCACCAAGGCCGAGTACAAGGGGAGAATAACATCCCAGGATTTGCTTGAGAACCATCTATAGATGCAAGCCAGTGTTTTGCTCGCTTTACTATCCGCAGCATCGCATTGCAGGCTCATGTTCGTCTTGTGGTCAATGATGACCACATAGCACTGCCAAGCCTATAAGGATACTGTAGGTTTTTCTTCCCAAGGTCGAGAACCTTGCATTTTTCGGTATTGAACACCATCAGGTTCTCATCCGCCCATTTGCTGAGCCTGTCCAGGTCAGCCTGGATCACCCGCCTGTCTTGTGGTGTGGATGCTTTGCCCCAAAGTTTGGTGTCATCGGCAAGCTTGGCCAGTCCGCTTCTGACTCCAATGTCTGCATCATTAATGAAGATGTTGAACAGTATGTGTCCAAGGACAAAGCCTTGGGGAACCCCACTGGTCACAGGACACCATGACGAGTGACTTCCATCAATTACCACCCTGTGGGTCCGACCACGGAGCCAATTTCCCAGCCAGCGGATCGTGGTGGACTCAAGGTCAGAATTGGCCAGTTTCGCCAAGAGGTGATCATGGGATACCAGATCAAAGGCTTTTTTGAATTCAAGCTATATGACATCAATCTTTTTTCCCTTGTCCAGGTGATAGGTCACCTGGTCATAGAAGGAAATGAGATTGGTCAAGCAACAAACTCGTGCTGGCCAACCCTTAGGATGTTGGCGTCAGCAGGTGTATTAAGGATGGCCTCTTTAATGCACTTTTCTAAGATCTTTCCCGGGATACAAATGAGGCTTAAGGAAAGGAAAACAGAAGGGAAGGAAAAAAGACCAAGAAATCTGTGCTTTGACCCTTATTTTAACCTCCCCCTTTGGTGTCTGCCAGTCCGTTGCTCTAGCATCAGCCAACTTAGCCAGCCTTCTTAGCCATCAATGGACTCATCTACAGCCATTTACTTGACCCGAAGGAGTGATCATCCTCAACCATGAGGGATTGCCACCAACTGTCCATTGTAACCTTCAGGTCCTTTTCTGCAGAGGTACTGCTTAGTCAGTCAGTCCCCAGTCTATACCAGTGTATGGGATTGTTCTGTTCTAAGTGCAGGACTTTGTACTTGTCCTTATCGAGCCTCATAAGATTTCTTTTGACCCAATACTCCAATTTGTCTAGGCCTCTCTAAGTCCTAGTCCTACCCTTCAGTGTGGGCACTTCTACATGTCCACTTTAATGTATTCTATTGTGCATTCAAGTGTTGCATCAGCAGCAGTGCTAATAAACTAATGTGCAGTAGAATTAGTCTATTTCACATTAAGCATCAGTAAAAAAGGCATTTACTTTTGCTACTGTGCATTAGGAAAGCTTTATGTGCCTTAACATAGTACCTCATATTAGAGTTACTAAACTTAATGCGCAGTAGCAAAAGCATGTTAATTAACATGTAGATGTGCCCAGAGTCTACACACCTAGCTTGGTGTCTTCTGCAAACTTGCTGAGGGTGCCCTCCATTCCATCTTCCAGATTGATTGATGAAGATATTGAACAAAACTGGCCCCAGGAATGACCCCTCAGGCACTCTACTTGATACCAGCTGCCAGCTAGATATCAAGCTATTGATTACCCTTGAGCCCAATGATCCAGCCAGTTTTTTATCCACCCTACTGTTTTTTCATCCAAGCTATATTTCCTAGCTTGCTTGGGAGACTCTATCAAAGACCGTGCTAAAGTCAAGGTATATTACGTCCACTACTCTCCCCGCATCCACTGTGGCAGTCATCTCATCATAGAATGCAATTAGGTTGGTCTTGCATGACTTGCCCTTGGTGAATCCATGGTGTTTCTAATTGCATTCTTCTCCAAGTGTGTAGAAGTTACCAAAACATTACACTTTATTTTACAAATGATTTTACTAAACTCCTATATTAATAGCATATGTTATTAATACAAACACAGCTTTTGAAGGAGAAATCTTGCCTCTTGTGCTGAGAAAATAATACTAATTTGCCCTGTTGACCAATCAAAATGGATATACTTAGCAAGGATATTTTTGCAGGAATAGTTTTTTTTCATTTAGAAGTGTGGTCTTTGCTGATGCTTCTGATGGTTTTGCATAATTAAGATTAGGGCTCTGTGAATAATACAGTATATGTTTGTGACTATTTGTTTGACATTGAAAATGAAATATGACTTATAGATATGTAATTTATACTTTTAAGCATTGTTTGTTGTAAGCTTAAACAAGATGCTTCCCCTAATACAATGATTCTTAAACATTGCCATAACATGGCCTTCTTCCTATTTGGCCATATGAAAGATTAAGCAAAGTGTTGGAGAACCCACACTAAACGGTTTCACAGAAACTAGGTTTTCCCACTATCTGTCTTAAGTTTATATTAGGTACGGGCCTTGTTGTACATTACATTTAACATGTTTTAACTGCAGCTAAAGCATGAGTGTCTATGTGTTCAAGCAGTAAAACATTCAGTCATTCAAAGTGCAATCATCTTATAGCAGAGTTAGGACTTCTTGAATGAGTAATATTATATAATATGCCTTCAGCTATCACTGGACAATTCCACTGCGATAATATGAGCTATCTGCAGTCCTCTCCCAGCCACGGCATCTACTAGGGACCTCTCTGTGGTACCAAGCATCTGTTGTTGGTCTTTGTTCTGGCACCTTACCAGAGCTTGTTTAAGACTCCTGTGTGATGCTGGGCTGGGACCAACAATCAGTGATCTGTGCCTGAGAAATTGTGTTAGAGATTGTAATAAACATTGTGTTCAGAATATATTCTAACTTTTAATATGGCACAATCGTGCTTACCACATGTTTACTATGTTTAAATAAAACATAGGCTTAGTGTCCCATGTGACAAGGCCCTAAATGTTTTGACATTGAAATTTTAAAAAAATTGCAAAGGGTCTTGATCCAATCTTGCTAAAACTCTTAGTGATATATAAAGTGTTTGTTCATATACAGCATCCTGTCAGTGGCAACAAGAACATCGAAACACAGAATGAAGTTGTGCATTAAGCAATTTTTGGCTGGTGCCTACATATGCAGGGACTTGGCACTAAAGTCCTGTAACCTTGGTATGTGCTCCAGTAGCTGGGCAGACCCGGCACCAAAGTTAGCGCTGGGTTATGTCTACATGCGCGTTAATGCGCTTTAACTGATCGCATCTAAATTTGATACCTGCAATTGCAGGTGTCAAGTTTAGGCATGATTAGCCTAATTTTGCCATTTATAATGTGTATTAAGGGTATGCATGTGCAGACATGCACCTGTAATGTGCATTAAATTAGGCTAAAGTGCAGTAATGGATCTCATGTATACGTGCCTATATAGAACTAAATTACTCTGTATTCATTCAGCTGTGCAGTCCCTTTTAATTTCAGTGGAATACATATTTGTGTGATAAGGAGGAGAGGATTTGTCTACTGTGAACTTCTTAAAACCTCATTGTCATCTCACAGTAGTGTGACTTGGAAGCAGATCCATGGAAGTCATAGAGCCTAAATAAAAATAGAGCGGGTCTGAGCAAGAAAGATTCAAAATTATACTGTATTAACTTGGCAATTGATAATCTCCTAATGAGATAGAACAGATCTTTGTTTTTTTTAATAATTAAATCATCCAACTTAAATGTATACAAAAGTTGTTTTTATGATACAGACTCAAATGTGTTTTCATGATGAGTTTGATATGACTACTTTGTACTTTGCACTAGAAGCATCCTCTTTTAAAGTCTCTGAAGTTTAATCACTTTAAAACAGGCATGCTCTGTTTCATGAAACTAAATAAAATCCAGTGATCCAGCTCTTCTGAGATACCTGGGAAGTAACATCAAGTTTAATCAGGTGAGGGACTCAGCCTCCACAGCCATGGGCAACTGCTGCAGTATCTCAGCTCAGCTGTGGGGGTGCGTGGAACACTCCAGGGCTGGGAGATAGCAGCAGCTGCAATCTCACAGCAACTGTGGTGTGCCCCTGCATTCCTGTGACTGGGACTTCACCTTGGCTGTGATCTGCCAGCCCTGGGTGTGTGTTGTGCAGCTGGGACATTGGAGCAGCTGTAGTCTCCCAGCCTCAGGACTGCCTACACATGCAAATTAAAGCTAGATAGAAACCAGCCATAACATTATTACACATGTTTGAGCAATAACTTCATAGCTGGTTGGACCTGTTTAGGGTGCCATAGTTAGTTTGTACATGTAACCAGTCTAAATTTATTGTACAATTACCTTGTTAATTGCACAATAGTTATAACATGTTGAGATGGTCTTTAATAGTGCATATGAGATCTATGTTCAATGTGAGATATTGATCCACAGGCTATATTGCTTTAAATTTATGAAGGAGTTTATCTTGGCCTTTTGTTTCTAAACTGATTTAAACCCTTTCTCTGACATCTCTAGAACAATGATGGTGGAAGCGAGGATGGGTAATGAACAGAGGTTATATCCTAGATACACCCAGTTCAGTGCTCTCCTTCTAAAGCATCTACTTCGGCCATAATTGGAGATAGTCCATCTAACTCAGAAACCTGTTGGTCTACCTAGTATAACACTTCTTACATTAAGTTCTCAATCCAGATATGATACGATTGTCCTGTTTCATAGTTTTTGATAGGATACAAACATGGTTGGAAATGAACAAAAGGCTGCACAGAAGAAAACATGCTAGAAAGAACAATTCATACCTGGGAACTACTGTGAATAGGTTTGCAGACAACATCAAGCATGTCATTTAATGGTATGCCATTAATCCTTTGTTCAGATATTTAAGAATATATTATACTAAATCTGTCCCTTTACAATCATCCCGAAATGGGTAAGCATGCCCTTTATCAGATCGTACTTAAATGTGTGTATTCTGAAAAACAGCTACCGGTATTATACACTATCAAGCAGCAAAAGTGGTCATACTGTGGGTTTTCATGACTAATATACCAAAGGAGGTTAAATATAAAATACAGTTACTCCTCACTTAACGTTGTAGTTACGTTCTTTAAAAATTTGACTTTAAGTGAAACAATGTTAAGCTAATCCAATTATGTCATAGTAATTAACTACTAGCAGGTGGCCAAACAAAGTTATAACCGAACATTGTGTGACTTTACATGAGTATGTTCTCTAATAGATCAGCAACATAATAATGAAACAATGTTAACTGGGACGACATTAAGTGAAGAGTACCTGTAAAGTAGAATTAAGGATATGTGAAAATTAACAAGGAGATGTGACGAGAGTAATTGTTTAAAGAAGTTTTTCTTTAGTTAAGAGATTAATTAATCATACTTTGTATTATTTTAATCTAACAACATCATAGGGGAGGAAGTAAAAATGATTCTATTTGACTTTAATGAGGCTAAAATGTGATGACATTTATGGTTTTAACTTATTTTTCCATTGCAACTATGGTTTTCATTATCTAGTTCTTTCCTTTCTCTTAAAAGGTTATTTTCTTCCTAAATGTTCCCATATTTGTGACTCGCCAAAGATGTACTGTTGATATTTTTGAGATCTATTAATTCGAAATACTTAAAATGTCCATAGTGATGTTTATTGTGAAGGTTAGTAAGCCAAGCATCTCCGATGCAAAGAATGTTTAGCTTCTTTCAAAGAAATGACTAGGCATCTAAGGGTGCATCTACATATTCAGTAGGTATGGCGTGATACACTCTGGTGCAGCTCATGCCGCAGTTCATGGCTCCCAGGTGCACCATCTACATGTACACCGTCTACATGGGACTGCAGCAGTCTGAGCCAGAGCAGAGCAGCCTTGGTCTGGTAGCAGGCTCAAAGGGGTCAGCCCTGGGTTCCGGGTAATAGCGTGGAGGTGAGGCGGGGTTGGCCGGGGCACAAGAATGCCCGAAGTGTGGAACCATGTGTCTAGGCAGCAGATGGGTCTAGCCCACTGATGCCTGGGGTGGCCAATTGAAGTGTATTCCTGGGTCAGCATTGATATGTACATTTTGGTGCAGTTATTTTTCAGCATTGTAAGCAAAAATTAGTGGCAAAAATTAGTTTGCTGCAGTCTAATAGCATTGTATGTGTAAACTGTGACACTTTACACTGAAGTAAATTAGTCTGCTGCGCAGTTAAGCACACACATAGATGCACCTAAGGCCACATCCATATGTGTGTGGACATTTTTTCCCCTGGGCACAAGTGGGGATGGCTCACCTTGTGCTGCCACTAGTTGTCCCTGGGGAATGGTTGTGCCATGCATGCTCTGGCGTGCAGCAAGTTACCTTGTGTGGGGTAGGGGTGGCTGGGGCTAGCACTGGGCTGGCCCCTGTAGGCTTACCTGGGTTTCTGGGGGCCTCCCGGGGCTGCAGCAACAATTCTGCTCAGAGCCTAGTCGGCAGCGGAGCACAGCTCTGGCTAGCCAGGCTTTGGGCAGTGCACACTGCCACTGTGTGCACCACTCCGCTTTTTTTTTTCCCCACGGGTTTTTTGGCATCTGAATATTTAGGGGTCAAAAAACCCTCCACACTGCTCCCTTGCAGTGCAGAGAGTAAATGAGCATACAGTGTGTGGTGCTGCAGATGCTCATTTGGGTGTGGCCTAAGAGCCTGTAGGGAGGATTTTGAATTTCCAAGTTGTGTTTTCTCTCTAATAATAATAAACAAAATAACATGAAACAGAAACATTCACATGTACAAGAAATGAAGGTTATCCAACAACTACCCATTATAGGGTTTCTTACGTTTTTGTATGAAACATTTGCAAGTATCCTGGTGGCAGGATAACAGATTGGATAGACTGGTAGTTTGATCCACAGTGGTAATTTCTGTGTTTTCTGAATCTGATTTGATCTATATATGTATGTTTCTCTCACATTAGTATCTGTACCTAAGGACTAGATACTGCACTTAATTTATGTCAGTTCTAATTACATCTTATATATTGTGTTTTATATATTTATCAGAGGTTCAACCCAGCTGTGGTCCATCTGTTTTCCAGAGACCAGAGTCCATCATTATAAATCTTTCCTCCTCCCCCCTCATAATATGTCCAAATCAGTGATTCTTTGAAGGGTGCCACAAGATGTGGAGATAAGCAGATAATTGTACACTTAGGCTCAGTTTCTGCTTGGCCATTCCCCCACCCACACTGCCTGGCCCCTCTGCAAGGAGGTAAGCACTGTAATAATTAAGTTTTTGAAATGAGGTGCCATTCAATTCATAAAAGTTATAGAGGCATGCCTTGAGTCTATTGAAACGTTCCTCGAGTCTAAAGGAGTTGAGAGCCATTGCTCTATAATCACCGTACAGAATAAGGTTTATCCCATACATATTTTTAAAACTCCACTATATTTGGCTTTGAGACTGCATGTTTCAGATACAACCTTGGACACCAAAACAATTCATCTCACTTTCTATGTGTACTGGAGATGTCAGAAGACTATCTTCTTCCAGATGGGCTGAGATGCTAAGGTTAAAGGGGTATCAGCAGTCAGAAATTATGTTGTCATTAGTAATCAATTAAATGAAAAGATTCTAAAATTGTAATACTTATGGTATACTTATTACATTAGACATTACATACATTAGACAAAGTGTCAGAATTGAGGTTTGTTTTTTCTGAATTTTCGTTCTTTTTCAGCTTTCTAGTGTTTGTTTCTTATTACAACACTAGTAACATTTTTGGTTAATTCATGTTATCTCTTTAATTATAGTAGAACACATTCACAGATTCAGTTAGGAGTTCAGGTTTTTCTGACGGTTTTGGCCTCTAACTACCTATCACAGTTTTGTCCACTCTTCTGTGAAACATTTGGCACTACTCAAACTTCCACACTCTTTCACTTAAGCTTTTGGGTTTAGAAATAAGATAAATGTAGATAAAACATGATACAGTTTGAATTTGTGTTGTGAATGAACTGGCAAGGCAGGCACATGTAAGTTAATATTGATAGATAGTGTATATAATGGCTGAGAACAATAAACACAGTATAAATAAAATGAATGGTATTGAGTCAGTGTTAGAGGGCTTTGAAAGGAATCTTGGAGCAATAGTCAACATATTTTTAGCAAGCAGTCCACTGCAAAAGCAATGACACAAAAGCAAGCACAGTATTAAAATAGTATTACAGACCTAGAACTGTAGCATAGCTAATCTGATTAAATTTTAAATGTTCTTGAATAGAAACTAAACTAAGATTTCTTTGTAATAATTTCTGGATACTGTTTTCCTTAATAAATAGCATCTGCAAGGACACAAAGGAGAAAAAGACATTTCATTGGCTATGACAGTTTTAGTAATCACTCGCTGCTCTTCTTATCAGGTGGATGTACTAAACAAAAATGCACGTATGTGGGTTTCTTTTAAAAGATAGTTACTTTAGAAAAAACTCTAATGGGGAGGTAAGGACTATCTGCAATGTGAAACACGTTTTGGTTTACAAAAAGTGTCAAAATGTTTGATGTTTTTAATAACTTATATGAAAGAGGAGATGCTCCCTGTTTTTTTCCAACTATTCATTATAAAACCAGTTCTGTATAGTGTGGATGCCCTCAGCTCACAGTAAAGTCAATGTAAGCTTGTCTCTCTTCTTTTTTTCTGACCAAAACTACTAGCAGTACAGCAGTCCATAGCAGTGGGTGACAGTTGTAAGTCTCAGATTTCTGCTTGCCAGCTGATGAAACTAAATTTAGAAAAATCAAGAATGACTTTTAGAAGAGAATGGAGTTTCTTCAAGAAAAATAAGGGTATTGGATCAGATCCTCAACAAGTGTAAACATATATGATTTTGTGTGTTAAAGCCATGAGATTTAATTATAATAGCTCCCTGATTAATTTTTTTATTCTTCTACCATCTTGCTCTTTGTTTACTTCTTCATCATGGTTTACTATATCAGCTAACTTTAAATTAATATTCTGTAAATGATGACACCAATAATGGTAGTACTATGAAATGCTGGAATATCTTTCTGTCTCTACAATTATTGATTAAAGAAATGCATTTATGTAGATACTAAGGCTGGAATATTAACTAGCAATTCTCCTTTGACTTTCCACACCTACACTTATCTTTTTTTCCTTTGTATCTGGCAATACATTCACCTCCGTATTACCCATTCTTTAATTCACTTCTTTAATCCTGCTGCCTTCCTTTTCCCTTAACAGCCTTGGCTTTCCCTCCTTATTCCAAAGCTCTGTCTCCAAGTATAATTTCCATTAATTTATTTTTTTTCTCCTACTTTTATCATCTTGCTTTTTGTTACCTTTACTTCCATAGAAACAAAACTACACCTTTATGGTTCCTCCATCTTGCACTTTCTTGCCAGCCCTTGTTTTCAGTCTAGTGCCTGCCATTTCTCCTCTTCTGGTTCCAGTATCATCAGTAGTATTTGTAACACCACTTGCTTACAATTACTTAGCAGGTCAGTTTTGGGGTCCTAAAATCATCCGAATGAATGATATTCTTCCTAGTTTTCTTAATATAGTCACCTGATACATAAGAGTAAACCAAGAGTTTATCCTATAAATTAATAGTTTGAAAGGGTTTCCTGCAAAAAATAGAGTGGGCAGTGAGGAGTTCATGACAGCATAGCTTATGACAGATAATGGCCTGTTTCACTCCTTCCTAAGAATAAATATTTGAGTAATATATTCTCCTCATGACATGGCTGGTAGGTGCTGCTTTATTTCATAAAATTCTTAAAATAATATTTTCAAATAGCAAATAACACTACATTCAATTTTAATTTTAATATGTGAATAATTAATAAAGCAATCATTGCAGAATACTTTCATAGAAGTGGTTGACTGAGGTATCCTTTAATTTCAGGTTTTAATTAGAGATGGCGCCTCACCACTCTAGCCCTTTTGATTGTGTCAGGAACTGGAAAATAGATTTGCTTCAATTTTAAACTTAAAGCAGCAGCTTGTTCTTATATCCCCTTTCTGTGCATTTTGATTATTAACAATGGAAATATGTTTTCATCAGTCTACGAGTGTGGCATGAACTCAACATTTATTGACATTTACTGGTAAAAATTGAATCCTGCCAAGCCTACTTATTCTAAATTTACAAGGTTAGATTCCTTTATTGTAATGCTAAAGATTCCCTTTTGAGGTTGCTTAAGTTATCGATCCACATTCTTAAATTATCTATGTTTCTTATTAGGTGACTGTACACATTAAAGATTTTTTTTTAAGTTCAGTTCACATATACACATGCATGCACCCCCCCCCGTGTGTGTGTGTATGCATTTGTATCTGTATGCAGACACACACACACACACACACACACACACACACACACACACACCCACACACCCCTATATATATCCTCCATATAGTTCCGACATATATATGAGGAAAGCTTGCTCTATATACATGAGGAAAGACTGGGGGAACTGAGCTTTTTTAGTCTAGAGAAGAGGAAACAGAAAGGAGACTTAATAGCAATCTTCAACTACCTGAAATGGGGTTTGAAAGAGGATGGAGCTAGGCTATTCTCAGTGGTGGGAGATGACAGAACAAGGAGCAATGGTCTCAAGTTTCAACAAGGGAAGTCTAGATTAGGAAGAATTTTCTCATTTGAAGGGTAGTAAAACACTAGAACAGGTTGCCCAGAGGGGTGGTAGAAGCTCTCCTTGGGGATTTTCAAAACTGTGGCTGGAATGATCTAGTTGGGGCTGGTCCTGCTTTGAGCTGAAGGTTGGACTAGATGGCCTCCTAAGGTCCCTTTCAACCCTAATTTTTTATGAGTCTATATATCATATAATTTTATATCTTCCCCATGAAAAATTATGTTAAATTAATCCTCCTACTTTCAATTGCCCTACTTTCTTTCCCATATCCTTTGTTTTCAGTAAGCCTCCAAGATCCTGAAACTATAACATTTTTCTTCCTTCACTGCCCCTCCCCATTATCAGTGTGATGGATTTGTGAATTCACAGATCTTTTACTTATGTGACAAACTGTAGTTAATAGCATTTTTTCATGGCCTCCAGGTAACCTGTTAGATGAGATACTGTAGTGTTGATTTACAAAGTTACCCTTATCCTGCATTCTGTAAGAAATACCAGAAGAAAAAAAGGTGGATCTAATTTCTAGGTCTGTCTCTGGGGTTCATGTACATATATCTATTAAAAAGTGAGGAATTGTGATTTGATTGATTTTTTTTGTTTTGTTTTGTTTTACACAGGAAAACTATTTTCCTGCATGTTGAAAAGAGACTAAACAAGTGCACTTCGCAAGTCCATTGGCTAATTAGGCCTTTCTCTAATTCCTTAAAACTTTTGGTATTCCAGAAGCATGCTATGAGTAGGATTTGCTTAGGATTGCACTAGGTCAACTTCATTGCTGCATTCAGCTATACCAAGGGCCAAGGACCTATATTGTAGCCATATAAACAGCAATGGGAACCTTTAGAAGACAGGCTTCACCTTGAATTATTTTTAGTGAGATCCCAGTCATTCCTCAGCAGCCACAGGAAGTCAAGAAGGGTTAAATATGACTTTCAGGGAGGTACAATGCTTTCAGGCATTAAACATGTGTGTCTTACAAATCTCCTGTTATGGTGCCTGCATCCTTTCCAGGAACCAAGGATCTAGAAAACAAAAGTAGGTGCCATGTATAGCTCTTACTGCTTCCTGCTTATTCACGCCCATTAGGGGGCATCTTCCCAATGCACTTACTCTCCCTAAGGAAGAGTTACCTTAGTGTATTTGGGGCATAGGACGGCAGCCTCCCACTGCTGGATTTTGGATAAATATTTCCCTTGCCATATCTACACAAGACACTACTATATAATCATTACTGCACATTTATTTAGTACTTGTACTAGCAAATACCAAATAAATGCACAGTAACTGGAGTTACTGCTTAGTAGTGCCAGCAAACCTCTTTAGGTGACACTACTGTACAGTAGCCAAATAATACTGCACAGTAGTATATTAGCACTGTCCATGCTGTGATGCACTACTGTGCAGTATTTTCCAGCTGTTGTCTCAGTCAGCTTCTTGTGTAGATGTACCTACCATTACTCATGTCTGCTGGTTGTTTGCTACACTATACCTTGCCACTGGTAAGACTAAGTGGGAGGGTATTGGAGTCTAAACTGTAAGGAACATCATACATGCTACGGCATAAAATATGGCAGTGGTATCTTTGGAAAGTTATACCGCTGCATTGGAAAGTATCACCTTCCAGTGTCTACTTGCTTCAGATAGACTGTTTATGCACATTTATTTTGAGAATTATAGAAGACTAGTAGTTCTCTTTATTCTTAGTTAAAGAAATAGATGCCCTCTTGCAGCCTGTTCAGGATAGTGATGCCAATGCCAAAATAATAAATAGCTGCTAAGAATTGCACACGTTTCATCTACCATTATCTCAGGGAAACTTCCTCTTTCTGCCAAGAAGGGAGAAACTTGCTTATGCGATCCCACTTAATCCATCTGTAAATACTGTAATTAATATCATTTGGTCAGCTTGACACTGAGTCTGTCTTAACAGCTCACTTGCCAAGCTCCATAAGATCCCACCCATTACAGCAGAGCTGTGGACTTCAGAGTTGGCATTATTTCAGAGACTTTCAGGACTCCTCCAACTCTTAGCTTGTGGAACACTGGATAGAGTCCCAATCCCCATAAAAAAGAGAGACAGAATACTAGTTAGAGAAGTGTCTTGCAAGCCATACATGCAGCTCGCATCCCCTCAGAGAACAAAATATTTTACTTCTCATGACAGATGAGGCTAAATGCTCTACTCATATTTCTTAGCTTTAGCCAAGAGCATTCTAGAAATGGATTGCCTACAAACTGCTTCTATTAGAATTAAAAGCTTTGGCTTAATTGAACTGTAGAAAAAGGCACAACTAAATAAATTCTACTAATAGTGACTTTCACCTCAGTCAAAATTAGAACTAGATTTATAACAACAACATCAAAAGCCTGTTTGTCAGTATTTCTGGGTCATGGTTGATGGGATTTCTTAATTAAGAATGTAGAATACATGCATTAGCAATCAAATGGTGCTATATAATCTGTAAAACGTATCTTGGCATTTAACTAGTCATACTCAGGTCAGTATTGTTGGTTTGGGTTTGACTTTGCAAGTTGTTTAACCAGTAAGCATAGTTCTACTAGAACACAAAGCTGATTCTAATCATTTCAAAAGTTCGGGGAAGAGGCTTTTTACATTTCATCATAGTACAACTTCAGAAGCTGAAATGATTGCCTATAAATGAGCAGCTGCATCTTCAGTGCTACAGGCTTAAATTAAGGTCCCAGAGTCCCATAGGTTTTGTGTTCCATAGCACGTTAGCAAGAAACCTACAAATATAGCAAGGCTCATGTTCTACGACTGCACACAATCCATGTAATATTCATGATTAGTAAGGCAAATAAAATGCAGTCTTACAACAGATGTTGCAGAACAATCAACTGTAGAAATGGGAAGTATAAGATAAGAAAAGGTCAAATGTAATGGCCAATGTAATGTGACCACTGTAAATTTTTTTAATTTAAAATGGGAAATATTTTATGATATGTAAGATTTGTTATAATTTTTTAGGTATAGAATCTAACTATTGGTGGTGGTTTGCCTTGAATTAGTCCCCCTCCCACTCTTACAGCAAGGAAAATCAGTTGGGGGAGTCAGGTGGTCCCACCCCCTTGCCCTCTGCCAGCACCAACTTTTCCCTCCCTCCTTGCTGTCAGACCCTGCTCTACTTGAGCACATGCAAGTGAGGAGCAACTTTGAAAACACTGAGTTTGATATAGTCAAGTTACTGCAGGTACTTATAGACTTGGTTAATTCAGAATTCATGCATTTTACCTGTTTTGAAACTGCTGCATATGTTAGCACAGAAACTCCATGAATACACTTTTAAGCAGCACTTTTATACCTACCTATATATAGTACAAACTATTAGTTATATTAGTCCAAAGCCAAAAGACTCATGATTTACCATATAGTTAATAGGGCTGGGCCCTGGCAGAGTCAAGTATTTTAAGTCCGTGACCCTACAGCTCATCACCGCTCAGTATGTGTGTGTACTCTAGAAGGTCCCCCCTCCCCCATCCAAAGGGTTCATATATGACTTTGTGTCCCCCCCTCCCCCTCCCATAACTGGAACTGGCTGTTCTTGTCACGAGTCCTGATTGTTCTTGTCACGAGTCCTGGGACCTTCCAGACATGTATATGTAGACGATACACAGGACAAACTGGCCTGGCTCTGCCTCATGAAGGGTGGGGCCGCACTAATCATATGTAACAAGCTGAGAGACTGGGGTGCTAGAGGGATTGTAGATGAACTCTTTGGAGTCCTGTTTGGTAATGTTTGCCAGATGCTTACGGCTGCGAAAGAAACAGAAATAATTGAAAATGGGAAAGAAAGGTGCAACTCAGCTGTGGGAGTAAAGATATACATGCAATCTAGTGACTCACTGTGACTTTTAAAAGCATCAGTGCTGAAGGAGACTGTATAATGGGCACTACTGTATATCTTATTCAGATGGGCTGCATTAACTTGTCTTTATGATAGGTTCCCATCAGCATTTTAGTCTTTTGGCTAAGATTAAGCATTTTTGCCATCCAGAGGAGGATGTAAGGGCTGGTTCTAGCCTGGGGCTGGCCTGGTATTGCAGTACTTCTAGGCCTGGTACCAGTTTCCTCCTAGGGGAACAAATGACTGTTTTTTAAGGGAGACACACACACACACACCCACACACACACCCATCAGTATGTTTGGCCAATATGGGCCATGTGTTTTATAGTTACACTTATTGCTGATTGCGTTTAATCACCTTCATAGTTGGTTCCACTAGTGAGCACATGTTGCTTTTTGGCAGCAGTTTAGTGATAGACAGTGTATTTAATGAGGTTTCCTTGTATGCAAATGTAAGATGAGATTTTTTTCCCCAGTTTGATGGCGGCAAAAAACCTTGTCTTGTAGTCGAGTAAATATGTTTTGCTAGAGATGCATCAATTGATGCATGCCAGCGTATTATTTGCCCTGTTGGCTGCAGCATTGCACTGCTAGGTCATATTAATATCACGGTCTATGATTACCCCCAGGTCCCTTTCATTAGTGGTGCCTAGTCAGTTTGTTGCCAAGCCTGTAGGTGTGTAGGGGAGATTTTTGTCCCCAGGTGGAGCACTTTACATTTCTCGACATTGAACTTCATCAGATTCTGATCTACCCAACTTGGCAGCCTGTCTAGGTCCACCTGTATCTGCAGCCTATCTTCAAGCGTGACCATGCTTCCTCATAGCTTGGTGTTGTCTGTGAATGTGGCCAATGAACTCTTCACCCCTGAATCCAAATCATTGATAAAGATGCTGAAAATCACTGTACCATGTACCAACCCCTAAGGGACACCACTGGCCGCTCCTTGTCAAGACAACACAGTTCAATTCATTAGATGTCTCTGGGTCCTGCCCTGCAACCAGCTCCCTACCCTGCTACCTGTGTCACAGTTAAGCCCACAGTCCTGCAGATTTCTCACAAGAACATCATTGATTACTAGATCAAAGGCCTTTTGGAAGTCAAGGTATACAAACTGGAGTATTGCGTCCAGTTCTGGGCGCCACACTTCAAGAGGGATGTTGACAGCATGGAGAGGGTCCAGAGGAGGGCCACTCATATGATCAGGGGACAACAGGACAGGCCCTATGAGGAGAGGCTACGGGACCTGAACCTGTTCAGCCTCCAAAAGAGAAAGCTGAGGGGGGATCTTGTGGCCTGTTATAAATTAATCAGGGGGGATCAGCAGGCATTGGGGGGAGTCACTGTTCCCCCGAGCACCGCCAGGAGTGACCAGGAATAACGGTCACAAGCTGGCAGAGGGTAGGTTTAGGTTAGATATCAGGAGGCGCTACTTCACGGTCAGGGCGGCTAGGGTCTGGAACCAGCTTCCAAGAAAAGTGGTGCAGGCTCCTACCCTGGGGGTGTTTAAGAGGAGGTTAGATGAACATCTTGCTGGGGTCATTTGACCCCAGTCCTCTTTCCTGCCATGGCAGGGGGTCGGACTAGATGATCTGCTCAGGTCCCTTCCGATCCTTGAAACTATGAAACAACATCAACCTCCTCTCCCTTACCCAAGTGGTGAGTTACCGGATCATAAAAGGAGATGAGGTTAGTAAGACAAGACCTGTCCACGACGAAGCCGTGCTGGCTGTCATTCAGAATCCTACCTTCTGCAAGTCTATCACATATAGACTCCTTGATGAATATTTCCAGGATCTTCCCTGGGATAGAAGTTAGGTTGATTGGCCCCTGGTTATCTGGGTCCTCCCTCTTCCCTTTGTTGAAGATGGGCACAACATTGGCCCTCTTCCAGTCCTCAGGGAACTCTCCGGAGCACCCTGAGTTTTAGAAAGTTTTTGCCAGCGTTCCCGCAATGACTTCAGCTAGCTCCCTCAGCACCCTCAGATGAAGTTCATCTGGTCCTGCTGACTTGTATATGTCTTATTTTTTCAAATGATCACACACCAGTTCTACAGTAATATTAGGAAGGCAGTCATTCCTACCCTACCCGTTCTGTACCCACTCTGGCATGATTTTGCCCTTGCGTTGGTGAAAGACTGAAGCAAAGTAATCATTCAGGAGTTCAGTTTTCTCCTGAGTGCTAGTAACCAGCTGTCCTGAGTTGCTGAGCAGTGGCCCCACACTCCCATTTGTTTTCCTCCTGTTTCCTACATACCTAAAGAAGGACTTCTTGTTGTCCTTGACTCCCATCACTAATTTTTGTTCAGTTGCTATCTTAGCCCTTTGAATCTATTCCCTACAAGTGCAGGCCATTGTTGTATAGCCCTCCTTCGTGCTCCAATCTTCCATTGTTTGTATGCCTCTTTCTTCTTGAGAGGACCATGATTTCCCTGTTTAGTGAAGAGGGCTTCCCAACCCTTTTGTTACCTTTCCTCCATGTGAGAATGGATTTCCTTTGTGCTTTGAGGATCATGTCTTTAAGGAATGACCACTCTCCATGCACTCCTTTCACCTTCGGCCCCTGGTCCCACAGCCCTTTCCCTACTAGTGACCTGAGTTTGTTGAAATTTGTGTTTTTGAAGTCCAAAACTTCAGTCCTGCTATCTGATTCGTCTGCCCTGCGACGGACAGTGAACATGATGATTCCATGGTCGCTGTCACCCAGGTTACCTTCTATTTTTAAGATTTGTCTTATAGGAGAAGCACAAACTAATGTAGTGGGGGAGATGCAATTGGAAAATCTACCTTTACATACAAGTAAATATGTATCATCTTACATGTGACAGCATCTTGTCTATTATTCCTAGTTTTAGATACTGAGTAGGAATTTGGCCTTCAGGGACAAATTACTATTGGCTAGAGATCATTTAAAGATATTTTTATTTGATAAGCATTAAATTTTCATAAGCATGTTTTAAAGTATCATTTAAGGTTTTGAGAATACTTCATATTTTAGTAGAAACCTAGGATTGTTATTTAATAATCTTAGTTGATTTATGGTTCATGACGAGACAAATTACGGAAATACATTGCAATGATTTCTGGGTTTGATATTATTATTTGCCCCTGGCATCTGTTTCAAATACAGTGTTGGCGAATGTACAGTTTGTCTCCAAGTCTTTTGTGCCACAAACCTCACCTCAGGGGTGCTGCATTGCAGGTGCTGCCAATGCAGAAGCAGCAGTCAAATAAAACTGCCCCGCATGTACTTGGCTGTATTTGAACTCTGTCCAGCCTCAAGCAGGCAGGACCTGCCTTGGGCTGTGCAGTCTTTCCTGGTGTGGCCCTTCTATGCTCCTCCCAGAAACAGAGCCATGGAAACTGGACTGGAAAGAGCTGCACGGCACAAAGCAGCTACTGACTGTTTTAGACTGTTCAGAGCCCAAATGCAGGAAGAGCACACATATGTGGAGCTCTTCCTGGGCTACAGCCCTTCCTGGGCTGGATGTGCTGCAGTGTCAGGTACTTTTAGTTAGTGGCAGTGATGCCCAGTTGAGAAGCACCGAGGTAAGTTGAGACAGTACCACAGTACTTCTCAGTTTGGTGTGCTGCCACATTAAAAAAACAGTGAGGGGTATCTTGGCTCTAAAAAGGTTGAGAACCATTAACCCTTACTGTGGGCATATGAGCATCCCAGGCTCTTTATTAGATACTTCTTGCTTTAGTCGTATCATCACAGTACACTGTGCCCCCACCCCTTTTTGAGTCCTATGTAAAGCTAAATAACAGTTAATTCAGTCTAGTGTTTCCACTCCTCTTTATTAAGCATATAACACAACATGTTATGTATGGAGAAAGACCTTTTTCATAACATAGAGACAGATTCTATTAATTAGCATGGGATTGCAGGGTTTTTTCTGGTGAATCAGCCTGATATCAGGTACTTGATTCCTACATGACGGTACGGAGGAGTTACTGCTGAGTCGCAGTATATTTTATTAACACCAGCCAAAGTAGAAGAGGGGGGGTTGGACTGCATGGTTGGGACAAAACAGGTCCTAAAGGGAAAGACCAAGAAACAGTTAAAGTTGCATGGGAATTTAGGCTGCGATTTATATCGCTAAGCAAGGGCTAAATAAAACCCTTATGGCTCCCTAGTACAACTGAGTATGTTTGGTATAGATACAGCATGAGTATATTATTTAGCAGAAACCCCTCTGTGTGCATTCTTTTCATCTACATCAAATTGCAGATGATGCAGTTCTCTTTCATTCACAGCACCTTTCAACATGGGAAGATGGATGAGGGTCATTTGTCTGAGTTAAAGCAGATAAACAGGGACATATGGAGAATAAGTGTGATCTCTTGAGATCATATTCACCTTCGTTTTAAGAGAGTGGTTCACAACATTTCTGTCTTCTTGTGGACCCCTGACTTCTGCTTTAGTCCCAGTAAATGCCTTCATTTTGTGTGAAGATTGTAGTATTGACCTATCCCTGTTCCTTTGACATCCAGATTAGGTTACTGCAATGAACTGTACATAGGCTATCACTGGAGACCACATGGAAGTGGAACTAGTATGTAACAGCCTGATTGCTTATCATTTTTAGGTAATGGGGTCCTATTAAACTATTTCTTCAAAGGCAGAACTGCTCCCTTATCATTTTCAGACACAATTTTGATATTCACTCTTAGTGCTTTGTTTTGAGAATTGAAGTGAACTGATGAGGTCTTTTGCACACTCTTTAAGGTCATGACATTTTCAGTGGAGGGAACTCAGTTCCTGAATTTGTATCCCACATTGTTTTCTGAGCACCAGTTTATTGCATATATTTTATGTTTTAAGGGTTGACATGAATGCCATTTGTTAGTCTTTTGCTTTAAGTTATTTATCAGTCTCTAGCTGCTTGGTTTTGGCTGTTTAAATTTAGTCAACAAGTGTTATCTGTTTTATAATGTATACTTATATACTTTATAATATTGTAAGATACTTATGATGGGAATATTTAAAAATGCTTTGCCAAGAATGGCAAGAAAGTATACATCAAAATAAACAATTCTGTGCTAATGGATTATGGGAAAAAAGTTCTATAACTTTCACTTTATAGATAAAGGGAGTTAGCTGTATTAGTATGAAGTCAGTCAGAATGCTGGGCAGACCTTATGGACTAAGTCAAGGGTGTCAATGAGTTAGATGAGTGGCTGGGAACTGGTCCACAGTCCAGATCAATGCCATGGGATCTATGACTTCCCCCTCCCCCACATGCCTGATCCAGCACCCATTGCACCCGTTCTGCCTTGTCGAAGACATGAGCCTCAAGCAGTACCTGCTCCAGCTGGTCCAGGATCAGTGCCATGTGCAGCACAGTGTCAGATTGACCAGAATGGGTGCTACATGCTGGGGACCCACAGACTCGAACTCTCCCTTGCCCCCCCTTGCTTGCCAGGTACAGCACTCTCTCTGGCTGGTCCAGGACTGCAGCACACATGGTACCCATCCCAGACCTGCTGTAGCAGGCATCATGTGACTTGCATCCTGAACCAGCCAAAGCAGATGCTGTGGGCCCTGGATCAAACATGTGGGGAGGGAGGGTGCCTCAAACTGGCCCCACATGGGGCCAGCACCAGGTGCTGGATGATGTGGCTCAGTGGGGCAGATCTGGCTCATGGGTTGTAAGTTTGACATACCTGGTCTATGTAATTCAGAGGCGTAAGCTTTCGTGAGAAACAGCTTATTTTCTAAGCACCTACAAGACAGCTTAGTGTGGCCTCCATTTGCTAGGTACTATACAGAAAGAAAATTATAGTCCCAGTTTCAAAGAGTTACACTGTAAAGTGTAAGGTATAACAGGTTGATGAAACCAACATGGAGGTTTGGTTGGGTGGCTGAAAGGCAAGTTAACAAAACACAATTAGCAAAGCCTGTTATACTTCTTAGAGATGGTAATCACAACTGGCCACCTGCCTAACTGTTTCTCTATAATAGGTGCATTTCAATAATGGCAGAGGGAATAGTGTTTAATTCAGCATGAAACAGCAGAGTTTTACCATGATCTTATGGGAAAAAACTAACTGGTTCCACAAAGAAATAGGATAAATACAACTTCATTAGCAAGGAATAAAGGACAGGATAGAGTGTGCTGAATCTGAAAGGATCAAGATACAAAAAATAAATTTTTAAAATGTGTCCTGACTACTAATTTGTTTCTTTGGCATCTAGCAAAATGGGACCTCAGTGCTACCCTGGAGGCCTTTGGGTTCTTTTCCACCCTGGGTTTCCATTAATATTTAAGAAGTAGGATTTGAAATTGTTATACTTAAAATATTAATTCATGGCTTCTTATAATGCTTAACCCCTGAATGCCTGAATGTATCATTCTGTGTGGTCATTATATGCACTGCATTTCATTATGATGTCACACAGGATTATGATTTAAATAAAAGGATAATACATGGGAACAAATGAATTCTTGACAAATTATTTTTCACAAACACATTTGCAGATAAAAAATTTTACCTTTTTCACTTGATAAGGTGGTCACAGTAGAATTATATAAAGTTACTGAAGAATAACAAAATACTAATGTAGTATCTCAGCAGAGGCCAGTAACCTGGAATCTGTGATATGTTCCCTCAGAACAAATGAATACGCTAAGGGTTTTAGTAGATTACTTGATTTCTTTTTCATTGGCCTGATCTAAAAATATTTTCCAAAGCTTTAGAGAGGCTTTCAAACCTTGGAACTTGAGAAGCATTTTTAAGAGAATGACTCCCTTGGAGAATTGATCTGTTACCACACGAAATTACAAGATGCATCAGTTCCTACAATTTCTTAAGTACATTTTACTGTTTAAATGGGTAGGCTTTTTACTTTAGTAATTGTGTGTGTGGGAGGTACTATTAAAAAAAAGTTCATATTTCTTTAGTGTAGCATAAAAGATATAATTGCAAACTGAACTCTTACTTTCCATGAAAAAAATCTCAAGTGCTTCCAGATATCTTGAAAAGCAGTCATTTTTCTTCTTATTCAGTGGTCACTTTTCAAGATCAGGGTCAATTGTTTTCCCCCCAGTAGATTTGGAATCAATTTAAAGTGCGACTTGTGTGCTATGAATAAAAAGAGAGAAATCTGTGAGAATAGCTTACTAGTTTTGGAGTATTTTTTATAGCTTTCTCTTTGCAGGGCTGGGTGCAGCAGGCAGAAGTACAGTTCCCAGCTGTAACTCAGGGCAAGTTCTGCAAAGTGTTCTGAGTTACAACGGTACCCCAGACCAAACAGAGGTTCACTGGTGGTTCCAGGAGGGAGGGGAATCTGGGTGGAAGCTTGTGGCCAGGTTCCCATAGCAATGACCAGAGCTTTCTGCCAGTGCTTGCACTTTTCAGAATGGGAGGGGGGGGAAGACAGCAGAGAGAGCTTGTTCTTGGGGCTCCCCAGCTGCGTGGGGTGGGTGAAGTAGTTGGGGTGGGTGAATTGGAGCTACAATACACCTGCCCTAACCTCCCGGGGGAGGACTGAAAACCCTACAACCTGAACTCCCTCCACTCCCTTTTCTCCCTCCCATTCTGAAAACAGGCTGGGAGTTCTGCAGACACAAGTTACAAAAGACACTACATTTTGAAAAGTCTTCATCTGATTCCTCATGCAACAAGGGGCCAGATTTTTACCCAATCGGCCATTTTTGAAGCTGCCTGCAGCCATGGACTTGTGTTTGGTCAGAGCTATAAACTGCTTTGTGTGTCCAGATCAGGCAAAAAATTGGCACTTCTGTCTTCACCTTTACATTGTCAAGGAAAAGTTATGCTTGTGTTTTATTACTTGTAGATTTGTTAATTGAATGCTCTTGAAAAGCTCTGTGCCTTTGACAATCATCAGACCCCTGTGTTATATACCCCCAAAACATAGATATAAAATAACACATTTTAATTCACACTCATGTGTAAGATTTTGGATCAGTCATATGTGTGCTGTTTTACCTCACTTATCTTCCCATGGATGAGTAAAAAAAAAAAAAAGGCATTTGCAACACTTCTTCATACCCCCAAAATAAAGGCAAAAAGTAAAGAGTAAAACCAGTAACAGAACATCATGTAACCAGTTTCCTTTCTCTTAATGTAAATTCTATTAGTAATAAATAGCATTTAAAGTTTCTGAATTTTCTTAACATGCATTTCAATTTCTTTCATTCTTACCCGTTTCTTTATTTTAGTTTTATTGGTGACTTGCCTCATGAGCAATAGGAAAAATCTGTTTGTTCTCTAATTATAGAGATTTGAGATGGAAAAGAATTGTTTATTTAATGGGTCTCTGTAACAGAACAAGGTATTCAAGTATCTCTTTTATTTTTAAGTTAACTTTTAAATGTTTCAGTTAGTGGGAATTTTTAGCACTTCCTTTGGGAGGCTTACAAAATATACTGTCTTTCAATGTCATGAAGTTTTATCAGCTATGAAATTTTAATTTGCTTTTTCCTCAGTTTCATTCTATTTTACTTATACTGTCACCCTTTTAAACACTAAGAGTAAGTCTTCAAGGTGCTGAAGGTTGTTTCAGTTTGGAGGAGAAACTGGTGATGGAGTCAGTGGCATGTGCTTTTGAATGAGTCCTACAAAGACATTAACTGAGAACATACACATTTGTGTTTTTCCTGAACAGAGTAATTAAACAAAGGTAGACCATATGTTTTGTTCTCAGTGGCCACATCTATACTTTCATTAACGTGCTGTAGTTACTGCACATTAAGTGTAGTACTTGATTATACAAGTACTAAATTTAATGCACAGTAACGATGGCATGTTAATGAAAGCATAGATGCAGCCACTAAGAAGAAAACAAATAGTCTACCTTTGTTTAGTACTTGTATAATCAAGTAGCACCAGCGCACACCTTTTTAGTATCATAATAATTATGTGCAATAGCGTGTTAGCACTGTTTCTGCTGTTACATGCTACTGCACAGTATTAAGCTACTATGCAGCTAGTGTCTCATGTAAATGCACCCAGTTTAAGCCTCTTTCAGCCACCACTAAAGCCAGTAAGCTGTCTTTCCAGATGTTTTCTAGATCTCTCATGTATTTGTGGCATTCTTTTCTCTGTTTCCCAGTTTTTTTCAGCCTCTCCTTCAAGGTTCACATATCTTTCCAATACAATAGCCGCAGAAACTCCTTTGTTCACATATGTCTTTTTTGCATGGTGACGTGCTTGTGTTTTATGTGGAGGTCACTATTATTTTTATAAAGAAGCACAGTTGTTTCTTGTACAGCTGTCAAATGAATAGGACTAGTTATATGCCTCAGTTTCAGTGAGTGCTAGTCCAAGCTATAAACAAATAACTCCTTGTCCTTTATATTAGTCAAATATTTATAATTACCATCATCTCCTTTAAAATTTGTGTTCAAACAAGATACTCGTTCCATTCTTTTAATCATTCCCCATAAATTCATCCAGCTTCTTAAGCATTATTTTTATTGCATCATTACCACCTCCATTTCTTGCTTATGCCCACAATAGGACATTTCTTCAAACTATTAACCTCAGGCCTAGATTTGTAAATCACTCTTGTGATCTGATTGTAGTGGAGTAAATATTACAAGTTGCTATACAACTTCAAAAAATCAATACATTTCAAACCTTGTTTGGCTACTTTGGAGACTTTGAACCCATTGAGTTTCACTATCAGTTGTACCTACCGTGTCCTAAAATCAGTCAGAGCAAAATAATTTGGTGAATATTTTATAAGTATTTGCAAGAATACTTAACTGTATTAGTTAGTGTATCTAACCCTGCCGTCTGGCATTACATTTCATGAAATGTCTTGTATAGTTGTGGAGACTTTTAATGTTTCACTAAGCATTTTATGATATAGTTAGGGGGGGATGGGGAAATGTCACACAGTATCGTAGTGTTTCTGAATACTTTTTGTTCCTATGTCAAATGTTTCAGAATCCTTAAAGAGGTTAGTCTGGATATAAAGATATCACGTTGTATATAATAGGACCTTCCAGTTGAGGTAGTCCTTATTTAAACTCTGAGTTAACATGGATGATGATCAGCAAAGTAGTTAACATATTTCAATGTACAGGGCTGTAGAAATTTAAATGGTACCAAAAGTTAACAAATTTCCTTTTAAAAATTATGATCCTCACATGTCTATAATTATTTTCTTCAAATTTGATGGTATGAGTAGTTGTGTTGTATTATATATCTATTATAAGTATTGCTAGGTAGGTGGCTTCCCAAATCAGGATGTAAATGACATAATTGTTTCATATTTATACTAGATCTCCCATTAAAACTGGTGTTTATTTCCTAATTGCTACTTACTTAATATATAGGAATATTACACATAACTGTTTCCATACTTGTTGAAGTACATCATGCTGTCCATACTACTGTAGAATGACAGAAGGTTTCCTTTGCTCCAGATATTCCTAGAACTACTTAGTTTCTTATTTCCTTTAAAAGGAATCTTATTTTTCAAAAATCGCATACTTTACCCACCAACTTTTCCCATTTTGTGGGTATGTGCCTTGTGATTGTTCTTCATTGAAGATATGGAAATATTTTTTAAATTATATTCATACATTCAGTTTCACCAGACTCTTCAAGTAAATGAAATAATAATTTGAATGTGGATAGGTTCAGCTTCAGCATTGTAAAAAACTATAGTGCTTTGTAATGGGCCTGAGTGTAGCAGAGCTTGGCATATAGGGGGCTAGAGGGCAGAGATGAGGATCATAGCAAAGTAGGGTTGAAATGCACCTCAGGACATCATCTAGTCCAGTGTTTCTCAGCTTGTGGGTCACGTCCCAAAAGTGGGTTACAAGAATATTTGAAAGGGCTGTAAGTCCCAGAAAAAATCAGGAAAGCACAGGTTTCCCTTTGCAGACTGGTAACATTCCAGCCTGCAAGGAGCTGCGTGGGGCAACTGGGGGCTGTGCATGCACACGCATGTGACTGGCATGCAGCCAGGCAGGGTCATGGGAGCAGCCCCAGCAGCTGGATATAGATAAATCTGTGCGAAGCGGGGTTGGATGTCAAGGGCTTGGGGACTGTCGGGGGGGTGTGAATGGGATGGGAGGGGGGGGCAGGTGCCTTCTGGCACTGGGGGGGAAGGTGGCCATGTACTGAGGTTGCATCAGGGAGGGAAGGTGCCTGCCCCTCCAGTGGGGGAAGGGGGGGGGGGTCCTTCGAGGGTGGCAGGAAACTGCCTACCTGCGACAGCATCACCGGGGTTAGTGCCCATACTTGCAGGGGTGGAGCACTCAGAAGACACTGTCCAGGGGGCAGGTGAGGCCATGACCAGGCTGCCTGATATAGCACAGGAGCCCCAACCCAGGGCAGAGGGTGCCACAGGCCTCCCTTCCTCCTCTCTCCAACCCATGTCAGGATCAGTCTCACTCCACTGCCAGGCCAACTGCATGAGCCAGAGCTGCTGCAATCACCATGCTCTCTCCCAAGTGGAACACAACCAGTTGAGGGCTCCCTCTGGCAGATCTTGGGGGACAGAGGGCTGCAGGTTGGGAGTGAGGGTCACTGGCATGGCCTGGAGCGGGGGGAAGGGGACTGTAGGTCAGGAGTGAGGGGCACCAGCAGGTCCAGGGATCCGTGACTTGGGAATGAGGGGCACCATCACAACCAGGGGGCTATGGTTTGGGTCTGGCCATTGATGCTTGCAAATGGGTCCTGATACAAAAAAGGTTGAGAATCTAATCCAACCCCTTCTCAAAGGAGGACCATCCCCAGCTGTATCATGCCAGTCAAGGCCTTGTCTAGCTGGGTCTTAAAAACTTCCAAGGATGGAGATTCCACAGCTTCTCTGGGTAACCTGTTCCAGTGTTTTACAACCCTCCTAGTGAGAGAGTTTTTCCTTATATTTAACCTAAACTTCCCTTCAGTCAGTCAATCAGCAAATGCATATTTGCCAAGTCACGCAGTAGCATCTTCAGTGACCATGTGTGTAGTTCCTGTAGTCTGCCACTGAACTTAGTCAGCAGGCAGCCATCAAGGGTATGCAACTTGGTGTGTGTTTTGACATAGCTTCAGTTTGGATTGTCATGAAGACCCCAAAAGTGGAGACTGGCTATGCATAGACCTTGCCCTGTCCGCTGCACTTCCCTTGCTGCGACTTGAGACCGTTGCTCTGTCATCTGTGACCACTGGTAACAATCTAGTTGCATGGTCTTTGTAACCACCATTTAGGGAAATTAAACCCACCTAAGACTTCTCTTTTAAATGAGCCCAGTTCCTTCAGCCTCTCCCTGTAAATCATATGCCCCAGTCCCCTAACCATTTTTATTGCTCTCTGCTGGACTCTCCAATTTCTTTACATCGTTGCTGTAGTGGAAGACCCAGAACTAGACACAGCACTCCAGAAGTGTCTTCACCAGTACTGAATAGAGGGAAATAATCACTTCCGTCTATCTGCTGGCAATGCTCCTCCTAATGCTAATGCAACCCAGTATGCCATTATCTGTCTTTGCAACAAAGGCACTCTGTTGGCTTATATTTAGCTTATTGTCCACTGTAACCCCCATATTCTTTTCTGCAGAGCTGCTGTTTAGCCAGTCAATCCCCAGCAGGTACTGGTGCATGGGACTGATCTGTCCTAAATGCAGGACTTTGCACTTATCCTTGTTGAACTTGGAGGGCACGTCCGGACAAGCGCGGATGTGCAGTATGTGGCACCACAGACCCATCCACAGTGTCGCACGTGCAGGTGTTCCTTGCAGTGGGGGGATGGGAGGCTTTTGATCCTAGGAGATCTGGGAGTCAAAAAAACCCACACCAAAAATCAGGGCAGTGCACATAGCGGCAGCATGCATTGCCCAAAGTGGGAGCTTGGCCAGCCAAAGGCACACTTTGGCTGCTGACCAGAGGCCCCCAGATAAGCCTGCTGAGGCCAACGTAGTTACTGGCCCGAGTCTGCCCTATCCCATGAGTAACCTTCTGCGCTCCAGAGTGTGTGTGACATGGACATTCCCCAGGGACAAGTAGCAGTGGCACAAGGGTTTCCGCTGCTATTTGTCTGTGGGAAACATGTTCCTGCTCATCTGGATGTGCCTCATAAGACTTCTTTTGGTCCAGTTCTTCACTTTGTCTAGGTTTCTCTGAATGCTGTCCCTACCCTCCAATGTATCTACTGCTCTCCCTCTCTTGGTGTCATCTGCAGACTTGCTGGGGGTGCACTCCATCCCATCTTTCAGGGTGTTAATGAAGATATTGAACAAAACTGGCCCCAGGATTGATCCCTGGGGCACCTGATACCAGCTGCCAGCTAGACATAGAGCCATCGATTACTACCCTTTGAGCCTGATGATACAGCAAGTTTTCTTGCCACCTTTATGGTCCATTCATTCAACCTGGACTTCCTAGTTTTAAGAGGCTCCCTAAGACTGCCAAATAGAATGGAGAGTTTTCACTGATTATTTGCCCTTCTTCCCCCTCAGTTTCTCTTTGTGCTTGCTGTTATTTTGGTTTTAGTTAGTTTCACCTCAGGAATGCTCATCAGTTGCAAGAACAGCACTGTCACCCTGGGGTGATACAGAAAATGGTAGCTATGTTTCTACAGTCAGCCACAACCAATAAGAAGCAGCCTTGCAAACAATAGAAAGTTTTAATGTTGGTTTTATTATACTATCTTTTGTTTTTCCTTGTCTGCATGACTCTGGCAGCCAACCTTGGGAAGCTGTGATTAGCAGTGCCTAAAGCGAGGGGTTTGGATACACGCAGTGATGGCCGAAAAGTTGGCCCAGCCAGTCAGCAGCTCTGGGAGTTTAGTGGGGCAGTGACCTAAATAATGTTGCCTTCCATCCTATCTGGATGAACTGCCACAGTCCTCTCTGGGAGCCAGCGTGTCCTTTGTTTTTTTCCTAGTAAGAGCCTTCAGAATTGTTGGAGACCTCCGGACTGACCCTAGGGTAGATGTTGAAGTAGGACTGTATCAAGCCATTGCCAGCCAGAATCTACAACAGCTCCTTCCATCAAATTCAAGTCATCCTCTGGGCTTCTGAGAACTGACTGGCATCATGGCTTTTCTTCTACTGTGCCTTCAGTAGTTTGATCTTAATGTGACATTGATGCCAGTCACAGTTGTGGTCTCTAGCAACTATTTCAAAGGCAATGTAATGTACTAGTAGATGGCTAGTCCTTAGTTCTTCTGGGTTCTCGTTGCTTCAGATGGCAAGGAGGTCCATTACCTCCAGTTAGCTGACTATTTCATGGGAGTGGCTGAGGGTGCTGACACTGATATTGTGGATGCAGGCTACTGTTTCATAGTTTCATAGTTGGTAGGGTCAGAAGGGACCTGAGCAGATTATCAAGTCCGACCCCCTGCCATGGGCAGGAAAAAGTACTGGGGTCAAATAACCCCAGCTAGGTGATCATCCAGCTCCTGTTAAAGACCCCCAGGGTAGGAGCCACCACCACTTCGCGTGCAAGTTGGTTCCAGATCCTAGTCCCTCTGACAATGAAGTAGCGCCTCCTGATGTCTAGTCTGAATCTACCCTCTGCCACCTTGTGTCCGTTATTTCTAGTCACCCCGGTAGTCCTTGGGGGAACAGGGACTCCCCCAATGCCTCCTGGTCCCCTATGACTAGTTTGTAAATGGCCACTAGATCCCCCCGCAGCTTTCTCTTGTAGAGGCTGAACAGGTTCAGGTCCCTCAGCCTCTCATTGTAGGGCCTGCCCTGCTTCCCCCAATCATGCGAGTGGCTCTCCTCTGGACCCTCTCCACGTTGTCCTCATCCCTCCTGAAGTGCGGCGCCCAGAACTGGATGCAGTACTCCAACTGTGCCCTGACCAGTGTCTCATAGAGGGGGAGGATCACCTCCTTGGACCTGCTCAAGATGCGTCTGTGGATTCATGGCATGGTATGGTTGGCCTTCCTGACCCCACACTGTTGACCCATGTTCATTTTGGCATCAGTAATGACTCCAAGATCCTTTTCTGCCTCTGCACTGATGAGAAGGATGTTCCCCAGCCTGTAGGTATGCTGCTGGTTCTTCCTCTCCAGGTGCAGCACCTTGCACTTTTCAATGTGTTGAACCCCATCCTGTTGTTATTCGCCCACCCCTGTAACCTGTCTGGGTCTGATTGCAGCCTATTCCTCCCTTCTAGTGTGCCCACATCCCCCCACATCTTAGTGTCATTTGTGAATTTGAAGAGAGTGCTTTTTTACTCCCTCGTCCAAGTCACTGATGAAGATGTTGAACAGTGCAGGCTTGAGGACTGAGCCCTGGGGGATTCCACGGCCCACATCTCTCCAGGTTGAAAATGACCCATCCACCATCACTCTATGAGTCCGGTCCTCCAGCCAGTTAGTGACCCATTTGACTGTGTACATGTTGACGCCACACTCCTCTAGTTTTTTAAATGAGAATGGGGTGAGAGACAGTGTCAAAGGCCTTCCTAAAGTCCAGAAAGACTACGTCCCCTGCTACCCCTGCGTCTAAGGATTTCGTGAGCTGGTCATAGAAGGCCACCAAGTTGGTCTGACAGGATCTGCCTCTAAGGAACCTGTGTTGGTTGCCCCTAAGCATAATTTCCCTCGCTGGTCCCTTGTGGACATGTGCCAGGATAATTGTCTCAAAAGTTTACCCAGGATTGAGGTAAGACTAGCTGGCCTATAGTTCCCCAGGTCCTCCTTCCTTCCTTTTTTGAAAATGGAAACCATGTTGGCCCTTTTCCAGTCTTCTGGCACCACACCAGAGCACCACGAGTGCTCATAAAACCATGCCGGGGTCCCGCAAAGACCTCTGTTAATTCCCTCAGCACTCTGGGGTACACATGGTCAGGACCAGCTGATATAAATATGTCCAGTCCCTCCAGAAGTTCCCTGACTAAATCTTCACAGACCCTAGTCCTGGGTGTTCCTCCCCTGGGGCCTGGTCCTGGTGGGGGTGCTGATCCGGTCCCAGCTCAGGAAAATGGAGGCAAAGAAATTGTTAAATTAGTTAGCTTTGTCATCTGGTGTGACGACCAGATTTCCTAGTGTGTCTTGTGGAGGCCCCACGTTACCTGGTACCTTGTGTTTACCCCCTATGTATTTAAAAAAGGACTTCTTGTTGTCCTTGATCCAGGTAGCTAGTTCCAGTTCCATCTCCGCCTTGGCCTTCCTGACTGCCCCCCTGCAGCCCCGAGCAACTGAGGTATAGTCCTCCCTGGTGATGGCCCCTCCCTTCCATTGGGTGTACACCTCCCTTTTAGCTAGGAGACATTCCCGTATGCTTTTGGTGAGCCATGGGGGCTTTTGCACCCTCGTGCCCCCTTTGATCCGTGTTGGGATTATCTCCCTTTGGGCTTGGAGGATCATCTCCTGAAGGAATGACCACTCTTCTTGGACACCTGACTCCCCTCTGCTCCTGGATCTTAGTGCCTCCCCAACTATCTCCTTACCTCATTGAAGTCCACCCTGCTAAAGTCCAGGGCTGCTGCAGGCCTTTTCCGCCTTGCGCTGGATACTGAATTCCAGCAGGCAATGATCGCTGTCGCCCAGGTGGTGGAGCACCCGCAGCCCCTTCACCAGGTCATCGCCTGTGCTATGTTAACATGCTCGAAAGTCCGCAACACTGGTCCACTATATAAGGAGCCAAGTCTTCAGCAAAATAGGTGTGGCACACCTTCACTCCTGGATGTAAATAGGCAAGGTCATATATCATTGAGGTCCTATAACTGGAGCAGTGAAGTTCAGTGAGTCACAGAAGTGACTCCTCTGAGCAGTGGGGGTATAGGAAGTGAAATACTACAGGATGCCAGAGGAGTGACCAGTTTCTTATCACGCACTGCTACATGATGTAAACTTTACATGAAGTTCTTCACAGTCTAGCATTTCAAAATTATTAGTGTTCTTTTTCTGGGGCAGAATGGCCCTTTTTGAAACATTTAATTGGCTGTGCCATCATTTTTTGGTATCCCTTTAAAGGCACTTAGAATACTTCAAATGTTACATGTACATTTATGTTGGGTAATGTGTAAATATTAAGAATAATATAAATTCTCTGCCAGTTCTATGTGCTTGACTTGCAGATGCTCATAAGGAAGGGCATGTGAAGATTGATAGACAGCACAGGATACATTATAGTATATTTCAGTTACAATCCTAGTTGTACAAAATATCTTTGAGGCTAGGGGCATCAATCCCTTCTAGTACAGAAAGTGTATCCCTATTTCTAGCTTTTCCTCCTTTGCATTCATAGAGAAGTATTTTTATCAGGAAAGCAGAAAGGTGGTTGTTTTGAGTACCTGTACATGAATAGGACTACATGTGCAGCTCTTTTCTTCTGTTATGAAATGGGTTGTGTGATTCCATGAACTCATCTTTTTTTCCCCAGGCAAGGAGGCCTGTGAGGTGACATGCTCATCTGTGAAAGAAGAGGGTCCCTATGTCAGGCTGAAGTACTCTTCTAGAAAAGCTTAGGGAAACAATGAAGAGCTCCTAACAAACTGAATTTATACTTTCTAAGTAAGGAAAAATAAATGCAGTGTAAAGCCAAGGGAATGGAATGAGAATCCTATAAGAAATGAGATGGAAAAGGTGACTAAAACTGATGCCTTTAACATTATAGTATTGTAATATTTTCTTGTTCCTTAAATATGCTTTACACTTCAGTAAATATATGTAGTATGTGTAGTATATATTCCATATTTTGGATATTTATCATTGATGTATTTGAATGTTGTACTTAAATAACTGTACCCGCAATAAATTATATATGGCCAAGAGGTTTCACTTTGGCATAGTTGTGATGTATACTAAAATTATATGATTACATTAAAATAAAACTATGTTTCCTTGTTGGGATTTATATAAATATATTGATAAAAGATTTACCACTAAGCAGCCATTAATTATTGACAATATATTGCAGTTGTATGGTGTACGTTCCCATAGACTGGTTTCGCATCAAAATTTCTGTGTTATTGGCAGGGTATGCAAATGTGGTTTATAGTTGCAATGGTTCTTAAATTTTAATCCAACTGTGTAAGTATCACAATCTATTGATACTCTCATCATGTGTTAAAAGAATGAACCTGTAGGGCTCTAGAGTTACAAGGCTGCAGCATTTATGATTTGCCAAACCAGAAGCTAAAAATAAATCAGCCGATGAGAAGATGTGAGATTAGCTTTAATTTAGTTAGTTTTACCTCCTGCATCTGGCTTTTTACTTTTCTGTATAATCAAAGAAATTGACAGGCTACTCTGAGAAAATGTAGTGAAATTTAATTAGTAGAGATATTGAGATCACCAATTGCTGGTAATGTATTATGCTTTTCTGCTTTTTAAATGCCCTTTAGAATTAATATAAAAGCACAATGAAAATGTATAGCTTCCTATAAAAGCCTAAATATCCTTTGATTAATAAGCAAAACATATTCCAAAGAATGTAGGCTAAGATTCAGCAAGGTATTTGAGCAAATGCTAAACTTTTAAGTATGTGACACTGCCAGTGGCTACAGAGGAGCTACTTAAATGCTTCCTGAATTAGGGCTTCACAGAACATTTAAAGCTTGGGGCTAAAAGTTTTCAGCTAGGCCTTGTCTAAACTGCATCTATAGCAAACCAAGGAGCACCACCAGGAAGTATATTGGACCACCTTGTTGTCACTCAGTGCATGTCAAAAGCAGAAATTAGCTCAGATTCTGTATCCTAGGAACTCCTGTTGACCATGCTGAATAGACATGTCAGTGATGATCCAAGGCTCACCACAGAAGCCAGGTAGAGCTGCCCAAAGTTGCTAAGCCTTCTTGAAAGTCAAGTCTAAAAAGTTATGTTTAATAATACTGCCCTGTGGCATTAGATCCAATGGACTATTTTTTAAATGTTGCAGAAAAGAATTAAAAAAGCAATCTTAACTTTCATTAAAATCTTTCCTTTCTTTTTAAAGTATTATAACTTGGCTTTAAAGTTGTCTTTACACTGAAAGCTGGCATACAATTTTATAATCCAGGAAAAATTCCACAGAATGGAAACACATGTTTTCTTCGAAAAAAAAACAGAGAGTTTTATTTTAAATGCTAGCTAGTGCATAATAATAATAATTCTGTAATGCTCTAATATTAGGATTGGCAGAAAAAAAAGATCATTGTAAGTGGAAGTTGGTCATTTTATATTCAAAGCAGGAGAGTTTGCAATCTTTTCTGGATCAACTGAGAGGATTCATTAAAATAAGCCCTTATAAAATTATTTTAAATAAAATATATTACTGTAAAGTTGTCATAAGTATCACAAGTGGTTTGTGTTCTAGGTAAACTTTTGCCTCTTAAGAATACTACCCATTTGCAAACTGTATTTGAAAAAGTTAACGAAGGCTTGCTTATAAAAACATAGATTCCCTGTAAGTTAATTATTTTTTTAAATCCTGAGTAAAAAATGGACAGCTACTCTATGCAGGAAATGACACGTTCTGACTTTTGTAACAGTCCATGTAATATGATTGTTTTTAAATTTGATATCTATATGCAAAATTCAGTCCAATATTTTGATGTTACTTGTACACTCACAAAAAACCCCATGTTTCTACTTTTTTGAGTTGGCATAATGATAATGAGAGCTGGTTATGCTTATACATCTCCTATTTAGTCTATAGTGATGATAATGTTTATTAGAGAAGAGTATGTTTTAAGAGTTACCACTTCAAAAAGTTTCTGAAATGCAAATATAGTTCTTTCATTTTGTGAGACCAAATTGTTGCAATTTGGAATATATAGCTCTTTTTCCACTAATCTACAGAATAAAATGTATCTTAGATAATTAACTATGACAGGACATACATACTGAAAAAATATATTTTAAAATGATACACTGCTGAATATATTGAAGATACATTACATATTCAAAATTTTCCCCACAACCATTTTAAAATTAGAATTTTGCTTCAAAGATGTTTCTTCAAATTATATTAAATGAATAAATTAAGTATATGTATGCAAATACTTGAATTTTTGTTAGTAACAGTTCGCAAAAGGAAATAGATCCAACCGTTAAACAACTGGAAGTGATAAATAATCTGGCAGTTTACTTTAGACACTAATGGAAACTAAAAGCTTTTAAAATGACAGAAATCTCACCAACTTTGGTGATTCATAGGCCCATTTTTGTTACACAGGTTGATCATATAGCTGACAGTTTTCCTTTTGCGTGACTCTCTCCTGTAAATTATTGTACTGTGTTATCTGAGTGAAAAGCCATTAGAGTTGTGGGGAAGAATATGACAACATCTCTTCAAAGGATTAAAGCAATTCCCAACAGTAAATGTACAATTTTCCCACACTCCCTCCTCCTCTTTTTTCTAGCAGCTTCCAATGGAAGTCACAAAATTTAATCCTCAAAGAAAATGTACTACTATTGTGAACCTTTTCAAAACTGTCTCATACACTGAAATTTATTTTTGCACAATTGTATTTCTTCATGGCACAGTGATTTTCCATTTACTACTTTCTGGTTTATACATGCTGAAATGAAGGAGAGTTGGTCTGTTGTATGACATGGTGTGTATTATATTAAATTGCAGCTTCTAAAACAGCACAGATTGCAGGATACCTTTTGGTCACTCAGTGCCAAGTCTAATGAAATATCTATTTAGCTTTGACTGCTTTCCTTACCACTGTTTTGACGGTAGCCATCCCTGTAAGTGCTCTCCCTATCAGGCTCCAGTAGCTTGAATGCAACCTGATCTCTGTTTTGTATAAATGTGTTGTCTGCTGAGCTAGAGAACACTTGCATTAGCTACATTGATCAATCCACATACTTCTCATCATTTAGTAGACAATTAATACTGCAGTGTAAAGGCTCCCCAGAGCACTTGGTTAGAGCTGGATCACTTTACACAAAAACCACAGGAGTTGTACATGAAAGGAGAAAAAAATCTAGCTAAGAGAAAAAAAAGAAAAGCATGAGAAAGCAACCATAGACCAAATTATGCTGTAATTCAGTGGTTGAGCTTCCAGCCTGATGCCTCTGAAATTATATTGCTTTCTGTTGAAATACTATGTAAAAGTTCCATCCTGCAAGTTGATGGGAGGTTGGCTTTTGTTGTCATTGTCTTTTAATTTTATTTTGACAGTATTATAGTGAAAAAAGAACATCATAATACTGAACACATCATTGTATCTGATGTTTCTGAAATATGTATGCTTTGTTTTTACGGCCACATAACTTGTTGCCAAAAGTGATGTTAAAATGAATTATAATATGAAATTAAAAGGTATGGATAGGATGGGGTTTCTTAAAAAAAAAAAAGACTGATTCACCTGTTTTAGTCTTAATTTGAGCAAATATTTCAGTAGAGGGATGATCAGTGTGATGTAATTCATTGCTGTGGGGCAAACTGTGCTTAATGCAGTTGTTAACTGATCTGTTTTTTAAAACCATTTGCATTTTTAAGTGCACTTGGATAAATTGTCTTTGTGGTATGAGGTCTAGAACAGCATGCTGGTTAATGTTTCATCTTTAGAAACCATAAGAAATTAAATAAGAGACATTTACTAAGAAGGGGCAACATGCTCGTGCAGTGGATAAGGTACCTACTTTATAGACTTCTGTTTCAGTGTGTGGCTGAGAGAATAGCTTTTGTAAAGCTGTATTGCTCCCTCCTTTGGTAAGGGCAGAGCCAAAGATATAGATTAGGTCTCTTTCTGCTTTGCTTACAGGTGCACATTGCACATGACTCCAGACAATTTATAAAATGATAATATAGGCCAATGTGATTTTGTCCTTATTTCAAAAGTATTTGTAAACATGATAGAATATATTTTGTCATGTATATTTGGGATTCCTCTAAACTGTAGTGTTGGCCTGTTTTTATAAAGTAGACAGCTGAATTTGTAATCAGATTTTCATTTTAATGGGGCATGTCTAGCCCTCTCATTCTGTTCCAAATTAAGTATTTTTGAAGAAAAGAAATAGAAATTATTAATCTGTGCGTGTATGAATTTCTGCGAGCCTGAACTGTTGTATTTTGAATGTTACAGATTCAAAGCAGTTGATTTGATCAGTTATATAGCCTAACTTTTTCAACTGAAAGTCATTAAAATAGCAAACATTTTCCTTTCTCCTTTATTTAAACCCCAGTAGGACCCCCATTTGCTTGTTTCCAAAAATGGAGTGAATTTGATGGAGCTTTTTTGAATGACAGGGTAACATGCAGTGTGGGACAGGTGCATGGTTTATTATGCAGTGTAGGGCAGGTGGATGATACTATTATTTATATCACAATAATAGATTGAGAATGCATTTAGAAAGTTACTAGCTATACAAGAAAAGACCAGATATTTAGTTATGCTTTAAGGCGACAGTTGGCAACCTTTTCAGGCAGCAGGCTGGAATGACCCAGTTCAGTCCAAAGTGGATTGGTTCTAGGACTCAGCTGCCACTGCTTTTCCCTGCTGCGGTATGACCCAGCAAAGCATCCTGCTGCTAACCCCCAACCCCCTCAATGAATACTGACAAAACCCCAGCTCTGCAAGCCAAATCCAGCCTGTGGGCTGTACATTGCCAACGCCTGCCTAAGGTTAAGTCAGACAAAGCCATCAGCTGAGAAGAATATAGCCATCAAAAAGTTTTCCCAAAAATTAAGTATTAAATTAAGTCTTCTTTTTTGGGGAAGTGAAAACTTCATTTGTGTGTTTAGCAGCCTATTGATGGATCTAATCAAGAAATCTGACCCCAAAATAGTAGTTCTTGGAAGTCTAGACTTGAAAGACTTTTTCTGGAAAATTTTGATACCTTAATCATCATTGAAATCATTTTTTTAATAGTCATACCTACAATCTCTAATTATGGATCAGATCCAATTCTGCTGACCGTTATACCCATTATATACATAATGAAAATATAGCTTTTGTCTTGGTTTCAGATTCTTTGTGTATGACCTGCTGAATCCTCAAGTCAAAGATGAAGTTGAATTATTCTTATATGCTAGGAATGAGAGTGATGCTAGGAAGGAGAGGCAGAAACTAGAATTGGTGAGAAAGAGGACTTCTGTGTAGCAAGAGACTGGAGAGAAGGGACAAATTGCTGTTCATAGGCACAGTATGTCTGGGAATCAGTGGTGGATGGTACTAGACCTAGCAGACTGAAGAGAACCCATGTGGTAACTCAAGATGAGGAATGGCTTGAGGGCTGTTCTGCTTAAGGGAATCATTTTCTCTCTAGTTCAGAAACGGTTGTGATTTCTCCCTGAAGACCTGATAGTCTGACATACAGAATAAATATTCTATCTATATTATTGGATAGAGCTACTTTAATGCTTGTCTTAAACATTATTTAATGTTTTAGCATAATCCCAAATCAAGCTGGAATCTTAATAGTTTTTGAATAATGTTCAGAAGTTTCCTCTTATTTCTAATTAGGATTGCAACATTGTTTCTTTCTTTTTTCCCATTTATAATACTGTATGTATCATATTTTATTTATTTTCTGGGTAGTCATTAATATGCCTTAGCCACTTTTGAGCAAATAGCTAGGTAATTAGGACTAAAAGTTTACACAGATAAATGTAAGAGCTGTATCAACAGAAGTTACCCAAAACAATTGCACATGATATTAACTTAAAATTATTTTTAAACTTTGAAAATTTCTTCCCTATTTTCACTTAACCAACTGTTGCTACATTTACCTTTTAATGTTGCCTTTTAATAATTAGGTGTCCATGTTCAGTCACAATTCAAACAATTGCTTGAGATATTGACAAATCCGTGGGCAAGCATCTAATATAAGGTTTGATTGCAATAATAGTTCTCTCTTTACAGGTACTACAGAGCGGGTGTGTTTGATCCAGGGAACAGTTGAAGCGCTGAATGCAGTACATGGTTTCATTGCTGAAAAGATTCGAGAAATGCCTCAAAATGTGGCCAAGACTGAGCCAGTCAGCATTCTGCAGCCCCAGACCACTGTTAATCCAGACCGCATCAAACAAGTGAGTTTTTTGTTGAGAAAACAGAGGCACGTCAGCTGCTTAGAATTAACTGCTTTTTTGAGAAGCCTTAAAGATTTAACATGTAAAGAATCAACATTAAATGTATCTTAAGAGAATGTCAGAGGTTTTATTTTTCAAGAATTTACTGATCTTTTTTGCCTTGTAGTTTATCTATTTATTATTCTCAGTAGGGTTTATACACAATACTTTATAAATTTAAATCAACTATATGATGTATCCATAAATTTATCTTTTTATCTCAGGGAACACTCTTATTTGAAATGGTCAGTCCATTTTAGATTTAAAATATGATCTGTAGATCCTTAAGATATATTACAATTTAGGAAAATTATGCCAATACATTTCTTCACCTTTGTGCATCAAAAAAAGTCTTAGTTATGAATGTCATTTGATAGTCATCTGAATTCTACATAAAAAAAACTTGAAAATTACAAGAATTTGTATTTTCAGCTGTTCCAACTATCCATTTTTAGCATCCTTTTGCATAAATTTTACATGGCTTCTCCAAGTATTATGTTTTGTGTAACTAAGGTAATCACATATGATATATATATATGTATATATATATATATATATAATGATCTAACATCATCTCTGTATTGCATCACATTTTCCAAGAAAACTTAAAACTGGGAAAAATAATGTTCTCTAAGGAGAATGAATTAATGGGGCTAAGTACTTTTAAATCTATAATTTATTAAGTTATTTCTTGAGGAAAAGGAGAAGAGAGAAAATTAAATCAATGAGCATTCAGAGGAAATTTTCTCTTGTTTCTCCTGTATTTGAATGGTCCACTTAATAAGATTCAGTGTCATGCAATGGTTCGTAAGCTGTATGTATTGTCTTTAATTATTTATTCTATGTGCACATGAACATACCCAGAATGTGTATTTGATTATGTACTGCATTTTAAAGTTTTTATTAGCATGAAGCTGGGATAGTTACATTGTTCTAAAATATTAAAAATTTAAATTATTTGAGCCATTGCAGATTACTGTTAATTACCACAAAATCATTTATTCTGTATATGTACATATCTCAGAGGAAAAAAACTGTTATAGAAAGTCTTTAGAGTTTTTTTTAAATCCATAGGACCTGGCTTCCCTATCTAAGTTTTCCTGTAAAACTAGTTTTTCCTTAGTTACCAGCAGTGTGAATGAATATGGTTCAGAGGAAGAGATAGCTAAAAATGTAATGTCTCAAATAGATTTTCTGCATACAAAATGTTACAATTTTAAGTCCCTTGTCTCATGATATAACAAGAAGTAAGTGTTCTGCATTGCAAGGGAAAGCTGATTTTTTCCTTTTTTCAGTAATATAAAGTACTTATTCCTAGTTCAGTCAATAGGACTATGAGATATTGGACTACAGTTCTACTACAAAAATATGCCTAATTACTGCACAAAGGTATTAGGACAACAGATAAATACACTGTAACTTATTGGTTCTGCAGTTTATCATATGAGTCCATAGTTTATGACCTGAAAATACCACAACATATTAGTATGTGCAGCATACAGAAGTATAGGTGTGTGTGTGTATGCAGAGGTATATATACAAATTTAACTATATGTATTTTATAATCGAACTTAAATGACTTCCCATTTCTTTTGTAATCAAGTGATATCTTTGCATGCTAAAATTGCACACTGTAATAATTGGTTTAGCAAATTTAAATTATAAAAACATATTCTCACAGCTCTTTTTTCAAATTGGAATAAGATAAGTCTGTCCTCTAGAGTATGTGTGTGTTTACACACCACATACACTCTTTATAACAGGCATAACACATGTATTTTTTAAAGCTTATATAACTTTTACAAACAGCAATTATGACTTAAAACCTTGATATTATTTTGTTTGGGAGCAAACAATTTGCAGCTTAATGAAACCAGCCAAAGCAAAGCTTAGCATAAGTTTTGGGACAATAATCTTTATGAATTATCATAATTTTTTATTTGTAGAAACTTGAATATGGTTTCTAGTTCTCTAACACAGAACCCTAGTGAAAGGCCAAAATGCTTCACAACATTTCTACCAACCAGGCCTGTGATTATAGAACTGAGTGGACAAATACAGCATTTCATGAGGGTAGCGTTCCCATAGCACCTATTGACTTTTTAGCTTAAGTGTTCAGACAGATACAGATGGTGTAGTGGTAAGCTAGCCCCACTTTTCCATTGTCAACCAGTGAAGAACTGTACCTTAGTGTATTTTGTCACTCGAGACGCTCTCATCTGTGGAAGGAATTGCTCCTATTTATTTTCATGATCAGTAAACTAAAACATAAAAGTTCCGTAACACAATCTGTATTGTCCCACTGTGCAAATGGGCTTTAAAAATCCCAAACACAATTTTTCAATGTAGGCATCCAGTTCCAGAATACTTCATCATTCCACCCCTTTCGTGCTCTTTCCACTAGAAATTTCCCATGCTGTCCACCTAAGAGTTTTTGGAGTCATGTTAGAACTATGGTAGTCCAGGAAATATGCAAGAGGCAAAAAAAGTTGTGAGCAGTATCTTGAGACTTGGAGGTCGTCATTGACCACAAGATGAACATGAGCCTGCAATGTGATGCGGTGGCTAGTAAAGCGACCAAAACTCTGGCTTGCATCCATAGCTGCCTCTCAAGCAAATCCCAGGACATCATTCTCCCCTGTACTCAGCCTTGGTGAGGCTGCAGCTGGAGTACTGAATCCAGTTTTGGGCTCCATAATTCAAAAATGTGGATGTGGAGAAGCTTGAGAGAGACCAGAGGAGAGCCACGCGCTTGATCAGAGGTCAGGAAAACAGACCTTACAATGAGAGGCTGAGAGCTATGGGGCTCTTTAGCCTGGCAAAGTGCAGGCTCAGGGGTGATCTGATGGCACCTATAAGTTTATCAGGGGTGACCACCAGGATCTGGGGGAATGTTTGTTCACCATAGCTTCCCAAGGGATGATGAGGTCGAACGGTTATAAACTACTTCTTGACCATTTCAGGCTGGACATGAGGAAGAATTTCTTTACTGTTCAAGCCCCCAAGGTCTGGAATAGCCTGCCATCGGAGGTGGTTCAAGCACCTACATTGAACACCTTCAAGAGTAAACTGGATGCTTATCTTGCTGGGATCTTATGACCCCAGCTGACTTCCTGCCCTTTGGGCAGGGGGCTGGACTCAATGATCTTCCGAGGTCCCTTCCAGCCCTAATGTCTATGAAATCTTTTATTGGACTAACTTCATGTTTGAGTTAGATTTAGACAATTCTGTGCATTTTTCTTGTGGTCTGAAAAAGAAGCAGGCACTGCTAGGGCCCAAAACAGTCTTCAGGGTTGTAAAATGGGAGAAGAGAGACATTTCCAAGAATAGCTAACAAAAATAAAAATTGTAGAAGAAAGTATAGCTTGCTCAGTGGGAGATTAAGACCATTAAGAAGGGACAAGGTCATAAATACCTGTGGAGTTAAAAGAGATTATCAGAAATCAGGTAAATGATATTGAATTATGGAGCCAATGTACATGTTCAGTCCTTGGTTCGTAGCTTATGAATTTTTGTTCCTACCTTTTCAAGGTGTTTTGTAAATATCCCTTGAGTACAAGGATAGTGAGGTCAGAAATTGAGTGGGGTTTTTTGTGTGAAAACTGTTCTCCTACTGGTTAATGTGTCTCCGTCCTTAATCTTTTCTCTGTGATCATATAGCCCGGTGCATAGTTTTAGTTTAGTTTTACCTGCGTAGTTTCCATAAGTGCATTTGATGCACTGGATGGGATCTATACCATATACCCAGATAAACCCATGCTAGGATAGTCTTATAGGATCTGTGTATTCTGATGGGTTTATTGTGGGAGATGTTGATTATTTTAGCTGTGTTGAAAGGTTGATAATGGGATGGGCTGGATCCCATTTAATGTCTGTTGATCAGTGAGGAATTTGCTTCTGATGATGACTTGGGCAAGTCTAGGTTAAGGAGTTGTTTGAAAGCCAGGAATGGTGGGGCTGGCAATATTTCTCTCAAGAGCTGATATTTTTTGTGCATAGGCTATAATTGTTTGATGATACTTTTTATTGGTTCAAGTGTAGGTTGGTAGGTAACTACTAGAGATTTATAATCATGGGGATTCCTTTTGTAGCAGATCAGTGCCAGGTATTTGGGCACCTCTTGCAAAGATATGGTCTATATCTCTACTGGAGTGTCCTTGTTGTATAAAGGCAAATTTCAGGCTAGCAAGGTATTGCAAGTATTCTTAGAGCAGAGTTGATAGTGTTTGAGGACCTGACTGTAAATTACAGCTTTTTGGTGTGTTTGGGATGATTGCTGGTTTTGTGGATTTAAATCTGGTGGTCTGTGGGCTTTTTGTGCTATAGTGGTTTGTGGGGTGTCATCCCAGTTGTGGAGTGTGGTAACCAGAGAGTTAGTGTAAAAGTATTCCAGAGAAAATTTGTTTGAGATGTGATAGTTGTTAAATCTGTGATGGAAGGCAGTAAGTGAGTCTCAGTGTTGTTTCCAAATGTTGACGTTATAATCTATATAATGTCAGTATAACTCAGGTTTGGTGCGATGATTTTCTAAAATTTCCTCCTCCAGGCAGCTCTTGAAGGTTTGGCATATTGAGGGGCCATCTTTGTGCCCATAGTTATGTCCGTGGTTTAAAGGAATTACTGGTTGTTGAAGATAAAGCTGTGGGTGAGGATGAAGTGGATGATTTGTGCAACTGGACACTAAGAACCAAGTACTGAATACAGATGTTGACATTATGGCTCATTATAACCTACTGAATTAAGGATAAACTCTTTTCACTCCACAGATGTTAACGACCCCTCACCTTTTTAAAGATTGTGATCTTCCACTAATCAAGCTACCCTGTGTTCTGCAGCTTTGTTGTCTATTAGCTACACCTACAAATGCCTCTCTTCTCCTGTTTCACAAACCTGTGCTTCATTCAAAAGCATATCTAAGTCTATTCCAACCCTGCAGTTGGTCCACAAAAATTCTTACCTGAGAGTTGTCACTTCTCTTATTAGTAATCCTTCAATGGGAATTACCCCTCTTCTGCCCCACTGGCTCCAGCCTAGATAGTCATTAGGCAACTCCAACTACTAGTTAGGGTCCCTCAGTATGCCAAACTTCTACTAACCTTAGTTCTCAGCATTCTTCAGATGTCTGGATTCAGTGCTTCATCCTAAAATAAGACAGAAGGCAAATTCTTCTGGTACCCTACTGTCCTAGTACTCTGTCTCCTCTTACAGAGGTGCTAGACTGATTTACTTTCAGGGACCAGAAATTGTATGTGTAGAGCCTGGATAGCAGGCTCCAAGTTATTTTGTTATGTGAAGGTAGTACAGAATACCTTAAATTTCACCTGAAAATTGATCAGCGCTCATTATAAAAATGGATGTAATATGCTGTCTGCTACTAGCTGAGCTGGAAATTCAGGCTAAAAACATATGGAAACCTAAAATTATCAGTGGAAGCAGCCAAATATTCAACCGTTTTGTAAAACAATTTCCTGGGTTACTCCATTTCAGAGTCTTTCTTTTGAAAACCTGGGCCCCAGAGTTTAGGGACAAATTGTACAAAATAAAATGACTAAACTTAAACTTATTTCATAGTTCTACACTGAGTGGCCTGAGGGTCTGAGCGCTACCAAATCCTGTTGAAGTTAATGAAAACTAGATATGGAATTTGAGGTCTAACTTTAGACAACCTAATTTAAAAATGTTGGCCTGAATCCCGGAATGCCCACTTTGGTAATATCCTGGCCAGTTCCTTCTAATCACAGGAGTGCTCAGTAAACTACCTCAGTTTCTTAAAATGAATCTCCTGGAAAATAGCATAATTTATTTTATTATTTAAATCTTAAGCCAGCTGGCTCTATCCCAGATTCTTATCTCTGTTCGGCTTTGGAAATTTAAGGAAATTGCTTCATCTTGGACAAACAAATATAAAACTAGATATTTATGTATATATAGATGAGGGGCAGGCAATTATTTGGGCAAAGGGCCGCTTACTGAGTTTTGGCAAGCCACCGAGGGCCACATGACAGACAGCCCAGGGCAGATTAATATTAATTTTCTAAATTTTTTAGGGGCCCTGTGGGCTGGATAGAATGGCCTAGTAGGCTGCATCTGGCCCCCAGACTGCATTTTGCCCACCCCGATATAGACAGTGTTCACTCTGCATCAGGAGCTACTTAGCACCTTCCCATAAACTTTAAACAGGAAGGTGACAAGATTGAGCCCTGTGTGACATTGTAAGAAAAAGGCTTCGCAAATGAGAAGAATTAGCTATCTAACCACCCTTTAAGCTCTGCTGACAGAATTAACACTACTGCTTTCAAAGACATTCTTTCTATTCATGCTAGTTCTAGGTGTATTATCAAATGCATCTGATCTTTGTTCACTGGTCAGAAGAGATCATTAACAACTGAGACAAATAACATTGCTATACTATATCCATATTTGAATCCTAATTGACAGTCTTAGAATTAGAGGATGACAAATGCTGCTGAAATTGGCTCATCACCTTGTTTTCAGTTAAACTTTCTTTTAGAATGATTTATTATTCTAATTTATAGTTATTATATTAGTCAACAGGCAAAAGTTGGCAAGGTTTCAATGTCAAGAATGATTTCTTAACCAATGGCTAAACCATAGCATATTTAAAAGATACTACCAGTGAGCCATTCGTCAGTGAGGTATGAACTGCATAAATCCATTTCAGATTCCTGGGAAGGAGAAAGAATGAGATGTGGGATGTACCTTCCTTCCAGATCACTTCCCTGTGATTTTCATGGAAGCTCCTGGTTAGCCATCAAGCCCCCAATATATATTGGTGTTCTAGTAGGCTCCAAATCTTTTGCTGAGATGCTGTTCACCCATGGGGACAATCACCATTGTTTGATTCATATATAGAGGTTATATAATTGCAAGCATTTTGTACTAGAAAGTGAAGAGGCCCAACTAACATCATTAAAGCCTTAAATAGTCCCAAGTTAGTTCTTCTAGTTACCTGCCAATTGACGTGAAATTTTGAAATGATATTAAAGGACACAATATAAGATACCAAAATCAGTACAAGTTTACCAACGCTATGAAAGCAAAACTTATTATTTCATTTTTTTTTATCAGGTTCCTTTAAATTATTCCCTGACCCAGAACACTCTTTTTTTTCCTAATTCTATCCTGTAGCCTGTGAGACAACCCTCAGGCCACCAAGTCTGTTTCACTTTTGCTAATTTTTCATCCTTCTCTTTTTTAAGCATGTTTTGTTGTTGTTGAAGTTCTGTCTTATTTTAGTTAAAAACCTTTCTTTGCTGGGTTAATTATGGGCTTTGGTCTACTTTGCACTAAAAGTTGTCACATAAATTCCGTGCCACAAAGTAGGGTATAATAGATCTATAAGAAACAAGCAAAACTGTTTTCTAGACAAAGCAATATGCAAATGATTCTGTCTGAAACAAAGATGTTTATTAATCAGGACATAAACATTGTTCAAAAATTGTTTCTTGTAAGAAAGACATCCTTTTGGCCATACACTTTTCTCGTTTCTTTTAACAAAATGTAGGTGCCGAGAACAAGAGTTTCACCCTCTTCCCTTGGCTTGGTACAGACATTCCAAAAACTTAGCTGGAATCCATCTAAGTTATGCTGTTTACTCTAAGTCCCCTAGGTTAGATTGGGAGGCAACAGAACATGCATCTGCCTTTGTGGGCAGATGCAGGCTGCAGACACTGGCCAATACCAGCAGGTTGGTGGTATTTATTTTTGCCTCCCAGCAGTCTCCCCAGGCTGTCAGACACTGCTGAGCATGACCAAGTGTCTGTGCCACCTGTGATTGGCTGCCCAGTGAACACGTTTTCCCCTGCTGCTACATCATGTCAGCCATAGGCACCTGCCAGTGAAGAGAGGCATGCTGTCTCTGCAGCCCAGTCGAAATCCAGCTCTGTGAGGATGCCCCCACTTGCTGTGGCCTAAGTGTCCATTGGCTTTGTCCAGGATGAAGTGTGGGGGTTTGCCCTAGGCAGGGCAGAGGTGGGGGAGCAGTGAGGCTCACAAGGTGCTGGGGAAAAGGCAGTATCAGCAGGGCAACTTGCATTCCCAATGCAGGGCATCAAGGCACAGATTGTCCCTCCACTGTCTCAGTTCCATCTGAGTCCTGGGACCAATGCTCTGGAACAAATCCAGTAAGGGCTCAGAGGATTCGGCTACCTCTTGAAGCCAGCATCAAGTTCTGAACTGAAGCCTCTTCCCCTGGAGCCCCGGGGAAAGCCACACCTTCCCCACAGGGTGGGGGACAGCCACACCTTTGTGGCTGCAACATCTGGCTGAGGGGTGATTCTAGCATGGAGATCGGGGGCTGCACGGGGAGGGCCATGGATCCCTGTTCAAAAATGTGCTGGACTGAGCTGGTAACTGCCCCTCTCATAGTTTCATAGTAGCTGGGTCAGGAGGGACCTGAACAGATCATCTAGCCTGACCCCCTGCCACAGGCAGGAATGAATGCTGGGTTCACAAGATCCCAGACAGGTGATCATCCAACCTCCTCTTGAATTTGCCCAAGGTAGGGGCAAGGACCACTTCCCTAGGAAGTTGGTTCTAGATTTTGGCCGCCCTAACTGTAAAATATTGCCTTCTGATCTCTAACCTAAGCCTATTCTCCATCAGCTTATTACCATTGTTCCTCATCACCCCAGGTGGTGCTAGGGAGAAAAGGGCTCTACCTATTTGCTGTTGATCTCCCCTGATGAGTTTGTAGGCAGCCACCAGGTCCCCACTCAACCTCCTCTTGCTGAGGCTGAACAGGTTCAGGTCCTTCAGTCTGTCCTCATAGGGCCTGTCCTGCTGCCCTCTCACCAAGCGGGTGACTCTCCTCTGAACCCTCTCCAGGCTGGCCACATCCTTTTTAAAGTGCAGCGCCCAGTATTGAATGCAGTACTCCAATTGCAGCCTGACCAAAATCCCATAGAAGGAAAGTATCACCTCTCTGGACCGGCTTGAGATGCATCTTTGGATGCATGACAAGGTATGGCTGGCCTTGCTGGCTGCAGTCTGGCCTTGGTGGCTCATGTTCATCTTGGAATCAGTAATGACTCCAAGATCCCGTTCTGCCTCTGTGCTTTCAAGAGGGGAACTCTGCAGCCGGTATGTATGCTGTGGATTCCTTCTCCCGAGGTGCAGCACCCTGCATTTATCTACATTGAACCCCATCCTATTCTCATCTGCCCACTTTTGTAGTCCATCTGAATCAATTTGCAGCCTCTCTCTCCCTTCAAGTCTGTCCACCTTGCCCCCATCTTAGTGTCATCAGAAAACTTGGACAGTGTACTTTCCACCCCCTCATCTAAGTTGCTGATGAAGATATTAAAAATTGTGGGCCTGACGACCAAGCCCTGAGGTACCCCACTGCTCACATGTCACCAGGTTGAGTATGACCTGTCCACCACTACTCTCTGGGTGCGCCTCATCAGCCAATTTTTTTACCCTTCCAACTGTGCAGGCATCAGTGCCACAGTCACCTAATTTATTGATGAGAATGGGGTGAGAGACAGTGTCAAAGACCTTCTTGAAGTCTAGAAAAACTACGTCCATGGCCACACCATCATCCAAGGATTTAGTTACTTGGTCATAAAAGTCAATCAGGTTGGTCAGGCAGGACCTGCTTTTGATGAACCATGCTGGTTGCCCCTGATCTCCCCTGCTGGCCCCCCACAGATGTGTTCCTTGATGATTCTTCCCAAGATCTTCCCAAGCACTGAGGTGAGGCTTACAGGCCTATAGTTACTTGGGTCCTTCTTCCTCCCTTTCTTGAAAATTGGGACCACATTAGCCAGTTTCCAATCCCCCGGCACCTGACCAGATGACCACGAATGCTCATATAGTTGGGCCAAGGGCTCCGTGATGACCCCTACCAGCTTCCTCAACATCCTTGGGTGGAGGGCATCTGGACCTGCAGATTTAAAAATGTCTAGCCCTTCCAGAAGATCCCTAACTACATCTGCACTGACTGAAGGCCTGAAAGAGCTATCGCTGAGATTGTCCCTACCTCTGGTTGGTGGGATGTCCTGGTCCCTGTTCAATAAAACAGAGGCAAAGAAACTGTTAAAAATATCAGCTTTCTTGTCTGGCTTAGCCACAAGATTATCATTTGCATTTTGCAGGGTAAGGGTAGGTAATTATATTGGCTGGAGGGCCACTTAATGAGTTTTGGGGCTGCCTTTTCTGAGAGGCTGCACTCTGGGCAAGCGAGGTGGAGCAGGTGGTGACAGTGCTGGGAGATGGGCTACAGCAAATTGTAGGGTGGCTGTAGCCCCCTCCCATAGTACCTGCTCCCAGTGTTGCTGCTGCCCACCCCGAGCACAGCCCCAGCCCAGCCCACCCACCCCCACCCTGGGAAGAGTCCAGCCCCAAGTGTGCAGTGGCAGCCCACCTTCACTCCATGCCAAAATCCAGGGGTCACGTGGTCTCCATGCTTCCCCTGGGTGTGCATGTAGTGGCAGGAGCTGCCCCTACCCCCCCTCACCACATCCCCCGGATGAGCCGTGGCTCAATTCCGTGCCCCACTCTACCCCGGCTGTGTAGCGCCTGCATTCCCTCCCTCACTGCATGGGCCTTAATCTACCCCCCATTCCCCTTCTTCCCCCCCCACAGACTTACTGACCAGATGCTTTCCACATTGCTGGGCTGAGTTTGTGGCTGCATGTGTGCTTATGGCATTTATCAGCATAGGCAGAGGGTGAAAAAATTGGTGGGGAGGGCTGGATGTACATACCTCTCTTCCCCTATAAAGTCTGCAGGGGAGGGGGAAGAGCTGTGGCCTTGTGGGGGAGTGGGGCTGGGGTGTGCCGGGCTTCACTCAGGCCGGGCCAGGTTGTGGGGTAATCAGAGCCCGGTGGCTCCTCCAAGGACATGGGTTGTTGCTCCCACGTGCACTGTGGGGGAGCTGGGGGAAGGGGCCACCCCTGGATGACTGGGCTCTTATGACCCAGCCGACCCAGAACCCCATTCATGATGAAGTCACAGCTTGGCAATTTCTCCATAGAGACAGTATAGCATCGAGGAGCCAAGTGGGGGACAGGTGCCCCCCCAATCTTTGCAAGGGACAGGGGTGGGCTGCAGCTGCGCTATGCCTGCTCTCAGCCTCCTCACCTCACTGCCGCCTTTAAAAGTGGCACAGTGCAGTGCCATCTGCCTCGCTGCCCAGCCCACTCAGCGGTGGGATGCACATGGCACCATGCTGTGCCACTTTCAAAGACAGCACCGAGGCATGGAGGCTGGGAACAGGCAGAGCCCAACTCATAGCTGTGGCCCAATCTTGCCCCGTGCAAACATCAGGAGGGCACCTGTCCTCTCCTTGGCTCCATGATGCTGTGCCTCTGGAGGCACTTCTGGACTCTGATTGTCCCATGACGTGGCCAGGCTGGGTCGTGGGACAATCCCCACAGTGCAGCAGGGAGCAGGGCAGGGGCAGGGGTGAATGATTTGCCCCTACCCCAACCCCACTGGCTTATGCACTGTGGGGGTCTCAATCTGCCTCTCCCCCCGCCCAAGCCTAGGTAAAGAAATAAACTAACCTGCCTGCTGGGATGGCTGGGATCCGCCTGGCTGTGTACCACAGGGTATCCCCTCTGCATGCCCCTCCCCTCTGCTGCAGCAGCCTGCAGCAGAGCTGCCTTCCGGCCATACCTGCTGCCTTCTGCATTTGGGGCAGCTGAGTGCAGTTAGCATCCCCCTTCTGCTGCCTATGTTTATCTGTGTTTTTATATGATATGGATCAATGTACTGGTGCACCTCTAACTATAAATTATTTTATTTAAAAAATTTTTTGTCCTGGTTTATTTATGATTTCATAGTGTATCTAGAGGCAATTGCATAATAACTCAAAATAAATCTTACTCTTGTATATTGTATTTGGGGTAGGTAAGGGTGGTATGTGGGGAGGGATGGTTGGGGGCTGTGTGTGTGTGGGAGAGGGTGGGTGTGGGTGTGGGTGTGGAATAGGTGGCTAGAATGGGGCTGTGGGAGGGTGTGGTTGTGTGTGGGGTTATGAGGGATGGGAGTGTGGGGTTGTCACAGGGTAGGAGGGTGTGGGTGTATTTGGGGGAATGGTTTTGGAGTGTAGGGGGACTGTAGATGTGTTGAGGAGTTATGGTGGGGGCTGGGAATGTGTGTGGGGGTGGTGGGAGTGTGGTTGTGTGTGGCGGAGTAAGGCATTCTCAAAGTCACTGGAGTGTGCCAGTCTCTTTATATGCCTATGGTAGCAGTGAGTAGGGCCAGGCCTGCCCATGTCCATAGTGTACAGCTCCCTGCACTCCCACCCCAGTCCCCAGCTGCAGGTGGTGGCAGCATGAAGAGGCCAGCTCAGTAGCACTCTCATCTGAGTCCCCAGCTGCACATGGTGCTGGTGTGCAAGGCCAGCCCCACCTGGCTGCATAACTTTTAGCTTCTGCACTCCCACCCCAGTCTCTGTCTGCGGGTGGCAGCAGTGTTTGGGGCCGGACTCACCTGGCTCCATAACATGCAGCTTCTGCCTGAGTCCCTGGCCACAAGTGGCAGCAGTATGCAGGGCCAGCCAAGCCTGGCCCCATAACACTGCCAGCCAAGTCCCTGGCCGCGCATGATGGCAGCAAGCAGGACCAGCCCCAATCAGCCCTATTGCCACAGCTCCCATGCCCCCACCCCAGACCCCAGCCACACATGGTGGTAGCATGCAAGGCCAACCCATGCCAGGCCCATAGCACACAGGTTCCTGTGCTCCTGCCCCTTTCCCCCAGTGGGAGTCCCTGGCCCTAAACCAGTGGAGCTGTACCTGAAATCCCACATTCGCAGGGAGGAGAGGGCTGGGCACAGCTTCGAGGTGATCAGGCAAAAGCCTCTACCAGGCAAAGGTTTCTTATCTCTAGCAGCCCCTAGCTCAAGACTGGGGTGGGTCAGGCCAGACTGGGATGGAGAGGGGGTAGATGCTTAGCAAGCAGGAATGTAGTAGCTTGCAGAGGGGCAGCCCAGGGCTTACAGAGAGGCTCTTTAGGCTGTATGGAATTGCTTGTCAGGCCAGATCCAGCCCATGGACCATATTTTGTCCATCCCTGCTGGAAAGCAGTGCTGCGGAAAGCAGTGCTACAGACAGCACAGAGGGGAGGGTTGGCAGAGACAAAGGAGGATCTGCAGTTCTGCCCATCCAGGTGAGTCTGGGGGCAGAGCTGGGCAGCAGTGCCAGGGGCCAGCAAAAGACCCCAGGAACAGCTCTGGCACATGCACACTTATTGAACATTCCCCATATCCGGGTGTTGGCTCAGGACTCTGCAAGCAGCTGCCGTACACCACTGGGAGCTGGGGACCCCCAAGATTCATAGATTCATAGATGCCAGGGTCGGAAGGGACCTCAACAGATCATCTAGTCCGACCCCCTGCACAGGCAGGAAAGAGTGCTGGGGTCAGGCCTGTCCAGCTTTCTCTTAAAGACCCCCAAGGTAGGGGAGAGCACCACCTCCCTTGGAAGCCCATTCCAAATTTTGGTCACCCTCACCGTAAAGAAGTTTTTCCTGATGTCTAGCCTAAATTTGCTCTCTGTCAGTTGATGACCATTGCTCTTTGTTACTCCAAGAGGTACCCTGGTGAATAGAGCACCTCCAATACCTTGCTGTGTCCCCTTAATAAATTTGTAGGCGGCCCCAAGATCACCTCTCAGCCTTCTCTTGTGGAGGCTGAAGAGTTCCAGGTCACTCAGTCTCTCCTCATAGGGCTTTGCATGTAAACCCTTAGTCATATGAGTGGCCCTTCTCTGGACCCTCTCAGTGCTATCCACATCCTTCTTAAAGTACAGCACCCAAAACTGGGCACAGTACTCCCAACTGCGGTCTGACCAATGTCACATAGAGGGGAAGTATCACAAGCCTGGTTCTATTTGTCATGGATCTGCTGATGCATGATAAAGTGTGGTTAGCTTTGCTGACGATTTCCTCCCACTGACGACTCGTGTTCATCTTGGAACCCACTATGACTCTGAGATCCCTTTCCATTTCTGTGCTGCTGAGAGGGTCATTTCCTAGTCAGGTGTGCTGGATATTTTTATGCCTTAGGTGCAGCGCTCTGCATTTGTCCTTGTACTGTATCCTATTATGTTCTGCCCACTTTTCCAACCTGTCCAGGTCTGCCTACAATCATTCCCTACCCTCCAGAGTGTTCACTTCAACCCACAATTTAGTATCATCTGACAACTTGGACAGAGTACACTTCACACCCACATCCAAGATGTACCATGGTGTCTCCACGAGCAGGGTGGAAGGGGGCCAGTAGCTGCATGGAGCCATGGCTGGTGGGAAGCAGCACTTGCCTGGTCCCAGTCAGGGTTTTTTCCTTTGTTCCACTGATTCACTCTGTTCCCAGGTGCTGCTGCTGTCAAGGTCAGGGGAGGGAAGCTGGCAATATCACGCTGGAAATGGAACCACCTAAGTCAAGCCAGTCGAGCTGGCAGCAGTTGGTGCTCAAGCAGTAGGTGGGGCTAGGACCGGAACCCCATGGTTACTGGGGAAGGAACTTCAGCTAGGAGATGGGGACTGGCCTGCAGCAGAAGGGGAATCCTCTGAGCCCTTCCTGAAGCTGCTTCAGCGCACAGGTCCTGGGGTTCAGACAGAACATGGACAGGGGAGGGGCATTCCATGCCCTGCTGACCCAGGCTGGGAATGCAAGGTTCACTGCTAGCACCTCCCCCCACAGGCAAAGTACAAGCCTCACTCCCACCCCTGCCTCTGTCCTGCCTGTAGCTGACAACTGGCTGGAGGCAGGGTTGGGGACAGAGGCTTTGATAACTTAGCTCTGTGGCAGGGTCTGTTGAGCCTTAGCTGAAGCAAGCCAACTTCCAGCACACCTCCCTGTAAGGGGGTGCTAGTTGGGGGTTCTCAAAGGAGCCAGGGAAAACTGGAATGCCAGCAGACAGTGACCTAACCTGATTCGATAAGGGATCTGGTACAGAAGTTTCAGGCACTGGACTAACCTAATTTGCATAAGTTTGAATGCACATTAATCTGTTAGTCTGGGTTCCACCATTTTTAGTTTTGTCTATGTGCCCCAAACTTCTGTATGGTTACAAGTTTGGTTTAGTTTCCATTTGTATCTAGCATTTATGTTATGGCTAAAGAACTGGTATGTGGTTTTAAAGGCTCCAGTTCTAGTCAGAGGGGGATACTTCAGCTATAGGTGCAGAATACAGCACCATGGCTAAGGACAGGCATTACACACATACTGGTTTAAGTGATCAAGATCTCACTTAAACCTGTAACAGAACAGATGTTCAGTGCACATAAACCAGTTTGAAAGTGGCTGAAATCTTCTTGAGATAAACTTGGTTGAATGTAGTATCAGACTTAACTGATGTGGGTCCAAGCAGTTTATGCAATGTCTGTCCCAGACCCAGTGCTGGTTTAAGTTAAACCAGACTCCCCCAGCATCCCAACATGCTCTCTGGGCTGGGTGAGACCCTGTGCTCCACAGCTAAGCTGGTTCCTCCCCTGCTCCCTGGCTGGAGCTCAGCAGGGACTGCAGATATCTGCCTGGCCTCCCCCTGGTCCCCTCCTCCCCCTCCCACTTCCTGCTAAGCAGGAATTATTCTCCTGTCCCCTCTGCCTTACACAGAAACCTGTCAGCATTAGCTAGCAGACCTCATGCTGGCTACAGTCTGTGCTATGGCAGGCAGGACAAAGGCAGAATCAACAGGTAAGCTGTTGTTTTCTTAATGGGGTGATAAACACTGAGTATAAACCTTGTGTTATCAATTCCTGCTGGGCTGGGAATGCCAGGGCCTGGCCACGCCCCCCTCAGCTCAGCACTGTGAAATGGAGGGAGGGCTGCTTTAGTCCTCCCCTCCCCTCCCCCCGGCCTCTAGCCTGAGCCACTGAAGCATGTGCCTGCATTTCTGGGATGTCTGGACAGTCACAAAGTGATTCAGCCTTGCCAAGTTAGACTAACCTGCAAAAATTGAATCGGTTCAGGCTCAGGATTTGTGAATGTCTGTCCCCAGCCCATAAGGGCTCAGAATGGCAATACGTTATATATGTGTTGTGTAGTATAAGATATAACAGAATCAGATTCTCAAATTATAATGCAAATAAAATTCCTTCTTGAGTATCTAAACTGTAATCTAATTAACTATTTTTTAACAAAGCCAGCTTCTAAAAATCAGTAATTAGGAGTGGTTCCTAACTTTAAAGATATTTCACAATTATCATGTTTCCTAGTTTAAGTTAGAGACTAAATGAATTATTATTGGGTCTTCAAAATGTGTAGTGCATAACAAACTGAGGAGTCTCTGGGGATGTCTATCTCTGACATTGTAGGAAATGTCTCAAGCCACTCTTTCTGATTCTTCAGCAGAGCGATGTGGTGGAATGTTTCATGGTTTCTATGTCCCTTTGTTTCACTTCAAAAAAGGGAAAAAAAAGGCAACTATTAATTTTCATTTGACTAAAAATATACCACATTTTTAAAAAAGTATATGCTCAAATGATAATGCTGTTCAAGCCCATGGATGTTAACATTTAAGGATGAAACTCATTCTGTGTTTCACATAGTATTGCTTTGTGTAGTAAGTCTACAGTATTGCAAGATTACCATTGTTTGGCAAGACCTGCAAACTACAAAGTGGTAAGCTGATTATGGAGTTTTAGCTTTACATTCAAGTGTCCTGCCTTTTTCAGTGTTTTCATCTTTTCACCATTATTTAATAGTAATATTTTATTATTCAATCTTCTGCCTTTTCCTCTCCTCTTCCTTCCTATTAAAAATACTAATATGGAATTAAGATAAACTATTATACAGTTCACTCATTTATACAAGTACTCCTGATCTTGCATGTACATATTTAACTTTATTTTTAAAGTAATATATAGGGCGAGATTGTGATATTTAGATACCCCTCAGTATTAGGTGAGCCTTAAAATCTTTCTCTGTTGGAACATTTTGCACAGGGGTCTACCCCTTTTCTAGAGTAGCTCAGCCAGCACTCTGCTATGTGTCAGTCCTGCTCTGTAATTCAAAAAGTGTGAAACATAGCAAGTCATGGCCTTGCCCTTCTTCCTGTTGACTTTAGGTTGTTACAGACCTTAGGAGCAAACTGAAATTCTTTGAGAGCCATACAGAAAAAAAGGTCTGCTGTGATCTTCCAAAATAGCACATATTTAAATATGGGTGAGGCAGAATCTTTTTTTAATTTACTTTCTCAGACACCGTGTTCTAGAAGCTCAAAGCAATTCTTAAATCCTTTAAACCTTTAAACATTGTCTTCCCAATGCTCATAATTACAAAAAAAGGATATACAATTGGAGACCAAAAAGAAAATCAATTTTAACCTGGATTGGACATTTTTAGTTAAGTTTTCGCTTGTTGCAGAGTTTTAGAAGTTCTTCAAAATTGTGTGCAATAGATATTCTGACTGGTCCTTTACTATAGCCTTGCTAGAGGGCCTTCTATAATTACTGGAGAGCTTCAATAATAGTATGAATGTTTCAGACTGGAAAATTGAAAATCCTTAATGTGAATTCATCTTATAATTTCTAATCACTTTATACTTCTCATTCCCAGAAGCCTAATAACTTCTAAATTCAAGCGCTTGCCTAATGCAAAACACTTGCTAAATTTTTTAAATTATTCTGCACTGCATAGTAATTCAGGATTATTGAATTACTTCCTATTTTCTTTAATAAGCAATTCTGCATAAAAGTGTATAGCATAGAATTCTTGTAGTACAGTCCAAGATACATAGATAAAACATTTTTCCCATTAATATAAGATTTAAAAAACCCTCCTTTTTTCTTTGAAAATGTTGTTTCAAAATTAAAATAAAGAGGAAGTAAGTATAGTTCACACACTGCAATGTATGCACAGGTTATATTTGGGGATAGAGGGATTGTATATATAGCTAAATTGTATCTTGTTATATATCATTTTGGGGGTGGGGGTTCAGCTGCATTATTTAGTGCATGAAGTGGCCATTTTTTCATGTTGCACTTTAATGGTATGTGACCTGCAAAATAATTAGTGTTAGAGAGGAACAGGCAAATGACTGCAACTTACATACAGCATAGAGTTCTCGCCTGTCACTCTTGGTGGTCCAGGATGAGGCTTATTTATTATTTTTAGACTGAAAAATATTTGACAAAAATAGAGGCTGTGTATATAAGGAATCCTATTTCTCTGACCTTATTTGTATTAATTTAAAACATAAGTTGCTGTTCTAGTAAAGTAAAAAAAAATGCTGGTAATGTCATTAACCAGAGAAACAGAGCCTTGGCTATAGATGCAACACACTTTGATATATATGTAAAGCAATTTCTGCTCAGAATTTAGAATCGTAGATAAATCACTGGAATATTTTGTCATTGGTGTATGTATTTAGAAGAAAATGTGTATGCCCATATTTCTTGATTATGAAAGCATTGTTTGTCTTTGATTATTCTTACCATGTATTTTTAACAAGTTTTTGTTCAAATAATGAAAGGCTCCAATTTTCGGGAATGTGAGTCAGTAGCCAGCTGCAAATATCATCCATGAGCTGTCACCCCTCCTTTTTTTCTTTGCTGCCCATATTTTTCCTGCTTTAGGAGGTTGAATGTTAATACTTAATAAAGAATTGCATATAGTCTAGCAGCGTGTATAACCTTTGCTATTAAAATAGGGTGTTTCTTAGTGTTAAACTGTACAAGCTTTTAGGTAAATGCAGTAGTTAGAAGTGCAGACCTCTATGTTAGGTAGCTGCTAAATCCTATTTTTGTGTTGATTAATTAATGCTAGACTATCAGAAAATCAGATATCCACTTGATTAACATCAACTGCCCAAAACATCACATCCTAGAAATATATAATAATTTAGGCTAATAGGCAGATATAAACCTCCTCGGCCTCAACTGTGATATGGCTATAAATTGTATTTGGTTCTTTATATATATATATCTGGCCAGTACTTTTAGTATAAAATTACAGTGCAGACCAGAGTTTTAAGTTACAATGGACTGTTCAGCTTCATGGTAGTAGTACAGGTACAATTGTAACCAAAATGATAAAAATTAGCCTGCTATAGTCTACAAAAAAAACTCTTCCTGTGTAATTTCATTAAAACCCAGGCGATTGCACTGATGTAACCTAATAGAATGAGCTCTAAGTGAAATCCACAATTTATTTTTCTAAATAATGCTAGTCTGTGAGAAACAAAGTGGAGTGAAAGATATGGAAGACTCCTTTTTAACTGCCCTTCTTTTCATTACAATATCTCCTGGGTTTACTAGCACTACATAATTCACCAAATACCCATTATTTTTTAGAGAGAATTGACCATGATAGTGTGTGATAAGACATCTTTTGATAAAACTGCATCTTATGCTTAGGGATATATTCTTTTTTCTAAATGCGAGCTACCAGTTGAAAATATCAAGTAGGTCTGTGTATTTCTTAATATGTTTTGCTTCTGCCTGCTTCACCTTGTACACAAACTTTGAAAACACAAAACAAAGAACTCTACATTGCTCAAAATGTAAGACCAAGTATTCAGCATTGTGTGTGTATGTACAATTCAGTATTTTGCCAGAACACAAGACTTTCTCTATTTACATACTGACTTGCGCACATGCATTCAGGATTTTGTTAGTGCAAAACTATGCACCCAGTTTTTTAAATGAGTTTTGTTTTTTTTAGGTCTGAATTATTGTAAGTGCCAGGACTACACATAGTTTAAAGTTAGGTTGCTTTATTTCCACCTAGATTTGCCTCAATTATATGAAAGCATAATGCATATCATTGTACAGCATTTTAACTTAGAATACTATGGGTGTACTTTCAGATTTTCTAAGTTACTTATATATTACAAAGATGTTCAAAAACGTGTTTAAATGAGTATTGTATACTGTTATGAAAATTAATATCTGACATTCTCACTATATTTATGAACAGAAAATTTTGTTAGGAATAATGTTTAAGAGAGTTATATGTGTGTATATATATTTTTCAAGAGAAGTGCTTTTTGATAACCAATGTGTTCAATTAATGTTAAGTATATGTATCTTATTTAGCAAAATCTTTTCAATAAATATGACTCATAATTATTTTTGTGTTTATTTTGAACACAGGCTGGTGCTACATTATTAACCTTTACCCTAATTAAATAATGATCTTTTAACACTAATGATAAATATATTGTAGTAATTTGTTGTGATGGCATTAGTTGCATGTTTGTTTATAAGATTGATGTTTACATTTTTCACACGTGCCTCTTGATTAAAAAAAAAATCAATGAATATTTTAACAGCTAATTTATTGCTGAAAATTCAGTAGCTTAAATTAAAATATTTAAGATATGGATAACCATATTATTTTGGAATCAGCTTGTTGGATATACTCTATACAAAGACTGGATGAAAAAATTTTATATCAAAGTAGATTTCATTATTTCTTCCAAATAGTAGCCCTATTTGTTTACAGAAACGTTACTGTTTTCAGTGCGCTCATTGAACTTGCTGGAATTTGTGTTTACCTTAGTCTTTGTTTTCCCCAAGAAGAGGAAAGGGGAAAGAAAATATTCCTCATGTAGTCAGCATACCTTTTAGTATCTATGTGAGTTCACCATCTTGATTTCAAGTCATGAATTTGTTTTTACACACATATGCATGCATACTTACATGCATTACTTATTTACTCAATTGACTTTAAATTCCATTAAGTTCGAATGAGTAGGAGAAGGATTTTGGTCTTTTTTATTCTTTTAATTTTCTAGTTACATTACTTTTGTTTATTTATTTTGACTGTTCAGTCTAAGGCTTGTAAAGGTTGATTTGCTCCTGAACTGCTTTGTTCCCAGACATTGCCATCTTCCCCAACTACCACCAAGTCCTCTCCATCTGATCCCATGACCACCTCCAGAGCCAATCAGGTACAGTATCATCCTACCATCTACACCATACTTTTCACGGGTGACAACATGCAGACTGGAGAAAAAGATATGGTGGGTTAAGGATTTATTCGTTCATTCACATGTATACACCCATAATCATAGATATCTAACACTGTTGCATAAGGAAAACTTTTCAAAATTTGGTAAACTGAATGGTAAAGTTTTCTCCACTATTTTTTTTTAAATTTTTAAACATCTAATGACAATAGAATATATCATAAATAATATTTATTTTATTTTTACCTTACTTTAATAAAAATGTATGTATTTGTAGGTGTGTATTTGTGAATCTGTAATTGCAGTAAGTGTCTGTGTGTGTATATATATATGTGTGTGCACATATATAATCCCAAGATCCCTATGTCATAGAATGGAATTAGCATCAATGCCATATTTAAATAGATAAATAAAGTGGTCTACATTTAATTTTAAAGAAACTGAAACAGGATAGGTTTATCCTTAATTGTGACATTTAATGTAGAGGCAATAGTATGTATCCAGTTTACTTAGTAAAATAAAATTATTTGAAATTAAAATTTAATGCTAAAAATGAAGTAAAATTAATGTTTTAAAAACATTTTAATGGAATTCATCTTAATTTTGATTACTTCTTAGTTGGTTCTTATTTTTTAAAATGCATAAATTGTATCAGTAAGTATTTTTTTATTTCATGTTGTTGTTTTTTTTAAATGAGCTACATATATAGTTCATTTATTGTTAAGAATATCATGTTGCATATATTTTTTTGCTTTACTTGATGAAAAGTCCTAAGTTATTTACTAAATACCTTCCACTTAAGAACTAGATGCGGGTATATCAGATACTGTGTTATTCAGTGGCATTTTAAGGTATACTAGTACATTGTTAAGATAAAAAGTACTCTACTGTATTTTAATGATTTTTACATTCAGCATGTATTAAGAAAATAATCTGTTAAAATTGCATTATCGGAATGCTTTTCTCAGGTTTTATACAAATTTGATTTGATTCCCAAGAAGGATTTTCTTTCCAACAAGCTAATTTTCTTATGGATAATTAAAACACCTATAAATTATTGCTAAACAACAAAGCTCAGCATACAGTAGGACATGCATGTATTAAAATAACATATAATATAGTTTTAATTATTGCAAGAGAATCTGTTAAAGGTGACATCTGGCACAAAAAATTATAAATCTGGAGAGAAAAAATTGTATATCTAGAGGCACTAGTCAGAAAACTATATGTTGTAGTGTCCAACAGACTGATATGCAAATCTTATATATAGCTGCCTGCCACTCCAGCAATGATTATTTTCCTTCATCAGCAGTTAAATGACAAAGATTAAACATTTGCAAAGAGCAAGTCAGATTCTTTTTATGAATACTGTACTTGGCATGTCTTTTTTCATATCTTATGTCAGATGTATATGTTCTTTAATTATAAGGTATTGAAAATGTTGAGAAGCAGCTAATTATTTAGCTTGTTAATGTCCTGATTGAGTTTCTTTCTTCCTTTGTGTGTGTTCTTTTTCTAAGTAAGTGGCTACAAGCTGATTCTTGAGGAAAATAATCTTTTTATGTAACGAGAATATTATTTAACATGATTTTAGGCATGTTTAAATAGCAACAGACATGCTTTGCTTTGGATCTGTATCATGCAGTTTTTTTACAATCCAAATTCTAATTTAGAACTATAGAGTAGGAAAATTAAATTTGTGTTTACTTCTGACAAATAATATTTTACTACTTAGAAAAGCTGGTTTATGTCAAAGTGGTCTGTCATTATTCAAACTACAGAAGTATGTATGCTTCTGTGCCTTGTCCATAACTCGCATTACATAATTTAGTTCATTTTACTTGTAATCTATTTTTATTCAATCATTGTACAAATAATCCAGATCTCTTTTTGGATAGTATTAAAAATTTGTAAATGAAGGAAGATATGAGGATCTTAACTGATTCCTGAAGCTGCATTTATCACTAAACCTTAATATTCTTATGAGTTTATAATCATTTTATACCACACAGTATTTCCTACTGGTGTCTATCCATTTCATCAAGAAGCATGTGGCATATGATAAGGCAGTTAAAGCTTTGCTGTTCATTCTGGTGATAAGTGATGTAGCTGGCAATTGTTTCTAGACTGTAGCAGTGATTAACATTCAGCACCAGTATATCGACAAGTATCTGCACTGCGGCTGTCACATGAAAATAGGTTCCAGCACGGTAATCTCAAACCTGTCAGTAGTTGTATAAGTAACCAATACAACAGGATTACAGAAAAACAACTAATGTCTGTTTTAATACAGTTCTTCAGTTACAAAGATTCTTAACCAAAAGTAACTGTAAAGATATATTTACAAACCATTGAATGAAGATAACATTACAGACCTCTTTAAATGGACGCAACAAGTTAGAAAATTCAGAGTGAGGTTGAACCTGCATTCACAATACATCCTGTTCTGCTTGTATTACATCTTGTGAGATTTAAGATCCTCTACTTTATTGATGATCTTTTATAATAAGATAGTACTTTGCATTCTGTTAACAATCTTGAGTAAGGAGCCTGGGGAAGAAATGTCCTGCGTACAGCCTGTATTGGTTGAAGGGAGGGGCAGAGGTGTCACAGGTGCTGAGGCACACGGTTGACAACCCACTCACAGCATGGCCATGTCAGATTCCAATGAATCTGGAATTCTACTAAATACCTTATCGCAAGGACATGAAACAGGAAACTTGAGGAGAATTTAAGCTGGTTAGAGGGCTACTGGTGGTTCTGCCAGTAGACTACCTCAAATAGATTGGAAATGATTTAATCTCCTGATGTTGTGGTTTTTTTCTGGTGTGTGAACCATGCCAGCTAGAACTGTGCTTCTTGTATTGTCTGCATTGAGAGTGACTTTTGAACCCCAGCCCCAGGAACACTTTCTTCATTAAGTCAGGAGTTTGGGTTCTGATGATTGAATCCATCAAAAATGTGGATTTATTGTCTCTACTTTTTAATGTTTTGGTTTTTATCTGTGTAAATTAAGCCATAATTAATTTTGATTATCATTCTCACATTTCTGGAATCATTGGGTTTTTTTGCAAACCCAAAATTGAGAATTATAAAGATATTTTTATTCTCTTTATAGTAGTGACTCTGTCAATCAGTAGTAAGTAGTTAGGGATTCTCTGAAATGGATTTTGCACACTGAAAAAGATCAACTTCTTCAAAACTGTGTCTATGTTGTGTTAATTGAATTGCCATGCCAACAAAGACCTAAAAAATTTAAGAGATTTTTGTTCTAGGAAGCTATACATCTGCAGTCACTAATGTTAAAAATGTTGTTTATAATTTTCTCACCAGAATGCCCCTGGGCAATTGTCCACATTAAAAACTAATGAACTGCAAACTTTTACTAAAGGAAAAAGAGCCAAAGATTCTTTAGAATTAGAGACGATTAAAAATTGCATATAGCTTCTTTTTCTATTACCCAATTTTCTTCTATTTTTAGCCTGGAAACTTAAATGTTGCTACATCATGAACTTAGTCATGTTTATATCATAAACACTGGCAGACATGTAATATCATATTAATATGGTAGATACGCCTGAAATTGGAGGAGTATATCTTTGTTGTTTACATGGGGAAAAAAGAATTAAACTTAACTTTTCTTCAGTATCATTCAAGTTAGGAGTTCTTATTTCTCTATGGATCTATAAAACATCAATTTTAATACTTGTATTAAATTAATACTTGTATTAAAATTAATTGATTGTATAGTAACTAATATCTCTATAATGAAGCAGGATGCAGGTTATAGGATTGTTTATAGGATCATGTTTAGTCTATGTCTATTTTGCACTGATTATATTTTAAGGGAAAAAATATTTTAAAAAAACAGGTCTTGGCCAGTGATCCTCAACCAAGGCATCATAGCACCCTTAAGATTGGGGTTCCTTGAGATTCTTTGAAGGGTTCCATGGGGAACCACAGAGCGTTAGCACTGTTAGTTTTACAAGCATGATTAACAAGGTAAAACCAGAGATTTCAAACAGAAATCCATAACTGTGGAATTTCTGAGTTACTTGCAACAGAAAAATTGCTCTATTTTTTTTTCTCTAGGAAAAAAGGAATGAAAACAAAGAGCTGGCATTTTCCAAGGGGCCCCTCAAATCTATCCAGGGATGCCTCAAGTCTAAAAAAGTTGAGAACCACTGGCATATGTCCATTTTCCCCTATTCAGATGCGTCCTATTGATGAATGTTCCCAAATAGCAGTGTAGGGAAAAGTTTCTGCACCACATATGTGTTGTCCTCCAAGATGTTTCATTTCTTCCTGGTATTTTCTTGCTTCCTAAGTATGGTAATCATTACTAGTGGTATAGCAAAACTCCTACCCCAGCAGAATAAAGTCTTTGTGCAGTCTGCCTTTCCCTTACCATAGGGCCGTTATCAGGATGTAATGCACATCTTCCATTATAGACCAAAACATAACATTTAGGAACACGAAATGTGAATGTCTAACTGATTCATATGACTGTGACTAGGTGTAAAGTCTGGAACTTGATCTATCCCTTGTGATTAAATTTATTTTTTTTATCTATCTAATATATTAGCTCTCTACTCTTTGTGCCCTATTTTTGTTTAGAAATTACACTAATTTTATCACTGGTGAGTTGTATGTCTGTTCTCAAATCCATCTAATTCACTCTGTGTATGTGTTATAGTAAACCATAGGAAAGTAGGGCTGGAAGAGTCCCCATAAAGTCATTTAATCCAACCCCCAATTTAAGGCAGAATAATCCCTAGCTTAACTATCCCAACAAGTGTATTTCTAGCCTGTTCAAATTTCTGGGATGGCGAGTCCACAATAGACGGCTAGAGGGTTGTACCCAGAGAGTGGTGGTGGACGGGTTGGTATCAATCTGGAAGGACGTGGGCAGTGGGACACCACAGGGCTCGGTCCTTGGACCAGTACTCTTCAAAGTCTTCATCAGTGACTTGGACGAGGGAGTGAAGTATAGTCTGTCCAAGTTTGCAGATGATACAAAACTGTGAGAAGTGGGAGACACCGGAGGACAGGGAACTCCTACAGACAGACTTGGACAGGTTGGACAAATGGGTAGAAAACAATAGAATGTGATTTAACAAGAAGAAATGCAAAGTGCTGCACGTAGGGAGGAAAAATGTCCAGCACACCTGCCTAAGAACTGACCTGCTCGGCAGCACGGAAGCAGAAAGGGATCTCGGAGTCCTAGTGGACTCCAGGATGAACATGAGTCATCAGTGGGATGAAGTCATCGGCAAAGCTAATGGCACTTTATCATGTATCAGCAGATGCATGACAAACAGAACCAAGGAGGTGATACTTCCCCTCTATCAGGCGCTGGTCAGACCGCAATTGGAATACTGCATGCAGTTTTGGGTGCCACACTTCAAGAGGGATGTGGATAACCTGGAGAGGGTCCAGAGAAGGGCCACTCGTATGGTTAATGGCTTGCAGGCCAAGCCCTACGAGGAGAGACTAGGGCACCTGGACCTCTTCAGCCTCTGCAAGAGAAGGTTGAGAGGCGACCTTGTCGCTACCTATAAATTCATCATGGAGGCACAGAAGGGGATTAGTGAGGGTCTCATAGTGATGCAAAATCAGGCAAGCACTCCCCACCACCCACACTGATGCTCTGTGCAGATGCATGGGTGTAGTGCCCACCCTCCCACTGCAGTAGAAGTTCTCACAAGTACCCACACTGCTGCCCCATGTGAATGCAACCCACGTCTCTGGCTTGCTCCCAATACCCTCAACACACACGCATAGCCCAGACTCCCCCTCAGCTCCCCACAATGTCTAGTACTGTCTTGCCCCCTGAGGTAAGGGCAGAACACTTTAGCTGGAGGAGGAAGGGAGTGCTTGGAGACTCTGCAAGTCATATGATGGTATTTAACAAAGTAAGCTGTTGCTTACGAAAGCTTGTGCATCTCTGATTTAGTCTGTGACTAATGTTAGTTAATGCACTTGAATAAATTAGTTTACCCTGCCTTGATCATATATTCACCGTCCATTATCATCCCCTCAGTAACATGGGCACCCTAAGGAGGGTTTTGAAGATATTGATTTAAACCTTAACTTAGCTTGAATTTAATATTCATGATCATATTTGGGATTCTTTTTCTGACCGAAATTCCAAAATTGCTTTCCATCTGTTTCCAATAAATTTATAAATGGGGGGAGAGAGACAACAGACAGCTGTTTTAATTTTTTCTTTTAAGAGTAGTAATTAGTAGAGTGTTACATGTTAAAAGTAATCTAAAACTGTAAGCTTTATCCATATTGGGTCCTGATAGACCTGGTTTGTACATAGTGTACCATTATCCATAAACAGTTGCTGACCTCTGCCTCATGTTTTCCATTTGAAAACGAAATTATTCATGAAGATTATAATTTCCAACATATTTTTTCACTTGTGTAGGTTGTGATCTAAGAAATTGATATCTCAGTGTTTATTGCAGGATAAAGTAGCTTTCCAACCAGACTTTACATTAAAAACGCTTCTTTATTTGAAATCTAAAATTTCATTAAAATTAGGTCTTGCAGAAGTACCACAGTGTGATTCAGTGACATCCCACTTTATTTTCATAATTTTCCTGATTTTCAGCCTAGTTAGATATGTTATTTCCGTCTGGAACATAAACTCCTTCCAGTCCCTTTGTTAGCCCTTGAGTTCTCCGTTCCATATTTTTCATCAGAAAAGTATTTTGTTATGGGGTCTTTTTGTGGTCAGAGCTTGAGGAATGATTCAGTAAGCAAACATCTCTCTCTCTCTCTCAAAACCCATTCTCTATATTCTTTTGATTGAGTTTAGGACTCTGTTTTGCTCTAAACATGATTGTGTCCGCAGATTAGTATAGTTAATACTGGTTCTTGATTAATAAATTTAATTTAACTGTTTTACTTTCATCAGCAGCTTAAGGGCCTTGTTACATATTAATTTTAGGTGGTTTGTGGAGCGCTTAACCCCCGGACTGTCTACACATTAGCACCTAAAACTAGTTGTAATCACTGTTTAGGTGGCTAAAAGAAATACCACTCCAGCCTATGTTTATTTTTGATTGGTGTAAACATAATGCATGTTACAGTAATGTGTAGCCGCTCTAGGATAATGTAAGCACCCCACCCACCTCCTTCCCCCCTGCAAGCCCAGATGAGGCCTACTCCCTGCCCCCCACCACCTTCCCCAGCACTTCACATCCCCACTCTTCTACTTACTTGTGGTTGCCTGTACTATCTGTCCCAGGGGAGCACACAGGGAAGGGTTAACTTGCCTACCCTGCCACTGCTGCTCTCTAGGCTGGGCTCAGCTCAAAAAAGAGCAGCAGCCTGATAGCAGTGGTGCCAGGGGTTGGGCAAGGAGGTTGTCTTTCCTGCCTGCTCCCCTGGGACAGACAGCACATTGTGAAGTGTGTGAAGCTTTGGGTGCTGGTTCGATTTGGAGGAGATTTGGCTCAATTCAGCAGCTAAATCTCTGAATTGGATTGGGAAACTAATAAAAAGGTCCAAATCAATTCAAAACTCTCCAAATTGATTCAGAAAAGATTTGGGGAGATTTGGAGATTCAGGCAGTCCCTGCTTGCCGCTTCAGGGAGTTGGACCCAGACTCCGTGCCAGTAAGGGGGCTGGGAGCAGTGGGGAACTGGAGGAGGGGAGAAGGGACCTTGGGTGAGGATCCCTGCCAGGCCTCATCCCCTGACCCCCACCCACTCTCCCAGGCCCTTTCATGGCTTCCCCACCTGGCCTTAGAGTCCTGGCTCTTTAAAAAAAACCCAACAACTCTGCACTCACTTCTGGGGGCTCATGGCAGAGCCCGTCTTGCAGCATGGGGCAGTGGAGTTCAGCAGGGATCACCCCCCCACCCCGCCTCGCAACCTGTGAGTGCAGGGCTTTTTTTTTTTTTTTGCTTTTTTTTTTTTAAAGAGCCAGGGCACAGGCTGGGCAGCCATTGACAGGGCTGGGAGAGCAGGCAGGTGTTGGGGCCTATTTGTTTAAGAGATTTGGCTGATTCAGCAGCAGCCAAATCTCCGAATTGGATTCGGCCAAATTGATTCGGGACAGTGATTCGAATCATTGAATTGAATCATTGTCCCCTGAATCAGCTGAATCTGAAGCGAATACTAGCCATCTTGCACAGGCCTAACAGATGGCCACAAATAAGTATGGGGAGCAGGGGAAGAGCCCCAAGGGTCGGGAGTTCTGGTGGGGAGGGTGTCCCAGGTGTGGCAGGGAACTGGGGGATCTCTAGGGGACAGGAAGGAAACCTGGAATGGGAGGGGCAGGGATTCTTCCCTTTCAGTCCTCCAGGCACCTGCTGGCCTGAATGTGAGACTGCTCCAAACTTGAGCTAGCACTAACACCGATCGACATTTGACCAGCTCACAGTGCAATGTGTAACAAGGCCCTAAAATGACAGATAATTGTTCCTAGTAACTGATCCGTAATGCCATTAATTTGGTTGGAGATAGCATCTTTAACGGTGCTGAGGCAACTGATTTGGTTCGTCTTTTTCTGTCAGCTTTCTTATCAATAAACACGCTAAATTGCATTGTTCCATGTGCTAGTAATGGCATTCTTTGCCTCCCCTCTAAATACTGTATCTTTTACTTATATATTATTGGATAGACAGATTTTTCCATAGTCCAGAACATAATATGGCTAAGTAGAAAGAACACAGATGCACAAACATTGGTCATTACATTTTGTAACTAGGTCAAATAAGAGTAGCTAAATTAGCTAAAAAATATAGCTGCCTTTGCTGTGTGGAAAAATCCTTAGTGTTCCACTACAATAAGGTAATTTTATGGATTGTTAATTCCTTTCTGAGTAAAGTAGCTTCTTGATTTCGATTTAATAAGAATGCAGAGTTTTGTCTCTCGGGGACAAATCCAAAAAAGTACTTTAATGTCTAAGACGCAATTCAGGTGGATTTTAGGCACCTTAGTTCAAATGAATGATCCACAAACAGTCATCCTAACAACTGAGGCATTAGAGAGTTGATTGGCACAAGTTTATGCCAGAAAATGTTGTTACTGTATAAAAAGAAAATGCTGGACTCATTCTGATTCCTCCTTCAGAGACTATTGAAGAATATGAATTGAACTGAAGACCATATAGAAACTGGCATATCTACCTGTGCATGTTAATGTGATGCAATAAACTCCCATGCTTATTATGCCAGAGTTTATTGCTCCTGGGTGCCATGTCTTCACGTCCACCTGGGACCATAGCATGTTGAGCTGGGTTGGAGCAGCTCTGGCTGGTGGGGGGGCAGAGGTCCAGCCTACCAGCTTGGAGCTGTTCCAACCTGGTTCAGTGTGCTGCAGAGGGACTGGCCAGAGCATGAGGGTGCTTCAGTACAGGGCTAGCTGGCAGGCTAGCCCCTCACTGAAGCACCTTTGTGCCCCAGCCAGGCCCCTGGGGCAGCACCTACAGGTACACTGCTGTGGAGTAAAAATCTCTGCAGCAAGATAGTACTATCCTGCTGCAAAGTTAGTCTCCTGTGGCCTAATAGGGCCACGCATATAGATGCGCAATGTTTTCTGTGGAGCTAATTAGTCTACTCTGCAGTAATTGTCTCATGTAGATGCACCCACAGTACATCTCAGGACTCCTGTTTCCCAGATGAATCCCCTATTACTTGGCTTAGAGCCCTGCCATCTCTGGGTTTTTTCTTTCTGGGCTGATAAACCTTATGTTCCTTTCTTCCCAATAGCCCAGCTTCGCAGGGGAATGGAGAGTGTTAGTTAAGGCAGTCTCTTCAGAGGCAAGAATTGTGGATTTTGAATCCTGTGAGGCTGCAGAGTGCCTAGGACAGGGGTAGGCAAAATTTAACCATGAGTTGGAATGGCTCACTTTGGGTCATAGGCAGGTGCTAGAACCTGACCACTCCCACCACTTGTCTGCATAATGGCACAGGGATAGTCTCTGCAACAGAAGCCCTCGTGCTGCCAAAGCCCCTATGTCCACAGGTCAGATCCAGTACTTTGACAGGCCAGACACAGACCATGGGCCATAGGTCACCTACCTGTGACTTAGAACACTAGTTTCTCACTTCCTGGGCAGCTACTCTGACCACTAGACTACAGTATAAGAGGGTTGACAGTGATGCTATCATCAGTTCAACCTCTGGGTCTTCAAATAAAAATATGAGCCCTCTTGTTTTGAGTTTCACTGTAAGGCATCCAGCATTCCACATTCCCTGTATATCTAAATTTTATATGTGAATTTTACTCCTTAGTGGGATGCTCCAAGTTCTATTATAAAATCGACTTTCCACAGTCTGGAATTTGGTGAGGAATATTAGTTCAGATCTATTATCTGGGAAGAGCTAAGGAACTACATTTTTCTGGATTGCCATTCAGTAGGAGGAATCTTTTATGGGTGCCAAGACCTCTAAGTTTATCTTACTCACTGGTTTTGGATTTGTATTTGGACGTCTTGTTTGAATGAATGGCAACCTTACCAGATCCCACTTTGCTTAGGAATGGAACACAGACAACCTAAGTTAAATCTATGCTCTGTGTGTTGCTTTTCTTCTGCATCAGAATGTCATTCAGGTTTTTTTATTTTAATTTATATGTCCATACTGATCTTTCCCACTAGTTTTGCAGTGGATGGGATCATAATACCTCTTACAGTCTGTTAAAGCTAAAAGCAGAGAAGCTAAAAGTTTCTCTCGTTCCTTGGAGTCTCAGACCAGCAGAGACTCCCTATGCCAGACGAAGGGTGACTGTGCCCAAAAGCTTGCAAAGAACTTTTTTCCAACTACTCAGCTGGTTTAATAAAAGATATCACATTTAACCAAGGAACCGAGCCTGCCTATGGAACTACTGTGGAACTTATGTGAATGCTACAATATCTGTTCTAAAATTTTTAGCACTTTATAAATGAAGTTGTTTGTGGATTTTCTATTTAGTATCTCACTGATTTATTGTTATTCAAGTCACTAAGGGATAAATAGTCTGGCACTAAAATTACTATATGAAATCTTCTATAATTTACATATTTTAAGGATAACCTCAGAAATGCTGCATGTTTTTCTGCATATTTCCAGATTTTGATGGCTGGTCCCTCTCCATGTATTCAAGAGCAAGCTATTTCCAAATGTGAAAACAGCTTACTGAGTTACTTAAGCATTGGGGAAAACCCCTCATCCTTTGCTTTGCCAAAAGACAGTAAAATATTACAATTATTTGTGCAGATGGTAGGTAATCTTTCCAGTTCTTTTTTTATTTACTTTGTAAAAATATCATTTTATGGATCTTTCAATCTGAAGTCAGTGACAAATTATAAAAATTCAAATATTTCTCTCTCATTTCCTATTCAGTCTCCTTCACCTCAATGCAATTGCATTGGATACAAATCAACACAAGAGTTGTTGCACTGATATTTTGTGGCCTAAGCATGGTTTATCACTTGTTCCTAAGCTCTGGTTCTTAGGTTTGGCAATATTCCTTTCAGTATAGGACCATTAAGAGGAGAAAAAGCCATGTTTGTTGCTCTTTCCATATTTGAAAGTAACCAAAGACCTCTTGTCTTAAAGGAGTGTAGAAGAGTCGTAAGACTACAGCAAACAGCATCTCTAATATACATGGTATAAGCTTCACACAGCCCATACTCGTGCCCTCTGGTCAAACTCTGACCCCGAGTATATCCCTGATGAATGTAAAGCTCAGGTCAGCATCGAACCATAGCACTAGCTCTGCACTTTTTGGAGAAGCATTAGGGATATGAAATGTCAGGGATATTTCCCAGAAGCCAAATCCAGAAGACTTTATAGCCTTTTATGCTGCTGCTGTATCAGACATTTGAATGTCAGGCCCTAAATTTTCTCTTGTATGGCATTTAACTTCAGAACTCCTGTTAACTTCAATGCAATTTATACGATTGAACATTTTGGGGAATTTACACAGTGAGAGAATCTACGTGAGAAATCTTTATTGTGGGCTTTCAGGTCCTATTACAGGATAGCAGACATCACTGTCAGTGTGCATGATTATCATCATCAGTGTGCGATAGCGTAACTATTACAGAGCTGCAGAGAGCATAGCTTGCAACAAGTATTCTCAGATATTCTTAGATCAGGGAATTAGACTCTTTCCCATACTGCTTTTGGAGGGGCATCCAGCAGTGTTTTCACTTCACTGGAGTGGAAGAACAACATTTAAGACTTGTTCTCTGGCTTTAGTTGTCAAGTGGTTTGGATAGATACAAATAAGGGAAAAAGCATGATGGAAGATGGTTGTCTGTTTGGTCTGAGGAAGTAAAAACAAGAGGTTGTCTTTCTGTAAAGAGAATGAAACAAGAAGAAGGTATTTCACTTCCTGTGCTGTAGGGAGCAAGAGGATGGTTTTTGCTTCCACTCTGAAAAGGAATGTTTTCTAATCTACAGATCTATTCAAATGACAGTCTACAGGCAATCTGCAGCCCATGAATGCTTAACTTGCAGCCCATGGGTTCCTACTTCCTTGACATCCTTAGCTCCCTGCACTTTCCCCTATGGCTCCAGGTGCCACCTCCCCTGTTCCACCACCACCTTCCTTCATTGCCTCTTCCTGCTGCTGCCATCAACACCTCCACTTCTTGAGCTGTCAGGGGCTCTAGGCTCCCTCTCCCCTCTCAAGCTTTTGTTTCCTGACACTAATCTGGGGACAGAGCAGGGAAGGTGGTGGTGAGGCAGTGCGGTCCACAGCTACTCAGAAGTCAGACAGTTCTAGCATAGTATCTTGACCTGTGATGTAACCAATCAGTTCCTGTTAATCCCCTTTATACAACAAGTCAAAAATTTTGACTTGTATCTTATTCAGCAGTAACAAGAAACATTTTTGCTGTCTTTGTACATATAGTTATTTTTACTGTTATTTTTTCTGACAGTAAATTATATTTCCTACAGGTAATAACACTTGAAGCCCAGGGCATTTTCCAGGGAATTACTGACCAGCAGGAAGATTGTAACCTTAGTCATTTATAAGTGCCCTCATAAATGCCTGGAGACCAAGGCCACTATTGTCTTTATAACCTGCTTTGGTTTATGTCCCATCCTAAATTGAAAGTGTTTTGCTTTTCCCATTGTGCCAAGGTTCCCTTAGTATACTTTCCAGACAGTTGCTCACAGAAGGGCTTTGGCTTTACTAAGTATTTCTGGAAAATGTAATATATAAAACAACTGTTTGTCCTGTTATATTAATCCTTCTATCATTGACTTTCTATCAATTTTGCTATAATTATAAGTTAAAAGAAGCAGCTTCCAGTTTCCCAAGCATTTTTATTGTTTACTTTGATATTAATTTTTTTGTGATAGGTCTCTCTCACAGTAGGGTGGCACCTTTGCATGCTCCACAGTACAATAACATCTGTTATTTCATTTCTGCCTCCTATGTAGGCTGCATACACACATTCAAATGATCTGGGATAATTCTTCCAGGTTTGTTCTGCTGGGAGAAAAGCTTACCTTGAGCTGTGTGTACAGACATTACAATGCTGTGATGCTAAAGATTGGAGAGCTTACAGTGCTGACACTGCATGTGCATAGGATTGGAGTGGGGGTGCTATGCACATATTTGTCTCAGTGTGCTCTGCAGTCTCTGCTAGTCTGCCTGGCATCAGATGGCAGAAGTGCATTGATCAAACTGTTTTTCACTGCAGCACAATTTGGGGATATTTGAAGGGGACATTTTCTGTTCCCTGCTGGAGCACCAGAGTCCAGCAAGTGACATACTGTCTCCCTGGTGGGGGTGAAGGGAGAGAAGGACTGTGTTCTTTTCTGAGAAAAACCACAGTAGGTACAAGCATTTGCTTTTCCAGGAGAAACTCAGCCTGGGAATAACCAGATTTAAATCATTCCCAGGAATTTTTCTCCATTTTTAGTGGTAGAAAATGCCTGAACATTTTACACTCATGGTTTCACCTGAGAGAGCAGTGACTCTCCCAAGAGAAACTGAATGTCTGTATGAGGCCATAGTTACTGTTCCAACCTGAGGGTAGATTCAAATTTTGCTTAACAAAATTATACAAAACTTGGGACACAGTATTGAGTACAACTGGAGGAGTAATGCAGCATTGATGCATCAGATATGTGCAGGTCAGGGAGTTTTATGGACTTCATGGTTGGGATAGCTTTAGACAGACTTTCAAATGCAAGGCGTTCTTCAGATCTCAAGAACTGAAAAAGGTGTCAAGGTCACAGAACTAAAGAAGAATGCCTTACATTTGAAAGCTTGTCTAAATCTTAGCAATTCTCAACTAGGATGATGTGAGATCATTTTAAGGGTGCTGCGGATTGTCGGCAATATTAGCACTGCAAACACCTTCAATTGATTCTCGCAAGATAAACCCAGATTTCAAATAGGCATCCATAGCATCAAAGCCATTCTGAACTGTTGCAGTCTTTCTGAGCTATTTCAACAGAATTGCTCTATTATTTTTCTGTTGTCAAAAATGAGTTCAATTAGTTCTTGAAACGGGGACTGCTAAATTCAGAAAAAAGCTTATGGAGGGTGACTTGTATCTACACAGGCAGAAAACCATTGGTTTATAGTGTAATATGATAGTGCATCAGTACTCTCCTTCCATGCTTCTAATGGTGATATCAAACATATTACATAGGACTATGTCCTTTGAGTTTCAAGCAGGTTATATATGTGCCATGAATTGTATTCAAGTGTGAGTCTCTGAAAAGAGAGTAGTAGTTAACTGTGTTAGTATGAAGTCAGATAGAAAGCAGGGTTGCACCTACGAGAAGAACTGTATCAAAGATGCATAAATTTTCATGAGCAAAGCTCACTTTATCAAATATTCATCAAGGTTTGCTCATGAAAGCGTATGTATCTGATTCACTTAGTTTCTAACAGTGGTTCTCAACCTTTTCAGAGTTAGAGCAAGCACCCTGTGGCAGCATCACCAATTGAGAATCACTGTACATAACTTAGTGTTTTTCAACTGCATGCTGCTGCCTCCAGGTAAAACTGTCCCTACGCATCTGCTATATAATCAGACTGGAAAGGACTGTGGTATATGGGCTTATTCTTCCTACCTGATTCTCTGATCAGCCAAAAGCAAGCTGGAGAGCAAGCCCATGCTCCAACCCTTCCCAGTCTGATCCTGTGCCATGTCTCCTGAGAACAGGCACATGGAATGGGTGAAATGCCTCTGTTTCCAGCAGGGTTAGCCTGGGAGGGCTGCACTCCTGCCAGCTTTATGTTCTCACTGATTCCATGTTGAATTTGCTCAGTTGACAAATAAAGGGGTGATTTATTTGTCCCCCTTAACTGGCAACCCTGCATTTCAGCTGGAGCTTTGAGAATCATGCTGGGTCTTTCATTTTAATGTTGAATGTTAAATAATGTAGGCCAAATTATACATTGGGTCCAATTTGAAACAATTTTCAGTTGTGGGTTGAAGTGAAAATGAAGTTTTACATCTCTTTCATTAACATTATTGAAAACCTCTCTTTGGCAATTTCCACTGCCTTCATTTATGTCTCTAATAATGCAATATGTTGCATTGTTCTCATACTTGTGCAACTTTTCTTATGGTTATTTATTGATCACTTACCAAAGCATAAATGTAATAAGGATAATTTGAGCCATTTTATTTTCTTAATAATGATTGTAATCATTTGTGATATTAAATTAACATCTGCCCTCTACCAGCAAGATACTGAAATGCAGTTTCCCTTGTAAGGTCTTTTGAAAGTGTTATTGCTTAGTGGATTAGATTAATAGTGAAATAAAACTATGATTAATGCTATTCCTTAGGAAAGACTCTAGTGAAGCAGAACAGAATTCCTTAAAGATCTTCTACAGACCAGTGCTTATTTGCAATTAAATGATGCAGAAAAAGAAATCATGTCAGAAGATAAGCAGGTCATTGAGAAATTTTTATTGATCATATTATGTGCAAGAATATCTAGATGAATGAGCTTTGTAAGAATGCATAAAGCTGATCCAGAAGCAAACATTACTTTTTATCTTGTAGTGAATTAAATAGTAAATAGTTTTGATTAAAAATGTTTCTCAGTTTATATATGATTATCTTTCGCTTGTATTTGAGCTTGTATTAGAACTCTTGTTATTCTTTAAGTGAATCCTTACTTTGTTTCACAGCGATTAGAGAATTCATGTCGTGCATTCTAAATACATTCTCAACAGTGATAGTTTGAAATGCTGGATTGTACAAATTTATATAACTGACACTAAGAGCTTTCTTTAAAACAAACAGGACCTAAATATACAGCTTGTCCTTAGAATAAACCATTAATATTTATCAAACATGAATAGAGTTCTGAATGAATTCAAGACAACAGAAAGATCACAGGTCAGATGATAGATGTATGAGGATTCAAATTCTGCATTTAAGATTATAAATTTAACTTGGAAATCAAGAATGATTTGAAAATAATACAGCTGTAGTCCACACATTGTTTTATTTTTAAATGAATTTATTTTAAATGTCCTCTATGTGTATTTTTAATGGAAAGTTTAGTCACAAGATATAAAGACATAAAATATCTTAAATTCAAATGTTATTACTAAAAGATACACAGTGTAAATGTATCTTAGTCCATAGTTATACCATTCTACATATATTAGCTAAATGCTAATAGTAGTCTAAATGTAGCTCAGTATTATCATAAATCAGTTGAACAGTTTAAATTACTAAATATTCTTCCAGATTAGAATCTGGATTATTCAAAATTTTCACTCTTTCCATTGAACCCTCATGACTTTTCAATAATAAAGAAAAAAAAATGAGTTAGTAAAGGAATACAGCAGTAATATAGCCAGCATAGTTTTTACTTTTTTTTCTCTAAGAGTGTTTGTAATTTTTATAGTATTAGAATGGTTTTATTTGAAATATGTTCTAATCTACTCTTCAAACCATGAAAAATTGCCCATTGTTGTCAGTATTTCATACTAATATTAATTTGACTGTTTCAAAGTATACCAATACTAATTATTTTATATTGTGTTCAAGTTTGTGGGAATTTTTAGAAAATATAAATAATTTAAAATGTACAGTTTGACTTCTGTTTCATAAACGGCCATTGTTTTACTGTTTAAAAAAAGCTGCAATAGAAAGTTAACTTCAGTTATGCATTTCACAAGTGTGACATGATAACCATTAATTAGTTTTGGATTAGTAAAAATAAGTCTCTTTTAAAAATGAAACTGCCAGCTGGCCTTAGATATCAGTGGTCTTTATTACTTCTAATTAAGCTTTTTCAATTAAAAAGGAAAAGTTATGAGCTGTATTGAAAATTGTGATCAACAAGAATTTGTAAAGAGAAACATGTATTTTAAAAACCACAGCATAAGGCCATTGATTTCTTCATGTTTTTAATCTGTGCTTGAAAACACTTCTTTGTTCATTTTTATTTTACAATCATTGTGTTTTTAAACTGATGTTATCAAAACTCTTCTTCAAGGGCTAAGCACCAAAGAAAATATTTAAATCAGAAATAAGAAAATCCAAATACATGAAAGCAAAAAAAAAAATTGAAACACACGCGCACGCACACACATATATATACACATGCACGTGTGTGTGTGTGTGTGTGTGTGTGTGTGTGTGTGTAGCTAGAGAGAAAGAAATGGCATAGGCATAATAATTAGTAGTAGAAAAAATTAGTGTAAAAGACAGGGTAAAATATGTTTAATATGTCTTAAAAGAAAAAATGAATTCCAAAAATGTTATACTTTTTAAGTCTGCTGATTCTAAAATTATTATATTTTTCCAGTCACATGCAGACAGCTAATTATGTACCATGAATACCCACATCCAAGAAAACTTTGAATTTACGATGACCCATTATAATTGGATTCTATACATGGAAAATGATAAATTTGTTATAATTTTTCATGTATAGAATCTAATTATTGGAGGATATTTTTAATTCATCCCCTCTGCAGCAGTGACAGGAAAAGCAGAGGTGAGGGGCCAGACCCCTGTCTGCTCCCTTGCCCGCATGTCTGTGACTGGTCCCCTACCACCTGTTCTGCTGGACTTGCCCCCCACCCTCTGCTGCCTTCCCTGCAATGTGCCCACCTGCCCTCTGCTCCTTCCTCCCTATGCCAGTGCCTGTGCCCGTTCCCCAGCCATCTGTCCCACTCCAGCCCCCTGCTCTCCCCACCACCTGCACTCCCTGCTGCTTACCTTTGGGTCAGCTCCAGAGCAGTGGCAATGTCCCTGGCCCTAATGCAGCCAGGCAGAAGCAGTGGTGGCAACTCCAGGCCCAGTTGGGTCAAGATATAGCAGGGGCAGGATGCATGGTCTCCTCTGTGCACCCCCCAATGTGAGCCCCCTCCTTCACTTCATAAGCCCCCTCCTCAACTCAGGGCCAGTGGCAGCTCAGCTCTGGCCAAAGCTTGGAGCTGAACCACCATGTGCCCCAGGTCAGTACTTGAATCTAAGACGAGGCTTTTCCCCCAGGGTTAATAGGGGAAGGGCTCCTCTTGCATTCAAGTAAATATGGTAAATTTAAGTTTTATATACAAATACCTGGTGCATATCTTCAAGTTGATCTGTATATGAATAGCCTCAGCTTGTATAATTAATCTTCCAGATGGTGATATACATCACTGCTTGATGCATATTTTACCTATACACAAACATTCACAGATGCCTGACTTATCTAATTCTTTGCCACAATTTTTAAAAAGCTTGTCATTTCTTGGCACGTACTTCCTATTTGTATACAGTTTTCCTTCATGAAATTTAGCTCCACAGATAGTTTCATAGTTTCTAGGGTCAGAAGGGACCTGAATAGATCATCAATTCCGACCCCCTGCCCTGGGCAGGAATGAGTGCTCAGATCATAATACCTCAGCCAGATATCTATCCAACCTCCTCTTGAAGACCCCCAAGGTAGGGAAGAGCACCATCTCCCTTGGGAGCCCATTACAGAGCCTGGCAGCCCTAACTGTAAAGTAATGCCTCCTGATATCAAGCCTGGGCTGCTCTCAATCAATGTGTGGCCATTATTCCCTCTTATCCCAGGTGGTACCCGGGAGAACAGAGCCTCACCTATTTTCCGCTCGTCCCCCCTGGTGAATAGATGACCACCAGATCCCCTCTGTCTTCTCTTGTGGAGGCTGAATAGATTAAGGCCCTTTAGTTTACTTTTGTAGGGCCTGGCCTGCTGCCCCCTGACCATGCGAGTGGCCCTCCTCTGGACCCTCTCAAGGTTAGCCACATCCCTCTTGAAGAGCAGCGCCCAGAACTGGACACATCATTCCAACTGTGACCTGACCAGCACTGCATAGAGGGGAAGGATCCTGGACCTGCTTGTGATGCATCTGTAGATGCACAACAAGGTGCAGTTAGCTTTACTGACCGCTTCCTCGCATTGGTGATTCATGTCCATCCTAGAGTCAACAATTACTCTAAGATCCCTTTCAGCTTCTGTGTTGTTGAAAAGGGTGTTCCCCAGCCTGTAGGTACATTGCAGGTTCCTTTTCCCTAGATGCAGCACCTTGCACTTGTCTGCATTGAATTCCATTTTATTTTCATCCACCCATCTCTGTAACCTATCTAGATCTAGTTGGATTTTGTCCCTCCCCTCCAGTGTGCCCACTTCTCCCCACATCTTTGTGTCATCAGCAAATTTGGGCAGCATGCTTTTCCTGCTGATTTTTCCAGCATGCTTTTCCCAAGTTGCCAAGTTGCTGATAAAGATGTTGAATGGCACAGGCCTGAGGACTGAACCCTGGGGAACTCCACTGCCCACATTCCTCCAGGTCAAAAACGACCCATCCACCACCACTCTCTGGGTGTGACCATTGAGCCAATTTGCCACCCATCTGACTGTGTAGATATCAGTATCGAGTCACCTAGGTTTTTTATGAGAACGGAGTGAGAAAGTGTCAAAGGCCTTCTTGAAGTCCAGGTAGACTACATCCACTTCAACACCCCCACCCAATGACTTTGACCTGGTCGTAAAAGGAAACAAGGTTAGTCAGGCAGGATCTGCCTGCAATGAACCCATGTTGGTTGCCACTGAGCATCACCTCCCATGCTGGGCCCCCACAGATGTGTTACTTGATAATTTTCTCAAAGGTCTTGCCAAGGACCAAGGTTTGACTAACTGGCCTATAGTTTTACCTGGGTCCTCATTTCTCCCTGACTTGTAAATGGTGACCACATTGGCCCTTTTCCAGTTCTCTGGGACCTGGCCAGAGCACCATGAGCGCTCATACAGCCGTGTCAGGGGCCCTGCTATGACCTCTGCCAATTCCCTCAGTACGCTCAGACCTGCTGATTTATACGCGTCCAGCCCCTCCAAGAGTTCCCTAACTAGATCATCCCTGACCCTAGGCATGGTGTCATGTCCCCTGAGCCTGTCCGTAATCCTAGTAGAGGAGTTGTCCCGGTCTCTGCTCAAAAATATGGAGGCAAAGAACTTGTTGAAGATATCATCTTTTTCCTTTGCTGCAAGCACCACGGGGCAACCAACATGGGTTCATCAGTGGCAGGTCTTGTCAGACCAACCTGGTGGCCTTTTACAATCAGGTCACCAAATCATTAGACGCAGGGGTTGCTGTGGATGTAGTCTTTTTGGACTTCCGGAAGGCTTTCGACACTGTCTCTCACCCTGTCCTCATCAAAAAGCTGGGAGACTGTGGTGTCGATGCCCACACGGTCAAATGGGTCGCCAACTGGTTGGAGGGCCGCACCCAGAGGGTGGTAGTGGATGGGTTCTTCTCAACCTGGAAGGATGTGGGCAGTGGGGTTCCGCAGGGCTCGGTCCTCGGGCCCGCACTGTTCAACATCTTCATCAGTGACTTGGATGACGGGGTAGAAAGCACCCTGTTCAAGTTTGCTGATGACACTAAGATGTGGGGGGATGTGGGTGCACTAGAAGGGTGCAATAGGCTACAAGCTGACCTTGACAGGTTGCAACGGTGGGCGGATGAGAATAGGATGGGGTTTAACACTGATAAGTGCAAGGTGTTGCACATGGGGAGGAAGAACCGGCACCACACTTACAGGTTGGGGAGCTCCCCTCTTGCCAGCACGGAGACGGAAAAGGATCTTGGAGTCGTCATTGACTCCACGATGAACATGGGCCGGCAGTGTGGGGAGGCAGTCAAGAAGGCCAACCGTACCCTGTCATGCATCCACAGATGCATCTCGAGCAGGTCCAGGGAGGTGATCCTCCCCTTCTATGCGGCACTGGTCAGGCCGCAGCTGGAGTACTGCGTCCAGTTCTGGGCGCCACACTTCAAGAGGGACGTGGACAATATGGAAAGAGTTCAGAGGAGGGCCACTCGTATGATCAGGGGTCAGCAGGGCAGGCCTTATGAGGAGAGGCTACGGGACCTGAACCTGTTTAGCCTCCACAAGAGAAGGTTAAGGGGGGACCTTGTGGCCTGCTACAAACTGGTCAGGGGGGATCAGCAGGTATTGGGGGAGTCCCTGTTCCCCCGTGCGCTGCCAGGAGTGACCAGGAATAACGGTCACAAACTGGTGGAGGGTAAGTTTAGATTAGATATTAGGAGGCGCTACTTCACAGTCAGGGCGGCTAGGGCCTGGAACCAGCTTCCAGGGGAAGTGGTGCAGGCTCCTAGCCTGGGGATTTTTAAAAGGAAGTTAGATGAGCACCTTGCCGGGGTCATCTGACCCCGGTGCTCTTTCCTGCTAAGGCAGGGGGTCGGACTAGATGATCTACCTAGGTCCCTTCCGACTCTAGCTACTATGAAACTATGAAACCACAGTACCAAGCCTGTCCTGTAGGGTCCCCATGTTACCTGGTGCCTTCCTCTTACTCCCTATGTATTTGAAAAAGGACTTTTACTTCTCTTTAATCCTGGTTGCCATCCCTAGTTCCACCTCTGCCTTGGCCTTCCTAACCACTTCCCTGCAATCACAAGCAATGGAGGTGTAATCCTCCTTGGTGATTGCCCCTATCCACTGATTGTATGCCACTTTTTTTGCCCTCAGGCCCTCCTGGATGTCTTTACTGAGCCAAGGGGACTTTTTAACACTCTTGCCCCCTTTGGTTTGCATTGGGACTGACTCCGTCTGAGCTCGGAGGATCATCTCCTTAAGGAAAAACCACCCATCCTGGACTCATGTCATTGAAGCTCCAAGTCCCCAGTATCTGTTACTAATCTCCTTAGCTCATTGAAGTAGGGCCTCCTGAAGTCAAGGACTTTTGCCTTTCTGCTTGCTTTCACCACCCTGCGCCGGAGAGTAAATTCCAGCAGACATTGGTCACTAATGCGTAGGTAGTCAAGCACCCACCAGTCGAGCAGATCCCTCACCAGGTCATCACCAAGTCCAGCAAGGACTCTGGTGGAATTATGTATCTCCTGGTTTAGGTGGAAGTCCTGTAGGCAGGCTAAAAACCTATGTAAGTGTTCAGACCTGGCTGACTGCTCCTCCCAGCAGATATCAGGGTAGTTTAGGTCACCCATGACAACCCCATCCCTTGTCCTTACAGTCTCTGTGAGCTGACCTGAAAATTCCAGGTCCAGCTCATCCCCCTGGTGAGGCGGTCTGTAGTAGATGCCCACTATCAAGTCCCTTTCCCCATGACTCCCTCACTAACGCAGAGAACCTCAGTTTGTCCCTCTTCTGAACCCATCCTGATCATTGAGGACATGTACTGCTCATTAACATAGAGTGCTACAACCTCACCCCCTTTTCTCCCTACTCTATCTCGTATATATAACCTATAGTCCTCAATGTCTACTGCCCAGTCATGGATAGAATTACACCAGGTTTCTGTAAGTCCAACAAGGTCTGGGTTTTTGCTAGCTAGCAGGAGGGCTCTCCTTATGAGGAGAAAACATATTCTCCTTATCAGAGAAATATATCCTGAAAGGGTGGGTTTATGGAGGCAATGACCCAGATCCTATTCCACCTAACAGGCATCAAAATTGTACATAGGACCCCAAATCCTATCTTATTCCACCCTGCCTAAGTATTTGAAAAACTGTTAATATAAAGGTGTGTGGTAAGGCAGAGGACTGTTCTTTCCCTTTGGTTTTCTTGGTTTGCTGTAGTCTTACAGGAAAATGCAAATATGGTATGAAAAGAAACTGTCCTAGGACTTAAGGAAGTTAGAATAAGATAGCTCTTAGATACTTATGTAACATTTAGCCATGTAATAAACAGAATGAGATCTTGTCCAGTTCCTTGCCTCCATCTATGTCAGAAATCAGTTTCTCTCTGTTAGAGAGGCCCATAAGCATTGATGACCCAATCAGGTTGTTTTGAGTGAAAGAACATTTCATTTCCAGTTTACAATGATAAAAAGAAATCTTATAAAATAAAAAAGTGGGGATCAATACAAATTCACTTATAGCAATTCTGTGGTAATTGCCAGGTTAGCCTGAATTTAGTTACAAAATAGTGATATGTTTCCCTAGACCAACAGCCTAGTTCTGTTAGCTTGTTCTGTTCTCTGACCCTTGTCAGGGAGCAGCATGTCAGCTTCTGAAGGGAAGTGTTCACAAAGAGTCTGTGTCTGTAAAAAGAGACCTTCATCACATCATAATGCCAAAAGTCATCATTAGCATTTTAAGGTTATATAGTTCTGTTGTCCAGTCCAAAATGGTTGTTATACCTGGAAGATATCTTCTTGTTAATAAGATTGCTTTCACTTAACACCAGTTTCTGCTAATTAACCAATTTGTTGTTAGATTGTTTTGGGTGTTGGGCTATGTCTATCATTACCTATCCCTTAGCTTTTTTTTACTGATTTTCAAATCTCAAACTTTGGATGAGTCTTTGTTGTTAATTATGTGGTTCCTGCTAAACAAACTTCATACATTAACAGTTAAACAGCTATCATGACAAAAGGGGGCAGGTTGCCTCTTAATGTCATTTGTCATTTTGCAATGCTAGAATAGAGTAAGGGGGGATCATAAAGGTATGGGATCCACTGATATACCTATATGTTGTAGAATCGATACCATTGCCCTTTCACACAGTCAGTGGTATAGATATAAAGCAGTGGTTTTCAACCTTTTTCATTTACAGACCCCTAAAAAAAAATTCTAATGGAGGTGCGAACCCTTTTGCATTGTAGGCGTTCACATGCTTTTGAATGATCATAGTCATTTTTTGCAGACCCCTTAGACATAGTCTGCGGGGTCTAGCGACCACAGATTGAAAACCATTGATGCAAAGGATCTGTAGCCACATGCTCATTTCATTTCAGCTGTCCACAGCAATATAGGTAGCCCTGTGAAGATGGAGAGCATGGTGCAAGCCAGAAAGTATATTACAGCTGGTTAATAAAATGGAGCTAAAGCCATTTTTGCTTTTTCTTAGTCCTACTCTGCTGAGCAGAACTTGGGAAATGAGCCAAGGATTACAAGTAGAAATTATGTATATTTTATATTACAAACACTGTCACACTATCATACAGGCTTAAAACAAAACCATATGGTATCCACCTAGAGACAGCATGATGTTTATGATAAAATGCAATAAATACTTTATCTTTCATCATCATTTACTTGATATGAATGTTATTAGGAACTGAATATTAGTGTTTTTTTGCTTATCTAGATGCATGAGTTTGTGGATTTAATACAAAGGCTCTCAGTCTGATTTACCAAAATTTCTTTTCTTAGTTTCTAAAGGCAGTACTAAGGGAAACTATTTCAGATTATGAAAAGTTCAAACTGTGGTGCAAGAGTAGGGTATAGAGATGGAGTTGGATTAAGTCAAATTAAGTCTGCAAGAGAGAGACAGTCTTGTTCTGTGCTCTCATATAGATATTTGTTATTAATTTTGTTGCATACCTATTAGTGAGGTTATTGCAGCTATAAGTTTCTAACACTTAATTATTTTTTTTGTTCTGTGTTTGTACAGAATAAGAGAATATACATGCCTTCTTCATGGAAATGTGTTTGCAGTTACTTGTTCATTCTTTTCAGTTATTAGAATTAGTGAATAATGGGCAATGGAATATGCCCAAAAATGTACCTTCTGCATTCTGTAGGTCTCTTTGGTCTGTTCCCTTGATGCTGATATAATGTACCTTAATACTCAATACAAATAGGGGAATGTTAGAGTTATGTGTAATAATATGCTGATTTTTTTTTAATTTTAGCTAAGCTTTCCAAATTTTTAACTGCAGTGAAAGAACAGTGATAAATAATTTACATTTTTTAACATTACTTTTTGTTGTTGTTGCTGTTTTGTACCGATTGCAACATTGGAAAGTATTAATACGATAGACTATTTTAAATTGATCAATTACTAACATTATTGTGTGTCACATCTGAAGAAAGGCTCATGTTTACTAATAGAAATTAATGATGCATGAAAGTATTTATATTCATATTATTCTTTGTAAAACCAGTTTTCATTATGGAATCCAAACTTGATGCTTAAACTTGATATTGTGCTTTTTACTTTTCATTTTTTAATTAACTCTGACATAAATGAACTTAAGGTAAAGACAAATAATTTTTGCCTGTGCAGAGGATGTGTGGCCTCAGTTTTGATTGGTAGAGAAGGCCATGACCAAGAGCTTCTAAAACAGGTGCTTAAATTGGTCTCTCAAATATGTTTTAAACTTTTTAAGAGTACTGTCCACGTAGCATGCTGCTTGTTTTTATATGCCTAAATATGTCTTTAGAAGCCTAGTTTTAGGCAACCATTTTTTTAAAATGATTTATACTTTTCTTAAAATACCTAAGCCTATTATCTAAAGACTTTATAAAGAGTCCTGGGAAAGGGAAACTCAGTTTTCCTTTACCAGCTATCACTTTCTGTCCATAACTTAATTTCCTCCCAATGAAATAATCATACTTTGAATCCCCATACTGCCTTTGTACACCATGCCTGTGATGCAATTGAATACTGTACAGAGAAATCAGACCCTCCTGTAGACCAAATCCTATCAGAATAAATGAAAATGTCGATCCTATTTCATGAGAAGAGGTGTACAGCCATTTGTCTATAAATTATAACAGTTGACTAGTTGGAACAGCCCTATCATATTTTAGTCAGTCAGGGAAGCTATTCTATCCTTGCTAAAAGAACTGACAACCACCTTGAAGTAATGGCCCAGAGGTTGCAATCTTATTACAGGAAAGAAAAATTAGATTATCATCTTTCCTACAGATGAAAACGTGTGGGTTACATAGGTACTGTGGGATGCCTAGTATGATTATATTTTTAAATTACATCAATGCTGTAATTCTACCTTCTGGTGAGTGAGACAAATTGTTCACAGGAAAATAGTACAAGCAACCCTAAGTCTTAAATGTTGAGTAAATCCAGTGCTTTGTTCATCTCTGGGCTAAGATCAAATGACACTTGGTCCTGGCTGATCAGAAGAATATTATGCATATTTACAACTTGTGTATATTCATATAAATATAGCCTGGTAAAATTTAGGAATGAATTAAAAATGATTTTCTTGGTGTTTAGTATCTTTTTGCACTAAAGTGTTCACTTTCCCTGCATCTGCTTTCTTACCTTGTTTTTCTTGTAGAAAAAATGTTTTTTTCAAGCAACCATGTCCCAAAATAAGGAAGGGAGACCATAGTCTGTCACATAGATTGTCCTCTTACTATTTCAGCTATGAAAATCAACTATTTTGAAAATATTAGCATCCTCACTATTAGAGCCTCAAGAAACAGTGAAAAGTTGAGTTAAGCAAGATCTTCAAGGAGTCCAGGGAAGTGTTAACTAATGTCGCTCCCACTGAAATTCAATTCTGCTTCTGAAGTCCAGTCATTCAGTAATGTCAAGCTGGTGTCATTTCTGCAATTCATATGGCATAGAGGTAGAATGTCTTTTAGAATGGAGAAAAATTAATAGCTATGATCTCTGTATCAGCAGGGGCATATTAAAACTCACATTTCACCTGAGGTGGTGGATAGTTTGCATTTCAACACTTAGAAAGATTTAGTTTTCTCTGCTAGAAAAACAAATGATTCTATAGGAAGTCTTCTTTGTTAATAAAGAAACATTAGATAAATGACTACATTCCATAATAATAATACCAACAACAACAACTACTACTATTACTGTTGTTATTGTTATTAATATGCAATTATTGGCTGTGTTGTTGTCATGGTGGTTGTTAGCTTTACAAAATCCAAACATACCTCAGAAGAAACAAATGTTGCATGGTCCTAGCAGTCTTTTAGGAGCCGTGGCTGATCAAAATAACTAAATTTAAAAATCAGCATGTGTTATCAGTTACAGTTGTATATGTCTGATATATTTCCTTGAGTGTCATAGGACAAGTCTACAAAAATCCAGATGACTCTGCTTGATAATGGTTAGTAAATATTTACTTTTAAATGGCAGCTATTTTCATGTAGGGGATGATATGATTTATCTTGTCAGTTTATGTAACTCACTGGTCCTGATATGTGGAATGAATGCAGCTCTCTATATTCCAAAATGTATCTTACTCCTGAGTTCAGTGTCTGAGATGGTAACTAAAAGGTATTTTCCTTTCCTAATACTCTGTTATTTCAAACTTTTTAGTTTCAGACAAATTATTTTTTTCAATTGCACTACTGTTGTTTTTAGTCTAAGCTTCAGGTAAAGTAAGAAAAAATATAATAATGCCAATAACCATACTGATGCACAAACCATGAAGATTTAAAACTGATATCGTTACTACTTTTAGATCAGAGAAATGCAATGCACAACTAGATAACCCAGCTGTGAACTATGGAAATCCTCATGAATAGTTAGTTTGCACTAACTGCTATGTCTCCCAAATACTTCTCCCTTCCGTTTCAAAGTATCAAAAAAGGTTTGGTCTGCATAACAGTAGAGTCACTGAAGGGAGGAGGAGGGCTTTCCCACTGTTCATCCAGTAGTTTGGGACAGGAATGTTAAACTCATCAGTGCCCTCCAAGCAGATTCAGATCTTGTGGATCATTATATGCCAGATCCAGACTGCAAAGAGCTTTGGGGCCTGGATCTGGAACTGGCAATGGCAGTGAAGCAAGTGGCAGCACGAGGTTTAACATATTCATTGCTCCCCCTGCAGTCCCTCCACCACTGACCGGCATCCTGAATTAAGGCCCATAGTTGATAGTTTGGCCTCATTTCTACTCATCCAACCCCAAATTCCTGACACATTTAGTCTAGGGCATGCTCTAAGAGAAGTGGAAAACCTAGTTCTTGTCCCCACTCCCTCTTTCTTACTCAAGGAGATTGAACCTGCTTCCAGGTGCAGTGTGCCAGCATCAGGAATAGGGCTGGAAAGGACTCTGGGCAATACTTAACCTATGCTCTAGTAGTTAGAGCTGCATCTCCTGGGAAACAGGTGATGCAGCTTCAAAACCCCTTTGGGTCTCCTTCTCCATTGCCAAGTGTCCTAGTTATTAGGCAATTTGCCAAAAACCTGGCCCTTCCTCCAAACAGCAACTAGTCATGTTTTTTCTGTGACTTAAATGGTGCTACATGCTCTGGAGAGAAGCATAGTGAAAACATAGCTGCATGACATTCATACTGTGGGTAAGTGCCAAAAAAGTGCAAGTACATTGTATGTAAGTACAATTTAAGTGTGTACCAGTGAGCTCATCTATACGTTCATGAACATGCTGTTACTACCATGCTTTGGCTAGGGACAGACATTACACATAAGCCAATTTAAGTGATCAGAAACTGGTTTAAACTGGTAACAGAACAGATATTCAGTGCACATAAACCAGTTTGAAAATGGCTGAAACCAGTTTGAGATAAACTTGTTTGAATGTAGTATCAGACTTAACTGATTTGGTTCAAACCAGTTTGTGCAATGTCTGTCCCAGACTCCTTGCTGTTTTAAGTTAAACCAGACTCCCCCAGCATTCCAGCATGCTCTCTGGGTTGGGTGGGGCTCTGTGCTCCACAGCAGAGCTGGTCCCTCCCCTCTACTCCCTGGCTGGAAGGGGAGGGAGGGCTGCTTTAGTGCCCCCCCACCGGCTTGTAGCCTGAGCCACTGCTGGTATGTGCCTGCATTTATTTAGTCTAGAGGGGATGTCTGTGCAGTTAGAAACTGGTTTAGTCTAGCCAGGTTAAACCACCCTGCAAAGTTTGAATCAATTCAGGCTCAGGCTAACTCAATTCACAGTAACCAGTGCTACTGCACAGCAGTATTGGCACACACCTTTAGTAATGCTAATTCACAGTAGACTAATTCTGCTGTGCATTAGTGTAATAGTATGACTTTTGCCATGACATGTTAATGTATACTAGAATTAGTCTACTGCACATTTTGTGTTTTATGTAGATGCACCCTGTGAAATAGGATTTAGCCCTATTTCTCAGTGCTAAGAATTTCTGCTTGGAGACGGGTTGAAATGATTTTATCCCAGGTTGAATAGTGTGATATATTTTTCTGAGTTTTTTTGCATTTACTGTTATGGATATGAATTTAAATATAAAATCAGATACAATATTTTATACAGTATGCCTGTATCCACTCTATTAGAAGTGTTTATACTAGATCGGTGATCAGTTATCACTGATCAGTTACCATAGACTAGGCAGGAGTTATTGGATTCTAACCTAGGCCTTAGTTTTGTATCTTAACTATATTTGGTGTATTAACCATATATCATTCTTTACAACCATTTTTCTTTGTGTTTTATTTTAAGTGTTTAAACAAATTATTTCTTCACATTTTTCCTGTCCCTAGAATTGTACTACATTTAGTTAAGGGGTGGGGTGAATGAAAATGAAATGATCACTCAAACTATTCCAGTTTGAAATCCTAATTTATTGAACAAATAAACAATATCACTATTTAAGCAAGCCTTTAAATGCAACATTCAACTTCTAAGCAAGCCCTAGCAGTCAACAAAGATATTCTTACACAAGCCTTCCAATGGATACCGTGAGTTCAGCTGGCCGGGTGTCCATCACTACACTAAGCTTTGTATAGGTGTTGTTTCTTCCCTTCCTGCATGTTGTTCTCCTCCATCTTAAGTCTTTTTCCTCAGTCTTTTTTTCTGTAGTTTTCTTCTGTATGTTTCATATGCCATAAATATCCACCAGTCAACTTTCACAGTAGTCATTCCTGTTAGACTTAGACTGCCACTTGTATTCTGTTATTTCAGACTGTAGCCACATCCTCTTTTAACTTTTTCACTGATGTGGGTTTTACAGAGGTCACTAAACCATGACCTGCTTGCTCTGCTTTTACTGATGTTTAATTATGTCAAGACAAAATGGCATTACTCATGGTAAGAATTTTGCTAAGGCATCTTTCAGGCTTCTGCTAGCAATGTTGTTAATAATAATTGATTTGTCAAAAATCACACTTTGACCATTTTTTTTACAACACAGCTTTAGTTACCTGATAAAGACCAATCTATTGATCCATATTTTAAGTTAATATTCTAAAGTTAATGAGTTAATGATGAAAGACTTTTCATTACTGGAGCTGACTTATAAATATTATTTCATGACAATAATGTTCAGTTGCAAGATTATAATACTATGTTTTAAAAAATTGACAATGGAAAACATGATGCAGTTTTGACTGTCATTCAAAAATGTTATCATTTATCCAACAGTATGAGTTTCATAATGCATGCCCGAGTCCCGGTCTCCCTGATCTTCTACACTTCTTCCCAACGTAAATGGTAGTCACAAGCACCAAGCCAACTGCAAGCTTTTCCTCTGTGTCAAATTTAAATGTAGTAATCCCTTCATATTATCTTGGTATCAATTTGATTTATATACTCCCCTGTATATGTACTGAAGTTAATGTCATAAATAGAACTTTTGATTTTTAATATGCAATTATAAAGTTCTGTTTTGTTCAGCACTTTGCGTTTAACTTGAAAAGTCTTGTACTTAAAAGCCTTCATTCCCAAAACTGCTCTGGCTGCTCTGGTTCTTAGACTTTAGACCTCATGACCAGAAGGGGACCATTAATATGATATAATTTGACCTCCTATGTAACACTGACTGTAGAATTTCACCCAGTTATGTGCAAGTCAAGCAAAATAATTTCTGGTTAAATTAGGTCCTGTCTATTAGAAAGATTTTCTGCTGCTCTCATGCCACAAAGTAGCTATAAAACTAATGGATCCAGTCCTTGAAGAAGTTTAGGTAGTACAAAAATGACACAAAATGGCAGAAATGCTATACCAATCTCCTTTCATCAGATAGTGTTCCAGGAAAAAATAAAAGACCTGGCTGAAGTGTCCCTTTGAGCCATGAGCGGCTAGGCATAATACTTACAGGTGCACACAGTACTCACAGTTGTTTTAGATGCATCTTTTTTTATTCCATCTCAAAGTTTTGAACCCAGAACAGCTCAGCCTGTTAGAAACAGTCATAGTAATTAATTTTAAGGCTAAATCTACCCCACTGAAGTCAATGGGAGCTTTGCTGGAAACTTTAGTGGAAATTGGATATGGCCTTTAAAGACTGTAAAATATTTCCCTTTTCCAGATTGTTTTTGCATTGGAAGTTCCTTTCTCTTAAGAGGTTGAAATAAAAAAATATATTTACATAGTGTGTTTTGACCAAAAGGATCCTAAATCACAGTACTTGATAACTAAACATTTTCTGATTTTTGAGATGGAGCCATTTTGGGGTAGGACATTGGAAGATGTTTGTAAAACCCAGCAGATTAGAGTAGAAAATGAGCAATTGAAACAATAGAGGGATTTGAGAAAGGAAAACTATTCTGAATTTATCCAAAGTACAAAGAGTAGGTTAACATCCTACTCTTATTAAAGTGCCATTTGCTCCTTGCTGACTACAGCATTTAAGACTTCAGCCTTATCTAAAAGACATTTCATCCTGATCACTCAAGCTATGAGAATGATTTATTCACTGTATACACTATAGGTGGTGTAACAGTGTGAAAAATCTTTTTTTTTTTTTGCTGTTGTATCATTCAATATGTAACAACTCATTTTTTTCTTTTTTAATTATAAAAAGTGGGAAGTATAAATGAAGCTACTTGAACTACATTACACTCTCTGCAAATGTAATTTGAAACTCATGAAACATTAATGTATGAAGTATGTAATGTTGTTTTTATGCTACACAGGAAAAAATAGAAAAGTGACATTTTCTTGTGTGTTATTAAAACTATGTATCATGGAGAGTTCTTCCCTCCCACTCAGAAACTTATGAATTATGTTTATAAAAGTGAAAGGACCTATACACCTATACATATTATTATTGTTATTATCATTTTGCCTGTTTAAATGTTATTTTATCAAATTTATTTTTCCAGGCTGTGACCACAAATAAAACAAAACAGAGACAGAGTTTAAATAATTATCTATCAGCCAAAAAGTTTCACCTGCACAGACATGATACAAACTGTTTTTACGGGGAAAAAAAAAAGACAGACCATGTTATGATTAGGGTCCACACACAGCCACTAGCAGGAAAAGTGTAGCAGGTGCTGCAAGGACTAGGGTATTTTAAAATGAAATGAAAAAATATGGAAGGGTATTTTCATTTTATCAAGCACTACCACTTTTCAGAGTCCTTTAGGGGGAAAAATCACACATTTTCTCTTCCCTGAGAGATTTGCATTCCAAACTGAAATAGTCTCACCTGGAAGCTTCAAAGGGAGGGAAGGAGAGTAACGAGGAAAGAATGAAGAGGGTCTTACCTGGTATGGGTGTTCGTGTGCTTGACTTCTCCAGCTAGGTGGAGTCCAGGTTTGCTTCAGCCCAGACCAACCCCTCCAGCCAAGTACTATAACGAGTTGCTCCAGCCCAACCTGACTTCTGTGGCCAGGCAGTGCAGAGGGCTGCAGCTTGAGTATATACTTTTGCCAGAGCTGTTCCTAGTCTGACCCTGCATGCTTCTCCTAGAAGAAGAGGGACACAGGACAGTGTGTCCTCACACACCTATTTCTGGGAGGGGCATGTGGGGTCAGACAGAGAGAGCATGAGTTCCAGCCACAACTGCTTCCCAATCTGCCTCTGTGGTGGCACCTGGACCATGGCACCCTTTGAAGGGTCTTGCATCACGCACTTGAGAACCACTGCCCTAAAGCAGTGAATGTTTAGTCTGAGATGGGACAATCAGGCATTTGTCTAGTGGGCCACTTCCTTGAACTGATTAGAATACGCTGCATATTGGACCTGATCCAAAGCCTGTTGGAGTCCTTCTTAACTCTTTCTGTTAATTTTAACAGACTGTGGGACTTTGATATACTTGTAAACATCCCTCAGCAGACAGAATGGAGCACAGACCTTCTGCTAGCTATATCTCTCTACTACAGTCCAGTAGGGTCTTTCTCACTGAACTTCCCAAACTTGTTCTCTTTCCTCCCAAATCCAACCCTATTGTCACAATAGTATAAAGATAGCTGGGGTTGGAACCAAGACAGACCTCTTGGTTCATCTTGCATACAATGAAGGTATGGTATATAAGCCTTCCCTGCCAGTCTGCTCAGGTTGCAGTCAGTCTGTGCCTCTGTACAGGTAGAAGCTCGGGTTCCAATCAGATGAAGAGTTGTGAAGAAGCTAGCATGATATTTTAAGGACTAAGAGGGTCAGAATCAAGATGTAGATTTGGGGGGTTAAAATGAAATTAATGGGTATAGCGTATGTAGAAATACGGAAATTTGGAAATCTAAAATTGACTTATATTAGTATGAAATACATTTTCTATTAAGGCAAAAGGCAGATTTATTTTGGAAAGTAAGAGACTGAATTGTTTCAGTGTGGAAACAGACTCATAAAGTTACTTAACTGATAAGGAAACAGTGGATAACATTCAAAGGGGCAAAGATTTAAAACAAAGGATGAAAGGAATTAGTTGGTGTGGTTTGGGATGCAGGTTATAACTAAAAGTACTACAATGAAACCTGAGAGAATCAGTTCTATTTAGTCATTAAATAATCTTCATTAAAAGCGATGAGTTACATTGCTCAGAACATTTAAAGCTAGCTTTAAAAAACTGTAGAAGAGAATCCTGCTGGGGGAAGGAGACCACCTGGGTGATCTACTTAAACTGCTTCTATCTCTAACTTCAGTTATTCTATGAAACTGTGTGAATTCATCTCTAAAACTTCACTTTGTTGTGTAATCAGCATTTTTGTTTCTGATACAACATAATAGCACAAAAGCATTTCCCATGAAATTCAGAGTTCCCTTAAATCTCCTCTGACATTGTTGAAAGTTGAGATCTATCAGCAGTTCTCATGTTTAGCTTATAAGTAATGTATAATTTTGTTGTTTATGCAAGTATTACTCTTGCCAAGGTTTAAAAGACAAGCTAGTATCTTGTGGGTCTCTCCTTGAGAGTAGTCTTCATTTACAGATTCAGTCCCTTTGATCTTGACTCTGTCCTTATTTGTGCTAGTGTAAGTGTAGTGTGACAACAGAGTCATGCCCTTTGAATACATTAGAGACTACTATATAAGCAAGGATACTTGTCTGGCAAAGACTGCAAGATGAGGTTACTTATTTTTATTAAGTTAGTTTTATGCTCTATGCATCTTGAATTTATAGATCCCTAAAATTAGCAGTAGTTCTAGTCCAGGGCAGTCCAAGTTCTAAACCTCTGTGGACTACACACCCCAGAGACCACACCAGCAGGGGCTGTGCACCATGCAGCTGCATCAGGCAAGCCCCAGTCCAACAGACTATGTAATGCATGAGTGCTCCCATGTACTGCTCTATGTGCAGGCACCTCCCACCATCATTGCACAAGGTGACTGGATTCCTCTACATCTGAAAGCAAACACATGTCCTCACAGGCACCAGACCCCCATGGCCCCACTACTGCCCCTCAGAGGCTTGATCTCCTCCCTTTGGCATGTGGTCCAGACTCATCCTCAGCCCCCCCATGCTGTCATGCATTGCCCTACTCCTTGAGGAAGGGCAGGAAGCAGCAGCCAGGGGAGGGCAGAGGAGTCTGGAGACTCCATCTGCAGCTGCTGTAGCAATTGAAGGGCTGGGGGGAAAGGTGGCAGCGTGAGAGCCCAGGACAGCAACTTAACTGCTTGCAAGGTATATGTAGTCCTCTGGCTGCCAGTTGGACAGCCCTGGTCTAGTGTAATAAAAAAATTAAGCATTGTATAACTTTAAGCATGTGAATATTCCCATTTTTACCAACAGTCTCTCCTGTGCCACATATTTTCTAGGTCACTGAGTAACTTGTAATGAGGTCCTATTTTATCTTTTAGGTATTTAAGTGGTCTAAGGTGCCTAAATACAATCATATTCCATCCTGCTCAAGCCCCTGAAAAACTATTAATGCTATAGGTCAGTGAGTCATCCTCCTTTTTTCTGTTTTTTGTGACTTAGGCTCTTCTGCAAAAAATTCTACCTCTTAGACTTAGCTCTCTTTCCTTCTGTACTAACTTGAAAGCTGTACACTTCTTTCAGATGTTGAGGATAGCCAGTATCCACAGTCCTCTGCTCACTCCTTCCTCCTTCCAAGGGAGGGAGGGGCGAGCTGCCAGCGAGCCCTGTAAGAACTATGCCCCCTGTCCTACCAGTCAGCTAAATTCTCAGGAGAGGGTTACTGTCTTGAGATGAGAACTTTCCTGGAGATCCAGGAGGGTTCTTGGCCTGGGAGAAGAGCCCCTGCCTGGTGAGCTTCGTCATTTTCACTTAAGGGCGAGGTAGGTGGGGGGGGGGGGGGGAGACAGTGTTTTCTCAAAATATATAATATATTCCACTGGCCAATTGCCTGTCAGGAATGATTACAGGATGTGGCAGGTAGGGACAGAGCAGCACCACGCACCACCCTGTGCTGCCACTACTTTCCAGAAGTGTGTGGGGGGTACTTTCCCTGCCATCCCCTGCATCCCCCTCGGCCTGCGCCACTGCCACTTCCAAGGAGCAGGGTGCCCCCTGCTCTTTCCCCTCTGTCCCCACCATTGTGGCAGCGCTCTGCCGTGCCGCCACCACCTTCTATCCGAAACGCTCTTAGAGCACTCTGGTTGTTTCAGTAACCAATCAGAGTGTCCCAGGAGCATTACAGACAGACTGACTGACTGACTAAGCCCTTTATTATATTAGAATTCTCCTGCCGGAGATGATCATACCAGTGCTGAGTTGTACTGTTAAAAAAGAAGGAGTCCACAGCTTTGTTGAATATTGTGGCAGCCAATTGAAAATCACTGAGACAGATCTAAATTTTAAAAAGATATGGAGGGGGCCTTGAGGCTAAAACATTTGAGAATCACTGGTCTAGCTGATGCCACTTAAGGGCAGTGGGGGAAGGACTTCACCCTGCTGTGCCCTGCTCTTTTCACTGCCTGCCCCCTCTCGACCACTGGTGTGTACCTCAGGAGGCGAAGGCAGCCCCTTGCTGCTGCTGCTGCTGCTCCTGCAATCTCACACCAGTGACCATCCCCATGACCCCTCTTGCCAGCTCTGGAAGCATGAGAGTTGTGGAGGATATTAGCTGGACTTCAAAGCTTGGTTCCATTTTTGTATCTGCCTCCCCACCCACTTGTAAGAAAGCGTACTGCTGGGAGTGTTTGGTGGGGGGTCAAAGGGGCTTCCTGAGGATAAGGAATGGTGGGGGAAGGTATGATCAGCTGCAGGCTGGAGCAGGCTCAGGGTGCTGGACAAGGGAGGAGAGCGTTTACCTCCTCGTACAGGGGCCTCTCACAGCATGCTTCTGTTGGACTCGCAGAACACTAGTGTGCCTCAGGGCACCCTTTGGAAATTGCTGTGCTAAAGGAACTAGGAGGCAGCTGATTGATAGGATAAGGGGGTGGCATTCTCCCAGAGCTGGAACTCTCTAGGGACTGCCTGTGGCATCTGCTTTTCCACAGCTGTCAACTGCCACTTGACATCTTCCCAGGCAGGGGAGAGGGCAGGCTGTCAACTAATTGGGTCCATTAAGGGCTGGGAGCAGCCCCCTAATGCCCCTTAGCAGAAGAGCTCACTTGTGTAGCTGTCCAACAAAGAGGCTGGAATACATGTATGCAACATCTCCAGGGTTATTTTCCTATAAGTAAGCATATTTGATATTTGATATTTTTTTACTCATTGAATGAAAGTCTGTCTATGGTCTTAGTCTTAAAGTTAAGATGATGGTACATTACAGAAGTAGGTAATGGGCTTTCAGGAACTCAAGCAGTGTGAAATATCATTGCACAGTACCTAGTAGGGCCTGGCAAATGGTACATTTATTGCACAATTAATATATTGATCATGCCAATTTTAAAACAAGTACAAAAATGTTCCATGTTATATTGTATGTGAAACATCTTTGTGGCTAGTTTTGTATGGTGCTTTAAATCAAGTGTGTCACTTGTCTCGTTCTTGTACTGATGAACAACTGATTGTCTGCATCAGGGTGGTAGGAGCCTTAGCCCAGTTCAAGAGCTCAGGCTCTCCTGGTCCAGATGCTGACAGTTAGCTAATTGTCATGGGGATTGGGGCAGCCCAGGTCCTGAGCCAGGCTGAGCTGTCTGGGGGGTCTGCAGGTGCTGGGCAAAGGAAGTAAATCTGCTCCCCTCCCTCAGCAAGTTCAAAGGCGCCTGGCAGCCCCATGCAGAAGAGTTAGTCAGACCGTATTCTACCTTTTGTATCCCTTCTGTAAAACTATGAATGAATAATACATTCCTGTGTCTCACCATTGTATTATAAGGATAAATGCATTAAAAACTTCTGGGTGCTCAGGTATTCTGGCAAAAGGAACCAGATAGATAGAATTTTAGTTCCGTTTCCACTTGCACAAAAGCAGTAGGAGATCTATGATATCCTTCTTTGAATAATAGCTAGTCTTGCAAATTAGAGGCAAAAACAAGAGAAGAAATCAGAAATAGATTTAATATTTGTATTGTTTTATATTGTACTGTCACATTGAGGCCCGGGCCCCATTAACCTGGACTCTGCACAGGTATATACAAAAAGGGAGTTCCAGTCCTGAAGAGTTTGCAGTCTAAAAATATAAGTGAAGAAACAAGTGCATACAGGAAGTTGACAGAAAAGTGGATAATAGTAGGAAGATGAATATTATCTAGTGTAATCATTTTCAATTTTTTTATTGTTTTCAAAGGAGATGCTTGCACCTTTTTAAGTTTGTTACATGGCTATGTACAGTTTTGTGTTCTGAAAATAAAAAAGTAACACTTTGTCACTCTAGCCACGCTGCCACCCCTCTAATAACCTAAGTGACATTATATTTCTCTTTCCCTTCTGCTGCTTTTCTATTTCTTCTTTTCTCATATCCACTAAAATTCACCACATAGACTGAAGTTCTTAAAGTTTACATTTATAGATAGAATGGTTTTTGGTTTTCAACTGATGTATCAGAAGGCCTTAAATTACAAAATAAGGAACTTTTTAAAGCAGTGATACAACAGTGCAGGGTGAAATTCTGCCTCCCCACTGAAGTCAAGTAACTTTTGCTGTTGATTTCAATGAGCACAGCATCTCACCCATGAATTATTTCTTTTAAGGGAAACAGTTTGTGATATTGCCGTTTTAAAGCCATTTGAACTTTCTTGTTTTTTACCCCATTTTTTCATATTATATACCATATTTACTTGAATATATTTTCCTCTCAATAATTAGAGTCCAAATATAGAAAATATAAAAATTGGTTATTATTTTCCAGGTGTAGAATCTAATTATCAAAGCATTGCCTTAAATTTATCCTCCTCCCACTGCTACTGTAGAGAAAATAGTGGCAGGGAGTCTAGGGTAGCCGGACCCTTTGTCATCACCCTTGCCCCCACTCCCCTGCACCTCTTCCTCTTGCCGTCATCTTCTCCCCCTTATTGCCAGACCCTCTTGAGGGTCTGCACCCTGCCAGAGCACAATGTAGAAGGAAGGAAGTGAGCTGTATGTGACAGTAAGGGGCAGAGAAGAGGGCAGAAGATGCAGAGGAGAACACAAGACTGCTAAGGTCTAACTCTGGCCTTGACCCTTACTCGGAGCCAGAGTCAGAACTGCAGCAGGTGCATCCATACCCCCTTCCCCCCCACCGATTAATTTGAAATATAGGGGCCAAAACCCCCCCACTGACTTTGCAATAAACTTACCCATAGTCGTGTGCCTATATGCAAATATTATGGTTAAGTTATTTTGGAATGGATTCATTTTAACTTGTTGCCAACTGCTTAAAGTTTCAGCACAGGTACTCCATAAACACACTTTTGAGTAGCACTTTTGTATCTACTAATACATAGTACATGCATGACACTAATCCAGAGCCAAAAGGCAGACTTATCACATACTTCATTGGCTGAACTCCTGCAATCAACAGTATTTCAAGCCATGGTGATGCCACAGCCCAGCACTACTCAGTATGTGTCTGTACCCCAGAGACCACCCCCTCCCCTGACAAAGGATCCATGTGCTAATTAGCCCCCCACTCATGACTGGAACCAGGTGTTCTTGTCACAAGTCCTGGGACCCTCCAAACATGTATATGAAGATGAGGTACAGGGCTGCCTTGTCCCTCTCCACCCCATAGAGGGCAGGGCCACACTAATATCATGCAGTAGTCTGAGAGAGGGAGTGACAGTCTCTCAGCTACATAAACATTTAGTGATGTTTGCCAGATACGGAAAACTTTTGAGGAAACAGGTATCACTGGTAATGGGAAAGAAATACTCAGCTCTGGGATTGAAGAGGAAGTCTAAATGTATTTGATGTAGTGATTCATCATAAGCTGAAAAAGAGTTGGCATTGAAGGAGCTGAGCACAGTGAGCACTCTCTTATTTAGATGGGCTAACCTCACCTTATGGTACATTCCCATCAGCATCTTGGCCTTGTAATCAATATCAAGCATTTTTGGGACCAAAGAGGGGAGCGGGGGTGTCATGGCTGATTCTGGCCCTCTTGCTGCCGGCCCAGTATAGCAGTACCTCCAGACTCTGCTCCAGTTCCCTGTGGAGGGAACATCTGCCCTTTTTTATTTTAAGGGCCAAGTAAGAAAAAAAAAGGTTCCCATATTTCCATCAAGATTCTTGGCACCAGGGAAGGATGTCAAAGCTTGCTCTGGCCTTTCCAGGTGCTGGCCTGGTATTGCAGTACCTCCAGACCTGGTGCTTATTTCCTCCAACCGTCTATTTTTTAAGAGTCTCACATAAAAAAAAAAAAGATCCCATCAGTGTTTGCCCAGTATAGGCCAGCCGTTTTATATACATGCTTAGCATGGGCTGCATTCAATCAATTGTTGGTTTCCATGACTGAACACATGCTGCATCTAATGACAGTTGAATGACAGACATTGGGGGGAGGGTAAATTTGATATGTGAGAGTTTTCTTTCAAATCTTAGTGTGGAACTGTCTGAATGCAACGTTTGATTCATCTTTTAATCTAATTTGTGAAATGTACATCCAGAAAAGGTAAATTATTCACCAAGAATGATTATCTAAAGACTGTTTGCCAATTAATAACAAGTGATCAAGTATTTCTAAAATAAATTTATATTTAATATTCTACTTCAGGTGAAAAATGTACACACTTTTTGTAATTATAGGGTCCAATTAATGTTATATTTATTTTTTAATAATAGTGTCATAATATGTATTAACCTTATATTGATGAGTAGAAAACAATTTTGTTCCCCCTTCCACATATTTCATTTTGCCTTGAATATCTTACAATGTTAGAATGTCATTGTCACTGCTGAACTGAAGGTGTAGTTTTACTCTGAAAAGTGAATATAAAAAAGATACCTTGTCACTCAGCAAATCTACTTGTTTTGCATATTTGTGCAGTCAGAGATCCATCTTTTCACTTCTGACTAAAACAAAGAATTACAGCTTTTTTTACAGTTAATCCTGCAAATTAAGTCTAATGGTACTAGAGCTTACTGGATTCAGAATAATTAAAATAAATTCCAATTACAGGAGTACCTATATAAGATCACTGACTTCAAACTGGGTGTCAGTGTCACCTGCACAATCCACTTACAACAATAATGTTGTGACTGAGAGCAGGATTCTGGCTGAAGAATTTCTAACATTGGTAGTAATGCAAAAATCTAGAATGAATTCAGTTTGTCTTACAGATTTCAGGCTTATTTTGTAGAGCTGGAAAATGGAAAAAGCAATTACAAAAAAAAATGGATATGGAATTCCTCATTGCTACTTACAGATTAGTTCTCACTTTTCAGAGTGAATTAACACTTAGAAGTGAATAAAGTACCCCTGAAGTGTATCTGTATAAAGCTTGAAAGTTGCAGCTGCAAAGGCAGAAAATTCCTGTAAAAAATCTCTATTTTTTTATCTTAAAGAAATACAACAGGCTAATTGAATAGTTCCAAATAAGACTATGAAAAGAAAAATTGCTTGTGAAAATTCACCCACAGCTTATGAAGTATGAAACATGTCGATGTATGTAAAAACAGACTTAAAAAAAACAGCTTGACTTAGATACTGGGTATGCAAATAGTAAAACACTCGCAACTGAAACATGCTCATAAAATGTATCTAAACAAACCTAGTTTCTTCTAAGAATCTAGCAGCTTTACTAGTATCTTATGAAAGCAGTGGCCTAAAAATGTTCAAATGGGCACGTCTACGTGTGCATTAATGTACTTTGGTTAATGTGCATTAAATCTAGTAACTCCATTGTGAGGTACTAGAAAAATGTGCATTAACTAAATCACACCGTTTTTAAGTAATGCTTAATGCACATTAACCTATTTTAATGCACTTTAAATACCACGGTGTTTTACATGATGCTTTAATTGCACATTACAGCACATGTGTAGACATGCCAATATGTAGGATTTTGTTCTGGCTTTTGTTTGGGTTTTGAGGTGCCTTTGTTATTATAGTTTTTTGTCTACATCCTTCATTTTTAGAGGTACACCGATACATTGGTCCAATATAAGATTGGCACTGATATAAAAAAAAGTTTCTGTATCAGAAATAGGCCTAATGCAGCTCATAATTTGTCTGATAAATGCCCGTGCATGTGCACAGCCTCAGTGCAGCGTGTAGGCAGTAAGGAGCAGAGCCAGCAGCATGAAGAGCTGCGCACAACTGGTAAGCCTGGTGTGGTGGAAGGGGAGGGGTGGGGGGGGCAGTTCAGGCCTCCACAGTGAGGGAGGATGTGGGGTTCGGGTTGGGGCTGCCCAGCTGGGGCTGAGGCAGGCATGGGACAAAGGAATTGCTCATCGGGGGATGCAGGAAGGGAGTGGGGGGGGCCAGTACTTCTGTTGCATACAGCTCGTCCAGTGCTTGTCTGGCAGCTCCCACTGTTGCTCCCACCACTCATCCTGGAGTGCACGGGGGGGGGCATGTGACCCTGGATCATTGCAGGGAAGGCTGGGGCAGGGCTTTTCCTGGCTGGGCAGGTCAATGGGCACATGTGCCCCCCCCCATGCCCTCCTGGACAAGTGGCAGGAGCCACCAGATGAGCACCAGATAAGCCACATGCAGTGGCTGGAGCCACCTACCCCACCTTCCTGTGCCGCCCCCCCCCCCCATGAGTTGCGACTCTGTCCCGCACCACCCTGGCCCCAACCCGCAGCTGCAGCGCGCTCCACTTGCGGCTCTGTCCTGCACCCCTCCCCTCCCCGGCTGGTCAACACCTGCCCCAGCCCCATTCCCTCCCTCACTGCAGGGGCCTTGATCTGTCATCCCCGCACTCCCCCCCCCCCCTTCCCTTCCCTTGCCTTCCACTACACCAGACTTACCAGCTGGGTACAGCTCTTCAAGCTGAAGATCTGTGTATCAGAAATCAGATCAGTATTGGCCAATATACCTCCTTAAAAATCGGCTATCGGTACCAGCCCCCAAAATCTCTATCGGTGTACTCCATTCATTTTTATTCCATGATATCTTAGTTAGTTACCAGGTCCTCCTTTGTTGTAATATTTCAAAGTGCAGAGGAGCTTCTAGTATGTCATAAATCACTTGAGTCAGGGAGGTGGGGGGGAGATGGTATGTCACAAAACCATAAACCTTTAATATCATCCCATATACTAAAAGAAATGCCACTATTGAGTCTATCTGGTTGACTATGTTCCTTGAACAGCCCACAGGTTTAGATTTCAGGATATCAAAACAAAAATAAGTAAGTTCAGCTAAACAATGTGTATTTATAATACTAAGCAACTATGTAGTGTGTTATATCTCTAGATTCCAAATCATGTTTCAGATGTGAATATGTTCATTTATAGAGGGAAACCAAGTCAGAGAGCAGTTCAATGATTTGACTGAAGTCACACAGCCTGTTAGTGATATCAGCTGGAATAAAACTAAGGGGTTCTCTGTTCCCTTAGCTTCTCCCTACATAATGAAATGTTTCTTGATATTTAGCAACTTTTTTACCTAACTTGTTTTGGTTTGTGGGGTTTTTTTAAATAAAATATTTACAGGTCACTTTCAGCCTAAGTAAGAGTCTAAAGATTTTGTTTTATGTAATTTTCCATAACTTTTTGTTGTGGTACAGAAGAACACTGCTGAACTATAACTGAAATTATAACAAGTTAGGAACTTCAAATATGAGGGGGGAAAAACCCCAGAAATGAGTCTGTCATTTTAAATTACTGTTTTGACTGTGCAGGTGTTATACATTGGAAAAAATTAACCATTCATTCTCCATTTCAGAAATGTATTGGACTTTTAATATTTTTTTAAATGCTTGCCTTGGCCCTGATGCATTATAACAATAGGTGACTGGTTATCTATAAATACCTTAAACAGATGGATGAATAGACTAGAAAAAGCTTATTTGTTTGAAAATTAGCTGTTTGAAATAAGAAGTTGGTAAAGCCAGGGCAATGAAAATCACTTTAAACATTAAATGTTTATATATAAACACATTTTTATAGATGATGAGATTGGTATGACAGATTTTGGTAACCTGTTATCCCCAACTTTCTGTTGACTGTTACTTCCTTTGATTGATGAATAAACAGTGATCAGCATGCCAGTGGGTATATATGTTTGTGTAGAGAAGTTGTAAAGTGAATACAATACGGAAAGACATATGGTGTATTAAATGCTCAAAATACATTTTTTAAAAATGTGTATTATAAGACAGAGACACTCATATATAAACTATGTCTAATTTATAAGTATTTTGGTCTCAGTTTCAAAGCACAGCAATGTTAATAAATCCACTGAAGTTAGTGAAGTCACATCAGTATAGAACTTCTTTAAATGAAAGTAAAATAAGCTTTTTTTCAGGAAAGCTTTGAAGACATTTCAGAAGTAGTAAATCATGTAAAAATGGCATACTGTATTCATTAAACAAATTTTATCTTTCAAGTGTGCCTTCGGAGTGGTGCAGTTACATTCATGTAGTATGAATATTATGTTATACTACATATTCTCACTACATAGCAGCGTGTTAAAAGTATGAACAACTAATATTATGTTGTATTTGAAGCCAAACATTATTTAATATTCCTTTCTATATTTTGTCTAGCATTTATGATCATGATGGTGTTTAAATTTATAAAGAAAGGGACATTAGACAAATTGTCAGGGAGATTGGTCTGCTTTATTAAATTGGAAGAAAACATACAGAATGAAAATGTTCAGTTAGATATGAGCTCAGATATTCCTTCCTCACTAGCTTAATATCTGCATTTGTTTAAATCTCTTGGTCTGAAATATGCTAAGTTAAAGGTAAAGTGTTTCGTGAAATGGTTTCTATTACTTTAGAAATCCTTTGTATTGTACCTGTAAAACTATTGCAAAGCATTAAACAGTTTAACGAGCTACACTTTTATTACTCATGATTTTTTTAACCGCTTTCCTTAAAGTGTAGTTAACTAATTTGCTTCATTTTTCCTGCCTGTTATAGGTAGCAAAGTATTATAGTATATATGCACAAAGCAGAAGTATTATTTATATATATTTTTTTTAATTACAGGTAAAGATTATAGTTCCCAACAGCACAGCAGGTCTGATAATAGGGAAGGGAGGTGCTACAGTGAAGGCTATAATGGAGCAGTCAGGGGCTTGGGTGCAGCTTTCCCAGAAACCTGATGGGATCAACTTGCAAGAGAGGGTTGTCACTGTGAGTGGAGAACCTGAACAAAACCGAAAAGCTGTTGAACTTATCATCCAGAAGATACAAGAGGATCCACAGAGTGGCAGCTGTCTCAATATCAGTTATGCCAATGTCACAGGTCCAGTGGCCAATTCCAATCCAACCGGATCTCCTTATGCAAACACTGCTGAAGTGTTACCAACTGCTGCAGCTGCTGCAGGGCTATTAGGACATGCTAACCTTGCTGGAGTGGCAGCCTTTCCAGCAGTTTTATCTGGCTTTACAGGCAATGACCTGGTGGCCATCACCTCTGCACTTAATACATTAGCCAGCTATGGATATAATCTCAATACATTAGGTTTAGGCCTAAGTCAGGCAGCAGCTACAGGGGCTTTGGCTGCAGCAGCTGCCAGTGCCAACCCAGCAGCAGCAGCAGCCAATTTATTGGCCACCTATGCGAGTGAAGCCTCAGCCAGTGGCAGCACTGCTGGTGGTACGGCGGGGACATTTGCATTAGGTAGCCTGGCTGCTGCTACTGCTGCAACCAATGGATATTTTGGAGCTGCTTCTCCCCTAGCTGCCAGTGCCATCCTAGGAACAGAAAAATCCACAGATGGATCAAAGGATGTAGTCGAAATAGCAGTGCCAGAAAACTTAGTTGGTGCAATACTTGGAAAAGGAGGGAAAACATTAGTTGAATACCAGGAGTTGACTGGTGCAAGGATACAGATCTCCAAAAAGGGAGAATTCGTACCTGGCACAAGGAATCGCAAGGTAACCATTACTGGAACACCAGCTGCAACCCAGGCCGCACAGTATTTAATTACACAACGGATCACATATGAGCAAGGAGTTCGGGCTGCCAATCCACAGAAAGTGGGTTGAGAGCCCCTATTAAACATGAGATTGTTTTAACCCCTCCTTACCCTATTTTCAAGAAGGATGTACTGTACTTTGCAGAAGTGAAGTTTTTCTGTTATTAATATA